>NC_086447.1:869855422-870455422 GCF_028390025.1 Pseudophryne corroboree
TCTTGCACTGTGGGGACATATGTGTATCTGGCACTGCACTATTTGAGTCATATGTGTATTACAGAGTCAATAAGACTCTCCACTAGTCTCCAAACCTTTAAACAATCCCTGAAAACTCATCTCTTCAGACAAGCCTACCAAATTCCTGACCCACACACATAACCTGCAATGCTTCCCTATCCAGTTACATTCCCTCTGCACAGTCCCCATAACCTCACATTTTGTCTTCCAACATTGATGGGTGTTCATATCATACAACCCACTAAGAACATAGCAATCTGGGGAAACACTATGTAACAGGTTGCATCTATCCTTGTGTATCAATACCTATTTCCCTCTAGAATGTAAGCTTGCAAGCAGGGCCTTCCTACCGCTATGTCTGTCTTTGCCCTGTTTTGTTCTATAACTGTTGTTCTAATTGTAAAGCGCAACGGAATATGCTGCGCTATATAAGAAACTGCTAATAAATAAATAAATAAATAAATAAATATTACGCACCCATTTTCATTGACCACGCCCCATGTGGCACCACTGTGTATATCTCCTATATAATAGCCCAGATCTGTGACTCTGTGCCTGGGCCTCTAACGCTGGGCGGAGTCAAAACACTGGGCGGAGTCACAAGCATACATTCACAGATCTGCTTACAAATATAGGAGAGATGGCTGGATGCAGGCCATGATGATTGGACTGTCTGGTGAGTAGTTTATGCAGCGCCTATGGACCCCATCCCCCATCCGTGGTACCCCCGCATCTGCTACTGCCCCACTCGCATCAACCCCACTCCTCCTCCACCTGCTGCGCCTCCCAACCCCCGCACCTGCTCCTTCTCCGGCCCCCGATCTGGCAGCGATGTGAGTTGCCGGTGACACGCAGGAGCAGCGGGGCCAGCAGAGCGTGGCACAGCGGAGTCTCCGGCCCCCGGTCTGGCAGTGCTGTGCGCAGCCAGTGACATGCTGGAGCGGCGGGGCCAGCAGAGCGTGGCGCAGCGGAGTCTCCGGCCCCCGGGCTGGCTGCACTGTGAGCTGCCAGTGACACACAGGAGCGGCGGGGCCAGCAGAGCATGGCGCAGCGGAGTCTCCGGCCCCCGGGCTGCCAGCATTGTTAGCAGCCGGTGACACGCTGGAGCGGCGGGGGCAGCAGATCTCGGATTTCTCTAGGCACTCCCGGGAGAAGCTGCTGCAGCAGAGGGGAAAGATGTTCTCCAAGCTGACGCCCGTCCTGCAGCAGGCGGTAGAGGCAGTGAGTGCTGGGGGACACCGGGGGCAGCTAGGCCGCAGCACCGGCACTGTCCTGTGTAGGGACCGGAGGCTGGCTTGCGGGGGGGGGCAGACAGGGGGCAGTAGGGAGCGATGATGTGGCCGGAACTCCTCATCCCGGGCCCAACGCCGCCGATTCCTATCTCACCCCCCTGATTAGATACCGGACAATGTATTACCCAACACACACATATACACCCCTATATACTACACAGCGAACAAATATATACACCATTATATACAGTACTACACACCACATACATACATACATACATACATACATACATACATACATACATCCCTATATACTACACACCACACACATATACACCCCTATATACTACACACTGCACATATACACCCCTATATACTACACACCACACACATATACGCCCCTATATACTACACAGTGCACAAATATATACACCATTATATACAGTACTACACACCACACACATACATCCCTATATACTACACACAACACACATATACACCCCTATATACTACACAGTACACACACATATACACCCCTATATACTACACAGTGCACAAATATATACACCATTATATACAGTACTACCCACCACATACATACATACATACATACATACATACATACATACATACATCCCTATATACTACACACCACACACATATACACCCCTATATACTACACAGTAACATAGAAACTTAGAAACATAGAATTTGACGGCAGATAAGAACCACTTGGCCCATCTAGTCTGCCCCTTTTTTATCCTTTAGGTAATCTCAACACTTTTTGAACCTTAACTCTTTGTAAGGATATTCATATGCCTATCCCAAGCATGTTTAAATTGCTCTACAGTCTTAGCCTCTACCACCTCTGATGGGAGACTATTCCACTTATCCACTACCCTTTCCGTGAAGTAATTTTTCCTTAAATTTCCCCTGAACCTCCCCCCCTCCAGTTTCAGTGTATGTCCTCGAGTTATAATATTTCTCTTCCTTTGAAGAATGTTTCCCTCCTGAACTTTCTTAAGACCCTTGATATATTTGAAAGTTTCTATCATGTCCCCCCTTTCTCTTCTCTCCTGCAAACTATACATGTTAAGATCTTTTAGCCTTCCTGGGTAAGTTTTGTGATGTAGGCCATGCACCATTTTAGTTGCCCTTCTTTGTACACTCTCTAATGTATTTATATCCTTCTGGAGATATGGTCTCCAGAACTGGACACAGTATTCCACATGGGGCCGTACCAATGACCTATACAGTGGCAGTACACACACATACAGCCCTATATACTACACACCACACACATACACCCCTATATACTACACACCACACACATATACACCACTATATACTACACACCACACGCATACATCCCTATCTACTACACAGCGCAAACATATACACCCCTATATACTACACAGCACACAGATATACTGTACACCCCTATATATTACACAACACACACATATACAAACCTACATACTACACACCACACACACATACATATTATATACTCCTGTATACTACACTACAGCACCTGTATACTACACTATATAGTACCAATATACACGCACTGTACACATACCCCTGTATACTACACAGCTCTTATATATACTATAGTACACACAGCACCTGTATATACACACTGTACAGATAACCCTGTATACTACATAGTGCCCACATATACTATATACGTTATACTCACAGCCCTTATATATACACTATACACAGTGCCCACATATACTATACACGCTGTACAGTATCCCTTATATACACACTATACACAGCGCTCATACCCCGACCACATCCCCATTATATATACCTCCACGGTGTACCCATCTCCATTATATATACCCCCCACAGTGTACCCATCCCTATTATATATACCCCCACAGTGTACCCATCCCCATTATATATACCCCCACAGTGTACCCATCCCCATTATATATACCCCCACAGTGTACCCATCCCCATTATATATACCCCCACAGTGTACCCATCCCCATTATATATACCCCCACAGTGTACCCATCCCCATTATATATACCCCCCACAGTGTACCCATCCCCATTATATATACCCCCCACAGTGTACCCATCCCCATTATATATACCCCCCGCAGCGTACCCATCCCCATTATATATACCCCCCACAGCGTACCCATCCCCATTATATATACCCCCACAGTGTACCCCACCCCATTATATATACCTCAATATACCCACCCCTCCACCACCCGCTGCCCCCCAGCACCTGGCCCTTCCCCCACCCGCAGCGCCCCCGGACCCCCTCCCCTATCCATGGCAACCCTGCACCCGCCCCTCCCCCACCCGTTGTGCCTCCGGACTCCCTACCCCACCCACGGCACCCCCGCACTCGCCCCTCCACCACTCGCAGTGCCTCCGGCCCCCATCCGCCGCACCCCCACCCCGCCCATCCCCCACCCGCGGCACCCCCACCCCTCCCCCACCCACAGTGCCTCCGGACCCCCTACCCCACCCGCGGCACCACCACACCCGCCCCTCCCCCACCCATGGCTACACCACACCCGCGGCACCACCGCACCCGCCCCTCTCCCACCCGCGGCACCCCTGCACCTGCCCCTTCCCCACCAGCGGGCACCTCTGTAACCCCTCCCCCAACCGTGACAGCCCCCCACCTGCCCCTCCCCCAACCGCAGCGCCTCCAGACCCCCTCCCCCATCCGTGGCCCCCACTGCCCCGCCCCCTCCCCATCGCAAAGGGCTTAATCATTGCACGCCCTTTCGTCGTAGGGCACGATGAATCACCTAGTATAAATATATATTTTATACGGGAGTATGCAAAGAATCTCTAATTTGGAGTTCGGGGGGAGGGGGGTGGAATTGAACGGAATGAGAGGAGGGGGGGGGGCAAAGCATTTTGTTGCACCTGGACCCACCGCTCGCTAGTTCCGCCACTGGTCAGCGACTTCAGCCGTGCATGCATGTCTGACAGGCGATATCGCCAGCAAGTCCCCAGCATGCTTGCCTACCTGACCCTCTCCATGAGGGAGAAAATGCTCTGTTCCTGGACTTTCCTGGTAATGTATGATTGCCATCACCTGTGGTGAGCTCGTTAATTGATAAGAAAGGTGTTTCACCACAGGTGAGAGGGTCATGTAGGCAAGTATGGTTCCCAGCTCCCCCCTGATGACATCGGCAAGTGTGTATCAGACTTGCCTACTCTCCCGGAATGGCCGGGAGGCTCCCGAAAATCGGGTGACCCTCCCGGCCCCCCGGAAGAGCAGGCAAGTCTCCCGGTTACAGGGGTCCCCCCCCTACCCGGCCGCCCACTTAGCGAGTAAAGTGGGAGGTCCGGGCAGGCGATGACACGATTCTTGTTGAATCGCGTCATCATAGCTACGCCCCCTGCTGTATAATGCCTGCAATAGCGGCACTACACAGCGGGGGGCGGGGCTTACACGGGACAAATCCGTAGTCACGCCCCCGGTCCGCCTCAGACACGCTCCCGGCCCGCCTCCGCCACGCCTCCCCCCCCCCCCCCCCCCCCCCCCCCTCTGCACTTCCATCGCAGCCCGACCCCCTGCAGCACCGACCTGGCTGCTCTCTCCCGGAGAGAGCAGCCAAAAAGTCGGTAAGTATGGTGTGTATGCACTTGCCGAAGCCTGTCCCGACCTCGGGTCCCGTCGCTGAGGACATCACTGGGTACACACGTCGTCTACTGTGTATCCAGTTTTAGTGTGGCATACAGCTGCACTTACACCTGTGAAGACATCGTTGGTAATTGAAGTGACCCCAGGAAATGCAAGGCCTGCGAGATGCAGGCTGCAGTTTAGCTGCTAGATTTAAAGGGCCAATTTTCTGAAAGGCAATACCAGGTTGCCTTTAAAAATATAGCTGCTTCAAATCTGGTTGCTAAATTACCAAAATCTCATGCATATTACATTTACCAGCTTAAGTGCAAAGTGTAGTCTACAGACCAGGGCAGGCTCCAGGCCTACTAGCACCCTGAGCGAGAAAATGTCAAAGCGGGGCTGAAGAAAATTAACAAAGTGGGTACTGAGTGATGGGTGCTGAGTGATTACATGTTATTTCATGTAATCATGTTATTGCTGCTTGCAGGCCCAAGCTATCACTCATCCTAGGGGGAGCGCTGACAGTATTATAGGAACAGGAACAGTGTTACAGGGATAGTGTCAGCGTTATAGTATAGGGTCAGCGTTATAGGAACTGGGTCAGAGTTACAGGGGGGCGGTCAGTGTTACAGGGATAGGGTCAGCATTACAGGGATAGGGTCAGCGTTATAGGGTCAGAGTTTTAGGGTCAGGGACAGCGTTATAGGGCCAGGGTCAGCGTTATAGAGTCAGAGTTATAGGGATAGTGTCAGTGTTACAGGGACAGGGTCAGTGTTACAGGGATAGGGTCAGTGTTACAGGGACAGGGTCAGTGTTACAGGGATAGGGTCAGTGTTACAGGGATAGGGTCAGTGTTACAGGGACAGGGTCAGTGTTACAGGGATAGGGTCAGTGTTACAGGGACAGAGTCAGTGTTACAGGGATAGGGTCAGTGTTACAGGGATAGGGTCAGTGTTATAGTATAGTATAGTATCAGCGTTATAGGGATAGTGTCAGCGTTACAGGGATAGGGTCAGTGTTATAGTATAGTGTCAGCGTTATAGGGATAGCGTCAGCGTTATAGGGATAGGGTCAGTGTTATAGGGATAAGGTCAGCGTTACAGGGATAGGGTCAGTGTTATAGTATAGCGTCAGCGTTATAGGGATAGGGTCAGTGTTACAGGGATAAGGTCAGCGTTACAGGGATAGGGTCAGTGTTATAGTATAGCGTCAGCGTTATAGGGATAGCGTCAGCGTTATAGGGATAGGGTCAGCGTTATAGGGATAAGGTCAGCGTTACAGGGATAGGGTCAGTGTTATAGTATAGCGTCAGCGTTATAGGGATAGCGTCAGCGTTATAGGGATAGGGTCAGTGTTATAGGGATAAGGTCAGCGTTACAGGGATAGTGTCAGTGTTATAGTATAGCGTCAGCGTTATAGGGATAGGGTCAGCGTTATAGGGATAAGGTCAGCGTTACAGGGATAGGGTCAGTGTTATAGGGATAGTGTCAGTGTTATAGGGATAGCGTCAGCGTTATAGGGATAGGGTCAGTGTTACAGGAATAAGGTCAGCGTTACAGGGATAGTGTCAGCGTTACAGGGATAAGGTCAGCGTTACAGGGATAGGGTCAGTGTTATAGTATAGCGTCAGCGTTATAGGGATAGCGTCAGCGTTATAGGGATAGGGTCAGTGTTATAGTATAGCGTCAGCGTTATAGGGATAGCGTCAGCATTATAGGGATAGGGTCAGTGTTATAGGGATAAGGTCAGCGTTACAGGGATAGTGTCAGTGTTATTGTATAGCGTCAGCGTTATAGGGATAGGGTCAGTGTTACAGGGATAAGGTCAGTGTTACAGGGATAGGGTCAGTGTTATAGTATAGCGTCAGCGTTACAGGGATAAGGTCAGTGTTATAGTATAGCGTCAGCGTTATAGGGATAGGGTCAGTGTTACAGGGATAAGGTCAGCGTTACAGGGATAGGGTCAGTGTTATAGTATAGCGTCAGCGTTATAGGGATAGGGTCAGTGTTACAGGGATAAGGTCAGTGTTACAGGGATAGGGTCAGTGTTATAGTATAGCGTCAGCGTTATAGGGATAGCGTCAGCGTTATAGGGATAGGGTCAGCGTTATAGGGATAAGGTCAGCGTTACAGGGATAGGGTCAGTGTTATAGGGATAGTGTCAGTGTTATAGGGATAGCGTCAGCGTTATAGGGATAGGGTCAGTGTTACAGGGATAAGGTCAGCGTTACAGGGATAGGGTCAGTGTTATAGTATAACGTCAGCGTTATAGGGATAGCGTCAGCGTTATAGGGATAGGGTCAGCGTTATAGGGATAAGGTCAGCGTTACAGGGATAGGGTCAGTGTTATAGTATAGCGTCAGCGTTATAGGGATAGCGTCAGCGTTATAGGAATAGGGTCAGTGTTATAGGGATAAGGTCAGCGTTACAGGGATAGTGTCAGTGTTATAGTATAGCGTCAGCGTTATAGGGATAGGGTCAGTGTTACAGGGATAAGGTCAGTGTTACAGGGATAGGGTCAGTGTTATAGTATAGCGTCAGTGTTATAGGGATAAGGTCAGTGTTATAGTATAGTGTCAGCGTTATAGGGATAGGGTCAGTGTTACAGGGATAAGGTCAGCGTTACAGGGATAGGGTCAGTGTTATAGTGTAGCGTCAGCGTTACAGGGATAGGGTCAGTGTTATAGTATAGGTGGGTGTGGCCTCTTGAAAAGTGGGCGTGGCCTCGTAACTTCATATCATCAAACTATAAATATATTTTCACACAATTAGCAGCCTTACACATAGCCACAGTAATGTTCCTTACACACAATGTCTCCAGTATAGTGCCAGATACACATAATGTGCAGTGCCAGATAGACATGAGATGCCCCCCAGCAGTGCCAGCTACACATGACATGCCCCGCAGCAGTGCCAGCTACACATGACATGCCCCGCAGCAGTTCCAGCTACACATGACATGCCCCGCAGCAGTGCCAGCTACACATGATAGTGTTCACTTTTTAGGGCATGGTGCTGATCACAGGGAGGGCACATTTTTAAGTTAGGAGGGCAAAATGATGTACATACTGCTTGTTGTTCCCATACCTATATGTCAAAGCATGGACAGTGCGCGCCGAAGGCGCGCAGCAAAAATTAAGGGGAGTTACTTCGTGGGGAAGGTACGTGGCCACATAATAGTGGCAATTTGCATTACACCACACAGTAGTGCAGCTAATACACACTGCACCAGGTAGAACCTCCTATATACTTTGCGCCAGGCACAGCACTGAGACACATTGCACCAGGGAGAGCACTGAGACACATTGCCTAGCCACAGACGCCTAGCGGGAACACTACATGACATGCCCCCCAGCAGTGCCAGCTACACGTGACATGCCCCCCAGCAGTGCCAGCTACACGTGACATGCTCCCCAGCAGTGCCAGCTACACGTGACATGCCCCCCAGCAGTGCCAGCTACACGTGACATGCCCCCCAGCAGTGCCAGCTACACGTGACATGCCCCTCAGCAGTGCCAGCTACATAAATGGCCACACAGTGCCAGATATGCACCCACAGTTCAGATACATAAATGCCCCCAAAGTGCCAGATACATAAATGCCCCCACAGTGCAGATATGCCCCCCACAGTGCCAGATACATAAATGCCCCCACAGTGCCAGATACATAAGTGCCCACACAGTGCCAGATACATAAGTGCCCACACAGTGCCAGATATAAAAATGCCCACACAGTGCCAGATATGTCCCACAGTGCCAGATATAAAAATGCCCCCACAGGGCCAGATACATAAATGCCCCCAGTGCCAGATACATAAATGCCCACACATTGCCAGATGCATAAATGCCCCCAGTGCCAGATGCATAAGTGCCCACACAGTGCCAGATACATTATTGCCCCCCACAGTGTCAGATACATTAATGCCCCCAGTGCCAGATATGCCCCCCCAGTGCCAGATATTCCTCCACAGTGCCAGATATGCCCCAACAGTGCCAGATACCTTAATGCCCCCAGTGCCAGATATGCCCCCACAGTGAGATACCTTAATGCCCCCAGTGCCAGATATGCCCCCACAGTGCCAGATACATTAAATGCCCCCAGTGCCAGATATGCCCCCACAGTGCCAGATAAATAAATGTCCCCCACAGTGCCAGATAAATAAATGCCCCCCACAGTGCCAGATAAATAAATGCCCCCCACAGTGCCAGATAAATAAATTTCCCCACAGTGCCAGATAAATAAGTGCCCCCACAGTGCAGATATACCCCCACAGTGCCAGATACATAAATGCCCCCACAGTGCCGATATGCCCCCACAGTGCCAGATACAGAAATGCCCCCACAGTGCCAGATACAGAAATGCCCCCACAGCGCAGATATGCCCCCACAGTGCCAGAAATGCCCCCACAGTGCCAGATACATTAATGCCCCCTCACAGTGCACAGATAAATGTCGTCCCCCCCCGCAGTGCCAGATAAATGAATGCCCCCCACAGTTCCAGATAAATGAATGCCCCCCACAGTGCCAGATAAATGCCCCCCACAGTGCCACATATGCCCCCAGTACCTGCTGTGCCGAGGGAGGGGGAGTGCTGCTGGTAGTGCTGCTGTGCGCGCCGCTGTCTGTGCGGCGCCGGTGTCTGACATCAGACGCCGGCGCCGCACAGCGCACACAGCGGCGGCGCACACAGCGGGAGCCGGGAGGACAGCAGGGGAGATCAGGGCCGGCTCCAGGCTCCGACATGGCGGCGCCAGCGCGCGGCGCCCTTTAAGGGTGACGCCCTGCGCGGCCGCTCGAGTCGAACATGCCTCGAGCCGGCCCTGCTATAGTATAGTGTCAGTGTTATAGGGATAGTGTCAGTGTTATAGGGATAGGGTCAGTGTTACAGGGATAGGGTCAGTGTTACAGAGATAGGGTCAGTGTTACAGTGACAGGGTCAGTGTTACAGGGATAGGGTCAGTGTTACAGGGACAGGGTCAGTGTTACAGGGACAGGGTCAGTGTTACAGGGATAGGGTCAGTGTTATAGTATAGTATAGTGTCAGCGTTATAGGGATAGTGTCAGCGTTACAGGGATAAGGTCAGCGTCACAGGGATAGGGTCAGTGTTATAGTATAGCTTCAGCGTTATAGGGATAGCGTCAGCGTTATAGGGATAGGGTCAGTGTTATAGGGATAAGGTCAGCGTTACAGGGATAGGGTCAGTGTTATAGTATAGCGTCAGCGTTATAGGGATAGGGTCAGTGTTACAGGGATAAGGTCAGCGTTACAGGGATAGGGTCAGTGTTATAGTATAGCTTCAGCGTTATAGGGATAGCGTCAGCGTTATAGGGATAGGGTCAGCATTATAGGGATAAGGTCAGCGTTACAGGGATAGGGTCAGTGTTATAGTATAGCGTCAGCGTTATAGGGATATGGTCAGTGTTACAGGGATAAGGTCAGTGTTACAGGGATAGGGTCAGTGTTATAGTATAGCGTCAGCGTTATAGGGATAGGGTCAGTGTTACAGGGATAAGGTCAGTGTTACAGGGATAGGGTCAGTGTTATAGTATAGCGTCAGCGTTATAGGGATAGGGTCAGTGTTACAGGGATAAGGTCAGTGTTACAGGGATAGGGTCAGTGTTATAGTATAGCGTCAGCGTTATAGGGATAGGGTCAGTGTTATAGGGATAAGGTCAGTGTTACAGGGATAGGGTCAGTGTTATAGTATAGCATCAGCGTTATAGGGATAGGGTCAGTGTTACAGGGATAAGGTCAGTGTTACAGGGATAGGGTCAGTGTTATAGTATAGCGTCAGTGTTACAGGGATATGGTAAGTGTTGTAGTATAGTATAGTGTCAGCCTTATAGTATAGTATAGTGTCAGCATTATAGGTACAGGGTCAGTGTTATAGGGATAGTGTCAGCGTTATAGTATAGTATAGTGTCAGTGTTATAGGGATAGTGTCAGAGTTATAGGGATAGTGTCAGTGTTATAGGGATAGTGTCAGTGTTATAGGGATAGGGTCAGTGTTATAGGGATAGGGTCAGTGTTATAGGGATAGTATCAGTGTTATAGGGATAGGGTCAGTGTTATAGGGATAGGGTCAGTGTTATAGGGATAGTGTCAGTGTTATAGGGATAGGGTCAGTGTTATAGGGATAGTGTCAGAGTTATAGGGATAGTGTCAGTGTTATAGGGATAGGGTCAGTGTTATAGGGATAGGGTCAGTGTTATAGGGATAGGGTCAGTGTTATAGGGATAGTGTCAGCGTTATAGGGATAGGGTCAGCGTTACAGGGATAGGGTCAGCGTTACAGGGATAGGGTCAGCGATATAGGGAGAGGGTCAGCGATATAGGGATAGGGTTAGCGATATAGGGATAGGGTCAGCGTTACAGGGATAGCGTCAGTATTATAGGGATAGTGTCAGCATTATAGGTACAGGGTCAGCGTTATAGGGATAGGGTCAGCGTTATAGGGATAGTGTCAGCGTTATAGGGATAGTGTCAGCGTTATAGGGATAAGGTCAGCGTTACAGGGATAGGGTCAGTGTTATAGTATAGCGTCAGCGTTATAGGGATAGCGTCAGCGTTATAGGGATAGGGTCAGTGTTATAGGGATAAGGTCAGCGTTACAGGGATAGGGTCAGTGTTATAGTATAGCGTCAGCGTTATAGGTATAGGGTCAGTGTTACAGGGATAGGGTCAGTGTTATAGTATAGCGTCAGCGTTATAGGGATAGGGTCAGTGTTACAGGGATAAGGTCAGTGTTACAGGGATAGGGTCAGTGTTATAGTATAGCGTCAGTGTTACAGGGATATGGTCAGTGTTGTAGTATAGTATAGTGTCAGCCTTATAGTATAGTATAGTGTCAGCATTATAGGTACAGGGTCAGTGTTATAGGGATAGTGTCAGCGTTATAGTATAGTATAGTGTCAGTGTTATAGGGATAGTGTCAGAGTTATAGGGATAGTGTCAGTGTTATAGGGATAGTGTCAGTGTTATAGGGATAGTGTCAGTGTTATAGGGATAGGGTCAGTGTTATAGGGATAGTGTCAGTGTTATAGGGATAGGGTCAGTGTTATAGGGATAGTGTCAGTGTTATAGGGATAGGGTCAGTGTTATAGCGATACTGTCAGTGTTATAGGGATAGGGTCAGTGTTATAGGGATAGGGTCAGTGTTATAGGGATAGTGTCAGTGTTATAGGGATAGGGTCAGCGTTACAGGGATAGGGTCAGCGTTACAGGGATAGGGTCAGCGATATAGGGATAGGGTCAGCGATATAGGGATAGGGTCAGCGATATAGGGATAGGGTCAGCGTTACAGGGATAGGGTCAGTGTTATAGGGATAGTATCAGCATTATAGGTACAAAGTCAGCGTTATAGGGATAGGGTCAGTGTTATAGGGATAGTGTCAGCGTTATAGGGATAGTGTCAGCGTTATAGGGATAGTGTCAGTGTTATAGGGATAAGGTCAGCGTTACAGGGATAGGGTCAGTGTTATAGTATAGCGTCAGCGTTATAGGTATAGGGTCAGTGTTACAGGGATAAGGTCAGCGTTACAGGGATAGGGTCAGTGTTATAGTATAGCGTCAGCGTTATAGGGATATGGTCAGTGTTACTGGGATAAGGTCAGTGTTACAGGGATAGGGTCAGTGTTATAGTATAGCGTCAGCGTTATAGGGATAGGGTCAGTGTTACAGGGATAAGGTCAGTGTTACAGGGATAGGGTCAGTGTTATAGTATAGCGTCAGCGTTATAGGGATAGGGTCAGTGTTACAGGGATAAGGTCAGTGTTACAGGGATAGGGTCAGTGTTATAGTATAGCGTCAGCGTTATAGGGATAGGGTCAGTGTTTTAGGGATAAGGTCAGTGTTACAGGGATAGGGTCAGTGTTATAGTATAGCGTCAGCGTTATAGGGATAGGGTCAGTGTTACAGGGATAAGGTCAGTGTTACAGGGATAGGGTCAGTGTTATAGTATAGCGTCAGTGTTACAGGGATATGGTAAGTGTTGTAGTATAGTATAGTGTCAGCCTTATAGTATAGTATAGTGTCAGCATTATAGGTACAGGGTCAGTGTTATAGGGATAGTGTCAGCGTTATAGTATAGTATAGTGTCAGTGTTATAGGGATAGTGTCAGAGTTATAGGGATAGTGTCAGTGTTATAGGGATAGTATCAGTGTTATAGGGATAGGGTCAGTGTTATAGGGATAGGGTCAGTGTTATAGGGATAGTATCAGTGTTATAGGGATAGTGTCAGTGTTATAGGGATAGGGTCAGTGTTATAGGGATAGTGTCAGTGTTATAGGGATAGGGTCAGTGTTATAGGGATAGTGTCAGAGTTATAGGGATAGTGTCAGTGTTATAGGGATAGGGTCAGTGTTATAGGGATAGGGTCAGTGTTATAGGGATAGTGTCAGCGTTATAGGGATAGGGTCAGCGTTACAGGGATAGGGTCAGCGTTACAGGGATAGGGTCAGCGATATAGGGATAGGGTCAGCGATATAGGGATAGGGTTAGCGATATAGGGATAGGGTCAGCGTTACAGGGATAGCGTCAGTATTATAGGGATAGTGTCAGCATTATAGGTACAGGGTCAGCGTTATAGGGATAGGGTCAGCGTTATAGGGATAGTGTCAGCGTTATAGGGATAGTGTCAGCGTTATAGGGATAAGGTCAGCGTTACAGGGATAGGGTCAGTGTTATAGTATAGCGTCAGCGTTATAGGGATAGCGTCAGCGTTATAGGGATAGGGTCAGTGTTATAGGGATAAGGTCAGCGTTACAGGGATAGGGTCAGTGTTATAGTATAGCGTCAGCGTTATAGGTATAGGGTCAGTGTTACAGGGATAGGGTCAGTGTTATAGTATAGCGTCAGCGTTATAGGGATAGGGTCAGTGTTACAGGGATAAGGTCAGTGTTACAGGGATAGGGTCAGTGTTATAGTATAGCGTCAGTGTTACAGGGATATGGTCAGTGTTGTAGTATAGTATAGTGTCAGCCTTATAGTATAGTATAGTGTCAGCATTATGGGTACAGGGTCAGTGTTATAGGGATAGTGTCAGCGTTATAGTATAGTATAGTGTCAGTGTTATAGGGATAGTGTCAGAGTTATAGGGATAGTGTCAGTGTTATAGGGATAGTGTCAGTGTTATAGGGATAGTGTCAGTGTTATAGGGATAGGGTCAGTGTTATAGGGATAGTGTCAGTGTTATAGGGATAGGGTCAGTGTTATAGGGATAGTGTCAGTGTTATAGGGATAGGGTCAGTGTTATAGCGATACTGTCAGTGTTATAGGGATAGGGTCAGTGTTATAGGGATAGGGTCAGTGTTATAGGGATAGTGTCAGTGTTATAGGGATAGGGTCAGCGTTACAGGGATAGGGTCAGCGTTACAGGGATAGGGTCAGCGATATAGGGATAGGGTCAGCGATATAGGGATAGGGTCAGCGATATAGGGATAGGGTCAGCGTTACAGGGATAGGGTCAGTGTTATAGGGATAGTATCAGCATTATAGGTACAAAGTCAGCGTTATAGGGATAGGGTCAGTGTTATAGGGATAGTGTCAGCGTTATAGGGATAGTGTCAGCGTTATAGGGATAGTGTCAGTGTTATAGGGATAAGGTCAGCGTTACAGGGATAGGGTCAGTGTTATAGTATAGCGTCAGCGTTATAGGTATAGGGTCAGTGTTACAGAGATAAGGTCAGTGTTACAGGGATAGGGTCAGTGTTATAGTATAGCGTCAGCGTTATAGGGATAGGGTCAGTGTTACAGGGATAAGGTCAGTGTTAATAGGATAGGGTCAGTGTTATAGTATAGCGTCAGTGTTACAGGGATATGGTCAGTGTTGTAGTATAGTATAGTGTCAGCCTTATAGTATAGTATAGTGTCAGCATTATAGGTACAGGGTCAGTGTTATAGGGATAGTGTCAGCGTTATAGTATAGTATAGTATAGTGTTAGTGTTATAGGGATAGGGTCAGTGTTATAGGGATAGGGTCAGTGTAATAGGGATAGTGTCAGTGTTATAGGGATAGTGTCAGTGTTATAGGGATAGTGTCAGTGTTATAGGGATAGGGTCAGTGTTATAGGGATAGTGTCAGTGTTATAGGGATAGGGTCAGTGTTATAGCGATAGTGTCAGTGTTATAGGGATAGGGTCAGTGTTATAGGGATAGGGTCAGTGTTATAGGGATAGTGTCAGTGTTATAGGGATAGGGTCAGCGTTACAGGGATAGGGTCAGCGATATAGGGATAGGGTCAGCGATATAGGGATAGGGTCAGTGTTATAGGGATAGTGTCAGCATTATAGGTACAGGGTCAGCGTTATAGGGATAGGGTCAGCGTTATAGGGATAGTGTCAGCGTTATTGGGATAGTGTCAGCGTTATAGGGATAGTGTCAGCGTTATAGGTATAGTGTCAGCGGTATAGGGATAGGGTCAGTGTTATAGGGATAGTGTCAGCGTTATAGGGATAGTGTCAGCGTTATAGGGATAGTGTCAGCGTTATAGGGATAAGGTCGGCGTTACAGGGATAGGGTCAGTGTTATAGTATAGCGTCAGCGTTATAGGGATAGCGTCAGCGTTATAGGGATAGGGTCAGTGTTATAGGGATAAGGTCAGCGTTACAGGGATAGGGTCAGTGTTATAGTATAGCGTCAGCGTTATAGGTATAGGGTCAGTGTTACAGGGATAAGGTCAGTGTTACAGGGATAGGGTCAGTGTTATAGTATAGCGTCAGCGTTATAGGGATAGGGTCAGTGTTACAGGGATAAGGTCAGTGTTACAGGGATAGGGTCAGTGTTATAGTATAGCGTCAGTGTTACAGGGATATGGTCAGTGTTGTAGTATAGTATAGTGTCAGCCTTATAGTATAGTATAGTGTCAGCATTATAGGTACAGGGTCAGTGTTATAGGGATAGTGTCAGCGTTATAGTATAGTATAGTGTCAGTGTTATAGGGATAGTGTCAGTGTTATAGGGATAGTGTCAGTGTTATAGGGATAGTGTCAGTGTTATAGGGATAGGGTCAGTGTTATAGGGATAGTGTCAGTGTTTTAGGGATAGGGTCAGTGTTATAGGGATAGTGTCAGTGTTATAGGGATAGGGTCAGTGTTATAGCGATAGTGTCAGTGTTATAGGGATAGGGTCAGTGTTATAGCGATAGTGTCAGTGTTATAGGGATAGGGTCAGTGTTATAGGGATAGGGTCAGTGTTATAGGGATAGTGTCAGTGTTATAGGGATAGGGTCAGCGTTACAGGGATAGGGTCAGCGTTACAGGGATAGGGTCAGCGATATAGGGATAGGGTCAGCGATATAGGGATAGGGTCAGCGTTACAGGGATAGGGTCAGTGTTATAGGGATAGTGTCAGCATTATAGGTACAGGGTCAGCGTTATAGGGATAGGGTCAGTGTTATAGGGATAGTGTCAGCGTTATAGGGATAGTGTCAGCGTTATAGGGATAGTGTCAGCGTTATAGGGATAAGGTCAGCGTTACAGGGATAGGGTCAGTGTTATAGTATAGCGTCAGCGTTATAGGGATAGCGTCAGCGTTATAGGGATAGGGTCAGTGTTATAGGGATAAGGTCAGCGTTACAGGGATAGGGTCAGTGTTATAGTATAGCGTCAGCGTTATAGGTATAGGGTTAGTGTTACAGGGATAAGGTCAGTGTTACAGGGATAGGGTCAGTGTTATAGTATAGCGTCAGCGTTATAGGGATAGGGTCAGTGTTACAGGGATAAGGTCAGTGTTACAGGGATAGGGTCAGTGTTATAGTATAGCGTCAGTGTTACAGGGATATGGTCAGTGTTGTAGTATAGTATAGTGTCAGCCTTATAGTATAGTATAGTATAGTGTCAGCATTATAGGTACAGGGTCAGTGTTATAGGGATAGTGTCAGCGTTATAGTATAGTATAGTGTCAGTGTTATAGGGATAGCGTCAGTGTTATAGCGATAGTGTCAGTGTTATAGGGATAGGGTCAGTGTTATAGGCATAGGGTCAGTGTTATAGGGATAGTGTCAGTGTTATAGGGATAAGGTCAGCGTTACAGGGATAGGGTCAGCGATATAGGGATAGGGTCAGCGATATAGGGATAGGGTCAGCGTTACAGGGATAGGGTCAGTGTTATAGGGATAGTGTCAGCATTATAGGTACAGGGTCAGCGTTATAGAGATAGGGTCAGTGTCGTAGGGATAGTGTCAGCGTTATAGGGATAGTGTCAGCGTTATAGGGATAGTGTCAGCGTTATAGGCATAGTGTCAGCGGTATAGGGATAGGGTCAGCGTTATAGGGATAGTGTCAGCGTTATAGGGATAGTGTCAGCGTTATAGGGATAGTGTCAGCGTTATAGGGATAGTGTCAGCGTTATAGGGATAGTGTCAGCATTATAGGTACAGGGTCAGTGTTATAGAGATAGTGTCAGCGTTATAGGGATAGTGTCAGCATTATAGGTACAGGGTCAGTTTTATAGGGATAGTGTCAGCGTTATAGGGATAGTGTCAGCGTTATAGGGATAGTGTCAGCGTTATAGGGATAGTGTCAGCATTATAGGTACAGGGTCAGTGTTATAGGGATAGTGTCAGCGTTATAGGGATAGTGTCAGCATTATAGGTACAGGGTCAGTGTTATAGGGATAGGGTCAGTGTTATAGGGATAGTGTCAGTGTTATAGGGATAGTGTCAGCGTTATAGGGATAGTGTCAGCGTTATAGGGATAGTGTCAGCATTATAGGGATAGTGTCAGAGTTATAGGGATAGTGTCAGCGTTATAGGGATAGTGTCAGCGTTATAGGTACAGGGTCAGTGTTATAGGGATAGGGTCACTGTTATAGGGATAGTGTCAGTGTTATAGGGATAGGGTCAGCGTTACAGGGATAGGGTCAGCGATATAGGGATAGGGTCAGCGATATAGGGATAGGGTCAGTGTTATAGGGATAGTGTCAGCATTATAGGTACAGGGTCAGCGTTATAGGGATAGGGTCAGCGTTATAGGGATAGTGTCAGCGTTATTGGGATAGTGTCAGCGTTATAGGGATAGTGTCAGCGTTATAGGTATAGTGTCAGCGGTATAGGGATAGGGTCAGTGTTATAGGGATAGTGTCAGCGTTATAGGGATAGTGTCAGCGTTATAGGGATAGTGTCAGCGTTATAGGGATAAGGTCGACGTTACAGGGATAGGGTCAGTGTTATAGTATAGCGTCAGCGTTATAGGGATAGCGTCAGCGTTATAGGGATAGGGTCAGTGTTATAGGGATAAGGTCAGCGTTACAGGGATAGGGTCAGTGTTATAGTATAGCGTCAGCGTTATAGGTATAGGGTCAGTGTTACAGGGATAAGGTCAGTGTTACAGGGATAGGGTCAGTGTTATAGTATAGCGTCAGCGTTATAGGGATAGGGTCAGTGTTACAGGGATAAGGTCAGTGTTACAGGGATAGGGTCAGTGTTATAGTATAGCGTCAGTGTTACAGGGATATGGTCAGTGTTGTAGTATAGTATAGTGTCAGCCTTATAGTATAGTATAGTGTCAGCATTATAGGTACAGGGTCAGTGTTATAGGGATAGTGTCAGCGTTATAGTATAGTATAGTGTCAGTGTTATAGGGATAGTGTCAGAGTTATAGGGATAGTGTCAGTGTTATAGGGATAGTGTCAGTGTTATAGGGATAGTGTCAGTGTTATAGGGATAGTGTCAGTGTTTTAGGGATAGGGTCAGTGTTATAGGGATAGTGTCAGTGTTATAGGGATAGGGTCAGTGTTATAGCGATAGTGTCAGTGTTATAGGGATAGGGTCAGTGTTATAGGGATAGGATCAGTGTTATAGGGATAGGGTCAGTGTTACAGGGATAGGGTCAGCGTTACAGGGATAGGGTCAGCGATATAGGGATAGGGTCAGCGATATAGGGATAGGGTCAGCGTTACAGGGATAGGGTCAGTGTTATAGGGATAGTGTCAGCATTATAGGTACAGGGTCAGCGTTATAGGGATAGGGTCAGTGTTATAGGGATAGTGTCAGCGTTATAGGGATAGTGTCAGCGTTATAGGGATAGTGTCAGCGTTATAGGGATAAGGTCAGCGTTACAGGGATAGGGTCAGTGTTATAGTATAGCGTCAGCGTTATAGGGATAGCGTCAGCGTTATAGGGATAGGGTCAGTGTTATAGGGATAAGGTCAGCGTTACAGGGATAGGGTCAGTGTTATAGTATAGCGTCAGCGTTATAGGGATAGCGTCAGCGTTATAGGGATAGGGTCAGTGTTATAGGGATAAGGTCAGCGTTACAGGGATAGGGTCAGTGTTATAGTATAGCGTCAGCGTTATAGGTATAGGGTTAGTGTTACAGGGATAAGGTCAGTGTTACAGGGATAGGGTCAGTGTTATAGTATAGCGTCAGCGTTATAGGGATAGGGTCAGTGTTACAGGGATAAGGTCAGTGTTACAGGGATAGGGTCAGTGTTATAGTATAGCGTCAGTGTTACAGGGATATGGTCAGTGTTGTAGTATAGTATAGTGTCAGCCTTATAGTATAGTATAGTATAGTGTCAGCATTATAGGTACAGGGTCAGTGTTATAGGGATAGTGTCAGCGTTATAGTATAGTATAGTGTCAGTGTTATAGGGATAGTGTCAGTGTTATAGGGATAGGGTCAGTGTTATAGGGATAGGGTCAGTGTTATAGGGATAGTGTCAGTGTTATAGGGATAGTGTCAGTGTTATAGGGATAGTGTCAGTGTTATAGGGATAGGGTCAGTGTTATAGGGATAGTGTCAGTGTTATAGGGATAGTGTCAGTGTTATAGCGATAGTGTCAGTGTTATAGGGATAGGGTCAGTGTTATAGGCATAGGGTCAGTGTTATAGGGATAGTGTCAGTGTTATAGGGATAAGGTCAGCGTTACAGGGATAGGGTCAGCGATATAGGGATAGGGTCAGCGATATAGGGATAGGGTCAGCGATATAGGGATAGGGTCAGCGTTACAGGGATAGGGTCAGTGTTATAGGGATAGTGTCAGCATTATAGGTACAGGGTCAGCGTTATAGGGATAGGGTCAGTGTCATAGGGATAGTGTCAGCGTTATAGGGATAGTGTCAGCGTTATAGGGATAGTGTCAGCGTTATAGGCATAGTGTCAGCGGTATAGGGATAGGGTCAGCGTTATAGGGATAGTGTCAGCGTTATAGGGATAGTGTCAGCGTTATAGGGATAGTGTCAGCGTTATAGGGATAGTGTCAGCGTTATAGGGATAGTGTCAGCATTATAGGTACAGGGTCAGTGTTATAGGGATAGTGTCAGCGTTATAGGGATAGTGTCAGCATTATAGGTACAGGGTCAGTTTTATAGGGATAGTGTCAGCGTTATAGGGATAGTGTCAGCGTTATAGGGATAGTGTCAGCGTTATAGGGATAGTGTCAGCATTATAGGTACAGGGTCAGTGTTATAGGGATAGTGTCAGCGTTATAGGGATAGTGTCAGCATTATAGGTACAGGGTCAGTGTTATAGGGATAGGGTCAGTGTTATAGGGATAGTGTCAGTGTTATAGGGATAGTGTCAGCGTTATAGGGATAGTGTCAGCGTTATAGGGATAGTGTCAGCATTATAGGGATAGTGTCAGAGTTATAGGGATAGTGTCAGCGTTATAGGGATAGTGTCAGCGTTATAGGTACAGGGTCAGTGTTATAGGGATAGGGTCACTGTTATAGGGATAGTGTCAGCGTATATAGGGATAGTGACAGCGTTATAGGGATAGTGTCAGCATTATAGGGATAGTGTCAGCAGTATAGGGATCAGAGGCGTCACTAGGGTTGGTGTCACCCGGTGTGGTGACTCATGGTGTCACCCCCCCTATGGACCTCCCCCCGTATCACACCACATGGAAGCCTTATTAATGTCATAATTCGGGAGGCAGTCAATTGACCGTCGGACGGGATCCCGGCGGTCAGTATACCGTTTCCGCAAGGGGACACGCTGTGTTTGTCGCTGGGATCCCGTCTGTTTAACTCCCAATGTCAGTCTCCTGACCACCGTGGGACGTATAATCAGTGCTAATGCCTTTATATGCTCTCTGTGTATTTTTCGTTGCAAAAATTAGTTCCCACCACATAACTGCCAGGTTGCTTTAGTTATGGTTTAACTGGGTACATTTCTGTAGATAAGTATACCAGTGCGTATGGAACTCAGGGAATTCCAATGTAATACAGAACAGAAAAAACTAAATATAAAATATGCGGTATGCGTGTGTGTGTGGGCCCAAGGATGTGCCAACATTCACCTATCTATCTATCTATCTATCTATCTATCTATCTATCTATCTATCTATCTATCTATCTATCTATCTATCTATCTATCTATCTATCTATCTATCGTCACCACTCTTACGCTACATGCTGTGTGTGGGTAACTGTATTTCAAAAAGGTTTGGAACCACTGCTGGACTGTTAATGTTAACTACCTTCTATTGCTTTAGCCTTATACTGTATTTAGCTACTTTAATATGCATTAAATATGATGTCACATTTTTTTCTTCTATTTCCAGTGCTTTTCCCTTATTTTTACTCCCATACTCTACTTGTCTCTCTCTCTTTTTTTTTTTTAATACAACATACAGATATAGAAGGGAAAAAAAAATCAATGAACAATAAAGAATATGTTGGCAACTGGATGATAGTGTTGCTAAATTTCACAGGCAGCAGCAGGAAGCCTATACACTGAAATAAAGTCAGCCCGGGAACTCATAGCAGAACATTACATAATACTACTGATTCTGCAGAGCATCACCTTCCACTCTGAGTGTGAGCAAACAGCGCAGTAATCTGCAGAGTGAGGCAGTAACGTAATCTCTATCCTATACAGAGACTCACCATGCACACCATCCCAGGAAGCAGCATGGGCCCTGCACGCTGAACCAGGCTCCCAATGATTGCAGATGCCATCAATCTGCCGGCATTCAGGAGGCACAGGGGAGGAGCCGGGGCGTGATAACAGGGGAGGTCCCCATTCCCTCTCCTCCTGACCTCCGTGACTCCGTCCTCCTAACCCTGGGTCCTCTCCTCTCACGGGTGGCTGACAGAGCGGTGTATCAGCGTAATGAGTCTGATTACACCAGCGCAAGTTCTGCCATAGGGGGTGCGGGAGTGCGGCTCATTTTGGTGTCACCCCATTGAAGGGTGACACCCGGGTGCGGGCCGCACCCCCCGCACCCACCTCTTGACGCCACTGATAGGGATAGTGTCAGTGTTATAGGGATAGTGTCAGCGGTATAGGGATAGTGTCAGTGTTACAGGGATAGTGTCAGTGTTATAGGGATAGGGTCAGTGTTATAGGGATAGTGTCAGCATTATAGGGATAGTGTCAGCGTTATAGGCATAGTGTCAGCATTATAGGGATAGTGTCAGCGGTATAGGGATAGTGTCAGTGTTATAGGGATAGTGTCAGTGTTATAGGGATAGTGTTAGTGTTATAGGGATAGGGTCAGTGTTATAGGGATAGTGTCAGCGGTATAGGGATAGTGTCAGTGTTACAGGGATAGTGTCAGCGGTATAGGGATAGTGTCAGTGTTACAGGGATAGTGTCAGTGTTATAGGTACAGGGTCAGTGTTATAGGGATAGTGTCAGCGTTATAGGGATAGAGTCAGTGTTATAGGGATAGGGTCAGTGTTATAGGGATAGTGTCAGCGTTATAGGAATAGTGTCAGCATTATAGGTACAGGGTCAGTGTTATAGGGATAGGGTCAGCGTTATATTATAGTATAGTGTCAGTGTTATAGGGATAGTGTCAGTGTTCTAGGGATAGTGTCAGCGGTATAGGGATAGTGTCAGTGTTATAGGGATAGTGTCAGCGGTATAGGGATAGTGTCAGTGTTATAGGGATAGTGTCAGTGTTATAGGGATAGTGTCAGCGTTATAGTATAGTATAGTGTCAGCGTTATAGGGATAGTGTCAGTGTTATAGGGATAGTGTCAGCCTTATAGTATAGTATAGTGTCAGTGTTATAGGGATAGGGTCAGTGTTATAGGGATAGTGTCAGCGTTATAGTATAGTATAGTGTCAGCGTTATAGGGATAGTGTCAGTGTTATAGGGATAGTGTCAGCGGTATAGGGATAGTGTCAGTGTTTAGTGTCAGCGGTATAGGGATAGTGTCAGTGTTATAGGGATAGTGTCAGTGTTATAGTACAGTATAGTGTCAGCGGTATAGGGATAGTGTCAGTGTTATAGGGATAGTGTCAGCGTTATAGTATAGTATAGTGTCAGCGTTATAGGGATAGGGTCAGTGTTATAGGGATAGTGTCAGCGTTATAGTATAGTATAGTGTCAGTGTTATAGGGATAGGGTCAGTGTTATAGGGATAGGGTCAGTGTTATAGGGATAGGGTCAGTGTTATAGGGATAGTGTCAGCGTTATAGGGATAGTGTCAGCGTTATAGGGATAGTGTCAGCATTATAGGGATAGTGTCAGTGTTATAGGGATAGGGTCAGTGTTATAGGGATAGGGTCAGCGTTATAGTATAGTATAGTGTCAGTGTTATAGGGATAGTGTCAGCGGTATAGGGATAGTGTCAGCATTATAGGGATAGGGTCAGTGTCATAGGGATAGGGTCAGTGTTATAAGGATAGGGTCAGCTTTATAGTATAGTATAGTGTCAGCGTTATAGGGATAGTGTCAGTGTTATAGGGATAGTGTCAGCAGTATAGGGATAGTGTCAGTGTTATAGGGATAGTGTCAGTGTTATAGGGATAGGGTCAGCGTTATAGGGATAGGGTCAGCGTTATAGGGATAGGGTCAGTGTTATTGGGATAGTGAATAAATTATGAAAGCGCTATCCAATAACAAAGAGTATTTATTAAACAATTAAGATCAACCATAAAATCACATTTAAAACCACATATACTCAATATTTCTTTTACTTAATACTCTCTTTCAGAGATCATACAAGACAATAATAGCACTTCATGTAACAATTTCAGCTGTGCGGGGTGGATACACTTGCAATATCAGCATACTATGTTGCAATTATTTAAACTGAATGTATCCACACCAATACAATTCTCCACAATGGTGGTCATTCCGAGTTGTTCGCTCGTTGCCGATTTTCGCTATGCTGCGATTTGTTGCTAAATGCGCATGCGCATGGTACGCAGAGCGCATGCGCCTAGTTATTTAACTAAAAACTTAGCAGTTTTGCTGTTGTTCGTGCGGCGCTTTTCAGTCGCACTGCTGATCGGTGAATGATTGACAGTAAAGGGGCATTTCTGGGTGGTAACTGGGCGTTTTCCGTGAGCGTGCTAAAAAACGCAGGCGTGTCAGGCAAAAACGCAGGAGTGTCTGGAGAAACGGGGGAGTGGCTGACCGAACGCAGGGCGTGTTTGTGACGTCAAACCAGGAACTAAATGGACTGAGGTGATCGCAATCTAGGAGCAGGTCTGGAGCTACTCAGAAACTGCTTGAACATTTTTAGTAGCAGTTCTGCTAATCTTTTGTTCGCTATTCTGCTAAGCTAAGATACACTCCCAGAGGGCAGCGGCCTAGCGTTTGCAATGCTGCTAAAAGCAGCTAGCGAGCGAACAACTCGGAATGACAACCACTATGTGTTGGTAAAATTCTGCGGTCTCCTGTGACTAATGAATATTACATTTTAAATGACAGTTCCAAACAATTCCAGAGGATAGCAATATTGATATGCCCAAATCTTTAGGATAATATTCTTGATTTTAGCTCCTCCCGCTGGAAGAGTTCTTATTAAAGTCACTATATGAAAGTTCTGCACGCTTACCAGTCACAGTTGAAACTTGGATACGCTTACCGAATGAATAGCTCTCCTGCTTTGGAGAGGCAGGTCCAGTTCCAATTGATGGTACGGACGGCGTCCCCGTCGGAGGCTATCGGCTGGCGTGCCGTTCCTGGTCCTACTACTTTGTGCACTCCCCGACTTCACTGCACTAGGGATGACTACAGGAGTAGCTGATTCGGCAATATGTAATTGGCAGCCGCGCCCTTAGCTGGGCGCTCGTCTCCGTCGCACAGATTTTCCGGTGGTTCTGGTGTGCAGGATTTTACAGACCACCTCCCAGTACTTATATTAACATAGGGACTGTAGGAGTAGCTAGTTCAGCAATATGTTAAGGCGGCCGCGCCTTTGGCTGGGCGCTCGTCTCCGTCGCACATCGTCTATTCACTGGAGATAGGAGAGGGGGCATGCCAGCAGCTCACAGAGCGCTGGGCATGCACCCTCAGTGACGAAAACGGGGTGTGGATCACGTTTGCGGGCCCTCTAGCGAAGCAACACTCCTTTTAATAGGCCACACCCTTTTCACACGCGCAGATGTCACTCTTTCAGAGGGACAAAAGTTGGGAGATATGCCATATAGTCACTGGAGTGAGCGCCTAACAAGGGGCGTAATTCCAAGTTGATCGCAGCAGGAAATTTTTTAGCAGTTGGGTAAAACCATGTGCACTGCAGGGGAGGCAGATATAACATGTGCAGAGAGAGTTAGATTTGGGTGGGTTATTTTGTTTCTGTGCAGGGTAAATACTGGCTGCTTTATTTTTACACTGCAATTTAGATTTCAGATTGAACACACCACACCCAAATCTATCTCTCTCTGCACATGTTATATCTGCCACACCTGCAGTGCACATTGGTGGTCATTCCGAGTTGTTCGCTCGTTATTTTTTTCTCGCAACGGAGCGATTAGTCGCTAATGCGCATGCGCAATGTCCGCAGTGCGACTGCGCCAAGTAAATTTGCTATGCAGTTAGGTATTTTACTCACGGCATTACAAGGTTTTTTCTTCGTTCTGGTGATCGTAATGTGATTGACAGGAAGTGGGTGTTTCTGGGCGGAAACAGGCCGTTTTATGGGTGTGTGTGAAAAAACGCTACCGTTTCTGGGAAAAACGCGGGAGTGGCTGAAGAAACGGGGGAGTGTCTGGGCGAACGCTGGGTGTGTTTGTGACGTCAAACCAGGAACGACAAGCACTGAACTGATCGCAGATGCCGAGTAAGTCTGGAGCTACTCAGAAACTGCTAAGAAGTGTCTATTCGCAATTTTGCTAATCTTTCGTTCGCAATTTTGATAAGCTAAGATTCACTCCCAGTAGGCGGCGGCTTAGCGTGTGCAAAGCTGCTAAAAGCAGCTTGCGAGCGAACAACTCGGAATGAGGGCCATGGTTTTGCCCAACTGCTAAAAAATTTCCTGCTGCAATCAATTTGGAATTACCCCCAATGAAGGACACGCCCCATTGTGGCAGTAGACACACCCATAGGTGGAGTTAGACACACCCTTTGGGTCAAGCATGACACAAAGCATTCTGCTTACACCTACAATCTCCCTGAAACTAGTTTTCAAAAGTAGGCAAGTATGAAGGGAGGCTTAAGGTCAGGCTGTGGGAAGGGAGGATAAGGGTTAGGCTGCAAGAAGGGATAGATGTGGTGCTTCTGTAGCCAAGCTGTGATAAGTAGCGGGCAGGACTCTCAGGCCCTCATTCCGAGTTGTTCGCTCGGTAAAAATCTTCACTTCGCAGCGATTTTCCGCTTAATGCGCATGCGCAATGTCCGCACTGCGACTGCGCCAAGTAAATTTGCTATGCACTTAGTAATTTTACTCACGGCTTTTTCATCGGTCTGGCGATCGTAATGTGATTGACAGGAAATGGGTGTTACTGGGCGGAAACAGGCCGTTTTATGGGCGTGTGGGAAAAAACGCTACCGTTTCCGGAAAAAACGCAGGAGTGGCCGGAGAAACGGAGGAGTGTCTGGGCGAACGCTGGGAGTGTTTGTGATGTCAAACCAGGAACGACAAGCACTGAACTGATCGCAGATGCCGAGTAAGTCTGAAGCTACTCAGAAACTGCTACGAGGTGTGTAATCGCAATATTGCGAATACATCGTTCGCAATTTTAAGATGCTAAGATTCACTCCCAGTAGGCGGCGGCTTAGCGTGAGCAACTCTGCTAAAATCGCCTTGCGAGCGAACAACTCGGAATGAGGGCCTCAGTACGGACACCTTGCTTGTATGTTGTACATATGTTACTGCTGAAGGTCTTACTATCTCACATTACTTTGTTCCAGAATTGTGGTAATGTAAAGCTATGCAGAGGTCAAACATTAAGTACAGCAATTTGTCCACTAGTGGGTGCTGCTCTTATGGACACTGGTGTCTAATTAATCTCTGCTAAATGTTATGATGATAGCCAGTGAAATAAAAGAATATTTATGTATATACACATCACAGGCGCTACCATATCAGACTCAGGTGTGCCTCTGAGATTCAAGAATGTACATCCATATAAAACAAAATGTGAAATATTCTGTAATGTTATAATAGTGCTTTCAATTTATTTTACTGATTAAAACATTTTAAGAATTAGCAATGTAATTGGCTGTGGCAATAATGAGAATATGTTTATTGTAGAATAATTTAGGAAACATGACCAATTTTATATCACTTCTGGTACAAATAAGGGATGTCAATGTGCCTACTGCAACATAATGACGCTATAAGGAATCATGGAAAAAGCACACAGGACTCTTGACTTCGATAAACCATAGTTTGCAACAAAAACACCTTATTATTAATGCTGTTCCAGCGGTAGCAAGGGAACCTGTGCGGGATTTGTGAGAATGAGTAGCATCCAGAGTGTGTTGTATTAAATAGGATATTATTTATGATGGGTGAGAGTACAAGGACCCTGCATAGCATAATTTCAGAGGTTACTCCTCAAGGGTCTAGTGCAGGCTTTCCCAACCACGGTCCTCAGGGCACACCAACAGTGCAGGGTTTAGTGATATCCAGGCTGCAGCACAGATGATTAAATCAAAATCAGTGAGCTACTAATTAAGTCACCTGTGCTAAAGCTTGGATATCACTAAAACCTGCACTGTTAGTGTGCCTTGAGGACTGTGGTTGGGAAAGACTGGTCTAGTGGTACCTCTGGCAGTATGCTGCTTTTCGTACTATGGTTTTCACCTGCCACTGCAGGACACACCTATGGGCAGGGCCGATGCAAGGTTTCCCAGCACCCTAGGCAAATCTTCGGCAAATTCCCCCCCCCCCCCCCCCCCCCTTAAAGATAACCAAATGAAAAAAATAATTATATTTTATATATATATATATATCTCCTATATATTTGCCTTAGTCTGTGACTCTGTGCCCGTAACGCTGGGCGGAGTCACAGAGCTGGGCGGAGTCAACTGCATCTGCTGCAGGGAGCTACCCCATACCCAGTGCCAGCAGCAGTCAGGTGCAAGACCCTACCTTACAGTATAGGAGGTGAGGATGGCCACTAGCTGCCGGCTGCTGTGCCTGTCCTCCCCCCCCCCCCCCCCCCCCCAATCACCCGTGACAGCGGGCTGTGTGCTGTGCAGTGCGGGTCCTGAAAAGGAGGCGGAGCAACGGCGCCATGAGGGGAGGAGCTACATGGAATAGAGGGGCGGAGATACACGGGACCAGACAGCTGAACAGTGGTGGAATCAGCATTGCAGTGACGGCCAGCCAGACTTGGTAAGTGGAGGGTGAGAGAGAAATGTGTGTGTATGTGTGTATAAAGTGTGTGTGTGTGTGTGTGTGTGTGTGTGTGTGTGTATAGTGGGGGGGTGTGTGTGTGTGGGTGTGTGTGTGTGTGTGTATATATGGTGGGGTGTGTGTGTTTGTATATATGTGTGAATTGTGTGTGTGTGAGGTATGTCTGTGTGTGCGCACTTTATGGACGCCACTGCTGGGGGGGCCATTACATGCAAGGACGCTACTAATATAGGGGGGGGGGCATTACGTATAAGGACGCTACTACTATAGGGGGGGCATTACGTATAAGGACGCTACTACTATAGGGGGGGCATTACGTATAAGGACGCTACTACTATAGGGGGGGATTACGTATAAGGATGCTACTACTATAGGGGGGGCATTACGTATAAGGACGCTACTAATATAGGGGGGGCATTACGTATAAGGACGCTACTACTATAGGGGGGGCATTACGTATAAGGACGCTACTACTATAGGGGGGGCATTACGTATAAGGACGCTACTACTATGGGGGGGCATTACGTATAAGGACGCTACTACTATAGGGGGGCATTGCGTATAAGGAGGCTACTACTGGGGGGGCATTATGTATAAGGACTCTATTACTTCTGGGGGGCATTATGTATAAGGACGGTGCTATTACTACTGGGAGGGCATTACATGTAAGGATGCTACTACTACTGGGGGGGGCATTATGTATAAGGACGGTACTACTACTGGGGGCACATTATGTATAAGGATGCTACTACTACAGGGGTGGCATTACGTATAAGGACGCTACTATTACTGTTGGGGGGCATTACATATAACTGCTACTACTACTGGGGGGCATTACGTATAAGGACGCTACTACTACGGGTGGGGCATTACGTATAAGGATGCTACTATTACTGTTGTGGGGCATTACATATAACTGCTACTACTACTGGGGGGGCATTATGTATAAGGACACTACTACTATTGGGGGGGCATTATGTATAAGGACACTACTACTATTGGGGGGGCATTATGTATAAGGACGCTACTACTACTGGGGGGGCATTATGTATAAGGATGCTACTACTACGGGGGGGGCATTATGTATAAGGACGCTACTATTACTGTTGGTGAGCATTACATATAACTGCTACTACTACTGGGGGGGCATTATGTATAAGGACACTACCACTATTGGGGGGGCATTATGTATAAGGACACTACTACTATTGGGGGGGCATTATGTATAAGGACACTACTACTATTGGGGGGGCATTATGTATAAGGACGCTACTACTGCTGGGGGGGCATTATGTATAAGGACGCTACTACTACTGGGGGGGCATTATGTATAAGGATGCTACTACTACGAGGGGGGCATTATGTATAAGGACGCTACTATTACTGTTGGTGAGCATTACATATAACTGCTACTACTACTGGGGGGGCATTATGTATAAGGACACTACCACTATTGGGGGGGCATTACGTATATGGACGCTACTACTACGGGTGGGGCATTACGTATAAGGACGCTACTACTACGGGTGGGGCATTACGTATAACATGAATAAGATTGTGCTACATTGTGGCGTAATTTTAAATGGGGGTACTATTGTGTGGCCATGCCCCTTAGTTGTGAGACCACACCACTTTTCCCGATGCACAACAAAGGAATATGGGAGGGCGCAAAATTCATAGTTTGCAGGGGGGCGCCGAACACCCTAGCACCGGCCCTGGCCACCAGTAGCAAAAGTACACCACGGCCACTGACACTATCTGCAGGGAGGGGAACAGCGCTGATATGGAGGGTACTTGCAGGCAGCGAGTCGCCGCCTGCAACTCCTCTCCCACCTACACACCATACCTGCCGCCTGACACCCACACCCCAGGGAGAGGGCGCTAGCTCAGGCACCTCTAGATCAGCATCTGCAGCATACACACAAGGGCTGCCATGCTCAGCGGCAAGCGGTGCGGAGCATGTGCAGCGGGACAGCGCCAGGACGGGACACGCACTAATCAACATTGCTGCTGGGCCGGAGCTCCCTCCGTCTGCAGCCTAAGGACGCGCGCCGCACCTCTCCAGGGAAACACCATGCCTGCCCGCCCACAGGGCTCCGGACGCTTACCTATGCTCCGCGATCACAGCAGCTGACGCTGCCAGGCAGGATGGAGGAATGACGCCCGTCAGACGGGGCAGACAGTGTGCGGCGGAACGGGGCCAGGAAGGAATGCTGACCACGACCCATTGCTGCTGGGTCTGAGCTCCCTCCCTCTGCAGTCACCATCTCACAGCAGCAGCCTGGAGGTTAGTGGCCACCACGACCCGCACATCCTTACCTCACACATACCTCACACATACCTCACATATACCTCACATACCTCACACATGAGAGCAAAGGTACACACACTGTGACATCTCACCTGTAGCCCACCCCTATATCTGCTAAGTACTCCCCGTCACTATGCCCTGTCACCCTCATCCTGCTCTCTAACTGCCTGTCTGTGTACTGGCCTTCACCCCTCTTACACCATCACCAACCCTCACTAACTACCACAGAGACTATGTGCACTGATATCTGCCCCTCCACCACCTGCAGCGCCCCTGGACCCCTCCCCATCCCCCGCAAACCCCCGCACCTGCCCCTCCACCACCCGTGGCCCCCCACCCAGTGTCTTCCATACCCCTCCCCCATCTGCAGCAGCCCCTCCCCCATCCGCTGCACCCCCGGACCCATCCCCTCCAGCAACCGCAACACCTTCGGTCCCACTACCCCACCCGCAGCACTCACCCCACCACCAACCACTCCACCTGCGGACCCCCTACACCACCTGCTCCTCCACCACCTACAGCCTCTCCCGATCCACCGCACCCTCCCCCCCCTCCCTCCCCCACCCGCAGCGCCTCCAGGCCCCCTACCTCACCCGCAACACCTGCACCCTTCTCCACCAGCAGCGCCTCCGGAACCCCTCCCCCATCCGCAACAGCCCCTCCCCCGCCTCCCCCACCCACAGCACCCCCACCCCTCCCGCATCCCCTGACCCCCTCCCCATCCGCTGAACCCCCGCACTCACCCCTCCCCCATCCGCTGCACCCACTGACCCATCCCCTACACCCCCACCTCTCCAGCAACCGCAACACCTTCGGACCCACTACCCCACCCTCAGCACCCACCCCTCCACCACCCACTGCACCTCCGGACCTCCTCCACCACCCGCTCCTCCACCACCTGCAGCCCCTCCCCATCCACCGCACCCCCACCCGCAGCGCCTCCAGGCCCCCTACCTCACCCGCAACACCTGCACCCTTCCACCCTGCAGCGCCTCCGGAACCCCTCCCTCATCCGCAACAGCCCCTCACCCGCCTCTCCCCCACCCACAGCACCTCACCTCTCCCACACTCCCGGACCACCTCCACCATCCGCTGCACCCCCGCACCCACCCCCTATCCCACCCGCGCACACACCCCTCCACCACCTGCAGCACCTCCAGACCCCCTTCCCCATCCACCGCAAATCCACACACCTGTCCCTCCACCACCCGTGGCACCCCCACCCACAGCGCCTACGGACCCCACACCTCCACACACACGGACCCTCCCTCCTCCGGACCCCTAACCCCATTCACTGCACCCCCCCCCTCTCCCACCCGCAACGCCTCCACACCTCCTACCCACCCGCCACACCCTTTCCCACCCGCAGTACCTCTGGAACCCCTCCCCCATCCAGCCCAGCATCTGCCCCACCCCCACCTGCCCCTCCCCCACACACAACGCCCCCCCGGCCCCCACCCCCGGTACCCACCCGCGGCGCCTCCAGACCCCCTATGCCACCCGCCCCTCCACCACCTACATCACCTCCAGAACCCCTCCCCCATCCGCCACGCCCCGCATCTGGCTCTCCCCCGCCCGCTGCACCTTTGGATCCCCTACCCCACCCACGCAGCAGGCCCTTCCCAATCCGCATCGCCTACACCATTCGCAACAGCACCGCACCCGCCACTCCCCCACCCACATTACCCCCGCATCCACCCCTCCCCCACCCACCGCGCCCCCTGGACACCTCCCACATCCACTGCACACCTGCACCCACCCCTTCCCCCTCTGCAGCGCCTTCGGAACCCCTCCTCCATCCGCAACAGCCCTGCAGCTGCCATCCCCCACCTGCGACACCCCTGCTCCTACTCCACTCACAGCGCCTTCATACCCCCTCCCCCATCCGCGGTCCCCACTCCCCAAAACCCTTCCTGTTGCAAGGGACTACGCCCCCTTCACCATCGGACGCCCTTTCATTGTGCAATATTCAAACACTAACAAAACTAGGAATGCAGGTAATACTCCATATATTGAACCCCAGAAAGGCGTGCAGGGGTTAAGGGGGCGTAGCCCCTTCCGACGGTGTGAAGAGCGCCCGTAGGGCGCGATGAAGCAGCTAGTATATATATATATATATATATATATATATATATATATACTGTCTGAGTGCCGCCATTCTTCCACGTTTATGCATTGAGGATTCATTACCCTGGGAGGGCACCGCAGCACGTATTTACCTTAAGAGGAGTGCTGGGACTTTTGTATGTATGCATATATATTTTATATATATATATATATATATATATATATATATATATATATAGTAGAATCAGAACAAGTGAATGTTCAGAACAGGACACGGCCACAATGTCCAAAATAGTCAACAGCCTGCAAAACGAAGTGGAAGCACTAGCATCACCTGAGGAAGGGACCTGATGTGTCCCGAAATGCTGCATTGTGTCAATTATGCCTGTGCTCTGTTAGAGTAATCCTGCATCACAGCTTTCTGAGGTTGTGCTCACCCAGATAATGCACTGATGCAGGCTGTTGACTATTTTGGACATTAAATCATATGTATTTATTCATAGTCCTGGAGTGCCGTGTCCTGTTCTGAACATTCACTTGTTCTGATTCTACCATATACTATTGTTTGGACAAAGGCACACAGGCGGTTGGACAATACCAGGAGTGCCGGATTATTTGGATATTATATATATATATATATATATATGTGTATATATATATATATATATATATATAGTGGTCGAAGTGGAAATTTTTAAGTGGGGGTATGCAAGAGTCAAGGACGCAATTATGCGCGCGCGCTCCAGAAAAGGGGGTGTGGTCATCCAAATGGGGGCATATCCAGTGTAGTAGAACCAGAGGCTGAACTCTGGGAGACAACGGAGTCATCTGCCGCCGGGCTCCTGCTCTGAAGGGGGGCACCTCTCCTCCCATTCTGTGACACCATTGAATTAAGTTAATTGATAGCTGCCGCTGTCTTTTCAGTGGCCAACTTCCTCACTGGTCCCTGCACCTTACAAATCACACCCTCTTTATTATACACATTTTACAAGTGTCACACCCAGGATTAGAAACCACAACCTATTACATTGGAAGCAGACACCTTACTTATGAGGCTATTTGCTCCTGTATAGGAAATATGAGAATTTTAACTATATGAAGATACTTCTCTGACAATTACACGTAACTTCACATAGTAAGAATTCTCATGCTTCCTCTACAGGAGCAAATAACTCCATCAGTAAAGTGTCTGCTGTTAGTGTAACAGGTCTTGGGTTCTAATCCTGGGTATGACTGCTAAGAAATGTGTGATTTAAAATAAAAGACAATTATATGTATAAATACAGTATCTAATTTTTTTTCCAGAACACTCCATACACATACACACACACATACACATATATATATATATATATATATATATATATACACACACACACACACATATATATACATATATATATATATATATACAAGCAGGGGGTCCACACTCACGTTGGAGTATATATAATGCTGGGGTGACATCCAATGAGGGAAAAATCCAACTCCAATACAGTTCCAAATAAGGGGAGCACTCACCAGTCTTCAAGCAGCCACAAGTTTTATTGAAGCCATCAAATAGCAAACAAATTAGATCGACGTTTCGGTCATGGTTCTGACCTTTGTCAGGATACCAGTACAGTGAACTAGTGCTACCTATATACCCATATAGATCCCACCCTCCAATTAGTCTCAGCAACTCCCCCACACCCCATATCAAAAACAGTTACTTATGGTATACTAAACATTTCAACATACATATATTAAAATCAGGAGATCATCATATCATAGCAAATCACCTTGCCAATAGTATTTTACTCACCCCCTCATGTAGCCAGAAACTTGTAATCACACATTGTGAGCACTACATACGGCGTGCATTCCACCACGGGCCGCACTTCCGGTCCGTGGAACGCACGTACTGCATCCTCAGGACGTGAATCTCATATGATGCGTCAAAGGTTGCCTAGCAACCGTTCAGCCAAGAGCCATCACGTGCCGTCCGAACGCTTCCCATGGCCGTGGTGCGCAGGGAGGCCACATGACAGAATCCTCTGGTCGCTTAGCAGCAACACGTCACCAGGGAAACAAACGCGATCCACTGCAGGTCGACTCACGGACCATCGGAGGCACAGCATCACTGCACAGACAATGCACCACCCCAGTGGCCAATTCCACACTGTCCGACACATAAGATAAATATACCACTCTTAGGATATAAAGTTTATCACACATGTATATACATGTAGGTCTATCTCATGCCACTAGTGATATACAATCAGCAGTGTAGCACCCGTGGTGATTCAAACGGAACACATGTATATATGTGTGATATCCAGTTATGACTGCAGAGGGAGCAAGTTTCTGTTGGTGGAGAATAGGAAATTCAGAGTATCATTATGATGATCATTACTTAATAATTCAGATTCTATTACTAAATTCCAATTATATACATAGGGACAATCCCGTCACAGTCATTAATATATGACTATTCAGGGACCCCCCACGTGTATATTGGGTTCCTATATCCCATAATCATTTTTGGTTTCAAAGATTGTATAGAAAAATCGAAAAATTAAAAAACCGACGACAGGAACAGAAAAATGAAAAAAATGGAAAAAATGTGAAATAAAAAATTAAAAATAAAATATAATTGAAAAATAAAAGTTATCACGTAAAGAAACAATACTGATGGAGCCATCACGGGATATTCTTTATAGAAAAATACTGTAGTGTATTCCATCATTAAGGCCTCGTGGTCGTATTGTGTCCAACCTATGTATCCATGCAGCTTCCCGCTTCAGTAGGAGTTTTGCTCGATCACCACCTCTTTTCGGTGCCTCCACTCTGTCAATTACCATACTCCTCAATGATGCCAGAGGATGTCGTGCTTCACAAAAGTGTCTGGCCACAGGTTTATCCGAGGTGCCACTTGATATGGCATTCCTAATGGAAAGTCGATGGTTAGCCATTCTTTCACGAAATGGTCGAACCGTCTTCCCCACATATACCAGGGAGCATGGGCATGTCAAGGTGTATACCACATAATCAGAGGTGCATGTCAATCTATGACGAATGGATATCTTCTCTCCTGTATGCGGGTGATGGAAAAATTGACCCGTGGTCATACTTCTGCATGTGGTGCAGCTTATACATTTGAAGCATCCTAATTTCTTAGGTATCAGCCACATATTCGATGCTTGTGGCATTGCTCTGTCAGGCTGCATCAATATGTCTTTCAGATTATGGGCACGTCTGAAACTGAGTAGTGGTTTATCAGGTAGTTTCTTCATGAGTGCCGGATCAGTTTTTACCACTGGCCATAGTTTTCTGACTGCTTTCCGGATAGCCGGGCCAGCCGTATTAAATGTTGTAGAGATAACAAACGGGTTGTCCTCCTTGCGTTTTCTATGTGAGGCTCCCCTATGGATGTTTTTGGCCTTATATAGGCATCTTGTGATGGTCTTCTTGTCATACCCCCTTGTCTCAAATCTCATTTTCATCTCATCTAATTGTTTAGCGGCCACTTCTTCATCTGAGTTATTTCTGAGAACCCTTAGAAATTGAGATATCGGTAGATTTTGCTTCAATGATCCTGGGTGGTGACTGTCAAATGACAGTAAGGTCTTCCTGTCAGTCGGCTTTCTATACAATTTGAAACCATAGCCATCGTTGGTGGTGTAAATACTGACATCTAGAAAATCTACAGTTTCAGTGCTGGAGTGCATAGTGAACCTAATTGTTGATTCAAGGCCATTTAGATACTCCACCATATTCGCTAAGGCTTCCTGGGTACCCACCCATACAAGAAAGACATCATCTATAAATCTTCGGTAGAAGGCGATACTATCACCAAACGGCGGGATGATGTTCATAGTCTCATATACATCCATAAATAGATTTGCATACGATGGGGCTATATTACTCCGCATCGCTGTCCCGGACGTTTGGAGATAGTATCTGCTGAAGGGGGGCACCTCTCCTCCCATTCTGTGACACCATTGAATTAAGTAAATTGATAGCTGCCGCTGTCTTTTCAGTGGCCAACTTCCTCACTGGTCCCTGCACCTTACAAATCACACCCTCTTTATTATACACATTTTACAAGTGTCACACCCAGGATTAGAAACCACAACCTATTACATTGGAAGCAGACACCTTACTTATGAGGCTATTTGCTCCTGTATAGGAAATATGAGAATTTTAACTATATGAAGATACTTCTCTGACAATTACACGTAACTTCACATAGTTAGAATTCTCATGCTTCCTCTACAGGAGCAAATAACTCCATCAGTAAAGTGTCTGCTGTTAGTGTAACAGGTCTTGGGTTCTAATCCTGGGTATGACTGCTAAGAAATGTGTGATTTAAAATAAAAGACAATTAAATGTATAAATACAGTATCTAATTTTTTTTTTCAGAACACTCCATACACATACACACACACATACACATATATATATATATATACACACACACACATATATATACATATATATATATATATATATATATACACACACGCACACACACATGCATACATATATTAGGAAATAGGGGGGTACCAATATTTATCTTGCCTCCGGGCAATTGTGACGAACTTACGCCACTGAGTAGAACCCCTTATACTATCTAGTACTGGTGCCCCTTTCACATTATAGCACACGGTACAAGCCGAAATTCACATTATAGCACACTGAATGAGCCGAAATCTACATTGTAGCACACTGAATGAGCAGAAATTCACATTGTAGCACACTTAATGAGCCGAAATTCATATTATAGCACACTGAATGAGCCGAAATTCACATTGTAGCACACGGTATGAGCCGAAATTCACATTGTAGCACACTGAATGAGTTGAAATTCACATTGTAGCACATTGAATGAGCCGAAATTCACATTGTAGCACACTGAATGAGCCGAAATTCACATTGTAGCACACTGAATGAGCCAAAATTCACATTATAGCACACTGAATGAGCCAAAATTCACATTATAGCACACTGAATGAGCCAAAATTCACATTATAGCACACTGAATGAGTCGAAATTCACATTGTAGCACACTGTATGAGCCGAAATTCACATTGTAGCACACTGAATGAGCCGAAATTCACATTGTAGCACACTGAATGAGCCGAAATTCACATTGTAGCACACTGAATGAGCCGAAATTCACCTTGTAGCACACTGAATGAGCCGAAATTCACATTGTAGCACACTGAATGAGACAAAATAACACATTATAGCACACTGAATGAGCCGAAATTGTGACAGCAGAGAGAGAGAGAGAGTGACGACAGGGAGAGAGAGAGTGATGACAGGGAGAGAGAGAGTGACAGTAGGGACAGGGACAGTAACGACAGGGAGAGAGGGTGACAGCAGGGGAACATTACCTGACTCATTTGTTGCGGCTGGTGGCTGGCAGATGGTGAGCGGTGAGCAGTGAGTGGCTGGCGGTGGTGAGCGGCGTATGGCTGTGAGCTAGTACAGCGCTCTACACAGCCACCGGCAGCCGAGCAGGACGGGAGCAACATCAGTGATCGCACGGAGCAAAAAAAATTGTGGGTCCCTGGGACCCCTCACTATAGAAAATTGGGGTCACACTTCACTATTTCTGGGTCCCATAACATATTATTGGCATTTTTGTGTGTGTGTGTGTGGGGGGGGGGGAGGGGGTCATGCAGATGTTGGGGCAGTGCTGAGGATAGGGTGGGGGTAAGGGTAGATAGCGGCTGGGGCAGTACTGGAGGGCAAGGAGGGGGTTAGAGGCAGGTAACACTGAGTGGTAGGGAGATGGTAAGGGTGGCTAGTAGTTAGGGCACTATTGGGGGCAAGGAGGTTTATTGGGAGAGGCAGTACTGGGGGAGTAGGAAGGGTATTAGATAGCTGGGGCAAGGGGAGATAGGCAGTACTATGGAAAGTGCCTGGGGGGTAGGGGGTATATAACTGGGGCAGTACTTGGGAAAAGAGGGGGTTAAAGACTGCTAGTACTATGGGCAGTGCTGGGGAGTTGGGGTAGATGGCAGTTAGGGTAAGGAGAGGGTTAGGGGCACGCAGTGCTGGAGAGTAGGGAGGGGGTAAGGGTAGATGGCAGATTGGGCAGTACTGGGACACAGAGCACACAGATACCCGCCATCACCACCACGGGAACAATAAGCACACCTGCCACTTACACCCACCAGAGCGATGAGCGTCTCCTCTCCCTCCCCCCCAGCCACAGGGACACTGAGCACACAGCCAGCTGCAACTCTCCCCCGCCGAAGCCGAGCACTGAGCATCAGGACCCACGTTCCCCCGGCTGCCTACCAGACACGGGGACACTGAGCAGGATGCCATTTACCCCCGCAGGAGCCGAGCGCCCGGCCTCGCGTCCTCTCCAAACCCCCCTGCGCACCAGCCACGGGAACACTGGGAACCACTCCCCCATCGCTGCGGAAACATCCAGTCCCTCCATCCAGTCCAATCCAGCCGGGCTGCTGTGGAGCGCGTCCCAGGGACCCGCCCACCCGCTGCGAGGGGTGACGGATCTGCCGTTAGTGGAAGAAGTCCTTTCCTCCCTGGGTGAAGGTGCCGCCCCCGGTCATCGGGGCGGGTATCAGAAGGGAGGGGGAGTGAACGACGCAGCAGTGAAGGAGTGGTGAGCAGAGAGCGGTGGCCTTACATATATATTTTTTTTAATGTTGTTTTACTCAGCACCGCCCTTCAAGTGCCGGCGCCCATAGGCAGCTGCCTAAAGCTGCCTAGTGGTAGCGCCGGCCCTGCCTATGGGGAATATATGCCCATAGGTGGAGCTAGACACGCCCCGTTGGGCAGAACATGACACGCCCCCTCAATGGGGCACTATCATCTAAAATCTCCCTGAAACTGGTTTTCAAAAGTAACCAACTATGGGTAAGACACCCCTAGCACTCCTAGGAGTGGGGGTGGGAAGGGGGTGACATGTAAAAATCCATAGTTTTCGTGGTCGCTGAGATGAATAGTGACACTCCCGATGCCACACACACTACTGAGCCTCATTTTGACTTGTTTTAAGGACATTACATCAAAGTTGGATCAGCCTGTAGTGTGTTTTTCCCCTTTAATTTGAGGGTGACTCCAAATCCAGACCTCCATGGGTTAATAAATTTGATTTCCATTGATAATTTTTGTGTGATATTGTTGTCAGCACATTCAACTATGTAAAGAACAAAGTATTTAATAAGAATATTTCATTCATTCAGATCTAGGATGTGTTATTTTAGTGTTCCCTTTATTTTTTTGAGCAGTGTGTATATATATATATATATATATATATATACATGTAATACCCTGAAGCTATTGCACCATGGAGATCCCCTTGTGATTTTTTTTTGTTTTTTTTGTTCACATTGTGGAACTACAAGTCCCAGAGTAGATCGTGGGCTGAACTTTATGTGACCCTGTCAGATTGGGACAGGGATTTTGCCGCCAATTCTCTGGTCCTGTCACTTCTTACCCAGCAACATAAAAAGTCTGGGAAACATGTCCCCAGCTGATTGGGTCCCCTGGGTTGTAGGGCAGAGTGACCAGGGGGTAGTCTGTTGCTGGGGCCCCAGGAGCCAGTCATCATAGAGGAGAGGGGAGGTGGAGGAGCACCAGGACCCTTAAAAGAAGCCTCACAGCACAGGAGAGAGAGCCCCTGGAGGAATGGGAATATGTACCTGGGGAAGTGGAGCCATGTAGTGTCCAGAGCCTGAAGACTGGAGTATGCAGCGCTGGGAGGATCGCTGCCAGGAGAGCCCCTGGAGGAATGGGAATATGTACCTGGGGAAGTGGAGCCATGTAGTGTCCAGAGCCTGAAGACTGGAGTATGCAGCGCTGGGAGGATCGCTGCCAGGAGAGCCCCTGGAGGAATGGGAATATGTACCTGGGGAAGTGGAGCCATGTAGTGTCCAGAGCCTGAAGACTGGAGTATGCAGCGCTGGGAGGATCGCTGCCAGGAGAGCCCCTGGAGGAATGGGAATATGTACCTGGGGAAGTGGAGCCATGTAGTGTCCAGAGCCTGAAGACTGGAGTATGCAGCGCTGGGAGGATCGCTGCCAGAGGAGCCCTGGAGGAATGGGAAGATTACCTGGGGAAGGTGTCGCCATGTAGCCCCAGGAGCCGCCTGCCAGTGTGTGAGGACCGTCTGCGCAGAGAAGAAGCCGAGGGGAGAACCAGCGACCAGAGCACCAGTGACAGAAGAATGCCGGAGACCCTGCCTGAGGAGAAGAGCTGGCCGCGTCAGTGCCAGCGGGGATGGAGTGCGGAGAAGAGCCGCCGCTGCTGAGAGACTGGAGCGCTGGGCCGGAGGAACCGCAGCCCGTCCAGCAGAGCAGTGATGACATCCGTCCCCTGGATTCCAAGGAGCGGCAGCTGGGAAGAGAGCAGGCATCGCGGAGGACGACCCTGCAAAGAAGACCCCCGGCGAGGACCCCTGGCTGCGGAGTGATGACGGCGCAGACGGACGGCGGGAGTGCGGTATGGAGGAGGGGATCCCGTGACCAGTGGCGCGGACCGGAGGCTGCAGCGAGAAGACCCCAGCGTGGAGAGGACAGCGCAGACCCCAGCGTGGAAAGGACGCCGCGACCGGAGCAGAAGAGGACAGCGCCGGCAGAATTAGTGAAGATATGGGAGCCGATCGGAGGTGGCAGAAGCGCCGCAGCAGGTGGTGAGACCCTGATCGCCCTTCCGCTGCCATACTCTGCCCCTGTTGTGCCCTCCGCTGCAAAAACTCTGCTAATAGGGGACATTGTATTTGAAAAAGGGTGTAGACACCCCTAAGATCCCCTGTGTCCGATATTTAACCCCTTCCGCTGCATAAACTCTGCAATTGGGAACATCTTATGTAATAAAAGGGGTGTGCTCCCCTCATGATAGTAACCCCGCAAAGTTTAGATAATTAGGGGTTGCGCTCCCCTCATTTGTATGTGCCCCGCATATTTGTTTTGGGAATGTTGTAAAAGGGGGTAGACTGCCCTTATATATTGGTACCCACATCTGGGATTGTTTGGTAGGGGGTAGGAGTGTAGACACCCCTTGGTAAGTGCTGCGGTGATAGTTCTTTGATGCAAGCTCCGCCCAGCAGTGTGAAAGCTAATGTTAATGCATTTATCTGCTATTAAGGAATGCTGGTACTGATAGTTCTTTTTATGCAAGCTCCGCCTAGCAGTGTGAAAGCTAATGTTAATGCATTTATCTGCTATTAAGGAATGCTGGTACTGATAGTTCTTTTTATGCAAGCTCCGCCCAGCAGTGTGAAAGCTAATGTTAATGCATTTATCTGCTATTAAGGAATGCTGGTACTGATAGTTCTTTTTATGCAAGCTCCGCCCAGCAGTGTGAAAGCTAATGTTAATGCATTTATCTGCTATTAAGGAATGCTGGTACTGATAGTTCTTTTTATGCAAGCTCCGCCCAGCAGTGTGAAAGTTAATGTTAATGCATTTATCTGCTATTAAGGAATGCTGGTACTGATAGTTCTTTTTTATGCAAGCTCCGCCCAGCAGTGTGAAAGCTAATGTTAATGCATTTATCTGCTATTAAGGAATGCTGGTACTGATAGTTCTTTTTATGCAAGCTCCGCCCAGCAGTGTGAAAGCTAATGTTAATGCATTTATCTGCTATTAAGGAATGCTGGTACTGATAGTTCTTTTTATGCAAGCTCCGCCCAGCAGTGTGAAAGCTAATGTTAATGCATTTATCTGCTATTAAGGAATGCTGGTACTGATAGTTCTTTTTATGCAAGCTCCGCCCAGCAGTGTGAAAGTTAATGTTAAAGCATTTATCCGCTATTAAGGATTGCTGATACTGATAGTTTTTTTTTATGCAAGCTCCGCCCAGCAGTGTGAAAGCTAATGTTAATACATTTATCTGCTATTAAGGAATGCTGGTACTGATAGTTCTTTTTTATGCAAGCTCCGCCCAGCAGTGTGAAAGCTAATGTTAATGCATTTATCTGCTATTAAGGAATGCTGGTACTGATAGTTCTTTTTATGCAAGCTCCGCCCAGCAGTGTAAAAGCTAATGTTAATGCATTTATCTGCTATTAAGGAATGCTGGTACTGATAGTTCTTTTTTATGCAAGCTCCGCCCAGCAGTGTGAAAGCTAATGTTAATGCATTTATCTGCTATTAAGGAATGCTGGTACTGATAGTTCTTTTTTATGCAAGCTCCGCCCAGCAGTGTGAAAGCTAATGTTAACGCATTTATCTGCTATTAAGGAATGCTGGTACTGATAGTTCTTTTTATGCAAGCTCCGCCCAGCAGTGTGAAAGCTAATGTTAATGCATTTATCTGCTATTAAGGAATGCTGGTACTGATAGTTCTTTTTTATGCAAGCTCCGCCCAGCAGTGTGAAAGCTAATGTTAATGCATTTATCTGCTATTAAGGAATGCTGGTACTGATAGTTCTTTTTATGCAAGCTCCGCCCAGCAGTGTGAAAGCTAATGTTAATGCATTTATCTGCTATTAAGGAATGCTGGTACTGATAGTTCTTTTTTATGCAAGCTCCGCCCAGCAGTGTGAAAGCTAATGTTAATGCATTTATCTGCTATTAAGGAATGCTGGTACTGATAGTTCTTTTTATGCAAGCTCCGCCCAGCAGTGTGAAAGCTAATGTTAATGCATTTATCTGCTATTAAGGAATGCTGGTACTGATAGTTCTTTTTATGCAAGCTCCGCCCAGCAGTGTGAAAGCTAATGTTAATGCATTTATCTGCTATTAAGGAATGCTGGTACTGATAGTTCTTTTTTATGCAAGCTCCGCCCAGCAGTGTGAAAGCTAATGTTAATGCATTTATCTGCTATTAAGGAATGCTGGTACTGATAGTTCTTTTTATGCAAGCTCCGCCCAGCAGTGTAAAAGCTAATGTTAATGCATTTATCTGCTATTAAGGAATGCTGGTACTGATAGTTCTTTTTTATGCAAGCTCCGCCCAGCAGTGTGAAAGCTAATGTTAATGCATTTATCTGCTATTAAGGAATGCTGGTACTGATAGTTCTTTTTTATGCAAGCTCCGCCCAGCAGTGTGAAAGCTAATGTTAACGCATTTATCTGCTATTAAGGAATGCTGGTACTGATAGTTCTTTTTATGCAAGCTCCGCCCAGCAGTGTGAAAGCTAATGTTAATGCATTTATCTGCTATTAAGGAATGCTGGTACTGATAGTTCTTTTTTATGCAAGCTCCGCCCAGCAGTGTGAAAGCTAATGTTAATGCATTTATCTGCTATTAAGGAATGCTGGTACTGATAGTTCTTTTTATGCAAGCTCCGCCCAGCAGTGTGAAAGCTAATGTTAATGCATTTATCTGCTATTAAGGAATGCTGGTACTGATAGTTCTTTTTATGCAAGCTCCGCCCAGCAGTGTGAAAGCTAATGTTAATGCATTTATCCGCTACTAAGGAACGCTGGTTACCTGAGACTGTTGTTAACAAGCCATAACCAGCCTGCTTTAATTGTGCACAAGTTCCTGCTTACCTACTACCTGTATTGCTGACGCTGGTTACCTGAGACTATTATTTAGAAGCCATAACCAGCCTGCTTCAATTGTGCAACAGTTACCTGCTTACCTGCCACCTGTATTGCCAACGCTGGTTACCTGAGACTGTTATTTAGAAGCCATAACCAGCCTGCTTCAATTGTGCGCCAGTTACCTGTTTACCTGCCACCTGCATTGCCAACGCTGGTTACCTGAGACTATTATTTAGAAGCCATAACCAGCCTGCTTTAATTGTGCACAAGTTACCTGCTTACCTGCTACTTGTATTGCTAACGCTGGTTACCTGAGACTGTCGTTTAATAGCCATAACCAGCCTGCTTTAATCGTGCACAAGTTCCTGCTTACCTGCTACCTGTATTGCTGACGCTGGTTACCTGAGACTGTTGTTTAGTAGCCATAACCAGCCTACTTTAATTGTGCACAAGTTACCTGCTTACCTGCTACTTGTATTGATAACGCTGGTTACCTGAGACTGTCGTTTAATAGCCATAACCAGCCTGCTTTAATCGTGCACAAGTTCCTGCTTACCTACTACCTGTATTGCTGACGCTGGTTACCTGAGACTGTCGTTTAATAGCCATAACCAGCCTGCTTTAATCGTGCACAAGTTCCTGCTTACCTGCTACTTTTATTGCTAACGCTGGTTACCTGAGACTGTCGTTTAATAGCCATAACCAGCCTGCTTTAATCGTGCACAAGTTCCTGCTTACCTGCTACCTGTATTGCTGACGCTGGTTACCTGAGACTGTTGTTTAGTAGCCATAACCAGCCTGCTTTAATTGTGCACAAGTTCCTGCTTACCTGCTACCTGTATTGCTAACGCTGGTTACCTGAGACTGTCGTTTAATAGCCATAACCAGCCTGCTTTAATCGTGCACAAGTTCCTGCTTACCTGCTACCTGTATTGCTGACGCTGGTTACCTGAGACTGTTGTTTAGTAGCCATAACCAGCCTGCTTTAATTGTGCACAAGTTACCTGCTTACCTGCTACTTGTATTGCTAACGCTGGTTACCTGAGACTGTCGTTTAATAGCCATAACCAGCCTGCTTTAATCGTGCACAAGTTTCTGCTTACCTGCTACCTGTATTGCTGACGCTGGTTACCTGAGACTATTATTTAGAAGCCATAACCAGCCTGCTTCAATTGTGCACCAGTTACTTGCTTACCTGCTACCTGTATTGCTAACGCTGGTTACTTGAGACTGTTATTTAGAAGCCATAACCAGCCTGCTTCAATTGTGCACCAGTTTCCTGTTTACCTGCCACTTGTAAATTTTGTTAGGATAATAAAATGGAGTTGGATACTATATTATGTTTGTGTTGTCATTGTGTCTGAGAGGTAAAGCAGGTCTGCCGCTCTGATCACCCGAACCTGATTCACACTAGCACCCCACAATTTAGTTCAAGTTTTCGGCACCGTAAATGTGATGTGTTTGTTTGTGGGTGGACATTACATAAACATATATATATATATATATATATATGGCCAGCGGTGCAGCTGCGTCACTCAGGTTTCCAGAAAGAAATACAGATACTCTCTTTTCTAGCAATATGTAGCTTGACAAAAGTTTATAAAACTGAAAGCTTATACCGTGTGGTGTAATGTGAATTTCGGCTCATACTGTGTGGCATAATGTGAATTTCAGCTCATGCTGTGTGGCTTAATGTGAATTTCAGCTCATGCTGTGTGGCTTAATGTGAATTTGGCTCATAAGGTGTGGCGTAATGTGAATTTAAGCTCATACTGTGTGGCGTAATGTAAATTTGGCTCATAAGGTGTGGCATAATGTGAATTTAAGCTCATACTGTGTGGCATGATGTGAATTTCAGCTCATACCGTGTGGTGTAATGAGAATTTCGGATCATACTGTGTGGTGTAATGTGAATTTCGGCTCATACTGTGTGGTGTAATGTGAATTTCGGCTCATACCATGTGGCATAATCTGAATAAGGGGCACTACTGTCAGTAGCTGGTGAGCATGGGGACATGTGTGACAAATGCTGGTGTCCTGCAGAGGAGGGGGTCTGATGGCATAGAAAGAGGTCAATGTGGCTCTGACGGCACAAGTTATAAACCTTACTTGTGTTATATTAAAACTGAAATGTTCGGCCCGCTAAATCTGCCGTATTTTTCAGAGTGGTCCACTCAAAATCAGGGTGTAGGTGCTGGGAAGGGTTCGAGAGGTGGGGTGCATGGGGAGAGGAATGCATATGCACCTAGGCCCACCTCTCTCTCGTTCAGCCACTGGGTCAGGGATAGGTTGGGGAAGTGTAAGCAGCAATTGGTTGCAGCGGCAGCTAGGTCTCAGGTATATGCTGTAGCAGACAGTCAGTACCAGCCGGCGGTCGCACCATTATGTTTTATTTTATTTCTCTGGGGTATATTATATCTACTTTATTATTAGGAACTAGGGAGAAATTAGATTAAGCCATGTGATTTTACTACAAGAATGTAAAATAGTTCTAGACATGTCCCTGTGTGGTGCTAGACACGCCCCTCCTACTGTGCACCCCCTAATACAATTAGCTGTGCACGCCTATGGCATCAACTGAACGCAAGGCTGGACGGTCAGCTTTTAAGCCAAATGCCCAGGTCTGATCACCTTGAAGCAGGGAGATTACACTCCCAACATGCGTGCACTCGTAGCCCGATGACTGCAGCCTCAATTTAAAGTACAGCTTACAACTCTCACGGAAATTAAAGAACTGCTTCTGGTCTCCTGAGAAGTGGTCCGGGAGATGAAGTTTGAACTCTTTCACATCCCCCTGAGCAGGGACAACGGACCTTCGATACCCTTCTTGGGAAGACACACGGAGAGGCAGGTCCTGCAGCTGGTGTTTCAGACTCTGGCTCTGATCAGCCAGGATTTGGGCTTGATTCTGCTGCGCTGGGTCTATACCAGCAAGAAGCTTACAACAGCAGTAATGTTTTGGCCGGTTATAATGTTTGGGAACTCAAGCGTTTTGTGAAACCCCTATAGCCAGTGAGAGGGTCTTCTGCCAATAATAACCCCCCATTGTTCTCTTAGTACACGACACATACACCGGTAATTAGGTTGATGGCTCGACTTAAACCTCACAGGTCTGTAGCCCTGGAGATTGGTGGAACATTCAGCTGACTACCATTCCCTATTACAGGTTGAGTATTTCTTATCCAAAATGCTTGGGACCAGAGGTATTTTGGATATCGGATTTTTCCGTATTTTGGAATAATGAGATACCATAATGAGATATCATGGTGATGGGACCCAAGTCTAAGCACAGAATGCATTTATGTTACATATACACCTTATACACACAGCCTGAAGGTACTTTTAGCCAATATTTTTTATAACTTTGTGTATTAAACAAAGTTTGTGTACATTGAGCCATCAAAAAACAAAGGTTTCGCTATCTCAGTCTCACTCAAAAAAGTCCGTATTTCGGAATATTTGGATATGGGATACTCAACCTGTACTAACTTTGTTTGCCCCCTTTTCAGTCTCTTCATTAACCTCTTTACTGACCTTTCCTCTTTCACTTGTTCCCTTCATTATTTCATGCTTCCTATTGTGTATATGCTCCCTGGTGACTTCCCTATCTTGGCCCCTTATCTTTTCTTTAACTATTAACAGAGACATGGATCCTGAGCTTTAGCTCTACAGAGGGCGTACAAGCCTGAGGTTGTAGGGCTATGGACAGGCCATACATTTTTGTGTACGCACTTTATTGATATACACTGGTCAGCATAACTGAACTTTATATATATTGCTCCTATCATAATGAACTGTGCTTATCTCTTAACTGTGTTACTACCTGTATTACAACCCTTTACTGCCACCCTGTGACTACTAATATCACTGCACATCCGTGTCCTACATAGGTCATCACAGTGGACTGCATTAGTTATTGAATTCTTTTTTTACTGGTTTTAACTAGAGATGAGCGGGTTCGGTTCCTCGGAATCCGAACCCGCCCGAACTTCATGTTTTTTTACACGGGTCCGAGCGACTCTGATCTTCCCGCCTTGCTCGGTTAACCCGAGCGCGCCCGAACGTCATCATGACGCTGTCGGATTCTCGCGAGGCTCGGATTCTATCGCGAGACTCGGATTCTATATAAGGAGCCGCGTGTCGCCGCCATTTTCACACGTGCATTGAGATTGATAGGGAGAGGACGTGGCTGGCGTCCTCTCCATTTAGATTAGAAGAGAGAGAGTGAGATTGAGACAGAGACACTTGATTTACTGGAGCTTAGGAGTACTAGAGAGTGCAGAGTTTACTAGTGACTGACCACTGACCAGTGACCACCAGTGCAGTTTTATTTAATATAATCCGTTCTCTGCCTGAAAAAAACGATACACAGTGACTCAGTCACATACCATATCTGTGCTCAGCCCAGTGTGCTGCATCATCTATGTATAATATCTGACTGTGCTCACACAGCTTAATTGTGGGGGAGACTGGGGAGCAGTTATAGGTTATAGCAGGAGCCAGGAGTACATACATATTATTAAAATTAAACAGTGCACACTTTTGCTGCAGGCAGGAGTGCCACTGCCAGTGTGACTGACCAGTGACCTGACCACACTGACCACCAGTATAGTATACTATATTGTGATTGCCTGAAAAAGTTAAACACTCGTCGTGTGACTTGTGTGGTGTTTTTTTTTTAATTCTATAAAAAACTCATTCTGCTGACAGACAGTGTCCAGCAGGTCCGTCATTATATAATATATACCTGTCCGGCTGCAGTAGTGATATATATATATTTTTTATCATTATTTATCATCCAGTCGCAGCAGACACAGTACGGTAGTTCACGGCTGTAGCTACCTCTGTGTCGGCACTCGGCAGTCCATCCATAATTGTATACCACCTACCCGTGGTTTTTTCTTTCTTTCTTCTTTATACATACTACATCTCATTATCATCCAGTCTATATTAGCAGCAGACACAGTACAGTACGGTAGTCCACGGCTGTAGCTACCTCTGTGTCGGCACTCGGCAGTCCATCCATAATTGTATACCACCTACCCGTGTTTTTTTTTTCTTTCTTCTTTATACATACATACTACATCTCATTATCAACCAGTCTATATTAGCAGCAGACACAGTACAGTACGGTAGTCCACGGCTGTAGCTACCTCTGTGTCGGCACTCGGCAGTCCGTCCATAATTGTATACCACCTACCCGTGGTTTTTTTTTCTTTCTTCTTTATACATACTACATCTCATTATCAACCAGTCTATATTAGCAGCAGACACAGTACAGTACGGTAGTCCACGGCTGTAGCTACCTCTGTGTCGGCACTCGGCAGTCCGTCCATAATTGTATACCACCTACCCGTGGTTTTTTTTTTCTTTCTTCTTTATACATACATACTACATCTCATTATCATCCAGTCTATATTAGCAGCAGACACAGTACAGTACGGTAGTCCACGGCTGTAGCTACCTCTGTGTCGGCACTTGGCAGTCCATCCATAATTGTATACCACCTACCCGTGGTTTTTTTTTCTTTCTTCTTTATACATACTACATCTCATTATCAACCAGTCTATATTAGCAGCAGACACAGTACAGTACGGTAGTCCACAGCTGTAGCTACCTCTGTGTCGGCACTCGGCAGTCCATCCATAATTGTATACCACCTACCCGTGTTTTTTTTTCTTTCTTCTTTATACATACATACTACATCTCATTATCATCCAGTCTATATTAGCAGCAGACACAGTACAGTACGGTAGTCCACGGCTGTAGCTACCTCTGTGTCGGCACTCGGCAGTCCATCCATAATTGTATACCACCTACCCGTGGTTTTTTTTTCCTTTCTTCTTTATACATACTACATCTCATTATCATCCAGTCTATATTAGCAGCAGACACAGTACAGTACGGTAGTCCACGGCTGTAGCTACCTCTGTGTCGGCACTCGGCAGTCCGTCCATAATTGTATACCACCTACCCGTGGTTTTTTTTTCTTTCTTCTTTATACATACATACTACATCTCATTATCATCCAGTCTATATTAGCAGCAGACACAGTACAGTACGGTAGTCCACGGCTGTAGCTACCTCTGTGTCGGCACTTGGCAGTCCATCCATAATTGTATACCACCTACCCGTGGTTTTTTTTTCTTTCTTCTTTATACATACTACATCTCATTATCAACCAGTCTATATTAGCAGCAGACACAGTACAGTACGGTAGTCCACGGCTGTAGCTACCTCTGTGTCGGCACTCGGCAGTCCATCCATAATTGTATACCACCTACCCGTGTTTTTTTTTTCTTTCTTCTTTATACATACATACTACATCTCATTATCATCCAGTCTATATTAGCAGCAGACACAGTACAGTACGGTAGTCCACGGCTGTAGCTACCTCTGTGTCGGCACTCGGCAGTCCATCCATAATTGTATACCACCTACCCGTGGTTTTTTTTTTCTTTCTTCTTTATACATACTACATCTCATTATCATCCAGTCTATATTAGCAGCAGACACAGTACAGTACGGTAGTCCACGGCTGTAGCTACCTCTGTGTCGGCACTCGGCAGTCCATCCATAATTGTATACCACCTACCCATGGTTTTTTTTTCTTTCTTCTTTATACATACATACTACATCTCATTATCAACCAGTCTATATTAGCAGCAGACACAGTACAGTACGGTAGTCCACGGCTGTAGCTACCTCTGTGTCGGCACTCGGCAGTCCGTCCATAATTGTATACCACCTACCCGTGGTTTTTTTTTCTTTCTTCTTTATACATACATACTACATCTCATTATCATCCAGTCTATATTAGCAGCAGACACAGTACAGTACGGTAGTCCACGGCTGTAGCTACCTCTGTGTCGGCACTTGGCAGTCCATCCATAATTGTATACCACCTACCCGTGGTTTTTTTTTCTTTCTTCTTTATACATACTACATCTCATTATCAACCAGTCTATATTAGCAGCAGACACAGTACAGTACGGTAGTCCACGGCTGTAGCTACCTCTGTGTCGGCACTCGGCAGTCCATCCATAATTGTATACCACCTACCCGTGGTTTTTTTTTCTTTCTTCTTTATACATACATACTACATCTCATTATCATCCAGTCTATATTAGCAGCAGACACAGTACAGTACGGTAGTCCACGGCTGTAGCTACCTCTGTGTCGGCACTCGGCAGTCCGTCCATAATTGTATACCACCAACCCGTGGTTTTTTTTTCTTTCTTCTTTATACATACATACTACATCTCATTATCATCCAGTCTATATTAGCAGCAGACACAGTACAGTACGGTAGTCCACGGCTGTAGCTACCTCTGTGTCGGCACTCGGCAGTCCGTCCATAATTGTATACCACCTACCCGTGGTTTTTTTTTCCTTTCTTCTTTATACATACATACTACATCTCATTATCATCCAGTCTATATTAGCAGCAGACACAGTACAGTACGGTAGTCCACGGCTGTAGCTACCTCTGTGTCGGCACTCGACAGTCCATTCATAATTGTATACTAGTATCCATCCATCTCCATTGTTTACTTGAGGTGCCTTTTAGTTGTGCCTATTAAAATATGGAGAACAAAAATGTTGAGGTTCCAAAATTAGGGAAAGATCAAGATCCACTTCCACCTCGTGCTGAAGCTGCTGCCACTAGTCATGGCCGAGACGATGAAATGCCAGCAACGTCGTCTGCCAAGGCCGATGCCCAATGTCATAGTACAGAGCATGTCAAATCCAAAACACCAAATATCAGTAAAAAAAGGACTCCAAAACCTAAAATAAAATTGTCGGAGGAGAAGCGTAAACTTGCCAATATGCCATTTACCACACGGAGTGGCAAGGAACAGCTGAGGCCCTGGCCTATGTTCATGGCTAGTGGTTCAGCTTCACATGAGGATGGAGGCACTCAGCCTCTCGCTAGAAAAATGAAAAGACTCAAGCTGGCAAAAGCAGTAGCACCGCAAAGAACTGTGCGTTCTTCGAAATCCCAAATCCACAAGGAGAGTCCAATTGTGTCGGTTGCGATGCCTGACCTTCCCAACACTGGACGTGAAGAGCATGCGCCTTCCACCATTTGCACGCCCCCTGCAAGTGCTGGAAGGAGCACCCGCAGTCCAGTTCCTGATAGTCAGATTGAAGATGTCAGTGTTGAAGTACACCAGGATGAGGAGGATATGGGTGTTGCTGGCGCTGGGGAGGAAATTGACCAGGAGGATTCTGATGGTGAGGTGGTTTGTTTAAGTCAGGCACCCGGGGAGACACCTGTTGTCCGTGGGAGGAATATGGCCGTTGACATGCCTGGTGAAAATACCAAAAAAATCAGCTCTTCGGTGTGGAACTATTTCAACAGAAATGCGGACAACAGGTGTCAAGCCGTGTGTTCCCTTTGTCAAGCTGTAATAAGTAGGGGTAAGGACGTTAACCACCTCGGAACATCCTCCCTTATACGTCACCTGCAGCGCATTCATAATAAGTCAGTGACAAGTTCAAAAACTTTGGGTGACAGCGGAAGCAGTCCACTGACCAGTAAATCCCTTCCTCTTGTAACCAAGCTCACGCAAACCACCCCACCAACTCCCTCAGTGTCAATTTCCTCCTTCCCCAGGAATGCCAATAGTCCTGCAGGCCATGTCACTGGCAATTCTGACGAGTCCTCTCCTGCCTGGGATTCCTCCGATGCATCCTTGCGTGTAACGCCTACTGCTGCTGGCGCTGCTGTTGTTGCTGCTGGGAGTCGATGGTCATCCCAGAGGGGAAGTCGTAAGCCCACTTGTACTACTTCCAGTAAGCAATTGACTGTTCAACAGTCCTTTGCGAGGAAGATGAAATATCACAGCAGTCATCCTGCTGCAAAGCGGATAACTGAGGCCTTGACAACTATGTTGGTGTTAGACGTGCGTCCGGTATCCGCCGTTAGTTCACAGGGAACTAGACAATTTATTGAGGCAGTGTGCCCCCGTTACCAAATACCATTTAGGTTCCACTTCTCTAGGCAGGCGATACCGAAAATGTACACGGACCTCAGAAAAAGACTCACCAGTGTCCTAAAAAATGCAGCTGGACCCAATGTCCACTTAACCACGGACATGTGGACAAGTGGAGCAGGGCAGGGTCAGGACTATATGACTGTGACAGCCCACTGGGTAGATGTATGGACTCCCGCCGCAAGAACAGCAGCGGCGGCACCAGTAGCAGCATCTCGCAAACGCCAACTCTTTCCTAGGCAGGCTACGCTTTGTATCACCGCTTTCCAGAATACGCACACAGCTGAAAACCTCTTACGGCAACTGAGGAAGATCATCGCGGAATGGCTTACCCCAATTGGACTCTCCTGTGGATTTGTGGCATCGGACAACGCCAGCAATATTGTGTGTGCATTAAATATGGGCAAATTCCAGCACGTCCCATGTTTTGCACATACCTTGAATTTGGTGGTGCAGAATTTTAAAAAAAACGACAGGGGCGTGCAAGAGATGCTGTCGGTGGCCAGAAGAATTGCGGGACACTTTCGGCGTACAGGCACCACGTACAGAAGACTGGAGCACCATCAAAAACTACTGAACCTGCCCTGCCATCATCTGAAGCAAGAAGTGGTAACGAGGTGGAATTCAACCCTCTATATCAGTGATTTTCAACCTTTTTAAACTCGTGGCACACTAACCAAGATTTTAAAATTGCCGAGGCACACCATCTTTTTTTTCGGGGCTGCAGTAATAAAACACACACACCTGCACCCCCGCATAGTAATACCACACACCTCCCCCCCTATAGTAATACCACATACCTTCCCCACTATAGTAATACCACACACCTCCCCCCCTATAGTAATACCACACACCTCCCCCCCTATAGTAATACCACACACCTCCCCCCCTATAGTAATACCACACACCTCCCCCCCTATAGTAATACCACACACCTTCCCCCCTATAGTAATTCCACACACCTTCCCCACCCTATAGTAATTCCACACACCTTCCCCACCCTATAGTAATTCCACACACCTCCCAACGCCATAGTAATTCCTCACACATTAATGTTATATATATATATATATATATATATAGCAACCTTAACTCTTGCCCTGTCTGTGGGGAGAAGTGAGGAGCACTGGGACGAGGCTGCAGTGAGGAGGAGCAGTAGCGAGTGAGTGTCGAGTGTACTGTGCACTGCAAACGGGGGAACGAGACGTGCGGTGCGTGACCTATGAGTCACCATAGGTCACGAGCCGGCTGTCATTGAAGTTCAGCGCTGCCCGGCAACTAGGCATATCTGGCTGGCTGCTGCGGCAAGTCTGTGTGGCGGGCGGCAGCGGGTCTGTGTGCGGTCGGCGGCAGCGGGTCTGTGTGCGGTCGGCGGCGGCGGGTCTGTGTGCGGTCGGCGGCAGCGGGTCTGTGTGCGGTCGGCGGCAGCGGGTTTGTGTGCGGTCGGCGGCAGGTCTGTATGTAGGCTGCAGCGGGTCTGTGTGCAGGCGGCACACCTGGAAACTGCTCGCGGCACACCAGTGTGCCGCGGCACACCTGTTGAAAAAGGCTGCTCTATATGCTTCAGAGGTTGGAGGAGCAGCAAAAGGCCATTCAAGCCTATACAATTGAGCACGATATAGGAGGTGGAATGCACCTGTCTCAAGCGCAGTGGAGAATGATTTCAACGTTGTGCAAGGTTCTGATGCCCTTTGAACTTGCCACACGTGAAGTCAGTTCAGACACTGCCAGCCTGAGTCAGGTCATTCCCCTCATCAGGCTTTTGCAGAAGAAGCTGGAGACATTGAAGGAGGAGCTAACACGGAGCGATTCCGCTAGGCATGTGGGACTTGTGGATGGAGCCCTTAATTCGCTTAACAAGGATTCACGGGTGGTCAATCTGTTGAAATCAGAGCACTACATTTTGGCCACCGTGCTCGATCCTAGATTTAAAGCCTACCTTGGATCTCTCTTTCCGGCAGACACAAGTCTGCTGGGGTTGAAAGACCTGCTGGTGAGAAAATTGTCAAGTCAAGCGGAACGCGACCTGTCAACATCTCCTCCTTCACATTCTCCCGCAACTGGGGGTGCGAGGAAAAGGCTCAGAATTCCGAGCCCACCCGCTGGCGGTGATGCAGGGCAGTCTGGAGCGACTGCTGATGCTGACATCTGGTCCGGACTGAAGGACCTGACAACGATTACGGACATGTCGTCTACTGTCACTGCATATGATTCTCTCAACATTGAAAGAATGGTGGAGGATTATATGAGTGACCGCATCCAAGTAGGCACGTCACACAGTCCGTACTTATACTGGCAGGAAAAAGAGGCAATTTGGAGGCCCTTGCACAAACTGGCTTTATTCTACCTAAGTTGCCCTCCCACAAGTGTGTACTCCGAAAGAGTGTTTAGTGCCGCCGCTCACCTTGTCAGCAATCGGCGTACGAGGTTACATCCAGAAAATGTGGAGAAGATGATGTTCATTAAAATGAATTATAATTATGCAATTGCCTCCACAAAGTACACAGGGAGCTGAGATGGTGGATTCCAGTGGGGACGAATTGATAATCTGTGAGGAGGGGGATGTACACGGTGATATATCGGAGGATGATGATGAGGTGGACATCTTGCCTCTGTAGAGCGAGTTTGTGCAAGGAGAGATTAATTGCTTCTTTTTTGGGGGGGGTCCAAACCAACCCGTCATATCAGTCACAGTCGTGTGGCAGACCCTGTCACTGAAATGATGGGTTGGTTAAAGTGTGCATGTCCTGTTTATACAACATAAGGGTGGGTGGGAGGGCCCAAGGACAATTCCATCTTGCACCTCTTTTTTCTTTTATTTTTCTTTGCGTCATGTGCTGTTTGGGGAGGGTTTTTTGGAAGGGCCATCCTGCGTGACACTGCAGTGCCACTCCTAGATGGGCCCGGTGTTTGTGTCGGCCACTAGGGTCGCTTATCTTACTCACACAGTCAGCTACCTCATTGCGCCTCTTTTTTTCTTTGCGTCATGTGCTGTTTGGGGAGGGTTTTTTGGAAGGGACATCCTGCGTGACACTGCAGTGCCACTCCTAGATGGGCCCGGTGTTTGTGTCGGCCACTAGGGTCGCTTATCTTACTCACACAGTCAGCTACCTCATTGCGCCTCTTTTTTTCTTTGCGTCATGTGCTGTTTGGGGAGGGTTTTTTGGAAGGGCCATCCTGCGTGACACTGCAGTGCCACTCCTAGATGGGCCCGGTGTTTGTGTCGGCCACTAGGGTCGCTTATCTTACTCACACAGTCAGCTACCTCATTGCGCCTCTTTTTTTCTTTGCGTCATGTGCTGTTTGGGGAGGTTTTTTTGGAAGGGACATCCTGCGTGACACTGCAGTGCCACTCCTAGATGGGCCCGGTGTTTGTGTCGGCCACTAGGGTCGCTTATCTTACTCACACAGTCAGCTACCTCATTGCGCCTCTTTTTTTCTTTGCGTCATGTGCTGTTTGGGGAGGGTTTTTTGGAAGGGACATCCTGCGTGACACTGCAGTGCCACTCCTAGATGGGCCCGGTGTTTGTGTCGGCCACTAGGGTCGCTTATCTTACTCACACAGTCAGCTACCTCATTGCGCCTCTTTTTTTCTTTGCGTCATGTGCTGTTTGGGGAGGGTTTTTTGGAAGGGCCATCCTGCGTGACACTGCAGTGCCACTCCTAGATGGGCCCGGTGTTTGTGTCGGCCACTAGGGTCGCTTATCTTACTCACACAGTCAGCTACCTCATTGCGCCTCTTTTTTTCTTTGCGTCATGTGCTGTTTGGGGAGGGTTTTTTGGAAGGGACATCCTGCGTGACACTTCAGTGCCACTCCTAGATGGGCCCGGTGTTTGTGTCGGCCACTAGGGTCGCTTATCTTACTCACACAGTCAGCTACCTCATTGCGCCTCTTTTTTTCTTTGCGTCATGTGCTGTTTGGGGAGGGTTTTTTGGAAGGGACATCCTGCGTGACACTGCAGTGACACTCCTAGATGGGCCCGGTGTTTGTGTCGGCCACTAGGGTCGCTTATCTTACTCACACAGTCAGCTACCTCATTGCGCCTCTTTTTTTCTTTGCGTCATGTGCTGTTTGGGGAGGGTTTTTTGGAAGGGACATCCTGCGTGACACTGCAGTGCCACTCCTAGATGGGCCCGGTGTTTGTGTCGGCCACTAGGGTCGCTAATCTTACTCACACAGCTACCTCATTGCGCCTCTTTTTTTCTTTGCGTCATGTGCTGTTTGGGGAGGGTTTTTTGGAAGGGACATCCTGCGTGACACTGCAGTGCCACTCCTAGATGGGCCCGGTGTTTGTGTCGGCCACTAGGGTCGCTTATCTTACTCACACAGCGACCTCGGTGCAAATTTTAGGACTAAAAATAATATTGTGAGGTGTGAGGTATTCAGAATAGACTGAAAATGAGTGGAAATTATGGTTTTTGAGGTTAATAATACTTTGGGATCAAAATGACCCCCAAATTCTATGATTTAAGCTGTTTTTTAGGGTTTTTTGAAAAAAACACCCGAATCCAAAACACACCCGAATCCGACAAAAAAAATTCGGTGAGGTTTTGCCAAAACGCGGTCGAACCCAAAACACGGCCGCGGAACCGAACCCAAAACCAAAACACAAAACCCGAAAAATTTCAGGCGCTCATCTCTAGTTTTAACATGTTTGTTCAGTGGTCTGCCACTGTCATCCAGTGATTACTGATATACCTGTGCTCTATTTAGTGTTTATTTTAGTGAACGGTGTTTGGTTCTGTATTGTATTTTGCTGGTTTACATGTGCCCAATTAGTGGTTCACTGTTGCCACTCTGTGGTCAATGTTTTCATCCCACCCCAGTATTACTATTTCCAGAGTCATTAAAGATATTTTATTATTATATCTGTATTGGCTGTTTTGTGTAGACTTGATATTTACCAATAATTGTCATATTTAATTGTACTGTTTACTTTTTCCCTTACGTCCTAGAGAATGCTGGGGTCCACATTAGTACCATGGGGTATAGACTGGTCCACCAGGAGCCATTGGCACTTTAAGAGTTTGAGAGTGTGGGCTAGCTCCTCCCTCTATGCCCCTCCTACCAGACTCAGTTTAGAAAATGTGCCCGAGGAGCCGGTCACAGCTAGGGGTGCTCCATAGGAGTTTCTTTAGTTATGTTTTTTTGAATAGAGTTTAGGCACAGGGAGGCTGCTGACAACAGCCTCCCTGCTTCGTGGGACTAAGGGGGGGAGTAGTGTCCGCCACTATCTCCGCTGACAGGACACTGAGCTCCTGAGGGGACAGATCAATCGCCGCCACAGGGGATTGCTTACCCAAGCAGCATGCCGCCAACCCACTTACAGAGCCAGAAGACGTCGGTGGCGAGTTAGTCACCGCTCCTCTGACAAACGGAGAGCCATTGTGAAGATGGCGGCAACAGGGTACTAATTGCGCTCAGGGGCTCAGCGGCACATGGTGCGGCGCTGTGAGGGGTGCCCTAAACCAGCGCCTACACCCTGATACTGGTCACTCAGCCTGTCGGGGTCACCGGATCACTGCCAGCGATTTACCTCAGGCCAGTATAAAAATGTAAATATGAGCGGGATCCGGCGCCATGGAAGGGGGCAGAGCTTCTCCTCAGAGCAGACCCAGCAGCGTTCAGCGCCATCTTTCCTGCATGCAGACACTGACAGGGGAGAGCTGTCCCTCCACATCTGCTCCAGCTGCCTTGTAACGGTACCAGGGGGTTGTAGAAGGGGGGGGGGGGGAGGCTGTGATTAGACTGTGTAACCTATTAAGGTACACAGTTAGCGCTGGTAAGGGGTGTCCTTATCTCCCAAGGTGCTGTGTTTGATTTGGCTCCAATCTATGGGTCTCTCTTGGCATTCTTAGTGGGGAAACTGTCTGCTATTTCCTTGTGTGTGTGTGTGTGGGGGGGGGGGGGGGGGTGCTTGCTGTCTCACCTAAGCCATGTCTAGGGATTCTGTGTCATATGCTGCGGAAGAGATGTCATCTCAGGATGACCCCATTCCATGTAATCAGGATTGCTCTGGTTTAGAACAGATTCCATTCAGAGAACCGGAGTGGTTAACCTCTATCAAGAGTATGATTTCTCAGATCTCTACTAGAGTAGCACAAAATGAAAATGCAACTCAGGTTTTACAGACCTATATGGCTGTTTGGTCCGGGTCAGCCGGGCCCCCTGGCACTCACTCTATAAAACGTGCTCTCGCCCAGATTATTCAAGACGACACAGACACCGACTCTGACATGGTAGACGGTGATGGTAAAGTGCTGAAGGGGGCGGCATCTCTTGCAAAAGGGGCGCAGTTAATGATTGAAGCCATTAGAGATGTGTTAAATATTGTGGACACAATGCCTGAGCATTGTGAGGAGGCTTACTTCAATGATACTAAGAAAGCCTTGCTAACCTTTCCTGCGTCTAAAGAATTAAATGCTATATTCGAAAAATCCTGGGAAAACCCAGAGAAAAAATTCCAGATTCCAAGAAAAGTTTTGGTTGCATTCCCCTTCCCTGAGGAGGAAAGAAATAAATGGGAAACTCCGCCCATAGTTGACGCTTCGGTATCCAGACTGTCAAAAAAGGTGGTTTTACCTGTCCCGGGATCTGCCGTGTTGAAAGAATCGGCTGATCGCAAAATTGACACTATGCTCAAATCCATATACACAGCTTCAGGGGTGATATTACGGCCTACTATTGCCTGTGCATGGATTTCTAAAGCTATAGCAAAGTGGTCAGGCACATTACTTGAGGAATTGGCTACAATGAATAAATGTGACGTTGAATTGTTCTTACGTAACATCAGGGGCGTATCTAGCCATTGGCCAGGATGGCACTCGCCAGGGGCGCCAGCTGAGGAGGGGCGCCGCCTGGTTGTGCTACCCGTGGCCAAGGGACAGATTCACTATGCCCCTGTGTCCCCCACCTGCAGGGATGCCCGGCAAAGACCATAGAAGGCAGCAGCGGCAGACACTGTTCTTCTCGCCAGGGTCCGGCACCGCTCCGCAGTCTGCACTACAATCAAGTAACTCTTTAAAACTACAGCTCCCAGCAGCCATTGCTGCTGTGAGCTTCCGGCAGCAATGGCTGCTGGGAGCTGTAGTTTTGCAGAGTTACTTGATTGTAGCATGGACAGCGGAGTGGTGCCGGACTCTGGCGAGAAGAACAGTGTCTGCCGCTGCTGCCTTCTGTGATTTTTGTCGGGCATCAGACGACGACAACACAGGTCAGCAGCGGCGGATTGGGATGCCCCCCTCCCCTCCCGATGACTTCAGTGGCCGTGCTCCGCCCCACTTTGGCCGATTCCTATATCCGCGGCTGCGGCGATATGAGCTTCTGCGCATGCGCAGAACAGAAGCTCATTCAAACTGGAGCCGCGGCAAGTGAAGCTAGTGTGTGCTGAGGCAAGTGACCAGGGACAGCGAGCGCACAGAGGGGCCAGGCAAACGGTGTAATAGCAGGGGGTGCCTTGGAGCCATACAAGACTTGGTCCCTAGGACCCAGCAGCCTGCAGCAACTGGAATCGAGACCTTGTCCTCAGACGGAAGCATGTGCAGGTTAGTGATGCCCCCCAAACTCCCACCTGGCGGCTGTGGCTGGCACTGTATCCTCCCCCTCCCCCCCTCCCACTTGGCAGCTGCATGCGGGGAGGCAAGGGACACACATCATGGGAAGCTGAAATAGCTTGTGTGTCAGCATCTGTTTGTGTGTCAGCGTCTGTCAGTGTCAGTTTCTGTATGTCAGTAAGTCAGGGTCTGTGTTAACATCTGTCAGTGTGTCAGCATCTATCAGTGTATCAGCATCTGTCTGTGTCAGCATCAGTGTGTCAGCATGTTTCTGTGTGTCAGTGTCAGCATCTGTCTGTGTGTCAGAGTCTGTGTGTCTGTGTTAGCATAAGTGTGCCAGCATCTGTCTGTGTGTCAGTGTGTCATTGTCTGTTTGCATGTCAGGGTCTGTGTGTCGACATCTGTGTCAGTGTGTAAGCCTCAGCGTGTCAGCATCTTTCTGTGTGTCTCTGTCAGCATCAGTGTGTCAGCATCTGTTTGTGTCTCAGTGTGTCAGCTGTGTGTGTCAGCCCCCTAGACAGAGTACCCCCCCTACCCCCCCCCACGAATGCAAGAACATACACAGTCCACCCCATTTTTTATTTATTTTTGTAGGCCAATGTGTTTTAATATTTTAAATGTGGAAGCCAATTTTATTTATTTTTCCTGTTTGGGGTCATTGTGTTTTTTACCTGTGGGGGCCAATGTGTTTGATTGTTTTTTGTAGAGGCCAATGTGTGTGTTTGTTTTCTGTGGGTGCCAATATATGGTTTTTTTTATGTGGGGGCCAATGTGTTTATTTTTTTCTGTGGATGCCAATGTTTTTTTTATGTTGGGGCCAATGTGTTTTTTTTTATTTCCTACGGGGGTCAGTACAGTATGTTCATTTTTTTTCATGTCGGTGGTCAATTTGTTTGTTTGTTTTCTTGTGAAAGCCAGTTTGTTTTTATTTTATTTTTTCTGTGTTGTTTAATATGTTTTCTTTTCTGTAGGGCCAATGTGTGTGTTTTTTTTTCTTTGGAGGCATAGCATAATGTGAATAACGGACATTATTGTGCATTGTAATGTGAGTAAGGGACACTACTGTGTGGTGTAATATGAAATAAGGGTACAATTGTGTGGCCATGCCCCTTTTTGGCACACGCGACTTCCATATTTTAACTATGAGGGAGGGGGGGGGGGGGCGCCAGTCCCTTACTTTGCCAGGGGTGCTCGGACCCCTAGATACACCCCTGCGTAACATACAGGATTGTACGGGATTTACGGTGGAATCCATGAAGGACCTGGGTTCGATGGCTGCTGGGATATCTTCCATGTCAGTCTCAGCTCGTAGAGGACTCTGGCTGCGCCAATGGTCTGCCGACGCGGAATCCAGGAAAGGCGTGGAGAACCTACCCTACACAGGTCAGGCCCTATTTGGGGAAGCGCTAGATGGGTGGATCTCCACAGCAACGGCAAATAAGTCACCTTTTCTTCCTTCAGTTGCGTCTGCCATAAAAAAAACTTTTTCTTCGGCTATGTCACAGTCCTTTCTGACTCCTAAATCAAGAACTAAAAAGCCGCATAACATCTTCTTTAGAGGATGGTGGGCAAAATCCAAGAAACCTGCTGCTGCAGGCTCCCAGTATCAGCCTGCTTCTGGTACATCAAAATACTCAGCATGACGGTGCACCACACGGCCTGAAGGAGGGACCAGTGGGGGCGAGGCTCAGAATGTTCAGTCACGTTTGGGTGACGTTGGGCCTGGACCCTTGGGTGCAAGATATTGTGTCCCAGGGGTACAGGCTAGAATTCAGGAGCTCCCGCCTCACCGATTCTTCAAATCAGGCTTGCCAGCTTTGCTGCCAGACAGGGCAATTCTACAGAAAGCCATCCAAAAATTAGCAGGGTCACAGGTCATTATCCCAGTTCCACCTCATATGCAAAACAAGGGTTACTATTCAAACCTTTTCGTGGTACCGAAATCGGATGGTTCGGTCAGACCAATTTTTAATTTGAAATCGTTAAACCCCTATCTGAGGGAGTTCAAATTCAAAATGGAATCTCTGAGAGCGGTGATCTCAGGTCTGGAGGAGGGGGAGTTTCTGGTATTCCTGGATATCAAGGATGCGTACCTCCACATTTCGATTTGGCCGCCGCACCAGGCTTATTTCAGATTTGCACTGTAGACAGTCACTATCAGTTTCAGGCTCTGCCATTCGGCCTCTCCACAGCACCGAGGGTGTTCACCAAGGTGATGGCGGTGATGATGGTTCTCCTCCGCAGGCAGGGAGTAAACACAATTCCATACCTGGACAATCTGCTGATAAAGGCAGTATCCACGGAGAGGTTGTTACAGTCGATTACTCTTACGACTCAACTGCTCAGGAATTACGGTTGGATCCTGAACCTTCCGAAATCACATTTGGAGCTGACAAGGAGATTGTCTTTCCTGGGGATGGTCCTCGACACGGAAGTGCAGAGGGTGTTTCTTCCAAAGGAGAAAGCGTTGGTGATACAGTCTATGGTCCGGGATGTCTTGAAGCCTGCCTGGGTATCGGTTCATTAGTGCATTCGACTTCTGGGGAAGATGGCAGCCTCATACGAGCCTCACAGTACGGAAGATTCCATGCTCAACCCTTCCAACTAGATCTCCTGGACAAATGGTCGGGGTCTCGTCTGCAGCCACCAGAGAATACATCTGTCGCCGAAGGCAAGGATTTCGCTCCTCTGGTGGCTACAAATGCTTTACCTTCTGGAGGGCTGCAGGTTCAGAAATCAGAGCTGGATCCTTCTGACCACGGATGCAAGTCTCAGAGGATGGGGAGCGGTCACCCAGGGGGAAACCTTCCAAGGAAGATGGTCAAGTCGGGAAGCTATTCTTCCAATAAATATTCTGGAACTAAGAGCAGTGTACAACGGTCTTCTCCAAGCGGCTCAACTTCTACAAGATTGGGCCATTCAAGTACAGTCGGACAATGTAACGACGGTGGCCTACATAAACCGATAGGGAGGAACAAAGAGCAGAGCTGCAATGTCAGAGGTGACAAGTATCCTCCTCTGGGCAGAAAGGCACGCGTTGGCGCTATCAACGATCTTCCTTCCAGGTGTGGACAACTGGGAAGCAGACTTCCTCAGCAGACACAATCTCCATCCAGGGGAATGGGGGCTCCATCCGGAGGTGTTCACAGACGTGAACTGTCATTGGAGCGTGCCTGAAATAGACATGATGGCCTCACGTCTCAATGAGAAACTTCAAAGGTACTGTTCCAGGTCGAGAAACCCACAAGCAGTGGCGGTGGATGCCCTGGTAACTCCGTGGGTGTTCAAGTCAGTATATGTGTTTCCTCTACTTCAACTCATTCCAAGAATCCTAAAGCTCATAAACAGAACAAAGGTTCGGGCAATTATCATTGCTCTGGACTGGCCAAGGCGAGCTTGGTATGCGGATCTTCTGGACCTATTGCTGGAAGACCCGTGGCCTCTTCCTCTTTGCGAGGACCTTCTGCAACAGTGGCCGCTCGCTTATCAGGACTTACCACGGCTGCGTTTGACGGCATGGCGGTTGAACGCCAGATCTTAGCCCAAAAGAGTATTCCGAACAAGGTTATTCTTACCCTAATACAGGGTAGGAAATGGGTAACGTCTAAACATTAGCATCGCATTTGGAAAAAATATGTATCTTGGTGTGAATCCAAGAAGTTTCCTACGGTGGAGTTTCAACTTGGACGGTTTCGGGGCGTGGCCTAGCCTGCAAGCTGTGAGGAAGCCTTCTCTATGAGCTCCTGCTGGCCCCGCTCATAAAACTAACATAAAACCCATTTCACGGGTCCCCAAGCACCTCTGTACTGGACCGTCTGCTCCCCTGATCACTAAGCACCAGAGGGGCTCGGTTGCGGAGCCGGGGAGCCCTTACCAGGGCTTCTGCAGGTTGCGGCCTTCCCCTCCTCAAGAAGCCGGGGCCTCGATTTGGGAGTGGAGCCGTCGGTCCGCTGGACCTGATGCGGCGATTCTGCGGACCCCCCCTCCCACCTGAGCGGCGCTCCCTGACACCCAAGAGCTCACCCATCAAGCACTGACCCTCATTGGAGACCGGCGACCGGACAATCTGCGGGAGGTGAGAGCCGGGACGAGTGTGACTGGCGGCCGGCGGCCATCTTGTGGTTGGCGCCGCCCGGACTTTGAGCTCTGCTTTGCCGATCTCCGGCCTCTCCGGGCGCCTTCCCTCCGATCCCCACCTCACACATCCTTGCAGGACAGATCTCCCCCCCTCACTGGCGGGGATTAACAACCCGGGGACCTCCGGAGGATCCGTGTCTTATTTACAGTCGGCGGCCATCTTGTGACTGGCACAGCTCTTTCCTCACTCCATAGCTAGAAATGGCTGTAACTCTAGCTCCCTCTTGTGGCGACTTTTCGATTAGACAACTCACAGCCACTATAAATATATTTCTATACTTCTGCCTATTCTCATGTCTCCTGTTTAGCGGCCGGAACCTGTGTGACATTTCTCCTCGCCCATGTGCGCTGTTCACGGACTGATGCCTACCGGTCCTGAACTATTACTCGTTGGGATGTAACCTGTTATACTTCCCCCTTTTTTTTTCCTCTCCATGGGACCTCATTATAGCTTGCTCCTTGCGTGAGGCGACTCCTACTGTATAAATCGGTCCTCCGTTGCCCGCTTATTTTTATGGAAAAATTTCTCATACCCACCCCGATGTCAATTGCTGACCCCGCCTCTACAACCCGAGGCGATACTGTGTGGAGACACTCATCTGATTCAGATTGCTCTGTCACCCGTTCCAGGTCCTTACAAAAACGCAAGTCTGCTCCGGCCAGTAAGCCACCCAAAATGAAACCTGCGGATATTGCGGCGGTGCTGGGCCCTCTGCTGGATGAAAAGCTGGCGGGCATTAGAGAAGCTATTGACTCTACTCTATCCAAATTAACTCAACACTCTAGCCGCTTAGATGACGTCAAACAGAGGGTATCTACCCTGGAGGATGATTTGCATGCAGCACAACTCACCATTAATTCACAGCAAAGTGACATTTCGGATCTGACCCAGAAGCTAGATGATTTGGAGAATCGCGGACGCAGAAGTAATCTCCGGGTGGTGGGTATCCCCGAATCGGTCAAAGGCCATGAGTTACTTGACCTTCTTTCTAACTGGATACCGCAACAACTGGCCATGGATCTCAAAGGTGCCCCTCTGGCTATTGAGCGGGCACATAGAATCGGCCCTGAACGTAAAACAAACTCTGGTCGCCCTCGCCCGGTGATCATGAAAATCCTTAATTATGCCGACAAAGCTCGACTCCTAGACCACTACCGGAAGACGGATAGCTTAACCTACAACGGAGATCGGCTCTTGATATTTCAGGATTTTTCCACCATTGTCGCTGCTAAACGCAAGGAGTTTGCCCCGTTGTGCAAGCAACTGTTTAACGCCAAAATTAAATTCTCTCTCCTGTACCCGCCCGGCTGCGGGTCTTCGAGGACGGCAGGCCGTTGTTCTTCGATGACATAACACTCGCCAAGGCCCACTTCTCGAGTTTACCGACTTGACTGTTGCACTGTTATTATTGCTTGCATGCATGTTTTTCTCTCTTTTTTTTTTCTCCATCTGTAGGTCACATGGAGAGGAATAATTGCGCAGCTCTGTGTATACAATGAGCTGTAAATTTTCTTGTTTTTCTTGTTTGTTTTTTATGTTACTGTTTAATATTGTTGGTTACACCTGCCGGACCTGCCGACCCCGATCTTCCATGGGTCAACCCCTTCCCGCTCGCTGGGACGGGCAGGGGCCCTACTTTACCTCTAGTATATTTTTTCTTGCATTCCCATCCATCGGTATAGGCTGATATAGCTGACCCTGCTCCTACTCCCCCCGCCGCCGCGGAGGATACCCCACTCCTTGCCTTCAATATAGTATCATGGAATGTGGAGGGCCTTAACGCTCCAGTGAAGCGCAAGAAAGTGCTCTCCCACCTCCACCGTTTGACCCCTCACATCACCTTCCTACAGGAAACACATTGGCTGGACGATCCCCGTAACACTCTACGTGCCCCCTGGATCGGGGATTGTATCTCGGCCCCTTATTCTAATAAGACCAGGGGAGTTGCCATCCTTTTTCACAAGTCCCTACAATATTCGATACGCAGAAGGTTTCTCGATCCTAATGGGAGATTTATTTTGCTAGATGTGATTATTGATAATGTCTTGTATACTCTCCTTAATCTATATGCCCCAAACGTCTCTCAACAGGATTTTTTTGCAGTTGTCCTACAGAAACTTTCCTCTTGGGGGAGCTCTAATCTAATCCTAGGAGGAGATTTCAACACGGTCATCGATCCGTCCATGGACAGGTCTGGGGTGAGTACTTCATCCTCCAAATCCGGCTGTGATCTTCTTTCCTCCCTCTGTTCACAACTTGCTCTCTCCGACCCTTGGCGTATCCATCACCCTCTTCTTCGTGATTACTCTTTCTACTCTCACCCCCACTCTACGCACTCCCGTATTGATTATATTTTCTTATCCCGACACCTCTTCCCTAAAGTCACTCACACATCGATTAAAAATATTATTATCTCAGACCATGCCCCTATTATGATTTCTCTTAAGCTCGCGTTGCCCCAATGTTTTTCCAAATGCTGGCGATTCCCTGCTTATCTTACTCACTCTGAGGATTTTCTCCTACACCTTAGACACACTTGGCACACCTACGTTGCTGATAATTTGGCCCAGGCGGAGGATGTCTCACTGTTCTGGAGCGCCTCTAAAGCTGTTATCCGGGGCCACATTATCTCATACGTAAATTCTAAACGCAAAATATTTAACTCCCGCCTCCATGAACTGAGCTCCCTTCTCACCTCAACTTATAGAGCATATAAGCGTTCCGACACTCCCGCACATAAAGAGGCATACCTGACTGCTAAACAAGTATATGATACCTTCCTAACAGAGCAAGCCCAGACACGATATGATTACCAGCGGAACAAATTTTTTAGATGGGGTAATAAATCGGGCAGACTCTTGGCAAACCTCGCTCGGGGACCCCGCACGCGCACATGGGTTGAGGTGGTTAAATCTTCAGACACTATTATATCAGATCCGACAGCCATTTGCGCCGAATTTATGCAGTTTTACAAATCCCTATATACAGCAGAGCCAGATAACGTGGAGACAGGTGAATCCTTTTTGCATGACGCTCAGCTTCCTGTCCTCTCTCGAGACGACAGGGACCTTCTCGAGATGTCTATAACTGAGGAAGAGATACTCACAACTATCAAATCTTTACCAAACGGCAAGAGCCCAGGCCCTGATGGCTTTGGGGCTGAATACTATAAACTACTTAATGCTGAACTCACACCCACTCTAGCCAAATTATATAATCATATCTTTACCTCCGGAACTATACCCTTATACTTCAATGAGGCACGGATAATCGTAATACCCAAGCCGGGTAAAGATCCCTCCCTCGTGGGTTCCTATCGCCCTATCTCACTTCTTAACCAAGACTTCAAATTGCTTACCAAACTAATGGCCAACCGTCTACAGTCTTGTCTGCCTCATCTCATTTCCCCGGCCCAGTTAGGCTTTATTAAAGGCAGACAATCTGTACAAGGTATTAGATCGGCGATAGCTGCTATTTCCCACACCCGCCTTCATAATTTGGAAGACAATATTCTTATTAATCTAGACGCCGAAAAGGCCTTCGATAAAATCGCTTGGCCACACCTTTTTAGAGTGCTCTCCCATCAGCAATTTGGCACTAATTTCTGTAGTCTAATACGGACCCTCTGCACTGCTCCGATGGCCCAGGTGGTAGTTAATAATGTGGCCTCCTCTTCCTTTTTTCTTGAGAGAGGCACCAGACAAGGATGCCCTCTCTCCCCTTTGCTTTTTAATTTGGCCCTGGAACCTTTTATTCGTTATATCCAACTGCTACCTGGGTTTAGAGGCATTGTTGTTGGGGATCGCAAACTCAAAGTTATAGCCTTCGCAGATGACCTACTTATATGTACCTCTGACCCTAAACGCTCCCTTCCTGTATTGGTAGAGGCAATTGACAGATTTTCGTCTTTTGCTGGCTTCTCCATTAACTTTGCCAAGTCTGAAGCCCTGGCCATATTTGGCCAGGCGAGACTGGGTTGGATTAGACCCTTCCCGTTTAGATGGGCCCCCTCGCATATCACCTTTTTAGGAGTGGCTCTACCACAACATCTCTCCACCCTCTATGCACGTAATATAACCCCGATCATACATAAAATCCAGACTGAACTTAGCCTATGGCAAAACCTTCCCCTTAATATGTTAGGGAGATGCAACCTGTTTAAAATGGCAAGCTTCCCGAAACTCCTGTATATCCTCCAAATGACTCCCATTCTTCTCACTAACTCCGACTTTTCTTTACTTAATACCTTGCTTTCCAAGTTTATATGGAACCGTAAGCGCCCCAGAATAAGTCTAAAAAAAATGTCGCAATCGGTGCGTCAAGGGGGTGTAAACCTACCAAACATTAAACAATACAATCTAGCGTGCTTACTACGTTTCGCTATGGATTGGCTCAGTGGCAACGATGTATTCACAGATACCAAGTTAGAATCTCAGCTTTGTGCTCCTCTCTCTCTTGCTTACCTCCTACATGCCCGGCCCTCTCAAATAAAATCTTCCCAATTTGATAACCCGCTATTGTCTTCCACTATTAAGGCGTGGAAAATGGCTAGGAAAGCTCTTGGTCTCAAATATTATTACTCAGTATCTCTACCCCTGCTTGGAAACCTGGAGTTCCAGAATGGTACTGCCTCTTTGCCTTTTAGTGCTTGGTGCTCCTCTGGTTTAAAGACTCTACGTAATCTGATGACACCTACTCATACTCCTTTGCCATTCCAGGAGGCTATTGAGAAATATGCAATTTCACCCCTGCATGGATTTTACTACTCCCAGGCTATACATTATCTTACATCCGTTCTCCCTCACCTCACGGGAAAAGACTTTGTTAACCCCTTAGATTCCCTTTTACGCTCCAACACATACTCCATATCTTCTATCTATGCGCGTATCCGCACTGAACTGGACCCCCACACTGATTTTCCTGATCTAGCTAAATGGATCTCCCAAGTTCCTACATTCACAGTAGACACCCTATTAGATACTTTTTTTATGACCCTTAAACTAATACCGGCTAGTATATATCAGGAAATGGCCTATAAACTGCTACACAGGGCATATATTTCGCCTAAACAAGGTTTTCTAATGGGTATATCAGATAGGGCCGGATGTAATAAATGCTCAACGGTAGAAGCTGACCTTTTCCATTGTCTCTGGGCCTGCCCTGTCATTCAAAAATTCTGGCATACCTTACACCATTATGGCACCTCAACGCTAGGCATCCCCTTTCAATGCACTGCTCCCTGGGCCCTCTTTGGTCATCTGTCGGACCAACCTGGAATTCCACGCACTGATAAAAAATTGATAGTGTTACTTTCAGCAGTGGGGAAAAAAGCTATATTGCAACAGTGGATCCATCCTGCCTCTCCTACTCTCCCTATGGCTACTTCTAGGTTACTCTTCTTATTTAATATGGACTGGCTGGAGGCCTCTATCCACAAGGAAACCCTGACTCCTGCACTCTTTAAGTGCTGGGATAAATACATTTGTACCCTCCCTCCCCACACTAAACTAGCAATACATAAATGTTTCCAATCTAACTTTTGGTACTCTCTCCGACAACTTGATAGTCAAATTTCTCTAACTGACTGAGCTTCCTATCTTCCCCTCTCCCTCTTTTTCATCCGTACTGCCCTCTCCACACACTTCCTCTTTTCTTTCCCCTCTCTTCTTATTTCTGCTGTTTCTTCCCTGGCGGATTGGATGGACACTTCTATGGACGGATCGGTGGCCTGTGGCTCTTGGTAGGTGTTTTTGCTTATTTTTTGTTCTAACGTTTTTGTGATGTTCTTTTTTTACCTCTTCTTTTTCTTAATTTGAACTGCCGGAATTGAGTGTCAGTTTTTAGTCAGTCATATTCAGTCCCATTCTCAATATATTATAGCCTGACCGCCGCTCTTCTGGTGGTTTACAATTTGTTCTTGTTGATTGCTTTAGAAAATTGGAAAATTTCCTCCACCTACTCATATATGCTGTGTACTTTTACCTTTCTTATCTGCTTACTTTGATGTCGATATGTCTGATATGTATGCGTTTTTTTTTTTTTTCCCCCCTTATTTCTGTACCATGTTTTGGAGGTATTTAATAAACATATTTGGAAAAAAAAAAAAACTTGGACGGTTTCTCCTTTTCCTGCAAGCAGGTGTGAATATGGGTCTACGTTTGGGAACCATAAAGGTCCAGATTTCGGCCTTATCCATTTTCTTCCAGAAACAATTGGCTGCCCTTCCTGAGGTTCAGACCTTTTTGAAAGGGGTTCTGCATATCCAGCCTCCCATTGTGGTGACAACGGCGCCCTGGGATCTTAACGTGGTGCTGCACTTCCTGCAATTGGATTGGTTTGAGCCTCTACAACAGGAGGCTGAGGTTAAGTTTCTTACATGGAAGGCTGCCATTTTGTTGGCCTTAGCCTCTGTTCGAATTGTGTCCAAATTGGGGGCTTTATCCTATAAAAGCCCTTACTTGATCTTCCATGAAGATATAGCTGAGCTCCGGAAACGTCAGCAGTTTGGACGGGCCAGTTGCATCCTGGGATATGCATATGGACAGGCCCGTTGCATCCTGGGAGGCCTGAAAGCTTTTGAACGTTTGGTGCCAATCCGCTGTCGCTCCATCATATCCCATTGTTATCATGTGGAACCTGTGGACTTAGGAGAAATACGGTTATCAACGGTGAGTTCTTACCACAACGTATATTTCTCGTAGTCTGTAGAGGATGTTGGGTGCCCGGCCAGTGCTTCGTTTTCCTACAGTGGTTATCTGGTTCAGTACAACTTTGTTTTAGTTAAGTACTGCATTGTTACTTGGTAAGTAATGTTTCAGCGGTTGCTGAGTTTCAAGCTAGTTAGCTTGGTTTGCCTTGTATGTGTGAGCTGGTATGAATCTCGCCACTATCTGTGTATAATCCTTCTCTCGAAGATGTCTGTCTCCTCGGGCACAGTTTCTAGACTGAGTCTGGTATGAGGAGCCAGCTCACACTCTCAAACTCTTAAAGTGCCAATGGCTCCTGGTGGACCCGTCTATACCCCATGGTACTAATGTGGACCCCAGCATCCTCTACGGACTACGAGAAAAAGATTTACCGGTAGGTAATTAAAATCCTATTTTTGCATGTTTAAAACATACCTATCATAGGAAAGATGCATTTTTTGTGATGTGCCCCATAGGGAAATAGAGATACTTTTTGCATGTGAAATTTTCCTATTTTTACTCTGCAAGCTGGTTACTACCAGATACCCCTTCCTTGATCCGTTCAGAGGCGTTTTTTTCTTTTCCTCTTTGATGGATACATTTTTGAATGCATCTACCCTAACCCGTTCTTCTTTTCAGTCCACATTATGTATCTAACACCTCTAAGATCTCTGAGTTGGAGCAGGTGGTGAGTGATGTTAAGGGTGCCGCTCAAGGTATGCAACCTTCAATTGATTCCTCTATTGCTATGGTTAGAGCGTTCTAAGAAAAACTGGATGATCTAGAACATTACGGAACAGGTGGAATTTCCTCAAATTGAACTGGTTCATAGAATTGGGTTGAATGGGAGGATGTGAAATTTTGCCCCAAACCAGTTATTGTTCACTATTTTGATTTTTTTGCACCAAAGAAATGATTCTGCTGGCTTTAAAAAATAAATAAAAAAGAGATCAACTGGTTATTAATGGTACTCATATTGTGATGTTTTAAGACTTTCTGCGTGCGGTCAGACAGAAACGCAAGACGTTTTCTAATGTGTGTAAATTTCCGTTTGACTCACATTTTGCTTTATTATATCCAGCCAAACCCGAAGTCACTGACAATGGGTAATGACCTTTGATGATCCAGGACCTGCACAGAAACATTTTTTGCTTTCCTGTGTCCTCATCAGGCTCACCAGCAACACACAGTTGAGGGGTATCCTATGTTTAATTTCCTAAGATATCATAGTTGTGTAATGCCCTTCTTTTCCCCTCAGGAATTTTTCTCTGATTTGTTCGGTTCCCCCTAACGTGAGAAATAGGGAAATAGGGGTAAAAAAATATATATATGAATCTACAGTATGTTATGTTTTACTTAGCAAACTCAGTTTCTTTGTAACAGTTATTGTTTAAGATGTGCCTGGCTGGTCCTGGTCTCCCAACTGCGACCAACCATGTTTATTTGGTTTGGAAAATTGTGAAAACGATATTGAAGCTTTTTTTCTATTGTTACAATGTTTTTTTGGTTTTTTTTGTTTACTATAGTCCTTGTTATTTTTCAAACTCAATTGTCTTATTTTGCTACTGTACTGACTGAAACAATTCTTGGAACTGTGGCTTTGTCCAGAGAGTGATTCTCCTACTTGTTAGGATAGGGGTTCCTATCAGGGGCGTCAGAACGTTTTTAGGTTGGGGGGGGGGCAAGATATAATCTCATTTTGGCGCCCCTAAATTGCTGAATCACTAAAGGTCAGATCCGCCTGAAATACATTGAGAAGGTCAGATCCGCACTAAGGGGGTCATTCAGGTCTGATCGCTGCTGTATGTTTTCGCACAGCGGGCAATCAGGTATTAACTGTGCACGTGCATTGGACAGCAACAAAGGGCATCTCCGGTCAGCGAGGGGATGATGCGAAAAATCCGTTGGCACTGGCGTTTGCAAGGTGATTGACAGGAAGAGGCCGTTTGTGGGTGGGAACTGACCGTTTACAGGGAGTGTCCGGAAAATCGCAGGTGTCCCCAAGCGTTTTTACGGAGGGTGTCTGACGTCAGCTCTGACCTCGATCAGCCTGATGTGACCGCACTGTAGGAGTAAGTCCTGAGCTGTACAGAGACTGCACACAGTGGATTTTAGCAGCTCGGCGTACACATGCGATCACACACTTGCACGGCAAATACACACTCCTCCTGGAGATGGCGACTATCTGATCACAGAACAGTAAAATTAGCAGCTCAGCTCTCCCATGCCACTCTAGTTTCCCACCACGTGCCCCATGTAGCAGGGAGAGTAGGTCAAGCACTAGCAGTGACCAGTGCAGTGCTGGCATCGAGGTGACTGATAGTAGTGGCCGTGGGAGTTACAGGGAGGGTGAGGGCAGCAGGGATGCTGAGGTGAGAGTTAGAGGGAGAGTGAGTGCACACTGAGGGGGGAGCTACATGAAGGGTGAGGGCAGGGACGCTGACAGGGAGTTTCATGGCGGGTGAGGGCAGGGACACTGAAGGGGAGTTACATGGAGTGTGAGGGCATGGGCACTGACAGGGAGTTACAGGGAGGGTGAGGAGCAATGAGGGGGGAGTTACAGGGAGGGTGATGGCTGGGACGCTGAGGGGGGAGTTACAGGGTGGGTGAGGGCTGGGAAGCTGAGGGGGGAGTTACGGGGAGGGTGAGGGCTGGGAAGCTGAGGGGGGAGTTACGGGGAGGGTGAGGGCTGGGAAGCTGAGGGGGGAGTAACATGGTGGGTGAGGGCTGGGAAGCTGAGGGGGGAGTTACAGGGAAGGTGAGGGCTGGGAAGCTGAGGGGGGAGTTACAGGGAGGGTGAGGGCTGGGAAGCTGAGGGGGGAGTTACAGGGAGGATGAGGGCTGGGAGCTGAGGGGGGAGTTACAGGGAGGGTGAGGGCTGGGAAGCTGAGGGGGGAGTTGCAGGGAGGGTGAGGGCTGGGACGCTGAGGGGGAGTTACAGGAAGGGTGAGGGCAGGGACGCTGAGGGGGGAGTTACAGGGAGGGTGAGGGCTGGGACGCTGAGGGGGGAGTTACAGGGAGGGTGAGGGCTGGGACGCTGAGGGGTGAGTTACAGGGAGGGTGAGGGCTGGGAAGCTGAGGGGGGAGTTACAGGGAGGGTGAGGGCTGGGACGCTGAGGGGGAGTTACAGGGAGGGTGAGGGCAGGGATGCTGAGGGGGGAGTTACAGGGAGGATGAGGGCTGGGACGCTGAGGGGGGAGTTACAGGGAGGGTGAGGGCTGGGACGCTGAGGGGGGAGTTACAGGGAGGATGAGGGCTGGGGCGCTGAGGGGGGAGTTACAGGGAGGGTGAGGGCAGGGATGCTGAGGGGTGAGTTACAGGGAGGGTGAGGGCTGGGAAGCTGAGGGGGGAGTTACAGGGAGGGTGAGGGCTGGGACGCTGAGGGGGGAGTTACAGGGAGGGTGAGGGCTGGGAAGCTGAGGGGGAGTTACAGGGAGGGTGAGGGCAGGGATGCTGAGGGGGGAGTTACAGGGAGGATGAGGGCTGGGACGCTGAGGGGGGAGTTACAGGGAGGATGAGGGCTGGGACGCTGAGGGGGGAGTTACAGGGAGGATGAGGGCTGGGACGCTGAGGGGGGAGTTACAGGGAGGGTGAGGAGCAATGAGGGGGAGTTACAGGGAGGGTGAGGGCTGGGACGCTGAGGGGGGAGTTACAGGGAGGGTGAGGGCTGGGACGCTGAGGGGGGAGTTACAGGGAGGGTGAGGGCTGGGACGCTGAGGGGGGAGTTACAGGGAGTGTGAGGGCTGGGACGCTGAGGGGGGACTTACAGGGAGGGTAAGAGTAGGGATGCTGAGGGGGGAGTTAGAAGGAGGGCGAGTGCACACTGACAGGGCGTTACATGGCGGGTGACTGCAGGGACACTGACGGGGAGTTACATGGCGGGTGACTGCAGGGACACTGACGCGGAGTTTGACAATGCTAAATTCCTTTGTCGTATAAACAACCCTTTATGAAGCTAAGAACACTGTACGCTGTTTACTTAAGAAGTACCGTAATGATACGCTCTCTGCGTAACGATCGCTCAGCCGTAGGCGAGACGCTCAAGCGTCACGTTCGCTCGCGGCCCAGTGATCACAGGACACTTTATTGGTTATGTCTAGGGGAATGATTCGCTGTAGCTTAGCGTACGCTCGAGACCACGAGGAGGTCACCAGCGATGCAGACGCTCACAACACTATACCTTTATGATAAAACCTTATACCAATGAAATACACTGAATACCTTAATGTGAGTACAGGGTGTAAGTGCAACCTTGTGTAACCTGACTAACTACAAAGCTGCTTGAGCGTCACCGACGCTCAAGTGAACACTTAACACTATAGAAAATGCACAGATACTGGTTTAGGTTCCAAAGCCTATTAACTGTATTATATCTAATATACTTGTAAAAGGGGATAACAGTACAATTGATACACTACAATATAACAGAGACTTCCTAACCACAGAACTAAACTATAAATACAAAAAGACAATACTACTCTGACCTAAATGCAATACAATACAATGCTATAATACTATGAGAGATATAAGAGAAGAGAGGAGAGAGAGAGATAGAGAGAGAGAGAGAGAAATTGGCTCACAGAAAGACAATGATTACGGAGAGAAACTTACGCACAAAGGGTATGATCGCCTGCGCCTCGATATCCAGCTCCCGGCTATCAGCAGATAACCGTTGATGAGAGAGTGAGAGCTGGATGTGGTCGGCCTGCCTATTTATGCCCCACACACAATGCAATCTCCTGGTCCTACAATCCCATTGTCCATTGGCCGAAGGAATTCGGCCCTGCATCATAACAAAAGGTCATAGGGTGATTCATACAGGTGGGCTGTGACGATTTCCAACAGCTCAGGTGGGTGGGAAACTGGGTTTCCCGCCGCATACCTGAGTATGTGTAAATAATAGAAATGGACATAAACTTCTTATGTCCATAACTATTCGCACGAGCGATTAATACGCTCCAAACCAACACCGGAATATTGCTAATTAAATACTCTTCCGATGGGTACCAAACACTGCTGTATGATTCCTGTTAGACCCTTCGTACGATATAAAGAGGGATTCCTCAGCTCTGGGACATTGTATTTTAACCAAACTTTCAGAATCTATCAAAGGGACCATGATCTATAAACTACATTAATTGTGAAAATATGTAACGAATGAGTCGCACGCTACGACTATATAAACTCTACCGTAAATACGCATACCGCGCCTGCGAGTGCACGCTATTGCGGGTATGCGCCTCCACGGGAGAGCGTACGCACGCGCAGCGCGGACCAGTGTGCGGTGCAAATATGGCAACGTGCATTGAGACATTTTTCTGACATTGACAGTCCACCCTTTGGCAGTCAATAATAACTGCCACAAAACATTTAAGGAGAAAAATGTAAGTCAGGGGTTAATTGATTTCCATGGTTGGGTAAGGGAGGAGAGAGGAGAAGGTGTGAAGAGGGTATGACCTAGTGAGATAGCAGAAGCATGTGTGTATGAGTCCATGTTTGGAGGGTCATGTATCATCGTGCCGTACGTGTGGTAAATCAAGCTTCGAGGTATTGCGAAGTATACATTTGAATTCCTTCTTATCCTGTGGTACAGGTCTGTGGATGGGCTGTCAAACTCTACCGAGCTCATTTCGGCTGTGGTTGTAACAAAATGGGGATGCACATTTTAGTTGATGATACATGAATGGGGGAGGTATGTGGTTGCTGATATCTGTGTCTGTATTCCCTATCGACTATGTGTGTCGTTACCTGAGGGTTGTAGAGATGAAGATAAAGAACACTTACGAAAAATGCAATGATATTCTATGTCAGGGAAATGTACATCTGTTGTTGAAGTTGTGTTCGGTATCTGTTGAGAGTCGTCTTCTTTGCGCTGTTTTGCTCCTTAGGCATGAGCAACAAGCTTTGTCAGTGCCATCAGATTTACAAAAATGTTGGGCTAGCGTGAGTTTAAAAATACTAGGGAAACTGGGGATCCATGGCAAAGTTCATCAAGTGTCCATATTTAAAGTTGTCAAATCTTCTTCTTTGGTGCTTGTCTGTTGTCTGTATAGCGTCTCGTCAACTTCCTCGTCCAAGGGGGTCTTTGTATCTTGGAGAAAAGCAGAAAAACAGGTGAAAGAAACGGACCGTATAATCGCATTTTCATCACATTCTGGTTTCTATCATTGGGTCATAAATCAAATCCAGGTTAATTACAGTTTCCTCACTCCTCAAGCTCATCACTTTTGTACTTTGTCTGTACCTCATTAAAGCCTGCCCGCATCTAAATATCAATCCAATCGATATAACGACACCCAAGATACATAGTAGAAACTTTCCAACATCCATTATGACTCCTTGAGCCCAGTCTCCTAAACCGGAGAACCAATTTCGCGGGTTCAACCATGACACCCAACTAGTCAGCTCATTACCTACAGCAGCAAGGGTGAGATTGTGTTTTCGACGAAATTCCCACTTTAGTTGGAGAATATCGTCCATCTTTTGGTCTATGACCTCTACCGGGTCCTCGGTGCTATTTGTGATGTACGTGCAACACTTTATGCCGTACTGTGTTGCCAATGTAACACAATATCCGCCTGTTACTGCTGTAAGATAATTAAGAACCATCCTATGCTGAACTAGTTCTGTTTTATAAGCTTGAAGTTCTCTTCCAGTGTATCTAAACGTGTCATCATACATTTCAGTGATATTATCTAACAAATTGGCGAGTGCGGAAATGTATCTATAATTCATCACTCCTCGAGCGGTACGAGTGAAATCTAACGGTACCAGAACCTGAATCCCGGTGGATTCATGGATAAGATCAGAGGCCGGATGCTCTAACCTTTCTGACAGTTGTCTTTTAACTCGGTGCTCGTAATGAGTGTGAGTATAAGGAGCTTGGGCACCACGGTGTATGTCCTTCATTTTGTCATGTGTAACAGTCATCACTTCAGGCAATACTTTTCCAATATAACACAATCCTTCAGAGTTTGGGGCAAGCCACTTGTACGCCTTTCTCCCGCATATGAAATATGCATCATCGGGGAGAACATATGGGACGGAGAAGGACATGACCATGTTACAAACCTTCCAGGTGAAATCTCCTGACCCTAATTCTTCCATCTGCCTAATGCACGTATCGGTTTGTACGATATGTGCACAGTATCCTGGTGATACCTCTCCAACTCTAGTAATCCTATTTCCTAAGGTATATCGATACCGGAAAGATTTTCCTCTACTGGCTATGTGGCGTACGAGCTCTGTATCTGTAGGCATTCTATCTGCTCTGTGTGAAAAGGTCATGGTGTGGTTACTCCATGACACTTCCCAATTTCCCGGTTTTCTAGGATTGGAGATGTTAAAACATAAGAGGGACCTATCCACATGGTATTGGTGGAGCTTCAAACTAGGAGGGCTGGAGATGTTAAACCTCCGGTCCACCGGTCTCCCACCACTTAGCTCAAGTACCTCCCCTAACGTTAAAGGAAATGGTACTAGCCCTGATTTGCTGTGACCCTGAGGTACTTGAGAGCATACCCAACAATCTGTTTGGTTTAACACGTTACCCACTAAGGAGTGATAGTCACTCAATGGATGCCGGTCTATATGGATATTAAAACTAGATTGGCATTTCTTTATGCATCCATCTTCAACCAGATTATCACAGAGCCTACAGATACAATTTTCTTCAGCTAACAATCCATCACAATTTCTTCTATCGGATCGTTTTCTGATACTCGCCTTTGCTTGTTGGTTTGGTTGATCTTGGAAAACTATGCCTCCATCATCATAATCGGAACCCATTCCAGAACCTCTTTCGACCTCTATGGTACTCTCGCCGGAACAGACTGCTCTGGTCAACATCATGGTTAACATCAAAATCCGGATCACAGTCTCTTGGGGCAAGTCCATCTTTGAGGAGGAAATAGAGAAGAATGAGAAGGGGGAAAAAGAAATTTTAAGGGAGAGGGGCTGGGAAGTGGAGAAAAACAATAAAAGGGAGAAGGGAGTCGACAACTGCTTTCGATCTTCAAGGCTCAGGTGCCGCCTCAGTCCTCCTGGAACAGACACTCCAGTGATACAACCTCTACCGTCTGTTCCTTATCACGGGACTTCTCGGGATCAGCAACCTTCTTGCAGTGGGATGAATGGACCCAAGTCTCTCTCTCAGCAACCTTCAATGCTGTGGTGCTGGTCAATAAGACCTGGTATGGTCCTTCCCATCTATCAATAAGACAACCTGAGCGTAGAAAATTTCGTATCATTACATAATCCCCAGGTTCAATGTCATGACAATTACTATCTGGTAAATCAGGAATCACCAACTTCAGATTATCATTTTGATTCCTCAACTGCTTACTCATGTTAATCAAGTATTTTACAGTTACTTCATTGTTACATTTCAAATCATCCTGAGGGTTAATCATGACGTGTGGTTGTCGACCAAACAGAATTTCAAAAGGGGACAGGTTAAGAGGGGACCTGGGAGTGGTTCTGATGCTATACAAAACAATGGGTAAAGCTTCTGGCCACGTTAATCCTGTCTCTGCCATTACTTTACTCAATTTATTTTTAATAGTGCTGTTCACTCTTTCGACCTTCGCACTCGCCTGTGGACGGTACGGAGTGTGCAGCTTGCTATCAATTCCCATCAATTTACACATTCCTTGAAAGACATCACCGGTAAAATGGGTACCCCTATCACTTTCAATGATTCTAGGGATACCATATCTACATACAAATTCCTGCACAATTTTCTTAGCTGTAAACATAGCGGTATTTGTAGCTGCTGGAAAAGCTTCTACCCAATTCGAGAAAACATCTATACAAACAAGTACATATTTCAAATTTCGACATGGGGGTAATTGAATGAAGTCAATTTGTATTACCTGGAAAGGGCCGCCGGCAGGTGGGATATGGGATGGTTCTGTAGGTATTGCTTTTCCAATATTCTTTCTCAGACAGGTAAGGCATGACATTGCTCTTTTACCCGCATGAGAGGAGAATCCTGGGGCGCACCAGTATGCTCTTACCAATTTGCACATCCCCTCCTTGCCTAGATGAGTCAGCCCGTGAGCTGCTTCAGCCAGACATGGAAGGTATGCCCTGGGGGCCACCGGTTTACCATGTCCATCCGTCCAGAGCCCTGAGGACTCCTGGCCATATCCCTTTGCCTTCCAGACTGCTCTTTCCTGTGTGGAACACAAATTCTGCATCTCACACAACTTCTGTGTGTTGATGGTATTAAATACCATCAGTTGTGTGGTGTCTGTCTGTATGGGGGTAGCAGCTGCAAGCTTTGCGGCTTCGTCTGCTCGGCTGTTACCAAGGGATACTGGGTCTTGGCTATATGTATGTGCTTTACATTTGATAACAGCCACTCTATCGGGTTCCTGTATCGCTGTTAGAAGCCTTTTTATGTGAGCTGCATGCGCTATCGGTGTACCAGCTGCCGTCATGAAATTTCTGAGACGCCATAGCGCTCCGAAATCATGTACTACCCCGAAGGCGTATCTAGAATCGGTGTAGATATTGGCAGACTTACCCTTAGCCAATTCACATGCTCTGGTTAGGGCGACCAGTTCAGCAACCTGGGCTGAGTGAGGTGGGCCTAGCGGTTCCGCTTCTATGGTGTCTTGGTCATCTACGACTGCGTATCCAGTACACAAGTCTCCCGAGTCTGACTGTCTATGACAACTACCGTCCGTGTAGAACGTGAGTTCTGCATCTTCCAGTGGATTGTCACTGATGTCAGGCCTTGCGGTAAAATTTTGGGTCAAATATTCCATACAATCATGTGTATCTTCCTTTGCATTAAATCCTCCTTCCCCATCACTCTCACCTCCCACCCTTTGTGCCTGACCAGGCACACCTGGGAGGAATGTTGCAGGGTTTAATGCGCTGCATCTCCTTATGGTGATGTTTACTGGGGCCATTAATGCCAATTCCCATCTCGTAAACCTTGCTGATGAGACGTGTCTGGTTTGGGCAGAATTCAATAAGGCAGATACCGCATGCGGTGTATGGATTGTGAGGTTGTGGCCTAGCACGACATCTTCGCTTTTTGTCACTAGCAATGCTATCGCCGCAACGCTACGCAAGCATGTGGGGAGGGATCGCGCTACCGTGTCTAGCTGAGCGCTGTAGTATGCAATTGGCCTGCTGGCATCACCATGTTTTTGTGTTAGTACACCTGCTGCGCACCCAGCACTTTCTGTTCCGTATAGTTCAAAGGGTTTCCCATAGTCTGGCATACCTAGTGCTGGTGCCTGCGTTAGGCATTGCTTGAGTCTCTCAAATGCTGTTTCGGATTCGTCTGTATGCGAAATCCGATCAGGTTTGTTTGAAGAGACCATTTCCTGCAAAGGTAGCGCCAATATGGAAAACCCTGGGATCCAATTACGGCAATACCCACACATTCCTAAAAACGTCCTGATCTGTTGCTGGGTTTGTGGCAGTGTCATGTCTCTAATGGCTTGGATTCTATCAGCGGTCAGGTGTCTCAGTCCTTGTGTTAGACAGTGTCCCAAATATTTTACCTTAGCTTGGCATAATTGCAACTTGTCTTTGGAAACCTTGTGACCTGTGTCTGAAAGATGAAACAGGAGCTGTTTCGTATCCTTCAGAGATGCTTCCAGTGAATCTGAACACAGTAATAAATCGTCCACATACTGTATCAATACTGATCCACTGTCTGGTTGGAAAGACTGTAAACAATCATGCAAAGCCTGAGAAAATATACTTGGACTATCTATGAAACCTTGGGGTAACCGAGTCCACGTGTATTGGACTCCTCTGTATGTGAATGCAAACAAATATTGGCTGTCAGGGTGCAGAGGTACCGAAAAGAAAGCGGAGCAGAGGTCAATAACAGTGAAAAATTTGGCAGTGGGAGGAATTTGCATTAGGATGACAGCTGGATTAGGCACTACGGGGAACTGACTCTCAACTATTTTGTTAATCCCCCTTAGATCCTGCACTAGCCTGTAACCCCTCCCCCCACTCTTTTTAACAGGGAAGATGGGACTATTTGCCGTGCTGGACGTTCTTACTAGAATGCCCTGTTGTAGCAAGCGCTCTATTACGGGAAAAACTCCTAACTCCACCTCTGGCTTCAGAGGATACTGTGGGATTTTTGGAGCTATCCTACCATCTTTTACTTGTACTACTACTGGAGCTACGTTTGCCATTAATCCAGTGTCCTGTCCATCTTTTGTCCAAAGTGACTCTGGTATCTGAGATGTCATTTCTTCTACTTGGGATGGATTCCTATTTGTCATAATGGAATGTGACATTAATTTTGATGGGGAGTCTAACATGTCTCGTACTTCCTGAGCGTGATTCTCAGGGATGTCCAAGAATACACCTTCAGGAGTACAATAAATGACGCAACCCATTTTACATAGTAAGTCTCTTCCCAGGAGATTAGTTGGTGCCGATGCAGCCAGCAAAAAGGAATGCTTGGTATGCAAAGGCCCTATTGTAATCTCGGCTGCTTTGCTAACAGGGTAGTGCTGGACTACTCCTGTTACTCCCATGGCTGGAATTGTCCTACCAGTGGTTCTCATGCCCACTGTCGAATTTATCACTGACTTGGCCGCCCCTGTGTCTACAAGAAAGTTTAAAGTTTTACCAGCCACATTGATTGCAATCTCTGGTTCGCTTCCAAGACTGGCAATCAACTTAACTGGCTGCAGATTACAGGTATGGCCACACCCCTATTGGGTATGCTGACCTCCCTGAATCCCATTGGCAGCAACTACTTGTGAGGGGGTTAGCTGGGAACTACCAGAGGCATGCCAGTCTCTGTTTGGGGGATATCTTTTTGTTTCCCCTGTATGTGGCTCAAAACTCCGCCTCTGTGGACCCTGCTCCCAATGTCGTGTGTTGTGTTGTTGTCTAGGGGGTTGAAAAGATCTTTGTACATTCTTTGTTCTACATTCTCGTGCAAAGTGTCCCGGACGAGCCCCCAATTGACAATGCTAAATTCCTTTGTCGTATAAACAACCCTTTATGAAGCTAAGAACACTGTACGCTGTTTACTTAAGAAGTACCGTAATGATACGCTATCTGCGTAACGATCGCTCAGCCGTAGGCGAGACGCTCAAGCGTCACGTTCGCTCGCGGCCCAGTGATCACAGGACACTTTATTGGTTATGTCTAGGGGAATGATTCGCTGTAGCTTAGCGTACGCTCGAGACCACGAGGAGGTCACCAGCGATGCAGACGCTCACAACACTATACCTTTATGATAAAACCTTATACCAATGAAATACACTGAATACCTTAATGTGAGTACAGGGTGTAAGTGCAACCTTGTGTAACCTGACTAACTACAAAGCTGCTTGAGCGTCACCAACGCTCAAGTGAACACTTAACACTATAGAAAATGCACAGATACTGGTTTAGGTTCCAAAGCCTATTAACTGTATTATATCTAATATACTTGTAAAAGGGGATAACAGTACAATTGATACACTACAATATAACAGAGACTTCCTAACCACAGAACTAAACTATAAATACAAAAAGACAATACTACTCTGACCTAAATGCAATACAATACAATGCTATAATACTATGAGAGATATAAGAGAAGAGAGGAGAGAGAGAGATAGAGAGAGAGAGAGAGAAATTGGCTCACAGAAAGACAATGATTACGGAGAGAAACTTACGCACAAAGGGTATGATCGCCTGCGCCTCGATATCCAGCTCCCGGCTATCAGCAGATAACCGTTGATGAGAGAGTGAGAGCTGGATGTGGTCGGCCTGCCTATTTATGCCCCACACACAATGCAATCTCCTGGCCCTACAATCCCATTGTCCATTGGCCGAAGGAATTCGGCCCTGCATCATAACAAAAGGTCATAGGGTGATTCATACAGGTGGGCTGTGACGATTTCCAACAGCTCAGGTGGGTGGGAAACTGGGTTTCCCGCCGCATACCTGAGTATGTGTAAATAATAGAAATGGACATAAACTTCTTATGTCCATAACTATTCGCACGAGCGATTAATACGCTCCAAACCAACACCGGAATATTGCTAATTAAATACTCTTCCGATGGGTACCAAACACTGCTGTATGATTCCTGTTAGACCCTTCGTACGATATAAAGAGGGATTCCTCAGCTCTGGGACATTGTATTTTAACCAAACTTTCAGAATCTATCAAAGGGACCATGATCTATAAACTACATTAATTGTGAAAATATGTAACGAATGAGTCGCACGCTACGACTATATAAACTCTACCGTAAATACGCATACCGCGCCTGCGAGTGCACGCTATTGCGGGTATGCGCCTCCACGGGAGAGCGTACGCACGCGCAGCGCGGACCAGTGTGCGGTGCAAATATGGCAACGTGCATTGAGACATTTTTCTGACATTGACAAGTTACATGGCGGGTGAGGGCAGGGACACTGATGGGGAGTTACAGGGAGGGTGAGGGCATGAGCACTGATGGGGTGTTAAAGGGAGGGTGAAGGCAGGGGCAGTGAGGGTGGACTTACAAGGAAAGTGAGGGAAGGGGCCTATAAAAAATAGCTTTATTAAAATAAATAAAATACTCTAAATCAAAGTGTGGATTAAACATTCATATACAGATTATAACATACGGAGAGCCATCACACCCGACTGTCGATTACCATTTGGAGTGTAAGTAATGCCTCCTCTTTTCTTTAGGAAAAGGCAGCAGCCTGTCACACGTGGGATTCTGTCTGTGTGCTGCGGTGATCCCTTTGATTTAGAGCAGCCCACTGGGGAGGCGGAGGCCGGGACTCGGAGAGTACTCAGAGCTGCCTGAGATAGTGTGGTCTTCCTGGGCGGGACATCTCTTCATGCTGCCGGCGCCACTGCTGCGCTGCCTGTGGTAAGTGAGTCAGGCTCTGGCAGCAACAGGCAGGATAGGCCGGCTCCTTCAGTAAGGAGGCAGAGAGGGGGGAGCCACTTTTCATGCTGCAGGCACAGCTGCTGCCTGTCTCAATGACAAACGCTGGCAGCCGGCAGCAACAGCAGCACTTCTCAGCAAGGAGGTGTGACAGGGAGATAGAAAGTGTCAGGGAAATAGTAGGTGACAGAAAGACATTGGGTGATAGAAAAATAGTGGGTGACATGGTGAGGGAGACAGGGAGATACTAGGTGATGGAAATAGTGGGTGACAGGGAGAGAGAGTGACAGGGAGATAGTGGGTGACAGGGAGAGAGAGTGACAGGGAGAGAGAGTGACAGGGAGATAGTGGGTGACAGAAAGACATTGGGTGATAGAAAAATAATGGGTGACATGGTAAGGGAGACAGGAAGATACTAGGTGATGGAGATAGTGGGTGACAGGGAGAGAGAGTGACAGGGAGATAGTGGGTGACATGGTGAGGGTGTCAGGGGGATAGTTGGCTAAATGGTAACGGTGACAGGGGGATAGTGGGCGACATGGTGAGGGTGACAGGGGGATAGTGGGTGTCATGGTGAGGGTGACAGGGGGGATAGCAAGTGACATGGCGAGGGTGACAGAGGAGATAGCAGGTGACATGGTGATGGTGACGGGGGGGATAGCGGGTGACATGGAGAGGGTGACGGGGGATAGTGGGTGAGATGGTGAGGGTGACGGGTGGATAGTGGGTGACATGGTGAGGGTGACGGGTGGATAGTGGGTGACATGGTGAGGGTGATGGGTGGACAGTGGGTGACATGGTGAGGGTGACAGGTGGATAGTGGGTGACATGGTGAGCGTGATACATGGTGACGGTAACAGGTGGATAGTGGATGATAGGGCCCCCACCCCCCCGGTCACAGGGGGCGTCCGCACAGTACCGCTCACCTGTCCGCCTCTGGGCTCAGTAGGTCCGCCCACCGTCTGCATCCATTGCGCGGGGAGAGATCCTCCTCCCTCATGCTGACGGCCGGGAACCTCGTAGAGCAGAGCTCAAGGAGGCGGAGCTCCTCAGACTGCAGGCATGCTGCTGCTGCTGTGTGACTAGCAGCGCAGTGGCAGCAATAACAATTTAAAAAAGCCTGAAAATGATGGGGGAGGGGCCGCACCGGGCCTGGGATGTTCACTGCACAGAGCGGAGGATGTTATGTACGTTCTTTCACCTGACCGCACATCGCTCCTCCTGTACCTTGATCGGCGCCTCTCTATGTTTGGGGGGGGGGTAGGGGGGCAAACTGCCCCCTTGCCCCCCCTCCCTTCCCCCCAGTTTCAACGCCTCTGGTTCCTTTGTATTAGTTGGGGACTTTTTTCTATTATAACGGATTCTAAGATTGGTGTTGATAAATGGTCAGCTGTTCAAGTAGACTTCCATTTTTCCCCTCCTTATAATTTACTTAAGTTTCTTTTGTTTAACTGAGGGGGTCTTAACTCCTGTATCAGACGTCATAGGATCATAACACATCTTAACAAGTTTACTCTGGATATGTTACTGCAGGAAACCCAGCGGAGGACTGGAGATAGCTCATCTCTTCAAGCATTGCGGTTGGGAGAATGTGTTTCTGCAACCTTTATTACACAATCCAGAGGAGTTGCTGGTCTTTTTACAAGACATCTTCTGTACACTATACTAGACACGGTTTAGGTCCAGAGGGTAGATATTTGCTCCTACATGTTAAGATTGGTGACACTCCATACACTATACTCTATCGTTATTCCCCTAACACTCTTGGGGGGTCATTCCGAGTTGTTCGCTCGTTATTTTTTTCCGCTACGGAGCGATTAGTCGCAAACTGCGCATGCGCAATGTACGCAGCGCGCCTGCACCAAGTAAATTAGCACAAATGTTTGGTATTTTACTCACGGCGTAACGAAGATTTTTCATCGTTGTAGTTATCGTAGTGTGATTGACAGGAAGTGGGTGTTTCTGGGCAGAAACTGGCCGTTTTCTGGGAGTGTGCGGAAAAACGCAGGCGTGCCAGGGAAAAACGCGGGAGTGGCTGGAGAAACGGGGGAGTGTCTGGGCGAACGCTGGGCGTGTGTGTGACGTCAAACCAGGAACGAAACTGACTGAACTGATAGCTATTTGTGAGTAGGTCTGGAGCTACTCAGAAACTGCTAAGAAATTTATATTCGCAATTCTGCTAATCTTTCGTTCGCAATTCTGCTAAGCTAAGATACACTCCCAGAGGGCGGCGGCTTAGCGTGTGCAATGCTGCTAGCGAGGGAACAACTCGGAATCACCCCCTTAGTTTGGATTTTATCTGTAATTTATTCCAAATGTTAGCTCAACATGAGGTCTTTACTCTTATATGAGATTTGAATCTTTTACTTTTCATTCAGGGGTCCATCACTCAATTTCACAAATCTTTCATATTTTGGTGGATAGTTTGGTTCAGGAGGTATTGTCGGCTAACATTGGTGATATAATGATCTCGGACCACGCTCCAGTTGATTTTTCCTTTAGATCGCTGACTGGTGGGTCCATTCACCGAACTTGGGAGATTCCCCTCATACCTGTTTCATTCTGATAATTTTCGTCAATGTTTTAAAAGTAATTTGCTTGATTATGTTGATAATAACATTGATCATTAGGATAACCTTATCCTTTTTATTGGGAAGCCTTGGAATCTGCAGTGTGTGGTCATATTATTTATTATGTTGCTAATCACAATAAAGTCAATAAAGAATAACACTCGCTTCACGGCGCTATGCAGACTTGCTTCACTGCATATGTGATCCATTTAAGGCGACATCTGTGGCTTATAACCATGATAAACAACTTATTGATGATTTCTTTTATTATCACAAGCTCAATTACATCTTGATTATGCAAAAAACCAAAACTATCAGTGGGGTAGCTGTACTGGCTTTCTACTAGCCTCCTTAACCAAAACTTATCATAGTAAAAATCATAGTGTAGACTAAAACGAGTGATGGCAGTGGCACCCTTCTCTTGATAAACACTTTTGACATTTCATCGGCCTTTCATAAATATTGTGTCCTATATTCAACTGTGCCATCAGAACCAGCTCTTAGATTATTTGCTTTGAGGTGCAAAACTACCATGCCTGTCTCCAGATCAGGGCCCTCATTCCGAGTTGTTCGCTCGGTAAAAATCTTCGCATCGCAGCGATTTTCCGCTTAATGCGCATGCGTAATGTCCGCACTGCGACTGCGCCAAGTAAATTTGCTATGCAGTTAGGATTTTTACTCACGGCTTTTTCATCGTTCTGGCGATCGTAATGTGATTGACAGGAAATGGGTGTTACTGGGCGGAAACAGACCGTTTTATAAGCGTGTGGGAAAAAACACTACCGTTTCCGGAAAAAACGCAGGAGTGGCCGGAGAAACGGAGGAGTGTCTGGGCGAACGCTGGGTGTGTTTGTGACGTCAAACCAGGGACGACAAGCACTGAACTGATCGCAGATGCCGAGTAAGTCTGGAGCTACTCAGAAACTGCTACGAGGTGTGTAATCGCAATATTGCGAATACATCGTTCGCATTTTTAAGATGCTAAGATTCACTCCCAGTAGGCGGCGGCTTAGCATGAGCAAATCTGCTAAAATCCGTTTGCGAGCGAACAACTCGGAATGAGGGCCCAGGTTTCTTGAGTTGGAAACCACATATCGGGAAATTACAGCTGAAATTTTTTCTCTCCACACTTGTAAGACACCAGGATGGTTTCTCAGGGAAATATTTTAAATTTTCAAAAATAGACCGTACCCCTATTAGAATGATATCCTACTATACACAAAAAATGCCCATTGTATCCCTTTTTAATGAGGCTTTCACAACCCAGATCCCTAAGCCTGGCCGTGACCCTGCCCTATTGTATTGGATTCTTATCATTGCAAGTTTTATCCTCCTGTGCATTTGGACCTACTTTTATTAGTTTAATAAAATAGTTTTATACATCTCCTTCTTCCTTTTTGATAAATGGTACTAGAAGTAACCCTATAGTGATGACCCGTGGTACTTGTGGTAATGGAGGAAAGAAAAGTACTCTCTTGCTGTACGCACAAACCATTATTAAGTATAAAACTTAGTTTTTAATAAATAATGTCAAATAAGAAAATAAGATTTACTTACCGATAAATCTATTTCTCGTAGTCCGTAGTGGATGCTGGGACTCCGTAAGGACCATGGGGAATAGCGGCTCCGCAGGAGACAGGGCACAAAATAAAAGCTTAAGGATCAGGTGGTGTGCACTGGCTCCTCCCCCTATGACCCTCCTCCAAGCCTCAGTTAGGATACTGTGCCCGGACGAGCGTACATAATAAGGAAGGATCTTGAATCCCGGGTAAGACTCATACCAGCCACACCAATCACACCGTACAACTCGTGATCTGAACCCAGTTAACAGTATGATAAATGCAAAGGAGCCTCTGAAAAGATGGCTCAAACAATAATAACCCGAATTTTTGTAACAATAACTATATACAAGTATTGCAGACAATCCGCACTAGGGATGGGCGCCCAGCATCCACTACGGACTACGAGAAATAGATTTATCGGTAAGTAAAATCTTATTTTCTCTGACGTCCTAGTGGATGCTGGGACTCCGTAAGGACCATGGGGATTATACCAAAGCTCCCAAACGGGCGGGAGAGTGCGGATGACTCTGCAGCACCGAATGAGAGAACTCCAGGTCCTCCTCAGCCAGGGTATCAAATTTGTAGAATTTAGCAAACGTGTTTGCCCCTGACCAAGTAACTGCTCGGCAAAGTTGTAAAGCCGAGACCCCTCGGGCAGCCGCCCAAGATGAGCCCACTTTCCTTGTGGAATGGGCTTTTACTGATTTTGGCTGTGGCAATCCTGCCACGGAATGTGCAAGCTGAATTGTACATCAAATACAACGAGCAATCGTCTGCTTTGAAGCAGGAGCACCCAGCTTGTTGGGTGCATACAGGATAAACAGCGAGTCAGTTTTCCTGACTCCAGCCGTCCTGGAAACATATATTTTCAGGGCCCTGACAACGTCTAGCAACTTGGAGTCCTCCAAGTCCCTAGTAGCCGCAGGCACCACAATAGGTTGGTTCATGTGAAATGCAGAAACCACCTTAGGTAGAAATTGAGGACGAGTCCTCAATTCCGCCCTGTCAGAATGAAAAATTAAGTAAGAGCTTTTATATGATAAAGCCGCCAATTCTGACACACGCCTGGCTGAAGCCAAGGCTAACAGCATCGACACCTTCCACGTGAGATATTTTAAGTCCACAGTGGAAAGTGGTTCAAACCAATGTGATTTTAGAAAACTCAATACAACATTGAGATCCCAAGGTGCCACTGGAGGCACAAAAGGAGGCTGTATGTGCAGCACCCCTTTCACAAATGTCTGAACTTCAGGTACTGAAGCCAGTTCTTTCTGGAAGAAAATCGACAAGGCCGAAATTTGAACCTTAATGGACCCTAATTTTAGGCCCATAGACAGTCCTGTTTGCAGGAAATGCAGGAAACGACCCAGTTGAAATTCCTCTGTAGGGGCCTTCTTGGCCTCACACCACGCAACATATTTACGCCAAATGCGGTGATAATGTTTTGCGGTTACTTCCTTCCTGGCTTTGACCAGAGTAGGGATGACTTCTTCTGGAATGCCCTTTTCCTTTAGGATCCGGCGTTCAACCGCCATGCCGTCAAACGCAGCCGCGGTAAGTCTTGGAACAGACAAGGCCCCTGCAGTAGCAGGTCCTTTCTTAGAGGTAGAGGCCACGGTTCGTCCGTGAGCATCTCTTGAAGTTCCGGGTACCAAGTCCTTCTTGGCCAATCCGGAACCACGAGTATAGTTCTTACTCCTCTCCTTCTTATGATTCTCAATACTTTTGGTATGAGAGGCAGAGGAGGGAACACATACACTGACTGGTACACCCACGGCGTTACCAGAGCGTCCACTGCTATTGCCTGAGGGTCCCTTGACCTGGCGCAATATCTGTCCAGTTTTTTGTTTAGACGTGACGCCATCATGTCCACCTTTGGTTTTTCCCAACGGTTTACAATCAGGTGGAAGACTTCCGGGTGAAGTCCCCACTCTCCCGGGTGAACACTGCTGACAGTGCTATCACATGATTTTCCGCCCAGCGAAGAATCCTTGCAGCTTCTGTCATTGCCCTCCTGCTTCTCGTGCCGCCCTGTCTGTTTACGTGGGCGACTGACGTGATGTTGTCCGATTGGATCAACACCGCCTGACCCTGAAGCAGAGGTTTTGCTTGACTTAAGGCATTGTAAATGGCCCTTAGTTCCAGAATGTTTATATGAAGAGATGTTTCCATGCTTGACCACAAGCCCTGGAAATTCCTTCCCTGTGTGACTGCTCCCCAGCCTCTCAGGCTGGCATCCGTGGTTACCAGGATCCAATCCTGAATGCCAAATCTGCGGCCCTCTAGAAGATGAGCACTCTGCAGCCACCACAGGAGAGACACCCTTGTCCTTGGCGACAGGGTTATCCGCTGATGCATCTGAAGATGCGATCCGGACCATTTGTCCAGTAGATCCCACTGAAACGTTCTTGCATGGAATCTTCCGAATGGAATCGCTTCGTAAGAAGCCACCATTTTTCCCAGGACCCTCGTGCACTGATGTACTGAGACCTGTCCTGGTTTTGGGAGGTTCCTGACTAGCTCGGATAACTCCCTGGCCTTCTCCTCCGGGAGAAACACCTTCTTCTGGACTGTGTCCAGAATCATTCCTAGGAACAGTAGACGTGTCGTTGGAATCAGCTGCGATTTTGGAATATTTAGAATCCACCCGTGCTGACGTAACACTACCTGAGATAGTGCCACTCCGACTTCTAACTGTTCCCTGGTTCTTGCCCTTATCAGGAGATCGTCCAAGTAAGGGATAATTAAGATGCCTTTTCTTCGTAGAAGAATCATCATTTCGGCCATTACCTTGGTAAAGACCCGAGGTGCCGTGGACAATCCAAACGGCAGCGTCTGAAACTGATAATGACAGTTTTGTACTACAAACCTGAGGTACCCTTGGTGAGAAGGGTATATTGGGACGTGGAGATAAGCATCTTTGATGTCCAGAGACACCATATAGTCCCCTTTTTCCAGGTTCGCTATCACTGCTCTGAGTGACTCCATCTTGAATTTGAACCTTTTTATGTAAGTGTTCAAAGATTTCAGATTTAAGATTGGTCTCACCGAGCCGTCCGGCTTCGGTACCACAAACAGCGTGGAATAATACCCCTTTCCCTGTTGTAAGAGGGGTACCTTGATTATCACCTGCTGGGAATACAGCTTGTGAATGGCTTCCAAAACTGCCTCCCTGTCGGAGGGAGACTTTGGTAAAGCAGACTTCAGGAACCGATGAGGGGGAAACGCCTCGAATTCCAGTTTGTACCCCTGTGATACTACCTGTAGAATCCAGGGATCCACTTGCGAGTGAGCCCACTGCGCGTTGAAATTCTTGAGACGGGCCCTCATATCTGAGTCTGCTTGTAAAGCCCCAGCGTCATGCTGAAGACTTGGCAGAAGCAGAGGAGGGCTTCTGCTCCTGGGAAGCGGCTGCATGGTGCAGTGTTTTTCCTCTTCCTCTGCCCCGGGGCAGAAAAGAGTGGCCTTTTGCTCGCTTGTATTTATGGGAACGAAAGGACTGAGTTTGAAAAGACGGTGTCTTTTTCTGTTGATGTGAAGTGACCTGGGGTAAAAAGGTGGATTTTCCAGCCGTTGCCGTGGCCACCAGGTCCGATAGACCAGCCTCAAATAACTCCTCCCCTTTATACGGCAATACTTCCATGTGCCGTTTGGAATCTGCATCCCCTGACCACTGTCGCGTCCATAACGCTCTTCTGGCAGAGATGGACATAGCACTGACTCTTGATGCCAGGGTGCAAATATCCCTCTGTGCATCACGCATATATAGCAATGCATCCTTTAAATGCTCTATAGTTAACAAAATACTGTCCCTATCCAGGGTATCAATATTCTCAGTCAGGGAATCCGACCATGCGACTCCAGCACTACACATCCAGGCTGAGGCGATTGCTGGTCGCAGTATAACACCAGTATGTGTGTATATACTCTTTAGGATATTTTCCAGTCTTCTATCAGCCGGTTCTTTGAGGGTGGCCGTATCAGGGGACGGTAACGCTACTTGTTTAGATAAACGTGTGAGCGCCTTATCTACCCTAGGGGGTGTTTCCCAGCGCGTCCTAACCTCTGGCGGGAAAGGATATAGTGCTAATAATTTATTAGAAATTAGCTGTTTTTTATCGGGGAAAACCCACGCTTTATCACACACCTCATTTATTTCATCTGACTCAGGAAAAACTATTGGTAGTTTTTTCACACCCCACATAATACCCTTCTTTGTGGTACTTGTAGTGTCAGAAAGGTTCAATGCCTCTTTCATTGCTGTGATCATGTAACGTGTGGCCCTGCTGGACATCACGTTTGTCTCGTCACCGTCGACACTAGACTCAGTATCTGTGTCTGGGTCTGTGTCGACCCACTGAGGTAACGGGCGTTTTAGGGCCCCTGACGGTGTCTGAGACGCCTGGACAGGCACTAATTGATTTGCCGGCTGTCTCATGTCGTCAACAGTTTTTTGCAAATTGCTGACATTATCACTTAATTGTTTAAATACAATCATCCAGTCAGGTGTCGACTCCCTAGGTGGTGACATCACTAACACAGGCAACTGCTCCGCTTCCACCTCATTTTCCTCCTCATACATGTCGACACACGCGTACCGACACACAGCACACACACCGGGAATGCTCTGATAGAGGACAGGACCCCACTTAGCCCTTTGGAGAGACAGAGGGAGAGTCTGCCAGCACACACCCAGCGCTATGTATATATACAGGGATAACCTTATATAAGTGTTACTCCCTTATAGCTGCTGTTAATATATTTATTTGCTGCCAAACGTGCCCCCCCTTCTCTTTTTTACCCTGATTCTGAAGCAGGACTGCAGGGGAGAGTCAGGGAGCCGTCCTTCCAGCGGAGCTGTGAGGGAAAATGGCGCTTGTGTGCTGAGGAGATAGGCTCCGCCCCTTCACGACGTCCTTATCTCCCGCTTTTTCTGTGTAAAATGGCAGGGGTAAAATACATCCATATAGCCCAGGAGCTATATGTGATGTATTCTTTTTAGCCACCTAAGGTATATACTGTAATATTGCGTCTCAGGGCGCTCCCCCCCCAGCGCCCTGCATCCTCAGTGACCGGAGTGTGAAGTGTGCTGAGAGCAATGGCGCACAGCTGCGGTGCTGTGCGCTACCTTAGTCTGAAGACAGGATCGTCTTCTGCCGCCGATTTCACCGGACCTCTTCGTTTCTTCTGGCTCTGTAAGGGGGACGGCGGCGCGGCTCCGGTGACCCATCCAGGCTGAACCTGTGATCGTCCCTCTGGAGCTAATGTCCAGTAGCCTAAGAAACCCGATCCACTCTGCACTCAGGTGAGTCCGTTTCTTCTCCCCTTAGTCCCACGATGCAGTGAGCCTGTTGCCAGCAGGACTCACTGAAAATAAAAAATCCTAAACTAAACTTTTATTCTAAGCAGCTCAGGAGAGCCACCTAGATTGCACCCTTCTCGGCCGGGCACAAAAATCTAACTGAGGCTTGGAGGAGGGTCATAGGGGGAGGAGCCAGTGCACACCACCTGATCCTTAAGCTTTTATTTTGTGCCCTGTCTCCTGCGGAGCCGCTATTCCCCATGGTCCTTACGGAGTCCCAGCATCCACTAGGACGTCAGAGAAAGGGGGTATCATTTTCCTACAAAACAGACAAATACAAACTACACACAGAGAAGTGTATAGACATAATAAACATAGTAAAATGGTGTTGCACACACGTTTACAAAGAGAATTAACCAGAAGGTTGAAAAAAAAATACTCTCCTGGTTATGAGTGCACACACCAAGTGCAAAATACAGGGCCCCTGGCCACAGTGATACAACTGCAAATATGGCTCAGTATAGCATATATTGGCTCAAAAGTGTAAGGAATATCAGATTTCTGTGAGCCACATCTTCTTGATACCAATTAGGTTGGGTCAGTTTAAATTCATAGGGTGGGAAAGTTAGGGATCTTCCCACTTTGTAACCCAAGGTAGAAATGATAATTTGGATAATAAATAAATAAATATATATATATATATATATTTATTCCATAGACAAAAAACCTTACGATTTCACATGTCCCATTAAGGCTTCTTAAACATGATCGAAATTTCAGAAACCTGTTGTAATTCTTCCACTCAAACTCCAAAAAGCAATGAAATTCCGATCATTAAGGCTGACGCCTTAATGGACGTGTTCCTTGCGCAATACAGATATGGTATGCCATCACAGCCTGTGGGTAAGTGCAGATTCAGCACTCTCACAGAGTGACATTGCTGTCACTCACACAATGGTGGAGCTGCTAATTCACAGATTTGTGTGCTCATTGGAATACACACATGCAGTCTATGCAACTGAAGGTCTGAGCAGTTATGTGGTGCTCCCATCCCACACAGTCCTCACAACCATCCCATTCAGTCACCACAACAATCCCACCTTGTTACAACATCCTTCTAACTCCATACATCCATCTCATTTAGAATACACATTTAGCTCCCTCAAACATCTTGGTTAATTGCTAAAACTATAATACCCCATCTACGGTCTATGCATCTACACTTACTTCCCCTATACACCCCCATGCTGCTCTGTCTTCCCCAATCCCTACTGCTGTGTTCTCCCATCTGTGCTAGTCTGTACTAATTTATCTGTACCATCTGTCTTTCCCCACCTGTGCCTTGTCTGTACCACCGTTTCCTTCTCTCTGTGCTGCTCAGTGTTTCCCTCTTCAACGTCACTCTGCCTCCTCCAATACATAGCACAGTCTTCTCTCCCATCTGCACCAGCTTTCTACCCATCCGTGCCAGTGTTTTCAACCCATCTGCACCGATGTCTCCCTTCCCATACTTGCTGCTTGATCTACCCCCTATCCACACCACTCTTACCCTATTCATATAGCTGTCATCCTGAAGGTAAGTTTCGTGGGTCACTATTGGGGTGGGAGGGGGGTTGCCCTATACAACCCACCCAAGGATTAGGCCTAGCTGCCACCCCCCAAGGGAAGGTAAAAATATTTATCTCCTCCAATGTTGGGACTGTATTCCCCTCATCCATGCCGTTTCTTTCCATCTATACTGCTCTTTCCCCTCCCACATCTGTGCTGCTTTTTCCCCCTCATCCACACGGCACTGTCCACCCATCCATGCAGCTGTCTCCCCACCATCTGTGCCACTGTCTTTCCCCCATCTGTCTTACCTCCCCCCCATCTGTGGGGGTAATTCAGAGTTGATTGTAGATGTGCCAAATTTAGCACATCTACAATCATTTACTCTGACATGCGGAGGGATGCCCAGCACAGGGATAGTCCGCCCCGTATGTCAGGCCCTCCCCCCACTGGGCTCCCGGGTACGCACGCACAGTGCAGCCATTGCGCATTCGCACCCCACAAACTAATTCAGACTGCGATCGCTGCAGTCTGAATTATCCCGTGTTTCTTTGTCACCACCCATCAATGCTGCTTAGTCTTTCCTCTAGCCACACACTTTTGTTCCCCCATCCACAATGCTGTCTCCTCCCTCCAACCAACAACACTCTTACCTCATCCGAGCAGCTTTGTCTTCCGCTCAGACCTTCAGTTGCATAGACTGCATGTGTGTATTCCAATGAGCACACAAATCTGTGAATTAGCAGCTCCACCATTGTGTGAGTGACAGCAATGTCACTCTGTGAGAGTGCTGAATCTGCACTTACCCACAGGCTGTGATGGCATACCATATCTGTATTGCGCAAGGAACACGTCCATTAAGGCGTCAGCCTTAATGATCGGAATTTCATTGCTTTTTGGAGTTTGAGTGGAAGAGTTACAACAGGTTTCTGAAATTTCGATCATGTCTAAGAAGCCTTAATGGGACATGTGAAACCGTAAGGTTTTTTGTCTATGGAATTTCATCGCTTTTTTTAAATTTATTTTTTTTATTCAGAAATGTAAAATTTCACTGTAAGAATAAACATTTGATTTTTTAAACGTTTAATGAAAATGTTCGTATAACATCACTGTTCTGTGCAAAATTATTTTATTTACCAAACCGAATTGTTTAAGGTCCGTACACACTTAACGATTTAATGAGCGACGTCGCTCATTCTCCCCCCTCCTTGAGCGACGTCGCTCGTTTTATCGTTAAGTGTGTATGCCGCCAGCGACGAACGATGCGCGGCCCCGCGGGTCGGCAACAATCGTCGCTGTCGGTAGGGCATGCATGAAGGATGTGGACTGTCGTACACGACCTTCATGCAGGGTTGGCGGGGGCGTGACGTCACTGAGCGATTTGAGCGGTCATATCGCTCAGTGTGTACAGTCGGCCGCCGGCCGACCGGCCCGGGAGGGGGAAACATTAGACGATGTCGCTCACAGAGCGACATCGTTTAATGTGTATGGGCCTTTAGTCAAAATATTTTGCTGCCTTTGCAGCTGATGCAGGGAGGGGGGTAGGCGGCAGCAGCCTGTGACTGAAGCTGGAGGTAGGCGTGAAATGCATTGCTTGTACGTGTGATTGCGTGGTGTCAGGTGCTGTGCGTGTATATGTGTGTGTGTCAGGTGCTGCCTGTGTATGTGTGTGTCAGGTCCTGTGTGTGTGTGTGTGTGTATGTGTGTGTCAGGTGCTGCGTGTATATACGAGTGTGTCTGATGGTGCGTGTGTATGCGTCAGCTGCCGCACGTGTGTGTGCGTCAGGTGTTGCGGGTGTATATGTGTGTGAGTATCAGGTGCTCCGCGTGTGTACAAGTGTATGTCTGGTGCTGTGCATGAATACGTATGTCTGTGTCAGGTACTGCGCGTGTACATGAGTGTGCGTCAGGTGCTGCGCGTGTACATGAGTGTGCATTAGGTGCTGCGCGTGCACATGAGTGTGCGTCAGGTGCTGCGTGTGTACATGAGTGTGCATTAGGTGCTGCGCGTGTACATGAGTGTGCGTCAGGTGCTGCGCGTGTACATGTGTGCGTCAGGTGCTGCGCGTGTACATGAGTGTGTAAGGTGCTGCATGTGTCAGGTGCTGCGTGTGTATATTAGTGTGTCTGATGGTGTACATGTATATGTATGTGTCAGGTGCTGTGTGTGTATGTATGTGTCAGGTGCTGCATGTTTATTTTATTGTGTCTGATGCTACGTGTGTGTGTCAGGTGCCGCACGTGTATATGTGTGTGTCAGGTGTTGCGCGTGTATGTGTGTGTCAGGTGCCGTTCCCCTTCTTCCCATCCCAGCTCTCTCTGTAGAATACAGCTCTGCACCCAGAGAGAGGGAAAGACCAAGGGGCTGATCACTGCACTGCTCACTTTTTGGTCATGAGTTCGGCCTCCTGTTTCTTCCAGTGCTGTGTTCCTGCAGCCCAGCCCTCCCTGTTGTGCCAGAGAATCAGCCCTTCCTTCCCCAGCCAGAGAGAGAGCCCGAGGCAGAGACACTCTTCCCGTAGCTGGCCTACCCCCAGTACTTCAGCACTGGCCATACGGCAGTCAACAAAAGAGACCAGCAGGGGGTTCTGGCAGCATCAGCTGTGGCCGCAGCTTGATCGGGGAGGCCTGCAGTGTCTGAGGTGGGCAGCGCTTCCTCCGCCGCGGTCACCTTCCCCTGCCGGAGAGAAAGCCAGAGACATACCCTTCCCGCAGCTGGGCTACCCCTAGTACCTCAGTGCTGGCCAGGCAGAAGTCTATGGAGGGGACCGGCAGGGGTTTCGGGCCGCAGCAGCAGCGGCCGCAGCCAGATCAGGGAGGCCTGCAGGGTCAGAGCCGGGCAGCACTTCCACCAACACTGTCACCTCTGTGCTGGGCATGTACACCAGTCCGTACGGACGGAGGTGTCCACAACAGGCAGCAGTATAATGAGTCAGACAAACTCATTACATGCTGCCCACTGCTGCGCCGCGTGCCCTCGATGGAGGAAGCCTAGATGCGGTCCCCAGCGGCAGCGAGGGAGAAGGGTGATCACATCACCCTTCAACCCGGCACCTCACAATCAGCTGGGGATCTGCAGTAGCTTCATCTCTCTCTTCCTCTCCCTCTCTGACAGCACAGCAGCCCCTCTGGGTCCCATGTAGCTCTGCCCCCCTGCTCACAGTTCACTCGGCCTCTACTGATTAAAAAGAAAATAAGAGCCTGACCTGCTGCTCAGATGCGAGGAGGGGACGGGCGGTAGGTCCTCTGTGAGTGCACTACACAGTCAAAATTAACTCGGACTCCTCACAACAGTGTGGACTGCGGGCGACGTCAGACGCCAATTTGGGTGTGCTTGCCGCACTACCTGCCCATCAAGCCCAACGTGGTGCCATGGTGCCAGCCCCGCCCACTATACGGATTCCATTTTGTATTAGGAATCCTATAACAGCATTCCGACATCCCTCCCTATGACGCTGCCATCCATACATCCGCACACTGCCGCTCTCATACATCCGTACACCGCCACTCTCATACATCCGCACACTGCCGCTCTCATACATCCGCACACTGCCGCTCTCATACATCCGTACACCGCCACTCTCATACATCCGCACACTGCCGCTCTCACACAACTGTACACTGCTGCTCTCATACATCCATACACTGCCGCTCTCATACATCCATACAACCCCGCTCTCATACATCCGCACACTGCCGCTCTCATACATCCGCACACTGCCGCTCTCATACATCCGCACACTGCCGCTCTCATACATCCGTACAACCCCGTTCTCATACATCCGCACAACCCCGCTCTCATACATCCGCACACTGCCGCTCTCATACATCCGCACACTGCCGCTCTCATACATCCGCACACTGCCGCTCTCATACATCCACACACCACCGCACTCATACATCCACACACCACCGCACTCATACATCCACACACCACCGCACTCATACATCCACACACCGACGCAGTTATACAGCCGTACACTGCCGCTCTTATATAGCCGTACACTGCCGCTCTTATATAGCCGTACACTGCCGCTCTCATACATCCGCACACTGCCGCACTCATACAGCCGCACACTGCTGCACTCATACAGCCGCACTCTTACAGCCGCACACTGCCGCACTCTTACAGCCGCACACTGCCGCACTCTTACAGCTGCACACTGCCGCTCTCATACATCCACACACTGCCGCTCTCATACATCCGTACAACCCCGCTCTCATACATCCGTACAACCCCGCTCTCAAACATCCCACACTGCCGCTCTCATACATCCGCACACCGCCGCACTCATACATCCACACACCGACACAGTTATACAGCCGTACACTGCCGCTCTCATACAGCCGTACACTGTTGCTCTCATACATCCGCACACTGCCGCTCTCATACATCCGCACACTGCCGCTCTCATACATCCGCGCATTGCCGCTCTCATACATCCGCGCACTGCCGCACTCATACAGCCGTACAACCCCGCTCTCATACATCCGCACACCGACACGGTTATACAGCCGCACACCGTCACAGTTATACAGCCGCACACCGTCAGTTATACATCCGCACACTGCCGCTCTCATACAGCCGCACTCTTACAGCCGCACACTGCCGCACTCTTACAGCCGCACTCTTACAGCCGCACACTTCCGCTCTCATACATCCACACACCGCCGCACGCATACAGCCGCACACCATCGCACTCATACAGCCGCACACCGATGCAGTTATACAGCCGTACACTGCCGCTCTCATACATCCGCACACTGCCGCTCTCATACATCCGCACACTGCCGCTCTCATACTTCCGCACACTGCCGCTCTCATACTTCCGCACACTGCCGCTCTCATACTTCCGCACACTGCCGCTCTCATACTTCCGCACACTGCCGCTCTCATACATCCGCACTGCCGCTCTCATACATCCGCACACTACCGCTCTCATACATCCGCACACTGCCGCTCTCATACTTCCGCACACTAACGCTCACATCTATACATACATAGCCTCCATAAATCTACACATCCAATCCCCGCGCAAGGGAACACTGAAATCACTATCACTTTTCCCCGGGGTGTGACCACAGCCAGCCACTACTCCGGCCACCTTCTTGTGACACCAAAATGCATCTTACCTATCATCAGGGTGGTGCTGCTGCTGGGGGCAGGTTGCTGCCTCAGTCTCCTGGTTGGTGCTGCGATTGGAGGGGGTACTGCTTCCCTGTGCTGCCACTGTCTCCCGGATCATCGTGCCGCTGGCTGAATTGCAGCTTGACGCTACTGCTGCCGGGAGTAACAGCTTCCTGACTGTTGTTGCTGGTGGCTGCCTACTGCTCATTGCCGCCGGAACACTGACCGGCTCTGCAGTGATGCTGGCGGAGTAGTGGCGGTGGGGTGGGGGGGTGCCTGCTCCCTTCCCTCGAGCATGCCGCAGTGTAAAAAAATAAATAATAAATAGAGAGCATACCAGGGTGAGAGTCTGTATTGATCACAGTGATTACACGGGGCACAGCATAAGGACACCTTGCTGTGAAGGGCTCTGCCCACACAGATTGCTGCACCCTCTCTGTCAGCCGCTGCCCTCTCGTTCTCTGGGCGGCCAGTTCCAGTGTGAGGTAGGAGAGGAAGAGAACACACAGGAGAGCAGCCCTGATATATAACAGAGGTATAAGTTCTATAGGCAGCAGAGACGGAGACCAGCCAGCCAGTCTCCCAGTGCCCTGATCACTACACGCCGCCAGCACAGCAATACAGGAGGGTCCTATAGTGCTGCCCTGAGCTAACAGGTGTGTGTACCAAGTGTACCCCGTACAGTGTGCTACGCCCTGGTGTCTCTGAGAGGGGTGAGGTCACCGTGCCGCTTTAGTATATGGCTTTTCCTTAGTACTGTACGTTACAGCCCTGCACTAGTAGTGGCAACTCTGCCCTATGTGAACCTGTGAGGTTATTTTCCTATTTACAGAATAACCGGGGAGAAGGCGGCCATATTGCGGCTCTCAAGTGAAGGCACTCTAGTACACCCCCTGCTGGCGGCCACTGCGCAGGCGCAACAAATTGAAATGCCCTATCTCTATAATGGGGCATATTTCTCTTAATTCAAAAAAACCTGTAACTTTCTGAAAAACCACAACCCCAAAAGGCACGTCACTGGGACATGCTCGATCTAATAAAACAAACCCCAAGTCTTATTATATATATATATATATATATATGCACACACACTCATGTATATACATGCATATACATGTATACACAAATACACGTATGTACATGTTTATGCATGTATAATACACTGATAGAGTACATTATATTTATGAATTAATTGCTTCCCGATTCTGCAGTAGCATCATCAGCACCACCAGTGTTACTCACAGTCACTTCACACTGACTGCTGCATAACACATCACTTAATTTCCGGGCCGCCCGCCACCTGGTGAAGAGACATGGGAGATGAAGGACCAGCAGTGCCACGTTGAGCGGAAGTATTGTGAATTAGTTACCCACACACTCCTTGTGACACCTGCTCCCCGTCTGCCCTCCCACCTGCCGTCCAGAACCCGCACTGACAAGTAGTCTCAGCAAAATGTGTCTGCCGGCGGCTCCCAGTCCCCCCTAGAGGAACATTGCCAGTGGTGTGGCGGCCGCGGCACACTAGGACTGAGAGACCGCAGCGGGAGGAAAGCACAGGTGGGCGGGAGGAGAGCGTGGGTGCACATCACCACGTCACATCGCAAGGTGACGCCAGTCCCCCCAGTGAGGCCGCCGACGAATGCACTCAGCATAGTATTAGCAGCAGGCAGAGGGGGGGCGGGCGCAGTGGTGGTGGGAGGTACGGAAATGAGCTGCAGGCTAGGCTCCACCGATCACACACTCAGCGATCACTGTGCTACAGCAAGCGTGGCGTGCAGCGGTGCTGGACATTAGGGAGTGCCTGTGCGCACCAGGCACCCCCTGTACGCACGCCTATGCGCTACCACCCCCCATATGCCACACTACATCACTATGCTATAGCCCTCCCATATGCTGCACTTCATAATTACACTATACCCCCCATACAACATACTACATCACCACACTACACTACTCACAATAAAATTAAAACATCCCAGTTCCTCATTCTTAATGAGCTCACGTGAGTTCTCTCCCCAACGGAGCTCCAGACCAAGTAACAATGAAGACACCAGCAGCGTGTAGGGGGCAGGCCTGGTCCACTTGTAAGGAGAGAGCAGTCACTGGAGGGTAAGAAGGGGGCGGGGCCTAGTCCTACAGACGGGAGAGAGCAAGGTACAGGGGTAGAAGGGGACGGCTGATGTGACGAAGGGGGCGGGGCCTATTCTTACAGGCTTTCAAAATTCTACTTTTTTAAATTCGACATTTGACAAATTCGACTTTTCTGCAATGGTACAAATGAGGCAATTCGACAAAAGTATATTCAATTGAAGTTTGTAAATTCGACAACAGTGCTTTTAAACAGTAAATTCGTCATTTTCAATCCGCCACACTTTGCTGGCGGAATCTAATAATGTTTTTTTTTTTGGTAATAGCATATCTATTTATATTAGAAGGGATTAGGTACTTGGTTTGTCTTTTTTGGAGGCACAAGTATTATTTATATATTTTTTAAAAGATTATTTTTGAATTTTTTAAATGGAATGTGGAAAACCCGGAAAAAAAATTGCGTGGGGTCCCCCCTCCAAAGCATAACCAGCCTCGGGCTCTTCGAGCCGGTCCTGGTTCTAAAAATCCAGGGGGAAAACGGGCAGGGGATCCCCCGTATTTTTAAAACCAGCACCGGGCTCTGCACCTGGTGCTGGTGCAAAAAATACGGGGGACAAAAAAAGTAGGGGTATTTTTTACACCAGCATCGGGCTCCACTAGCTGGACAGATAATGCCACAGCCGGGGGTCACTTTTATACAGTGCCCTGCGGCCGTGGCATTAAATATCCAACTAGTCACCCCTGGCTGGGGTACCCTGGGGGAGTGGGGACCCCTTCAATCAAGGGGTCCTCCCCCCCCCAGCCACCCAAGGGCCAGGGGTGAAGCCCGAGGCTGTCCCCCCCATCCAAGGGCTGCGGATGGGAGGCTGATAGACTTGAGAAAATTGAAAGAATATTGTTTTTTCCAGTAGTACTACAAGTCCCAGCAAGCCTCCCCGCAAGCTGGTACTTGGAGAACCACAAGTACCAGCATGCGGGAGAAAAACGGGCCCGCTGGTACCTGTAGTTCTACTGGAAAAAAAATACCCAAATAAAGACAGGACACAGACACTGTGAAAATATAACTTTATTTCACACCTGCCGACACACACATACTTACCTATGTTGACACGAAGCAGTCGGTCCTCTTCTCCAAGTAGAATCCACGGGTACCTGAAAATAAAAGATAATTATACTCACCTGATCCAGGTTCCAGATTAAATCCACGTACTTGGCAAAACAACAAACCGAACAGATGGACTGAAAGGGGTCCCATGTTTACACATAGGACCCCTTTCCACGAATGCAGACATCCGAATCTCGCGAGAATCCAGACAGCGGGATGATGACGTTCGGGCGCGCTCGGGTTAGCCGAGCAAGACGGGAAGGTTCGAACCTGCCTCGGACCCGTGTAAAATGGGTGAAGTTCGGGGGGGGGTTCGGATTCCGACAAACCGAACCCACTCATCACTAGTATGTACGTGTGTGTCAGGTGCCGTGCGCATACGTACATGTCAGTGCCGTGCGTGCACGTACGTGTGTGTCAGGTGCCGTGCGTGTACGTACGTAAGTACGTACGTGTGTGTCAGGTGTCGTGCGTGTACGTGTTTGTGTCAGGTGTCGCATCTGTATGTGTGTGACTGTCAGGTGCTGCGCGTGTATGTGTGTGTCAGGTGCTGCATGTATATAAGCGTGTGTTAGGTGCTGTTCATGTATGTGGGAGTGGCAGGTGCTGCATGTGTATATATGTGTGAGTGGCAGGTGCTGAGTGTGTATATGAGTGTGTGTGAGGTGCTGTGAGTATATGTGTGTGTTAGGTGCTCTGAGTGTATATGATTGTGTGTCAGGTGCTGTGCGTGTGTGCGTTAAATGCCACATGTATATGTGTGTGTCAGGTGCTGCCTGTGTGTGTGTGTCAGGTGCTGCATGTCTGTGTGTGTGTGTGTGTGTGTGTGTGTCTGTCAGGTGCTGCATGTGTGTGTCAGGTGCTGCATGTCTGCGTGTGTGTGTGTGTCAGGCGCTGCATGTCTGTGTGTCAGGTGCTGCGTGTGTGTGTGTGTGTAAGGTGCTGCGTGTGTGTGTGTGTGTAAGGTGCTGCGTGTGTGTCAGGTGCTGCGTGTGTGTGTGTGTCAGGTGCTGTGTGTGTGTCAGGTGCTGCGTGTGTGTGTCAGGTGCTGCGTGTGTGTGTCAGGTGCTGCGTGTCTGCGTGTTTGTGTCAGGTGCTGCGTGTCTGTGTCAGGTGCTGCGTGTGTGTGTGTCAGGTGCTGCGTGTGTGTGTGTCAGGTGCTGCGTGTGTGTGTGTCAGGTGCTGCGTGTGTGTGTGTGTCAGGTGCTGCGAGTCTGCGTGTGTGTCAGGTGCTGCGAGTGTGTGTCAGGTGCTACGTGTTTGTGTCAGGTGCTGCGTGTGTGTGTGTGTCAGGTGCTGTGTGTGTGTCAGGTGCTGCGTGTGTGTGTCAGGTGCTGCGTGTGTGTGTCAGGTGCTGCGTGTCTGCGTGTTTGTGTCAGGTGCTGCGTGTCTGTGTCAGGTGCTGCGTGTGTGTGTGTCAGGTGCTGCGTGTGTGTGTGTCAGGTGCTGCGTGTGTGTGTGTCAGGTGCTGCGTGTGTGTGTGTGTCAGGTGCTGCGAGTCTGCGTGTGTGTCAGGTGCTGCGAGTGTGTGTCAGGTGCTGCGTGTTTGTGTCAGGTGCTGCGTGTGTGTGTGTGTGTGTCAGGTGCTGCGTGTGTGTGTGTCAGGTGCTGCGTGTGTGTCAGGTGCTGCGTGTGTGTGTGTCAGGTGCTGCGAGTCTGCGTGTGTGTGTCAGGTGCTGCGAGTCTGCGTGTGTGTGTCAGGTGCTGCGTGTCTGTGTCAGGTGCTGCGTGTCTGTGTGTCAGGTGCTGCGTGTCTGTGTGTCAGGTGCTGCGTGTCTGTGTGTCAGGTGCTGCGTGTCTGTGTGTCAGGTGCTGCGTGTCAGGCGCTGCGTGTCTGTGTGTGTCAGGCGCTGCGTGTCTGTGTGTGTCAGGCGCTGCGTGTCTGTGTGTGTCAGGCGCTGCGTGTCTGTGTGTGTCAGGCGCTGCGTGTCTGTGTGTGTCAGGCGCTGCGTGTCTGTGTGTGTCAGGCGCTGCGTGTCTGTGTGTGTCAGGCGCTGCGTGTCTGTGTGTGTCAGGCGCTGCGTGTCTGTGTGTGTCAGGCGCTGCATGTCTGTGTGTGTGTGTCAGGTGCTGCGTGTGTGTGTCAGGTGCTGCGTGGGAGGGGGGGTGGGGGTGGCCGGACACACAGCAGGGAGGGGAGGGGGTGGCCGGACACATCGGGAGGAGTGGGGGTGGGCGAATACACAGCAGGGGAGGGTGACCGGACACACAGCAGGGAGGGGTGGCCGGACACACAGCAGGGAGGAGGGGGGTAGGCCGGACACACAGCAAGGGAGGGGAGGGTGGCCGGACACACGGCAGGGGGGGGGTGGCCGGACACACGGCAGGGAGGGGAGGGTGGCCGGACACACGGCAGGGAGGGGAGGGTGGCCGGACACACGGCAGGGAGGGGAGGGTGGCCGGACACACGGCAGGGAGGGGAGGGTGGCCGGACACACGGCAGGGAGGGGAGGGTGGCCGGACACACGGCAGGGAGGGGGAGTGGCCGGACACACAGCAGGTAGGAGGGGGGGGTGGCCGGACACACAGCAGGGAGGAGGAGATGTGGCCGGACACAGCAGGGAGGAGGGGGGGGCGGACGGACACACAGCAGGGAGGGGAGGGAGGGCAGGGAGGGGGGGGGGGGCGGAAACACAACAGGGAGGGAGGGGGGGGGCGGCCGGACACACAGCAGGGAGGGCGGGGGGGGGATGGACGGACACACAGCAGGGAAGGAGGGAGGAGGGGATGGACGGACACACAGCAGGGAAGGAGGGAGGAGGGGATGGACGGACACACAGCAGGGAGGGCGGGGCGGGGGGGGGGTTGGACGGACACACAGCAGGGAGGGCGGGGGGGGGTTGGACGGACACACAGCAGGGAGGGCGGGGGGGGTGTTGGACGGACAAACAGCAGGGAGGGCGGGGGGGTTGGACGGACAAACAGCAGGGAGGGCGAGGGGGGTTGGACGGACAAACAGCAGGGAGGGCGGGGGGGGGGGTTGGACGGACACACAGCAGGGAGGGTGGGGGGGGGTTGGACGGACACACAGCAGGGAGGGCGGGGGGGGTTGGACGGACACACAGCAGGGAGGGCGGGGGGGGTTGGACGGACACACAGCAGGGTGGGCGGGGGGGGGGTTGGACGGACACACAGCAGGGAGGGCGGGGGGAGTTGGACGGACACACAGCAGGGAGGGCGGGGGGGGGTTGGACGGACACACAGCATGGAGGGCGGGGGGGGTTGGACGGACACACAGCAGGGAGGGCGGGGGGGGTTGGACGGACACACAGCAGGTAGGGCGGGGGGGGTTGGACGGACACACAGCAGGGAGGGCGGGGGGGGATGGACGGACACACAGCAGGGAGGGCGGGGGGGGGGATGGACGGACACACAGCAGGGAGGGCGGGGGGGGGATGGACGGACACACAGCAGGGAGGGCGGGGGGGGGGGTTGGACGGACACAGCAGGGGGGGCGGGGGGGGGTTGGACGGACACAGCAGGGAGGGCGGGGGGGGGGTTGGACGGACACAGCAGGGAGGGCGGGGGGGGGTTGGACGGACACAGCAGGGAGGGCGGGGGGGGATGGACGGACACACAGCAGGAAGGGCGGGGGATGGACGGACACACAGCAGGGAGGGCGGGGGGGGATGGACAGACACACAGCAGGGAGGGCGGGGGGGATGGACGGACACACAGCAGGGAGGGCGGGGGGGGATGGACGGACACACAGCAGGGAGGGCGGGGGGGGAATGGACGGACACACAGCAGGGAGGGCGGGGGGGGGGATGGACGGACAAACAGCAGGGAGGGCGGGGGGGGATGGACGGACACACAGCAGGGAGGGCGGGGGGGGGATGGACGGACACACAGCAGGGAGGGCGGGGGGGGGATGGACGGACACACAGCAGGGAGGGCGGGGGGGGGATGGACGGACACACAGCAGGGAGGGCGGGGGGGGCTGATGGACGGACACACAGCAGGGAGGGCGGGGGGGGGATGGACGGACACACAGCAGGGAGGGCGGGGGGGGATGGACGGACACACAGCAGGGAGGGCGGGATGGACGGACACACAGCAGGGAGGGCGGGATGGACGGACACACAGCAGGGAGGGCGGGGGGGGATGGACGGACACACAGCAGGGAGGGCGGGGGGGATGGACGGACACAGCAGGGAGGGCGGGGGGGGTTGGACGGACACAGCAGGGAGGGCGGACGGACACACAGCAGGGAGGGCGGGGGGAATGGACGGACACACAGCAGGGAGGGCGGGGGGGGGATGGACGGACACACAGCAGGGAGGGCGGGGGGGGGATGGACGGACACACAGCAGGGAGGGCGGGGGGGGGATGGACGGACACACAGCAGGGAGGGCGGGGGGGGGATGGACGGACACACAGCAGGGAGGGTGGGGGGGGGATGGACGGACACACAGCAGGGAGGGCGGGATGGACGGACACACAGCAGGGAGGGCGGGGATGGACGGACACACAGCAGGGAGGGCGGGGATGGACGGACACACAGCAGGGAGGGCGGGGGGGGGATGGACGGACACACAGCAGGGAGGGCGGGGGGGATGGACGGACACACAGCAGGGAGGGCGGGGGGGATGGACGGACACACAGCAGGGAGGGCGGGGGGGGGGTGGACGGACACACAGCAGGGAGGGCGGGGGGGGGATGGACGGACACACAGCAGGGAGGGCGGGGGGGGGATGGACGGACACACAGCAGGGAGGGCGGGGGGGGGCTGATGGACGGACACACAGCAGGGAGGGCGGGGGGGGGATGGACGGACACACAGCAGGGAGGGCGGGGGGGGATGGACGGACACACAGCAGGGAGGGCGGGATGGACGGACACACAGCAGGGAGGGCGGGGATGGACGGACACACAGCAGGGAGGGCGGGGGGGGGGATGGACGGACACACAGCAGGGAGGGCGGGGGGGGGATGGACGGACACACAGCAGGGAGGGCGGGGGGGATGGACGGACACACAGCAGGGAGGGCGGGGGGGATGGACGGACACACAGCAGGGAGGGCGGGGGGGGGGAAGGACGGACACACAGCAGGAAGGGCGGGGGGGGGGGATGGACGGACACACAGCAGGGAGGGCGGGGGGGATGGACGGACACGCAGCAGGGAGGGCGGGGGGGATGGACGGACGCACAGCAGGGAGGGCGGGGGGGATGGACGGACGCACAGCAGGAAGGGCGGGGGGGGATGGACGGACACACAGCAGGGAGGGCGGTGGGGACGGACACACAGCAGGGAGGGCGGGGGGGACGGACACACAGCAGGGAGGGCGGGGGGGACGGACACACAGCAGGGAGGGCGGGGGGGACGGACACACAGCAGGGAGGCCGGGGGGGGACGGACACACTGCAGGGAGGGCGGGGACGGACGGACACACTGCAGGGAGGGCGGGGGGGGGGACACACAGCAGGGAGGGCGGGGGGGGGGGGACACACAGCAGGGAGGGTGGGGGGGGGGGACACACAGCAGGGAGGGCGGGGGGGGACACACAGCAGGGAGGGCGGGGGGGGGACACACAGCAGGGAGGGCGGGGGGAGGACACAGCAGGGAGGGCGGGGGGGGACACAGCAGGGAGGGCGGGGGGGGGACACAGCAGGGAGGGCGGGGGGGACGGACACACAGCAGGGAGGGCGGGGGGGACGGACACACAGCAGGGAGGGCGGGGGGGACGGACACACAGCAGGGAGGGCGGGGGGGGACGGACACACAGCAGGGAGGGCGGGGGGGGACGGACACACAGCAGGGAGGGCGGGGGGGACGGACACACAGCAGGGAGGGCGGGGGGGACGGACACACAGCAGGGAGGGCGGGGGGGACGGACACACAGCAGGGAGGGCGGGGGGGACGGACACACAGCAGGGAGGGCGGGGGGGACGGGCACACAGCAGGGAGGGCGGGGGGGACGGACACACTGCAGGGAGGGCGGGGGGGGACACACAGCAGGGCGGGCGGGGCGGGGGGACACACAGCAGGGAGGGCGGGGGGGGGACACACAGCAGGGAGGGCGGGGGGGGGACACACAGCAGGGAGGGCGGGGGGGACACACAGCAGGGAGGGCGTGGGGGGGACACAGCAGGGAGGGCGGGGGGGGGACACAGCAGGGAGGGCGGGGGGGGGGACACAGCAGGGAGGGCGGGGGGGGACACAGCAGGGAGGGCGGGGGGGGGGACACAGCAGGGAGGGCGGGGGGGACAGACACACAGCAGGGAGGGCGGGGGGGGTTGGACGGACACACAGCAGGGAGGGCGGGGGGGAAGGACGGACACACAGCAGGGAGGGCGGGGGGGGGGATGGACGGACACACAGCAGGGAGGGCGGGGGGGGATGGACGGACACACAGCAGGGAGGGCGGGGGGGATGGACGGACGCACAGCAGGGAGGGCGGGGGGGGATGGACGGACACACAGCAGGGAGGGCGGTGGGGACGGACACACAGCAGGGAGGGCGGTGGGGACGGACACACAGCAGGGAGGGCGGTGGGGACGGACACACAGCAGGGAGGGCGGTGGGGACGGACACACAGCAGGGAGGGCGGGGGGGACGGACACACAGCAGGGAGGGCGGGGGGGACGGACACACAGCAGGGAGGGCGGGGGGGACGGACACACAGCAGGGAGGGCGGGGGGGACGGACACACAGCAGGGAGGGCGGGTGGGACGGACACACAGCAGGGAGGGCGGGTGGGACGGACACACAGCAGGGAGGGCGGGGGGGACGGACACACAGCAGGGAGGGCGGGGGGGACGGACACACAGCAGGGAGGGCGGGGGGGACGGACACACAGCAGGGAGGGCGGGTGGGACGGACACACAGCAGGGAGGGCGGGTGGGACGGACACACTGCAGGGAGGGCGGGGGGGACGGGCACACTGCAGGGAGGGCGGGGGGGACGGACACACAGCAGGGAGGGCGGGGGGGGGGGACACACAGCACGGAGGGCGGGGGGGGGGACACACAGCAGGGAGGGCGGGGGGGGCACACAGCAGGGAGGGTGGGGGGGGACACACAGCAGGGAGGGCGGGGGGGGGACACACAGCAGGGAGGGCGGGGGGGGACACACAGCAGGGAGGGCGGGGGGGGGACACACAGCAGGGAGGGCGGGGGGAGGACACAGCAGGGAGGGCGGGGGGGGACACAGCAGGGAGGGCGGGGGGGGACACAGCAGGGAGGGCGGGGGGACGGACACACAGCAGGGAGGGCGGGGGGGACGGACACACAGCAGGGAGGGCGGGGGGGACGGACACACAGGAGGGAGGGCGGGGGGGACGGACACACAGCAGGGAGGGCGGGGGGGGACGGACACACAGCAGGGAGGGCGGGGGGGGACGGACACACAGCAGGGAGGGCGGGGGGGACGGACACACAGCAGGGAGGGCGGGGGGGACGGACACACAGCAGGGAGGGCGGGGGGGACGGACACACAGCAGGGAGGGCGGGGGGGACGGACACACAGCAGGGAGGGCGGGGGGGGGGACACACAGCAGGGAGGGCGGGGCGGGGGGACACACAGCAGGGAGGGCGGGGGGGGGACACACAGCAGGGAGGGCGGGGGGGGACACACAGCAGGGAGGGCGGGGGGGGGACACACAGCAGGGAGGGCGGGGGGGGACACAGCAGGGAGGGCGGGGGGGGACACAGCAGGGAGGGCGGGGGGGGGACACAGCAGGGAGGGCGGGGGGGACGGACACACAGCAGGGAGGGCGGGGGGGGGTTGGACGGACACACAGCAGGGAGGGCGGGGGGGGGTTGGACGGACACACAGCAGGGAGGGCGGGGGGGGGTTGGACGGACACACAGCAGGGAGGGCGGGGGGGGGGTTGGACGGACACACAGCAGGTAGGGCGGGGGGGGTTTGGACGGACACACAGCAGGAAGGGCGGGGGGGGGGATGGACGGACACACAGCAGGGAGGGCGGGGGGGGGATGGACGGACACACAGCAGGGAGGGCGGGGGGGGGGGATGGACGGACACACAGCAGGGAGGGCGGGGGGGGGGGGGGGTTGGACGGACACAGCAGGGGGGGCGGGGGGGGGTTGGACGGACACAGCAGGGAGGGCGGGGGGGGGGTTGGACGGACACAGCAGGGAGGGCGGGGGGGGGGGGTTGGACGGACACAGCAGGGAGGGCGGGGGGGGGATGGATGGACACACAGCAGGGAGGGCGGGGGGGGGGGTATGGACGGACACACAGCAGGGAGGGCGGGGGGGGGGGATGGATGGACGGACACACAGCAGGGAGGGCGGGGGGGGGATGGACGGACACACAGCAGGGAGGGCGGGGGGGATGGACGGACACACAGCAGGGAGGGCGGGGGGGGGGGATGGACGGACACACAGCAGGGAGGGCGGGGGGGGATGGACGGACACACAGCAGGGAGGGCGGGGGGGGGATGGACGGACACACAGCAGGGAGGGCGGGGGGGGATGGACGGACACACAGCAGGGAGGGCGGGGGGGGGATGGACGGACACACAGCAGGGAGGGCGGGGGGGGGATGGACGGACACACAGCAGGGAGGGCGGGGGGGGGCTGATGGACGGACACACAGCAGGGAGGGCGGGGGGGGATGGACGGACACACAGCAGGGAGGGCGGGGGGGGGGATGGACGGACACACAGCAGGGAGGGCGGGGGGGGGATGGACGGACACACAGCAGGGAGGGCGGGATGGACGGACACACAGCAGGGAGGGCGGGATGGACGGACACACAGCAGGGAGGGCGGGGGGGGATGGACGGACACACAGCAGGGAGGGCGGGGGGGGATGGACGGACACACAGCAGGGAGGGCGGGGGGGGGATGGACGGACGGACACACAGCAGGGAGGGCGGGAGGGGATGGACGGACACAGCAGGGAGGGCGGGGGGGGGTTGGACGGACACAGCAGGGAGGGCGGGGGGGGGGTGGACGGACACAGCAGGGAGGGCGGGGGGGGGTGGACGGACACACAGCAGGGAGGGCGGGGGGGGTATGGACGGACACACAGCAGGGAGGGCGGGGGGGATGGACGGACACACAGCAGGGAGGGCGGGGGGGGGGGATGGACGGACACACAGCAGGGAGGGCGGGGGGGGGATGGACGGACACACAGCAGGGAGGGAGGGCGGGGGGGACGGACACACAGCAGGGAGGGCGGGGGGGACGGACACACAGCAGGGAGGGCGGGGGGACGGACACACAGCAGGGAGGAAAATAGGGAAAAAGTGAATACTGGCGCCGGCTGTTTCTCAAAAATAAAGAACGTGAACAATTATAACAGTTTAAAAAATCTCATATTTAATTAAATCCAAGAAATATATAAGTAGCACATGAATAAATATAAATAAGAATAATAACATAAAAATAAAAATAAAATGAGTAGCAATATTATCCTATTGGAAAATTGAGAGTCTCTCTGATGACTTATTGACCACTTCCGTATATAGGGCAATATCACTGAAGATCTGGCTAGAGCTCTGTCCTCCAAGTAATCCTCATAAATATATAGTAGGAAATGTTACCAGGTCTCGGTTGAGGGTCCCCTTGGTTCTCAATTGCAGCAAGGTCCAATAGCAGCAGGGGAGCAAATGGAGACGTCTGAAACGGTACCGTTTGTGCAGGTTCTTGAGGATTCGGAAAGAGTCCCAAAGTATTGCCAGGAATGCCAAGTGAAGATCAGTGTGATGCCCGTGGTCAGATGAGAGTAAGGGCTCAACGCGTTTCGCTGGTCTATATCCACACCAGCTTCCTCAGGACCACGGGCATCACACTGATCTTCACTTGGCATTCCTGGCAATACTTTGGGACTCTTTCCGAATCCTCAAGAACCTGCACAAACGGTACCGTTTCAGACGTCTCCATTTGCTCCCCTGCTGCTATTGGACCTTGCTGCAATTGAGAACCAAGGGGACCCTCAACCGAGACCTGGTAACATTTCCTACTATATATTTATGAGGATTACTTGGAGGACAGAGCTCTAGCCAGATCTTCAGTGATATTGCCCTATATACGGAAGTGGTCAATAAGTCATCAGAGAGACTCTCAATTTTCCAATAGGATAATATTGCTACTCATTTTATTTTTATTTTTATGTTATTATTCTTATTTATATTTATTCATGTGCTACTTATATATTTCTTGGATTTAATTAAATATGAGATTTTTTAAACTGTTATAATTGTTCACGTTCTTTATTTTTGAGAAACAGCCGGCGCCAGTATTCACTTTTTCCCTATTTTGTCTCTCACCTTTGGGACTAACCATCCCTATACGGGCTGCCGTTGATAGCACACTCACTGATTTTCTTACACAGCAGGGAGGGCGGGGGGGACGGACACACAGCAGGGAGGGCGGGGGGGACGGACACACAGCAGGGAGGGCGGGGGGGGACACAGCAGGGAGGGCGGGGGGGGACACACAGCAGGGAGGGCGGGGGGGGACACACAGCAGGGAGGGCGGGGGGGGGACACAGCAGGGAGGGCGGGGGGGGACACACACAGCAGGGAGGGCGGGGCGGGGGGACACACAGCAGGGAGGGCGGGGGGAGGACACACAGCAGGAAGGGCGGGGGGGACGGACACACAGCAGGGAGTGGGGGGGAACGGACACACAGCAGGGAGGGCGGGGGGGACGGACACACAGCAGGGAGGGCGGGGGGGGGACACACAGCAGGGAGGGGGGGACACACACAGCAGGGAGGGCGGGGGGGGGACACACACAGCAGGGAGGGCGGGGCGGGGGGACACACAGCAGGGAGGGCGGGGGGGGACACACAGCAGGGAGGGTGGGGGGGGGACACAGCAGGGAGGGCGGGGGGGGACACAGCAGGGAGGGCGGGGGGGGACACAGCAGGGAGGGCGGGGGGGGGACACAGCAGGGAGGGCGGGGGGGGACACAGCAGGGAGGGCGGGGGGGGGGACACAGCAGGGAGGGCGGGGGGGGGGACACAGCAGGGAGGGCGGGGGGGGGGACACAGCAGGGAGGGCGGGGGGGGACACAGCAGGGAGGGCGGGGGGGGACACAGCAGGGAGGGCGACACAGCAGGGAGGGCGGGGGGGGGGGGGACACAGCAGGGAGGGCGGGGGGGGGGACACAGCAGGGAGGGCGGGCGGGGGACACAGCAAGGAGGGCGGGGACACAGCAGGGAGGGCGGGGGGGGAGACAGCAGGGAGGGCGGGGGGTGACACAGCAGGGAGGGCGGGGGGTGACACAGCAGGGAGGGCGACACACAGCAGGGAGGGCGGGGGGGGGACACACAGCAGGGAGGGTGGGGGGGGACACACAGCAGGGAGGGTGGGGGGGGACACACAGCAGGGAGGGCGGGGGGGACACACAGCAGGGAGGGCGGGGGGGGACACACAGCAGGGAGGGCGGCGGGGACACACACACAGCAGGGAGGGTGGCGGGGGGGGGACACAGCAGGGAGGGCGGGGGGGGGACACAGCAGGGAGGGCGGGGGACACACACAGCAGGGAGGGCGGGGGGGGGGACACACAGCAGGGAGGGCGGGGGGGGACACAGCAGGGAGGGGGTCACACAGCAGGGAGGGCGGGCGGAGGGGGTCACACAGCAAGGAGGGAGGGCGGGCGGGGGGGGGAACACACAGCAGGGAGGGAGGGCGGGGGGGGGGGAACACACAGCAGGGAGGGAGGGCGGGGGGGAACACACGGGAGGGAGGGAGGGCGGGGGGGGGGGAACACACAGCAGGGAGGGAGGGCAGGGGGGGGGACACACACACAGCAGGGAGGGAGGGCGGGGGGGAACACACGGGAGGGAGGGAGGGCGGGGGGGGGAACACACAGCAGGGAGGGAGGGCAGGGGGGGGGACACACACACAGCAGGGAGGGAGGGCGGGGGGGGGACACACACACAGCAGGGAGGGAGGGAGGGCGGGGGGGACACACACACACAGCAGGGAGGGCGGGGGGACACACACACACAGCAGGGGGCGGACACACACACAGCAGGGGGCGGACACACACACAGCGGGGGCGGACACACACACAGCGGGGGCGGACACACACACAGCGGGGGCGGACACACACACAGCAGGGGGCGGACACACACACAGCAGGGGGCGGACACACACAGCAGGGGGCGGACACACACACAGCAGGGGGGGGGACACACACAGCAGGGGGGACGACGACACACAGCAGGGGGGGGACACACACACACAGCAGGGGGGGACACACACACAGCAGGGGGGGACACACACAGCAGGGGGGGGGACACACACAGCAGGGGGGGACACACACACAGCAGGGGGGGGACGACACAGCAGGGGGGGACGACACACAGCAGGGGGGGGACGACACACAGCAGGGGGGACGACGACACACAGCAGGGGGGGACACACACACAGCAGGGGGGGACACACACACAGCAGGGGGGGGGACACAGCAGCGGGGGGGGGACACAGCAGCGGGGGGGGGACACAGCAGCGGGGGGGACACAGGGGGGGGGACACAGCAGCAGGGGGGACGACACAGCAGCGGGGGGGGGAGACAGCAGCGGGGGGGGGGACACAGCAGCGGGGGGGGGACACAGCAGCGGGGGGGGGGACACAGCAGCGGGGGGGGGGACACAGCAGCAAGGGGGGGCACAGCAGCGGGACAGCGGGTGGGGGGGACACACAGCGGGGACACACACACAGCGGGGAGGGACACACACACAGCGGGGGGGGACAGCAGGAGACATACAGTACTACGGGAGAAGACGCCTCCTACTGCCAGCAGCACCCCGTCTGGAGCGACAGCAGCGGGCTGCCCACGGCACCACAGGCAGAGGAGACGCAGGCAGCCACCAGGGGCGGTCCGGCTGGCGGGCGCGCACACAGCGGGTGGGAGGGCACGGCCGGGAGGGGAGGGTGGCCGGACACGCAGGGGGGGGGGGGTGGCCGGACACGCAGGGGGGGGGGGTGGCCGGACACGCGGGGGTGGCGGGGTGGCCGGACACGCGGGGGGGGGGGGGGTGGCCGGACACGCGGGGGGGGGGGGGAGCGGGGAAAAGAAGCAGGGTACACAGTGGGGGCTGCCTGACAATACTCACCCAGCGGTGTGCAGCTCCGGCGATCTCCTCCCGCTTCATGGACCTCAGTGACAGCCTCACACGTCGGGAACCGCTGGCTGTCCTCCTGCAGCTCCACGTGACTCCTTCCCGCTCTGTCTCCTCGTGCCCAACGGCCAGTGTATAGGCTACTAGAGCTACTCTCTGTACACCCCCTGCTGGCGGCCACTGCGCAGGCGCAACGAATTGAAATGCCCTATCTCTATAATGGGGCATATTTCTCTTAATTAAAAAAAAAACTATAACTTTCTGAAAAACCACAAACTGACAGTTGGAACTTTAGGTTACTCCCAATTCCTCAATTTTTATTATTTTGCCCTGAAATTTGGCGTGCAGCACCGGGTGACGATTCTACGCTTCCATGCCAAATTTCAGCTCAGTACGTTTAATCACTTTTGAGGTGTAGCCCCTCAAACACCATGCCCCCATCTCAGAAGTTCCCTATGGGAGAATTCCGTTTGTTCGATTCAGCCTTAATATAAGGGAACGACCGTGCCCTTATAATATATATATATATATATATATATATATATATATATAAAAATGTAGGGTAATTCATCAGGCTTATATGCATAAAGTCTCAAAAGCACTCCATATTGTTGCCATGTAGTGTGGCTGTATTCATACACAATGGGGTATATTTACTAAGATTCGTAATTTCCGAAAATAGGTCAAAGTTCAATCACGAATGACATCGACAGTGTAAAACTGCAACTTTTTGAATTGATTACGATGGATTTACTAAGCTGTCGTATTCGTATTTTTCTTTGCTTCCGATGTCGATGTCATTCGTTTTTTTTTACCTATTTTTACGGCAGTGATTAGCAAAACACTGCCGTTTTTTTTTACAATCAATCTCGGCCGGATCTGTGTGATCCGTGCTGGGGTTCTTCTTTTTTTTTTTTTTAATTAAACAATGTAAAATCCCCAAAAAAAATGCGTGGGGTCCCCCCTCCTAAGCATAACCAGCCTCGGGCTCTTTGAGCCGATCCTGGTTGCAGAAATATGGGGAAAAAATTGACAGGGGTTCCCCCATATTTAAGCAACCAGCATCGGGCTCTGCGCCTGGTCCTGGTTCCAAAAATACGGGGGACAAAAAGAGTAGGGGTCCCCCGTATTTTTAAAACCAGCACCGGGCTCCACTAGCTGGACAGATAATGCCACAGCCGGGGGTCACTTTTATACAGTGCCCTGCGGCCGTGGCATCAAAAATCCAACTAGTCACCCCTGGCCGGGGTACCCTGGGGGAGTGGGGACCCCTTCAATCAAGGGGTCCCCCCCCCCCAGCCACCCAAGGGCCAGGGGTGAAGCCCGAGGCTGTCCCCCCCCATCCAATGGGCTGCGGATGGGGAGGCTGATAGCCATTTGTGATAATGAAAAGATATTGTTTTTTGTAGCAGTACTACAAGTACCAGCAAGCCTCCCCCGCATGCTGGTACTTGGAGAACCACAAGTACCAGCATGCGGCGGAAAAACGGGCCCGCTGGTACCTGTAGTACTACCACTAAAAAAAATACCCAAAAAAACACAAGACACACACACCGTGAAAGTATAATTTTATTACATACATACACACATACATACATACTTACCTTATGTTCTCACGCAGGTCGGTCCTCTTCTCCAGTAGAATCCAAGGGCTACCTGTTGAAGAAATTCTACTCACCAGATCCATGGGTCCAGGCTCCTCGGCAAATCCAGGGTTAATCCACGTACTTGAATAAATAAAAAAAAACGGTGTCCCGACCACGAACTGAAAGGGGACCCATGTTTGCACATGGGTCACCTTCCCACGAATGCCAGAAACCCACTTTGACTTCTGTCTAAGTGGGTTTCTTCAGCCAATCAGGGAGTGCCACGTTGTAGCACTCTCCTGATCAGCTGTGTGCTGCTGTCCTCACTGACAGGCAGCACGCGGCAGTGTTACAATGTAGCGCCTATGCGCTACATTGTAACCAATGATGGGAACTTTCTGCCCTGCGGTTGACCTAAAGTGACGTCACCGCTGAGCAGAAAGTTCCCAGCATTGGTTACAATGGAGCGCATAGGCGCTACATTGTAACACTGCCGTGTGCCGCCTGTCAGTGAGGACAGCAGCACACAGCTGATCAGGAGAGTGCTACAACGTGGCACTCCCTGATTGGCTGAAGAAACCCACTTAGACAGAAGTCAAAGTGGGTTTCTGGCATTCGTGGGAAGGTGACCCATGTGCAAACATGGGTCCCCTTTCAGTTCGTGGTCGGGACACCGTTTTTTTTTTTTATTCAAGTACGTGGATTAACCCTGGATTTGCCGAGGAGCCTGGACCCATGGATCTGGTGAGTAGAATTTCTTCAACAGGTAGCCCTTGGATTCTACTGGAGAAGAGGACCGACCTGCGTGAGAACATAAGGTAAGTATGTATGTATGTGTGTATGTATGTAATAAAATTATACTTTCACGGTGTGTGTGTCTTGTGTTTTTTTGGGTATTTTTTTAGTGGTAGTACTACAGGTACCAGCGGGCCCGTTTTTCCGCCGCATGCTGGTACTTGTGGTTCTCCAAGTACCAGCATGCGGGGGAGGCTTGCTGGGACTTGTAGTACTGCTACTAAAAACAATATCTTTGATTTTACAACAAAGGCTATCAGCCCTCCCATCCGCAGCCCATTGGATGGGGGGGGACAGCCTCGGGCTTCACCCCTGGCCCTTGGGTGGCTGGGGGGGGGGGACCCCTTGATTGAAGGGGTCCCCACTCCCCCAGGGTACCCCGGCCAGGGGTGACTAGTTGGATTTTTGATGCCACGGCCGCAGGGCGCTATATAAAAGTGACCCCCGGCTGTGGCATTATCTGTCCAGCTAGTGGAGCCCGGTGCTGGTTTTAAAAATACGGGGGACCCCTACTCTTTTTGTCCCCCGTATTTTTGGGACCAGGACCAGGCGCAGAGCCCGATGCTGGTTGCTTAAATATGGGCGAACCCCTGTCATTTTTTCCCCCATATTTCTGCAACCAGGATCGGCTCAAAGAGCCCGAGGCTGGTTATGCTTAGGAGGGGGGACCCCACGCAATTTTTTTTGGCAAAAAAAAACACTTTCCAACCCCTTCCCACTGATATACATGCACGGATCTCATGGATCCCTGCATGCATCTCAAATCACGGGAAAAAAAAGCAGGTCTGTTTTTTTTTAGGACTTTTTTACGAGTTGTAATTTTTCACGGCAGTGTTTTGTGTTTTTTTGCTTTGCACTTCTTAGTAAATGACCGAGATTCATATCTAAACAGGCGTAATTTGACCGATGGTGTATTCATTCGTAATTTTTTTCCTGAACTAGCAAAAAATTACGAATGCCCTCATCAATGCCGTGATTAGTGTTTAGTAAATGACCGAGATTAACCGAGATGACACTTTGAAGAAAAAACGGCATCTCGGTCAAAATCGGGAGCTTAGTAAATATACCCCAATATGTGTAAACCATAAGGATGTGGGTACTACACACAGAGAAGTTTAAGTGGGATCCGTTCTGAAGATCGACAGTGCCTAGGTCGACAGTAACTAGGTCGACGTGTTTTCAATGTCGACAGGGTTTCTAGGCCGACAGGTCAAAAGGTCGACATGAGGTTTTCAAATGTTTTTTCTTTTTTGTAAACTTTTTCATACATTGCGATCCATGCGGACTACAATTGGGAACGGTAACCCGAACCCTTACCCGAAGCATGGCGAGCGAAGCAAGCCATGCAAGGGGACACGGTGCACTAATTGGGCTTCCCAATCACTGTATGGAGAAAACGACACAAAAAAAACATGAAAAACTCATGTCAACCTTTTGACCTGTCGACCAAGAACATGTCAACCTAGAAATCCTGTCGATCTAGTGACTGTCGACCTATAGTGGTCGACCTAAACATTGTCGATCTAATGATCCACACCCGTTTAAGTATAGAGATCAGTATGATCAGATATGCAGATATAGGATGTTATCCCATTGGCCGTACACTGCTACTTCATATCATGTGCAAGACTGCTGACTGATATGTGAGCGGGACTGCTGAAGTGTGTCAAAGGGAAATATAGTGTAGAAAATTAGACATCTGCTGTTGTGATTTTCTCAAAAAAGTGTGTGTTACAATAGCATTGTAGACCACTATCAGTGAAAATATGCACAATGAGAGAGTGGGCTAGCTGCTGAGGAGACCAGACGTCCTTGAGGCGAGCTCCTGCAGTTGAGGCTTTTAAAATGAGTCATTTGCTCATTTTCCATATTCCTGCTACTGCACCTTATCTCTCTGTCCGGGTGTGTGCTGCGGAGTCGGGGAGTAAAATTGGAGCTCCTCCGGATTGCGGCCTACCTGGGCTCTCCGGACCGAGGCCTCGATTTACGCGCCAGCCCGCCGCAGACTTCCGGTGACACGGACCCGGCACGTGGCTGCCCGTACCCCTCCTGTAGCTCCGGCCAGTGCTGGGCGCTGCCTGGGGACCCTCTCAGCCTCTCCTACCTGCTCTCACTCGTGGAGGGTGACGGACCGTGGCCTGGCCTGCCTGCTCGGTAAGACACGTGGCGGCCATTTTGGTGGAGTCCCCGGCCTGATCGCTCCCACCCCTCTGCACAGCTCCTACGGGCCCGGACCCTGGACTCCCTCTGCCCCACTGGTGACCCCCGGAGTTAGCCGCGGGGCCCGGGGACTATGTCATTGGCCACCGCGAGCTGCGGCCTGGTCAAGCTGGAGGTACGGGATCTCGGGGTTGACGCTACCCCGCCTCCTGAGCTCCCTGGCACGGGGACTCGCGCTCCTGCGATTCGGAGCCGCGGGCCTCCCTATAACCTCTCCTGCCGGCTCTACCTGCCTTTTGAGGCTCCATTTATCTACCCAGCAGCTGGGCGGGGGGACCTTTGGCACAGCTCTCCGCTATATCAGCAGCCTGGAAGTGCCTGTCAGCCGTCCCCAGATATCCCTCTGTCACTCTGGATCTCCTGCCTGGGTACCCACGATATTCTGACGTAGGGAGCTCGGCCATCCTCTCCTGCTCACCCTCTGCTCCCCCTTAACCCTGTTGCAACGCCCACTCCACTGGGGTTTACACTTATCCCTTGGCTGGCACAGGATTTGTGGAAATTCTGCTGGATAACTGGGGGCTACATCATCAGCGTACAGGGCGCTACACTCTCCTGATCCCATTGCCGTCTACTGTGGTGTTCTACTAGCCTTTGCTCAGCTTCTTTAGACACCCGGTGAGCCACATGAGGTTCATGTCTCCCTAATCATAGCGACCACTCAGTGACAGGGGTCCTGCCGCATATATTGCTTTACACTACTATATTGATCCGAGACTCTGTGTCCATAATGTCTCAAAACAAATGTAAAAATTCCCAGACGCCTAAACCTAGTATCTTACGTGCTTGGGAGAAGGCCGGTTCCTCCCTCAGTTGAGCAGTCATCTGATTCTGCTGACACTGCCACCTCAACTGCTTCACTCTCTACCCAAGATATTGTGGCCATTGTCACGAAAACAATTCAATCTGAAATAAGGGCAGTCTTAACTGAATTTAGATCTGAACTGGCTGACCTGAGCTCCCGTACCAACTCCTTTGAATGCATAGGGCTCTCCGACCTAAACCACCTCCAAACCAGCCGCCACGTGACGTTATCATACGTTTTCATTACTACACTAGGAGCATATTATGCTGGCGGTTAGAGGAGTACCGTTGGTTGCTTACTCCGGCTCCCAGCTACAGCTTTTTCAAGATCTTGCACCCTCTACTCTTAAAAAGCGAAGAGACCTCATCAATATAACTAAGACACTCCGCACCCATTCTATCAAATACAAATGGGGCTTCCCTTTTCAACTGCAAGTTACACAGAATGGTACCCTGTTTGCTATAATAACCCCATCTCAAGGATATGATCTGCTTAGGACCCTTGGCATCTTTGAAGATATTCCCGAGGTGATCCAGAACCAGCTGTCGCCCTCTACCTCCGGCCCCAGCTCCGGACTCTTCTTCCACATGAACGTTGTCTGGTATTTAGTGGCAGCGCCTTCGTTAATGTGATCTCTACTGTTTCAGTTTCTTTCATAATTTTGTTTGTTTCATTTTAAATGTTTTTTTTTTTTACTTTCCTGAATGTTTATGTATAGCCTGGTGGGTGTCATTTGTCGATCGAGCCTCCCCATTCGGCGACGTGCTGTGGTCATTTTTTTTTGTCCACACTGTGTCGGTCGCTTGTTGATGCTGTTCGGACTACCAGTGCTGTCCCTGTTCTTTGCCTCTCCTGCATGCTGTTAGCTATAAGGCCCTTTATGGAGGCCACTCCACCAGGCTCAACTTAGTTTACTTACCCTATCCTGCTACTAGGGGCTCCCCACTACTGGGCTATCTCCGTCTTACTGTTTTGTTGGTTTATTGCATAGATGTAATCAGATTAGCTCTGTGTTTTCCTGCTTTTTGTTTATTCTGTTGCGGTAGTATTTATATCTGATTATTCTCCGATGTCATTGAATGTTTTGTCCCATTTTCTTCCTGTGCCTAGGCTGTTTGACATATCCGCGCTTGCCTTCAAAATGCAATTTTATCAGCCTCTTTTATCCCCGTCACTTGGTCGCTTTCCCTATACCTCCCTTTAAATGTTTCTCCTCTTCCTGTTTGCTCTTTTGCCACAGGCCCAACCCCCCACCGAAGGGTGTGCCCGGACGGCGCTTATCCTTTCCTTGTTGCACCCAGCCCTTCTATAGGAAAGGGTCTCTCCTTTCTGTATAATTATACAGATTCTTTCCCCTTTTCTCTCTTCTTCTCCTCTCCTCTTTTCCATCTCCATAGCCAGCCCAGTCCCTTCCTGCCTTCCACTCTGCATTATCAGCATCCTTTCCCGCCATGACTTTGAACATTTTATCGGTTAATGCTAACGGCCTCAACTCTCCCACCAAATGAGCCATGGCTATTCAATTATTTAATAGACGGAAATCCGACATTGTCTTGCTTCAGGAGACCCATTTTAAATCCCCCCATCCCTCTATGTCCTGTAAACAATTTCCACACATTTACTACTCCAATATGCCTGCCAAGCGTAGAGGCACCGCTATCATGTTGCGTCATGGCCTTCTCATAGTTGTCCATGATACCATATCGGATCCTCGGGGCCGCTACGTTATTCTTTCATGTCCCTATAACCAGGTTCCTCTTGTTCTGGCTTTCATATATGCGCCTAATGTGCAATAGGGTTCCCTTTTCACTGCATTTTTTAAAAGCCCATCCCGGCTTCCTACTGGTATGACTATAATTGGAGGAGACTGTAGTGTTACTATGGATCCCCTTATGGACAGGTCCCATCCTGGTGCTGCTCTTGTTACTCTCACCAAACTGGCTAAACGTCTACAATCTCAATTGTCACTTCAGCTGTACGACGGCTGGAGAACTTTATATCCCTCGGCGAAAGGATTTACTCATTACTCCCCACCTTATGATCTCTATATTCGTATTGACTATGTATTTGTTGACCGCGACACAACCCAAAAGCTCCTCAGTGCTGAGACGCTCCCCATCTCCTGGTCAGACCACTCCGCTGTGTTATTTGAGTTGTCGACTCCCTCTTCACTCCCCCCCCCTATTCGCTCCTGGCTCTTGAATGAATCCCTTCTTCTCAAGAAATGCACTGTTGCTGATATTGCTACTGCACTGACGAATTATTACACTGACAATGCATCTCCGGACATCACTCCTTCCTTGTTATGGGAGGCACACAAGGCCACCATTCGTGGCGTCCTTATAAGCCTTTCTTCTGCCCGAAAGAAGATGAAGACACAGCATATCTGACACTTGGAGTCGGAACTTGTTGCCCTAACCCATCTGCATCAACGCCGCCCCAAGAAGAAAACGTACTCCAAACTTTTGGCAGTTAGGGGCCAACTGTCCCAAATTCTAACCAAAAAGGCAGTCAAGGCACTCTTGTGGGCGCGCCAGAGGTTCTATGAGAAGTCCGATAAGGCTGACACTGTCACGATCCGGATACTGAGACACCATTTCCCTTCTGGATGTACGTCCTCCATGGGCCTCTGCTGCCACTCTTGTCTCGCTGACCGCCGCGCGCCGCTGGGCGCATGTTATTCTGCTACTGCGGCCTACATCGCCAGTGATGCACCTTTCCTATAGTACTTAATTCCCCTTCTTTGTTTGTTCATGGGCGCAGCCATGTTAGACTCCAGTCACATGACATTATTCCTCCTATCCACGGTGCTGGAGCCTTGTCATAATTGCTCAGCCAATCCCTGCTATGCAGCAGGTATAAATATCCGGTCCCAGCTCCCAAAAGAGGTCAGTGCTTTCATTGTCATCTGTGATTCCAGCCTACAAGCTTCACTACAGACTTTCTCCTGCAATTCCATTCTGCAGAGCAGCCTGACTTCCCTGGTGATTACACTCTGCAGTGTAACCCGACTCTCCAGTGTTAATGTTAACCCTCTACAATCTACTTTAGATTCCTCTGTTTGAACTTTTGCTTTTCAGTAATCATCCTTCATTCCTCAGTTCCAGCGCACTCCAGCTTCTTTTCTCATCTTCCAGCGAACCCCAGCTTCATTTATTGTTTGCAGAACTTTCCTCCATATTCCAGGTTACTGGTCTTTACCAATTGTGCACCTAATTATCACGTGTGACTTTCTATTATTCTTTTGCACGTTATTTGACTTTTATTTAATAAAAGCACTTAAGGCATTTCCAGTTGTCGTGGTCACGCCCTCGGGCATTCATTGATACTGTCATTACGCATGTCCAGGAGTCACTTAGCTCCTCCTAAGTTCAAATACCCGTCAGCCCCTACAACTGAGGCTCCCAGTCACGGTCTCCAGCCCTCAGTTGTGATAGACACCTTGCTGGCCCGGAAGCTGCAAGCGAAGCGCACTCAAAACCGCATTGTCACTCTGCGGTGCGCTGACGGTTCCACTACGTTTGATCCGACACTTATGGCATCTCAATTTCGGGACTATTATACATCTTTGTATAACCTTCCGCCTCCTGTTGACCCTGACTCTCACCATGCCCTCAGTCTACAACAGTATCTATCCTCTTGTTGTCTCCCTAAGCTCTCTGAGTCGGATGTGTCGAAGCTTAATGCCCCCATTTCTATAGAGAAAATCTCGGCGGCCATTAAACAACTATGCCGGTCGGCAGCTCCTGGCCCTGATGGCTTTACCGCCTTATATTATAAAAAATTCACAACCCCTTTGCTCCCCATGATTCAATCTCTGTTTAATTCAGTCTTAAAAGGGGGTTCCTTTGACGAGGCCACCACCAGGGCCAACATTATTCTCATTCCTAAGCTGGATAGAGACCCTCTAGAGATGAAGAACTACAGACCCATCTCACTTTTAAATGTTGACCTAAAGCTCTTTGCTAAAATCCTGGCCAACAGACTTGCTCCCCTCCTACCCTCCCTCATACACCCGGACAAAGTCGGCTTTATCCCGTGTAGACAAGCTGCAGACAACACCAGGTGCCTCATTGATCTTATCCATATTGCGCAAGATATGTCTCTTTCGACCCTGGTGATGGCCCTTGACGCAGAGAATGCCTTCGATAGGGTGGCTTGGCCATTTATACAACAAACACTTCTCAATATGGGCCTGCATGGGGCCTTTTAAAAAGGCGTCACCTCGCTTTATCATAATCCCTCAGCCTCTATTTTAGTCAATGGCTTCGCTTCTGATCCCCTTCCTATTAGAAACGGTACTCGACAGGGTTGTCCCCTTTCCCCCCTGCTTGTTGTCCTCATTATGGAACCGCTGGCAGCTAGAATTAGATCGAATCGTACTATATCGGGTATTGCTATGGGAAATCAGAATCATAAAATCGCACTGTATGCCGATGACGTTATTCTAACTCTTACGGGTCCTCATGTCTCCCTCCCTAATTTGTTGGAGGAAATAACTACCTACAGCCATTTTTTGAACTATAAAATTAATTCAGACAAAACCTAAATCTTAGCCCTGCATATTGTGGACCCAGACCTCCGACTTCTCCAAGATTCCTTCCCATGTACCTGGCAAGCTGACAAGCTCAAATACCTGGGTATCTATTTAACTAGAACCTATTCTGGTCTCTATGCTGCCAATTTTCCCAGATTGCTCTCTTCTATTAAAAATGACATGACCAACTGGAATAAATACTTCCTGTCCTGGTTTGGGCGCATGACGGCTGTTAAGATGACCTTACTGCCGTGTCTGCTGTACCTGTGGCAAACTCTCCCCATCCATATCCTTACTAAAATTCTCAAAAATCTTCAAGCTGATATCACCAAATTTATCTGGGCAGGGAGAAAACCCAGGGTAAAGAAGCATATTCTACAAAAGCACCGCCTGGCGGGAGGTTTGGGAGTCCCTGATCTCCTTAAATATTATAGAGCCACTCACTCACACACTGCGTGTGTCCTTTGGCACGCTATTCCTGGCCATAGAGTCTGGACACATCTGGAGGCGGCTTCACTTCAGACGTACTCTTCTTATAGCTTTTTGTGGTGTCAGCCGAAACACCGCCCACTTGCTTCCTCTTTATTGCCCACTGTACGATTTACTGTATTTGGGACTTTTGTTCTCGGCTTTAGCAGCTACGTTCCTTCTATCCCCTTCTCACTCCCCTATGGAATAACCCTAGCTTTCCGCCAGGCGCGAACCACTTTGCATTTGATTCTTGGACCAACAACAATATACTTTCTCTTACGTCCTAGAGGATGCTGGGGACTCCGTAAGGACCATGGGGTATAGACGGGCTCCACAGGAGACATGGGCACCTATAAAGAACTTTTAGTATGAGTGTGCACTGGCTTCTCCCTCTATGCCCCTCCTCCAGACCTCAGTTGGATCTTGTGCCCAGAGGAGATAGGGTGCATTACAGGTAGCTCTCCTGAGTTTTCTGTTAAAAGAATTTTGTTAGGTTTTTTATTTTCAGGGAGCACTGCTGGCAACAGACTCCCTGCATCGTGGGACTGAAGGGAGAGAAGCAGACCTACTTCTTAAGAGTTCAAGGGCTCTGCTTCTTAGGCTACTGGACACCATTAGCTCGAGGGAGTCGGAACACAGGTCTCACCTTGGGGTTCGTCCCGGAGCCGCGCCGCCGTCCTCCTCACAGAGATGGAAAAAAGAAGCCAGGTGAGTATGAGAAGAAAAGAAGACTTCAAGGCGGCAGAAGACTTCAGATCTTCCTGAGGTGTGCGCCATTGCTCCCACACAACACACACACACATGGCACTGATGGGTGCAGGGTGGGGCACCCTGGGCAGCAATAAACCTCATTACTGGCAAAAACAAGTTTATTAGGCTGCGGAGTCAGTAAATAAATGATCCCCCGCCATTTTTTGTTTGTAGAAGCGGGACCGAAGCCCGCCGCTGGAGGGGGCGGAGCTTGATCTCTCTGCACTAACCAGCGCCATTTTCTCCACAGAAGCTGCAGAGAACGCTGGCTCCCCGGACTCTCCCCTGCTGAACGAGCTCAGAGGGCTGAAAAAAGAGGAGGGGGGCACATTACAGGCGCAGTGAGTGGGGAAATCAATGTATTTCATATAAAAGCGCTATCTGGGTTTATTCCAGTGTCAGTTTGGCGCTGGGTGTGTGCTGGCATACTCTCTCCCTGTCTCTCCAAAGGGCTTGCTATAGGGAATTGTCCCCTTATAGCTATATCCCGGTGTGTGTGCGGTATCGGTACGTGTGTGTCGGCATGTCTGAAGCGGAAGGCTTATCCAAAGAGGAGGTGGAACAGATGAGTGGGTTGTCCCAGTCGGTGGTGCCGACTCAGGATTGGATGGATATGTGACATGTTAAATGCAAGTGTAGCTTCATTACATAAGAGGCTGGACAAGGCAGAGTCCAGGGTGTCGACAGGAGGGCAATCTACGGATTACACCGACTCACAGGGCCCATCGGGGTCTCAGAAACGTCCCTTCTCACAAATAGTGGACACAGATACTGACAAGGACTCTGATTCCAGTGTCGACTATGATGAAGCGAGATTGCACCCTAGGGTGACAAAAAGTATTCAGTGTATGATTATTGCAATAAAAGATGTTTTGCATATCACTGATGAACCCTCGGTGCCCGACACGAGGGTGCACATGTTTAAGGAGAAGAAACAGGTAGTAAATTTTCCTCCATCACATGAATTTAACGAGTTATGTGAAAAAGCTTGGGAAACTTCAGATAAGAAGCTGCAGATTCCCAAAAGGATTCTTATGACATACCCTTTCCCTACACAGGACAGGGTACGTTGGGAATCCTCTCCCACAGTGGACAAGGCTTTAACATGCCTGTACAAGAAGGTGGCGCTGCCGTCCCCTGACACAGCGGCCCTCAAGGATCCTGCGGACCGCAGGCAGGAGACTACATTAAAGTCTATTTATACACATACTGGTACTTTACTTAGACCGGCAATTGCGTCGGCATGGGTATGTAGTGCAGTAGCAGCTTGGACAGATACCCTGTCAGCTGACCTTGATAACCTAGATAAGGATACCATTTTGTTAACATTAGCTCATATTAAGGACGCAGTCTTATATATGAGGGACGCTCAAAGAGACATTGGATTACTGGGTTCAAGAGCCAATGCCATGGCTATTTCGGCGAGAAGAGCCTTATGGATACGCCAATGGACGGGTGATGCGGACTCAAAAAAGCATATGGAGGTCTTACTTTACAAGGGTGATGTATTGTTTGGGGACGGTGTCGCGGACCTGGTTTCCACAGCTACCGCGGGTAAATCTACTTTTTTACCTTTTGTTCCCCAACAGCAAAAGAAACCTCCACAATATCAGATGCAGTCCTTTCGGTCGCATAAGTCCAGAAGAGGTCGGTGCTCCTCTTTCCTCGCCAGAGGTAAGGGTAGAGGCAAGAGAACACCTGCTTCGGCTAGTTCCCAAGAGCAGAAGTCCTCCCCGGCTTCCGCTAAATCCACTGCATGACGCTGGGGCTCCCCTGCGGGAGTCCGCACTGGTGGGGGCACGCCTTCGACTCTTCAGCCAGGTCTGGGTTCGGTCAGACGTGGATCTTTGGGCGATGGAGATAGTTTCCCAAGGTTACAAGCTGGAATTCGAGGAGGTGCCTCCACGCCAATTTTTCAAGTCGGCCTTACCAGCTTCTACCCCAGAGCGGGAGTTAGTGTTAGCTGCAATTCAAACGCTGTGTCAACAGCGAGTGGTTATCAGGGTTCCCCTGAGCCAACAGGGAAAAGGGTATTATTCAACCCTGTTTGTGGTCCCGAAGCCGGATGGTTCGGTCAGGCCCATTTTAAATCTAAAATCCCTAAACCTGTACTTGAAAAGATTCAAATTCAAGATGGTGTCACTGGACATAAAAGGATGCTTACCTTCATGTCCCCAGATATCCCTCTCATCAGGGGTACCTGAGATTCGCGGTACAGGATTGTCATTATCAGTTTCACACATTGCCGTTTTTCCACGGCCCCAAGGTTTTTCACCAAGATAATGGTGGAAATGATGGTGATCCTGCGCAGGCAAGGAGTCACAATTATCCCATACTTGGACGATCTCCTGATAAAGGCGAGATCAAGAGATCAATTACTGGAGAACGTTTCACTCTCTCTGAGAGTGCTTCAGCAACACGGTTGGATTCTCAATCTGCCAAAGTCACAGTTGGTTCCAACAAGCGTTCCTAGGCATGATACTGGACACGGAACAAAAGAAGGTTTTTATCCCGTTGGAAAAAGCCCAGGACCTCCAGAACATGGTCAGAGACCTGCTATGCTAAAGCCAAAAAGAGTGTCAGTTCATCAATGCACTCGAGTTCTGGGGAAAATGGTAGCAGCCTACGAGGCCATTCCCTTCGGCAGGTTCCATGCAAGGACGTTTCAATGGGATCTTCTGGACAAATGGTCCGGGTCCCATCTACAATTACATCAAAAAAATAACACTGTCCCCCAGGGCCAGGGTGTCTCTTCTATGGTGGCTGCAAAGTGCTCACCTTCTAGAGGGTCGCAGGTTCGGCATTCAGGACTGGGTTCTGGTAACCACGGACGCGAGCCTCCGAGGATGGGGAGCAGTCACCCAAGGAAGACATTTTCAGGGACTGTGGTCAAACCAGGAGTCCTGTCTGCACATCAACGTGTTGGAATTAAGGGCCATATACAACGGCCTTCGACAAGCGGAGAGTCTTCTTCGCAACCTACCGGTTCTGATTCAATCAGACAATGTCACAGCAGTAGCTCATATGAACCGCCAAGGCGGGACAAGATGGCGGAAGCCACCAGGATTCTTCGCTGGGCGGAAAATCACGTCAGCGCTCTTCATTCCGGGAGTGGACAACTGGGAAGCAGACTTCCTCAGCAGACACGATCTCCATCCAGGAAAGTGGGGACTTCATCAAGAAGTCTTTGCAGAGATAACGGGTCTCTGGGGAGTTCCTCAAATAGACATGATGGCGTCACGCCTCATCAAGAAACTTCGGAGGTATTGTGCCAGGTCCCGGGACCCTCAGGCAATAGCAGTAGACGCTCTGGTAACGCCATGGGTATTCCAGTCGGTCTATGTGTTTCCTCCTCTTTTTCTCATCACAAAAGTGTTGAGGATCATAAGACGAAAAAGAGTACAGACAATACTCATTGTTCCAGACTGGCCTCGAAGGGCCTGGTACTCAGATCTTCAGGAGATGCTCACAGAAGATCCTTGGCCTCTTCCTCTAAGGGAGGACCTGTTACAGCAGGGGCCCTGCATGTTCCAAGACTTACCGTGGTTACGTTTGACGGCATGGCGGTTGAACGCCGCATCCTAGCTGAGAAGGGTATTCCGGAGGAGGTCATACCTACTCTAATAAAGGCTAGGAAGGAGGTGACGGCAAAACATTATCACCGTATCTGGCGGAAATATGGCCCTCATTCCGAGTTGTTCGCTCGCTAGCCGCTTTTCGCAGCAGTGCACACGCTAAGCCGCCGCCCTCTGGGAGTGAATCTTAGCTTAGCAGAATTGCGAACGAAGTATTCGCAATATAGCGAAAAGTTATTTCTTAGCAGTTTCTGAGTAGCTCGAGACTTACTCTTCCAGTGCGATCAGTTCAGTGCTTGTCGTTCCTGGTTTGACGTCACAAACACACCCAGTGTTCGGCCAGGTCATGTTATTGGCCTTGGTATCTGCGAGGCGTGTGTCAGAATTGGCGGCCTTGTCTCACAAGTGCCCCTACTTGATTTTTCATGTGGATAGAGCGGAATTGAGGACTCGTCCTCAATTTTTACCTAAGGTGGTGTCTTCATTTCATATGAACCAACCTATAGTGGTACCTGTGGCTACGAGTGACTTGGAGGATTCCAGGTCCCTGGATGTAGTCAGGGCCTTAAAGATTTATGTAGCCAGGACGGCTAGAGTTAGGAAAACAGAAGCACTGTTTGTCCTGTATGCAGCCAACAAGATTGGCGCGCCTGCTTTGAAGCAGACTATTGCTCGCTGGATCTGCAACACGATTCAGCAGGCTTATGTTACGGTTGGATTGCCATTACCGCATTCAGTAAAGGCCCATTCCACTAGGAAGGTGGGCTCTTCTTGGGCGGCTGCCCGGGGCGTCTCGCCATTACAGCTTTGCCGAGCAGCGACTTAGACCGGTTCAAACACTTTTGCAAAATTCTACAACTTTGACACCCTGGCTGATGAGGACCTAGCATTTGCTCAGTCGGTACTGCAGAGTCATCCGCACTCTCCCGCCCGATTGGTAGCTTTGGTATAAACCCCATGGTCCTTACGGAGTCCCCAGCATCCTCTAGGATGTAAGAGAAAATAAGATTTTAAACCTACCGGTAAATCTTTTTCTCCTAGTCTGTAGAGGATGCTGGGCGCCCGTCCCAGTGCGGAAAATCTGCAAGACTTGTATATAGTTATTGCTTACGTAAGGGTTATGTTACAGTTAGAATCGGTCTTGGACCGATGCTGTTATTTGTTCATACTGTTAACTGGTTATGTGTATTCCAGGTTATATGGTATGATTGGTGTGGGCTGGTATGAATCTTGCCCTTAGATTAAAAAATCCTTTCCTCGTATTGTCCATCTCCTCTGGGCACAGTTCTCTGAGGTCTGGAGGAGGGGCATAGAGGGAGGAGCCAGTGCACACCCATACTAAAAGTTATTTATAGGTGCCCATGTCTCCTGCGGAGCCCGTCTATACCCCATGGTCCTTACGGAGTCCCCACATCCTCTACGGACTAGGAGAAAAAGATTTACCGGTAGGTTTAAAATCCTATTTTTCCCATTGGACATTGCTCCCCTTCATTCGTTCCCAACATTTGCTGATATACAATCCCGCTTCTCCCTCCCACACAGCTTTTTATCAATTCTTACAGATACGCCACTTTTTTAACTCTATCCCTAGACCTTTCTCCATGGGAGTTAAGTCAAGCTTCAAATCTTTGTGCCAAAGCTGCCGATCAACTAAGGGATTGCTTTCAGCCATATACCAAATTTTGCTTGTTCATAATCTACCCCAAAAAGAACCACATGAATTGGCCTGGGAAAAGGAGGTGGGTGAGACTCTGACTACTGAGTGGTCTGATATAAAAACAGAAATCTCCACAAGCTCCATTTCAGTTCAAATTAAAGAGAACTCTTACAAATTATACTATTGCTGGTACTTGGTACCTACGCGTCTTCACTTATTCTACCCCTCCTGCTCGGATGGGTGTTGGAGGCTATGTGGTCAACGTGGAACCCTGCTGCACATTTGGTGGAGTTGCCCATGGATTAAAGGATACTGGTCTAAAATCCATAAATTAGTTTTTGACATTCTTGGTCTATCAGTCCCGACATCACCTTTCTACAATCTGCTTTCCCGTCCACTACCTCACACTCCCCGCCAACAACAGAAATTAAACATATTCTGAACACGGCTAAATGCCAAATTGCGGCTAACTGGAAAGCTATATTGCCCCCCTACTGTTCCTGCTACTATAAACGCTATTTGGTAGGCTAGGACGCATCACATCAGTACTCCATGATACCCCTGTCCATTTTATTGTGACTTGGACTCCCTGGACGGCATATTTTGGAGCTGAACCACCGTTAGCCACCATATAACTTATGTTTATAATTATAGTTATACGTATAACTATATCAACCCGTACTCATGTTCTATCTATATTACCCTATCGTATGACTCTGGCACTCGGGGCCGTCGGCTATATCACCCCCCTCCCCTCTATCTCTCTCCCTCCTTCCTTTTCCCATTCTGTTATCTTGTACCTCTTTTATATCTTTTATTCCATGCAGATATTTCAAGGAGTGGTATTCCTCTGCCCTTCATTGGCTTCTTTGCCTACTGTCACTCTATAGTGGTACCATAGGCTCAAGCATACCTTCCTGATTGCTCTATTTCACCACTTCTACTACTTTGTTACAGATACATTATGTTGTAAATGAGTACAGTTTGTGCTCTTATTTGTCAAATGTATCTTCTGCATTACAAATGTACTGTTTATACACTAAAAATGTATACTGTTTATAATGAGGATAGTGTGAACATGTCACTGTGATGCTGCTGCCTCAGAGTGTGTAATATACATTATACTCTGGGTGAGCGATCCCTAGTGGTAGAGCTATCCACAGAATGTTTAGTGCAGGCATGTCCAAACTGCGGCCCTCCAGCTGTTGTGAAATTACATATCCCAGCATGCCCTGACAGTTTTGCTGTCAGAGAATGCTATAACTGTGTCAGGGCATGCTGGGATGTGTAGTTTCTCAACAGCTGGAGGGCCGCAGTTAGGACATGCCTGGTTTAGTGGATGTTTGTAGGTATAAATTCCTTAAATTCCGTATAAACACAGTCTGGTGCCCTAATTGTGTATTGCACAATTGACCTGGAAAACATGATCTGTGTGGGGTCCTGAGGATCAAGTTTTAGAAACTGTGTTATAGGAGACCCACAATATCCAGAGTGGAAGTGAAATGAAAAGGGTCCACAGATGGGATTGGTGCTAATGAGGACCAGACAGCCTTTTTCACCCTTGGGGTGGCTTCTTCAGTGGTTCAGGCTACCACTGAAGAAGCAACCCCAAGGGTGAAACAGATATCCAAAATATAATTTCTACCTTGGGTTACAGAATGGCAGGATCCCTAACTTCCCCCCGTATGAATTTAAACTGACCCAGCCTGATTGATATCAAGATGTGACTCACGTAAATCTGATATTTCTTACACTTTTGAGCCAATAAATACTATACTTAGCATTATCTTCAGTATTATCACTGTGGCCAGGAGCCCTTTATTTTGCACTTGGTGTGTGCACTCATAACCAGGAAAGTATTTTTTTCAACCTTCTGGTTAATTCTCTTGATAAACATGTGTGCATTTTACCATGTTTATTATGTCTAGGCACTTCTGTGTGTAGTTTGTATGTGTCTGTTTTGTAGGGAAATGATACCCTTTATTTGACATTTATTAAAAGCTAGGTTTTATACTTAATAGTGGGTTTATGCTCCAGGCAAGAGAGCACTTTTCTTTCCTCCATTACCACCTATACTCAACCATTAATCTCAGGGGAGCACCTCCTTGTTACAGAGTTATCATTCCTTGATTAGGATCTATCCTTATTTGGAGCTACTCACTACACATTTTCTTTCTTCTACACTTTGTTACTGAACCAGTGCTCAGGTCCCTATCTCCCCTCCCTTTACCCTGCACACTAAATGACCCATCGTACTTGTCAGGGGTGTTCCCTCTCCTTTTTGTTAAATTTATCCCAACCCATTGCTTAAAGCATTAACCTCTTTTCTCATTTTACAATGCTTTTGTATTGGTAATTGGGACCGGAGGCCTTCCTGCCCTCACTGGCTGCATCCTGCGATCACAGAATGGGTTTGCGGCACACGGAACCTGGCCAATTAGGTGATTCCCGCTTACCGTCAGTAACCGCCTGTAACTAACTCCACCCACTGCGCAGTGGATGGGTATGATGCTGCCACCACCATACTCCTTATTCCTGTGGCGTCTGAAACCACAGTTCTGCTCAGGCTCCTACCACCTGTAAACCACTCACTGCTGTGTATGCGCTGACACGCTTTTGCCAGCCCTCCTGGTTGGCGTTGGCTGACCCACACTGGTCACTGACCAGGCCTCTGCACAGTATTGTGGCAGAAAGTAGAACTTGGAGATGCTAGGTTTGTACCCTGGACAGCTGGAGAACCGAACAGTATCTGGCACGTTCGTGCTGGTCACAAGATGAAGGTGGTGTCAAAGTCGAAAAATATCATGATGCATATGCCTTGCACTAACCCCATGCACATGCCCGCTGCGCGTGCACTCGCTCTGCCGTGCGTATGCATATCCGCACTTTGCGTAACGGAGCTTCCACGGCCATGCGCATTGGCGCGTGGTATGCGCATTTACGGTAGAGTTTGTAAGCGTGTAGCGTGCGACTTGATTGTAGCATATTTAACCCATATAGTGCATTTTGTAGTTAATATTCCCCTAGACCATGTCAGCGAGTATGTTTAGTTTAAACTGTTCCTGGACAGAGGGATTCCTCTTTGCATGATAGGAAGGGTCAGATAAAGGTTGAAAGGTGGTGTCTAGTATCCAGCTGTAGGGTATTTTAAGGGTAATATTCTGATGTTAGTTAGGAAAGGATCGCTCGCTCCTGCGTATAGTTATGTACAGAAGTAGATTATGAACATTAACTGTATTTGCTGTAAATTACACATGCGGCGGGAATCCTGAGGATACCTCCCACCAGAGCAGTTGGAGAAAGACACAGCCCACCTGTTCAAATCCACCTATGACCTTTGCTGTAATGAAAAGACACATCCATGTGTCCAATGAACAATGAGATTACAAGGACCATTGTTTTGTGAATGTATGTTGTGTATATAAAGACCACTGTTGCCTGGCCAGCCTCAATCTCTCTGAAGGCTTTCTACCTGATAGCTGAGGACTGGACTCCAGGTCGCGCTTGCGAACGTATTCCACACGTATGTATTATTCTCTGTAGCGATTATTCTCTGTTATTCTGTTAGATTTCTATGTTAGTTTGTAGTGTATAATTTGTTCGGTTTTCCCCTTTTATTCTGAATAATCCACGGCCGTGTTAGAGCTGCTGCGGTTATAACTAAATTCGGTGTTGTGTCTTCACTTTCCTGCAAAGGGCTCTCTTAGCGTCTTAATCGCTCAAACAGCATACACATTGTTAAGGTTTTAAGCGTTACATCATTGCAGTATTTGACTACTATGGTTTAGAGTATAAGCATATTCTTACTGTGTTTTATTAAGAAGGTTTAAAGGTTATCAACTGTGTGTGCGCTCGCTGTGTGTATTCCGTACACTCAGCGCAGCGTGTGTACGCCACGTGCGTACCACGTGCGGTACTCTGTATGCAAATAGCGTACAAAGTGCGTAGCACGTGGTCTAGCGGCCATAACGGCTCAACAGTAATGGTATATAGCTTTATGTTTAAAGATAATAATTGACATTATCAATTGGGGGCATCGTCCGGTTCTCCTCATATCCGCAGCCTAGCAGGACAAGGCAGACTTTTTATCTATCAGCAAAGGGCGGGAAGGCAGTATCCCCTGTTAGCCGTTTTGTGGTCGGGGATACATTAGTGCTGATTAGATAAGCGTCTGCTCCGCTTGGTTTGTAGGGATGTTGGTGGGATCCGGATCCGAAAGGTAAGAACGTAAAGCTATTGTTTTTTTTTAAAACCTGTTTAATTTCTGTTTGGTGCCAACTGCACACGCAACACACGTAACACATGCACACACCTGTATTTCATTTGTGTATTTTCGCATATCTACCCTTTTTTTTTGCCATTAGCATTGATCACGTGCTGAGAAATTTGTTGCTATTTCGTTAAAAGTAAAAGTAATATTTAAGGGAGTAATTGTAAAACACACACACACAGCCTGACCCAGTTATAAAGGTTTATACAGGAGATACTGTGTGGTGCTTGGTAAGCGATTATAGTTAAATATCGTTTACATTTATAGAAACGTGTTATTTGTGTTACTGTGGGCATATCCGGCCTTTGTACACGTGTCTCGGACCGCAAAGGCCTACACACGTGGCGTATATTACGCAACGTGCGTACAGATACGCCCACTAAATACAAATCACACGATAGCATTGTTTTAGTTTAGGCGATACGGTAGCCACGTGATAATAGTACAAATTTGTTCAGTTTCCAAAATTTAGTTTAAAAGATCCTTCTCTTATTGCATCACCTCTGTTTCACCTGAATGAAAGAAATTTTCTGTACAGAAAAATCAAAGTGCATATAAGTGAGCAAGAGTGAGTGTGCAAATAAAGGTTTTTGTGAACCCAGAATTCGGGATCCCGTAGGAGACCACATCAGGTGAGTGGACACTTGGTGGCGTGGGAGTGGCTTTCTCACGTTAACATTGTATAAGGTATAAAGGAGCAAGGTAGTATTACAGCAGACCAAAAGGTCGGCGAAAGTCAGAAATCCGCTTACCAGACCTAGCGAAGCTCTGAAAACCCTGGCCTGAGAAAGGCCAGAGGTAGTGAGCGCAGCCCCGGGGGCTTGCGTAGTACCCATATAGGCCCGTTTTGAGAATACGCTCCGGTTGAGGTTTCGCAGCCCAAACAACCGATTCCGCTGGTCATGCAGCGGATAAGTAATAGTTACTTATACGCAGTGCGACTGTACCGCGCGTTACTGTGTGCATTAGTTAGTTCACCTTGATACCCACCCAATTTGTGGGATCATAGACGCTAATTGTACAGGTAACGTGATTTGTGTAGGTTTTTTTTATTTTAAGGGAGTTTCGCTGTTCACTCAGGAAATCTCCAACAACTGATATTTACTGGGAAGGGTAGCATACTCCCACACGCTCTCAGTAAATAGAGGTTACACAGGAGCCCGAGGTTGGGTACGACCGGCACTGGGCACAGGGTCTGGTGTATTGGCCAATAGGGGCGTGAGTGGGTGGAAGCGCTCAGAGAACTTCACCGTCGCCTTACCATTGAGTAAGTTGGTTTTTGTAAGGGTTCGCTGAGAAGGCAATACCTGCAAAGAATGGGGGCCAGTTGCTCAAGTAAGGGACGATCAACAAGGGTTCACGTTGATATTTGTCGGCCCAAAGGGTCGGCGAGGTACATAATGTGTGAGAAATATGGATCACACGCAGAGGTCTTATGCAATGAGTGGGAACGTATGACTGTGAATGATAGGGAACTGTTCCCTAGGGTAGGCAGTTTTAGTCCTGAGGTGTTGCAAAATTTAAGGAGAAGGATATGTCTGATAAAATCCGGAAAGCAACAGATTAGACATTATGATTATTTACAGTTATGGCAACAGGAGGGTGAGATACAACGGGGATTAGCTCAAGCAGCTGGTTCCAACCCTAGCAGGAAACTGATAGCAACAGCACCACCACCACCATACATAACAGGAGAGAAAATGGCTACAGAGAATGGCATACTGGTATACGATAAAAGTGCACTTAATAAATGTATTGATGATAAGAGTAAAGTAGATAAGTGTATTGATGCTAATGCAAACCCGTGCAAGTTTTATCCCATCTTAAACTTCCCTCAGGACTGCGACCAGGAAGATGAGCCCACTACGATATCGGCACTCTCTCTAGCTGCCACCATACAAGATACTACAGTGGGCACGGCCCAACCAGTAAGAGCAGTAGCGAAGGCCCCTAGTGGAGGGACAGGGGAGGTCGTGTCCACAGGTAAGTACGGTACTGTACATTATGCAGAAACCATTACACCACACATTGTAGAATCAACCCAGAGTGATGTGATTGAACTTAATCCTGTCAGGGTGATCGCAGTCCCAAATGGAAAGACTGACGCTCAGGGAGTCACTCCCGTCAGGAACATAGCAATGCATTGTCCCTGGTCCCGGACAGAATTAAGGACAATTATGTCTGAATTTCCTGATCCTAGGAAAGATCTAGCTGCATGTCAAAGGTTTATTAAAGAACTAGGTAACGCCGCCGAACCCAATAACAAAGATTGGCGGACAGTGCTGCGGGCATGTTTGCCCTCTACTATTGATCCTGTGAAATTCATTACTGATTGTAAGTTGGATGAAGAGGTACCCCTCACTGATGAATACAATCAGGAGAATGTTAAACAGATCAATCTGCAGTTAGGAGCATATTTCCCAACTGTTGTCAAGTGGAACAAAATTTTCTCCATTAAACAAAAAGAAGGTGAAACTGCTTCTGACTATTTCCATCGAGCATTAGAGGAAATGGCTAGATTCACTGGGATTGTAGACATTGAGGATAGTATGCATCATAGGGAGGTAGTGGTGTCCGTATTAAAGGACGGTTTAAAGGAAGTGTTGAGAACCAGGGTACAGACCACTCAACCTCACTGGAGAGGTATCTCGGTGGCTGCATTGAGAGAGACCGCTGTCGGGCATGATCGGAACATCGTTAGACACAGGGAGTCACAGGGGGATAAGCTGATGGCAGTAAGTATACAGGCCCTTACAACATGGCCACCTCAGCCTAAGCCCCAGACCCCTGATGGTAAGTCGTATGTGGTAAAATGTTATAACTGCCAGAAGGAAGGACATATTGCACGGAGTTGCAGATTTAGAGACCCACATAAGGTATATTGACCCCCTAGACCGGAACATGACACACAGTATGACGCATGCAAATGGGATCAGGGACCGCAGAGGAGGAGTTATGAGCCACATGCAGGGGAAACAAAGAGGTACCCACCAAGGAGAGACTGGCAGGTCTCTGAAAATTCTCAGTTACCCCCCTCACATATTGTAGCTGCCAACGCACTGCGGGAGGGTCACAACTTACAATAGGGGTCAGGCCACACCTGTAGTCTGCAGTCAGTGAAATTAATTGCGAGCCTTGGAAGTGAACCTGAGGTCACAATTGATGTAGCTGACAGATCACTACCTTTCCTTATAGATACAGGGGCGGCCAAGTCAGTGTTAAATTCAACGGTGGGTATGAAAACCACGGGTAAAACAATTCCAGCAATGGGAGTAACAGGAGTAGTACAACACTACCCTTTAAGTAAACCAGCAGAGATTACGATAGGGCCTTTGCAGACCAAGCACTCCTTTTTGCTAGCTGCATCGGCTCCGACTAATCTACTTGGGAGAGATTTACTGTGTAAGATGGGGTGTGTCATATATTGTACTCCTGAAGGTGTGTTCTTAGATATACCCAAGAATCCCACTTAGGAAGTGCAGGATATGCTAGACTCCCCTCAAAGGTTAATGTCACACACTGATGTTACAGACAGGTGTCCATCCAAGGTAGAGGAAATTATCTCCCAGATACCGGAGTCACTTTGGACCAAGGATGGACAAGACACTGGATTGATGGCAAATGTAGCTCCTGTAGTAGTTCAAGTAAAAGATGGTAGGATAGCTCCAAAACTCCCACAGTATCCTCTGAAGCCAGAGGTGGAATTAGGAGTTTACCCAGTAATAGAGCGCTTGCTACAACAGGGCATTCTGGTTAGGACGTCCAGCACTGCCAATAGTCCCATCTTCCCTGTGAAAAAGAGTGGGGGGAGGGGTTACAGGCTAGTGCAAGATCTAAGGGGGATCAACAAAATAGTTGAGAGCCAATTCCCCGTAGTGCCAAATCCAGCTGTCATCCTTATGCAAATCCCTCCCACTGCGAAATTTTTCACTGTTATTGACCTCTGCTCTGCTTTCTTTTTGGTCCCTCTGCACCCTGACAGAAAATACTTGTTTGCATTCACATACAGAGGAGTACAGTACACCTGGACTCGCTTACCACAAGGTTTCATTGACAGCCCAAGTATTTTCTCACAGGCTTTGCATGATTGTTTACAATCCTTTCAACCTGAGAGCGGATCAGTATTAATACAGTATGTAGATGACTTACTGCTGTGTTCTGATTCACTCGAATCGTCCTTGAGAGACACGAAACAGCTTTTGTTTCATCTTTCTGATACGGGACACAAGGTTTCAAAGGATAAGTTTCAGTTATGCCAGACCAAGGTAAAATATTTGGGACATTGCTTGACACAAGGACTGAGACACCTCACCGCTGATAGAATACAAGTGATTCGCGACATGACTCTGCCACAGACCCAGCAACAGATCCGCACTTTCCTAGGAATGTGTGGGTACTGCCGCAACTGGATCCCAGGGTTTTCCATGCTAGCCTTACCTTTGCAAGAGATGGTCTCGTCAAACAAACCAGATCGGATTTCGCATACAGATGAGTCCGAACTGGCATTTGAGAGACTCAAACAGTGCCTCTCACAGGCACCAGCATTAGGTATGCCAGATTATGGGAAACCCTTTGAACTGTACGGCACGGAAAGTGCTGGGTGTGCGGCAGGTGTTTTAACCCAGAAACATGGTGATGCCAGCAGGCCGGTAGCCTACTACAGCGCTCAGCTAGACACCGTAGCACGATCCCTCCCCACATGCTTGCGAAGTGTTGCCGCGATAGCATTGCTAGTAAGTAAAAGCGAAGATGTAGTGTTAGGACACAACCTGACCATCCATACACCTCATGCAGTGTCAGCCTTACTGAATTCTGCCCAAACCAGACACGTCTCATCAGCACGGTTTACAAGGTGGGAATTAGCACTAATGGCCCCTGTAAACATCACCATAAGGAGATGCAGCGCACTAAATCCTGCAACGTATCTCCCAGGTGTGCCTGGATAGGCACAAAGGGTGGGGGATGAGAGTGATGGTGAAGGAGGATTTAGTACAAACACTGACACACATGATTGTATGGAATATTTGACGCAAAATTTCACTGCAAGGCCCGACATCAGTGACAACCCACTGGAAGGTGTAGATTTTACTTTTTACATTGACGGTAGTTGCCACAGACAGACGGACTCGGGAGACTTGTGTACTGGATACGCAGTCGTAGATGACAAAGGTACCATAGAAGCGGAACCCCTGGGCCCACCTCACTCAGCACAAGTTGCTGAGCTGGTAGCCCTAACCAGAGCGTGTGAATTGGCTAAGGGTATGTCAGCCAATATCTACACGGATTCTAGGTATGCCTTTGGAGTAGTGCATGATTTCGGGGCCCTATGGCGCCTCAGAAATTTCATGACGGCAGCTGGCACACCTGTGGCGCATGCGACCCACATCAAAAGACTTCTAGCAGCGATACAGGAACCTGACAGAGTGGCTGTTATCAAGTGTAAAGCTCACACGTACAGCCAAGACCCAGTGTCACTTGGTAACAGCCGGGCAGACAAAGCTGCTAAATCAGCAGCCAGCACCCCCATACAGACAGACATCACACAACTGATGGTATTCAATACCGTCAACACACAGAAATTGAGTGAAATGCAAAACTTGTGTTCCCCACAGGAAAAGGCAGTCTGGAGGTCAAAAGGATATAGCCAGGAGTCCTCAGGACTCTGGACAGGGTAAGCCAGTGGCACCCAGAGAATACCTTCCAAGTTTAGCTGAGGCGGCACATGGTCTGACTCATCTGGGCAAAGCAGGTATGTGCAAGTTGGTAAGAGCCTACTGGTGCGCGCCAGGATTTTCTTCTCATGCGGGTAAGAGGGCAATGACATGCCTCACCTGCTTGAGGAAGAATATTGGAAAGGCAATACCAACAGAACCATCCCATATCCCGCCAACGGACAGCCCTTTTCAGGTGATACAAATTGATTTCATACAATTGCCACCTTGTAGAAACTTAAAGTATGTATTGGTTTGTATTGATGTATTTTCAAATTGGGTAGAAGCGTTCCCTGCTGCCACAAATACTGCTGTGTTTACTGCAAAGAAAATTGTGCAGGAATTTGTGTGCAGATATGGTATCCCTAGGATAATTGAAAGTGATAGGGGTACCCATTTTACAGGAGAAGTCTTTCAGGTAAAGTGCAAATTAATGGGAATTAATAGTAAGCTGCAAACTCCGTACCGCCCACAGGCGAGTGCGAAAGTGGAAAGAGTAAACAGCACTATTAAGAACAAGTTGAGCAAAGTGATGGCTGAAACTGGATTGTTGTGGCCAGAAGCTTTGCCACTTGTATTGTACAGAATCAGAACCACTCCCAGGTCCCCTCTTAATCTGTCACCCTTTGAGATTCTTTTTGGTCGACAACCCCATGTAATGATTGACCCCCAGGATGATTTGAAATGTAACAATGAAGTAACTGTAAAGTATTTGGTTAAGATGAGCAAGCAGTTGAGGAATCAAAATAGCAATCTAAAGCTAGTGATTCCTGATCTGCCAGACAGTAATTGTCATGACATTGAACCTGGGGATTATGTAATGATTCGAAATTTTCTGCGCTCAGGTTGCCTGATTGACCGGTGGGAAGGACCGTACCAAGTCTTACTAACCAGCACGACAGCATTGAAGGTTGCCGAAAGAGAGACTTGGGTCCACTCGTCCCACTGTTTCGGAAAGGTTGAGAGGCAGGACTGTTGTCACGGCACCTGAGCACAGAGAACTACAAGATCAGAGGCGGTTGTCACGCCAGTTCTTCTTTCCCTCCTAACTATTTTCTTTACCCCCATTACCATTTTTTCTTTCTCCTCCTGCAAGATGGACTTACCCCAAGAGACTGCATTCCAGGTTTTCCTGTTGACCCTGTTGTTGACCAGAGCAGTCTATTTCGGTGAGAGTACCAGAGAGGTTGAGAAAGGATCTGGAATGGGTTCTGATGACAAGGGTGAATTCGTAGAATTCCAAGAGCAACACGATCACCGAGCAAAGGCGAGTATCAGAAAACGATCTGGTAGTCATGACACTAGGAGACATTGTGAAGGATTGTTAGCTGAAGAGAATTGTATCTGTAGGAATTGTGACAACATAGTTGAGGACGGGTGCATCCAGAGATGTCAGTCCAGCCTTAATATCAACATGGACCGACATCCATTGAGTGACTATCACTCATTAGTGGGTAAGGTTTTAAACCAAACGGAATGCTGGGTGTGCTCACAAGTACCTCAAGGTCATAGAAAGTCAGGACTAGTGCCATACTCTTTAACAATAGATGAGGTACTTAAATTAAGGGATGGGAGACCGGTGGACAAGAAATTTAATATTTCTAGGCCACCTAGTTTGAAGCTCCACCAATATCATGTGGATAGGTCCTTAGTATGTTTTAACATTTCCAATCCCCGAAAGCCGGGAAATTGGGAAGTGACATGGAACAACCAAACCATGGCATTTTCACACAGAGCCAATAGAATGCCCGTAGACTCAGAGCTTATACGCCAAATAGCCAATGGTGGGAGATATTTTCAGTATAGGTATACTCTAGGAAGTAGGACCATGCGAGTTGGAGAAGTATCACCAGGATACTGTGCGCATATCATACAGCCTGATACGTGTACTGAACAGATGAGAGAGTTAGGGATAGGATTTTTCACTTGGAAGGTTTGTACTATGGTGATGTCATATTCTGTCCCATATGTCCTCCCCGATGATGCATATTTCATATGTGGGAGGAAGGCGTATAAGTGGCTTGCCCCAAACTCAGAGGGATTGTGTTACATTGGAAGAGTGTTGCCAGAAGTAATGACCATTACCCATGATAAAATGAAAGACGTTCACCGCAATGCTCAAGCTCCTTACACTCACTACGAACACATTGTTAAGAGACACCTTATAGATAGGACAGAGCACGCAGCCTCTGATTTGATCCACGAATCCACCGGGATGCAACTCCTACTCACGCTAGATATCACCCGTACAGCCAGAGGAGTTATAAATGTTAGGTATATTAATGCGCTAGCGAACCTGATAGACAATATCACCGAGATGTATGATGACACCTTCAGGTATACCGGGAGGGAATTGCAAGCTTACAAAATGGAACTGATCCAGCACAGGATGGTTCTCAATTACATCACAGCGGTGATAGGCGAGTATTGTGTCACCCTAGCAACTCAGTATGGTGTGAAGTGCTGTACATATATCACAAACAGCACGGATGACCCAACCGAGGTCATAGATCAAAAGATGGACGATATCTTGCAATTGAAGTGGGAGTTCCGAAGGAGACACAACCTTACCCTTACTGCTGTGAGTAATGAACTGACCGGCTGGGTTTCATAGTTGAACCCACGCAATTGGTTCTCAGGTTTAAGAGAATGGGCTCAAAATGTTATCGTGAATGTAGGAAAATTTCTCCTTTGTATCCTAGGAGTTGTCATAATGATTGGTTTGATATTTAGATGTGTTCGGATTTTAATGCATTGCAAGCGTAGTACCAAATTGATGAGTTTGAGGAGCGAGGGCATTGTTACAACAACTGGTTTAATTTATGACCCATCAATCGAGACAATGTTGTGATAAGACGTGATTCCACGGTCCGTTTCTTTCACCTGTTTCTCCTTTGTTTTTCTCCAAGGTAAAAAGACACCCACTTGGAAGATTTTGATGAACATTTCTACAGACATTTGATGAACTTTTTCACAGACTTTGCGAGACACTTTAGAGACTTTAACTTTCTATGGACACTTGAAAAACTTTGCTTGCCACCCACAGCAAAGATGTATCTATCCGGACAAGACTTCGACAGACATCCAAGGACAATTACACATTATCATATGAATGTATTTATAACACGTCTTATCTTCATCTCTACAATCTTCAGGTAGTGACACACATAGTCGACAGGTGATATAGGTACATATATTAGCACTCACATATTTTCCCCCTCCATGTATCATCAACTAATGTGCACCCCATTTGTTGGAACAAAAAGCCAAAAAGAGCTCGGTAGTGTTTGTTAGCCCACTTACAGACCCTTAATACGGGATAAGAAGGATTTAATGTATACTTCGCAATACCTTGAAGCTTATTTAGAACATGTACGGCACGATGATACATGGCCCCTCAGACATAAATTTCATACATACATGCTTTTACTATCCCACTAGGTCATACATTTCCCACCTTCTCCTCTACTCCCTCCACCCAATCATTTATAGGTATATCATTGTATTGTATATTTTTCTGCTTGAATTGTTTGGATAGTGGCAGTTATTGTTGACTACCAAAGGGTGGACTGTCAAAGTCGAAAAATATCATGATGCATATGCCTTGCACTAACCCCATGCACATGCCCGCTGCGCGTGCACTCGCTCTGCCGTGCATACGCATATCTGCACTTTGCGTAATGGAGCTTCCACGGCCATGCGCCTTGGCGCGTGGTATGCGCATTTACGGTAGAGTTTGTGAGCGTGTAGCGTGCGACTCGAACGTAGCATATTTAACCCATATAGTGCATTTTGTAGTTAATATTCCCCTAGACCATGTCAGCGAGTATGTTTAGTTTAAACTGTTCCTGGACAGAGGGATTCCTCTTTGCATGATAGGAAGGGTCAGATAAAGGTTGAAAGGTGGTGTCTAGTATCCAGCTGTAGGGTATTTTAAGGGTAATATTCTGATGTTAGTTAGGAAAGGATCGCTCGCTCCTGCGTATAGTTATGTACAGAAGTAGATTATGAACATTAACTGTATTTGCTGTAAATTACACATGCGGCGGGAATCCTGAGGATACCTCCCACCAGAGCAGTTGGAGAAAGACACAGCCCACCTGTTCAAATCCACCTATGACCTTTGCTGTAATGAAAAGACACATCCCTGTGTCCAATGAACAATGAGATCACAAGGACCATTGTATTGTGAAAGTATGTTGTGTATATAAAGACCACTGTTGCCTGGCCAGCCTCAATCTCTCTGAAGGCTTTCTACCTGATAGCTGAGGACTGGACTCCAGGTCGCGCTTGTGAACGTATTCCACACGTATGTATTATTCTCTGTAGCGATTATTCTCTGTTATTCTGTTAGATTTCTATGTTAGTTTGTAGTGTATAATTTGTACTGTTTTCCCCTTTTATTCTGAATAATCCACGGCAGTGTTAGAGCTGCTGCGGTTATAACCAAATTCGGTGTTGTGTCTTCACTTTCCTGCAAAGGGCTCTCTTAGTGTCTTAATCGCTCAAACAGCATACACATTGTTAAGGTTTTAAGCATTACATCATTACAGTATTTGACTACTATGGTTTAGAGTATAAGCATATTCTTACTGTGTTTTATTAAGAAGGTTTAAAGGTTATCAACTGTGTGTGCGCTCGCTGTGTGTATTCCGTACACTCAGCGCAGCGTGTGTACGCCACGTGCATACCACGTACGGTACTCTGTACGCAAATAGCGTACAAAGTGCGTAGCACGTGCACGTGGTCTAGCGGCCATAACGGCTCAACGGTAATGGTATATAGCTTTATGTTTAAAGATAATAATTGACATTATCAGTGGTGATGTTTATTGCTCAAGGCCTCAAAAAAACCTCTGCCCTGTTGCCAGGGGAAACAGCATACAAAAAGAGGATCACAGCAGAATAAAGTAAGATGGAATACACACACAGGGCTCTCAGTCCTTCTCATACAGCAAGAACACACTGCTCCTCGGGAGGTAGTTCCACCCTGAGTCTTTTCCACACAATCTTACAAAAATAGGATTTTAATACCTACCGGTAAATCCTTTTCTCTTAGTCCATAGAGGATGCTGGGGACTCCGTAAGGACCATGGGGTATAGACGGGATCCGCAGGAGACATGGGCACACTATAAGACTTTGAATGGGTATGAACTGGCTCCTCCCTCTATGCCCCTCCTCCAGACTCCAGTTAGAAAAATGTGCCCAGGGAGACGGACATTTCGAGGAAAGAATTTATTATTTAAACACGGTGAGTGTCATACCAGCTCACACCTCAAACATGCCGCAGAACATGGCATTCAATAGAACACCACCCAGCGGCATGAAAAATACACAGCCACATGCTGAGAAAATATGTAACACAACCTGTGTGTCAACCCAACCACTAATAAGATACTGCATACCATGGCATGAACAACATCAGCAACAGCCTGACTAAAAAGAAACACTACAAGAATGGAACCATAACCAAAAACAGCATATACAGTACGCACTGGGACGTGCGCCCAGCATCCTCTACGGACTAAGAGAAAAGGATATACTGGTAGGTATTAAAATCCTATTTTCTCATACGTCCTAGAGGATGCTGGGGACTCCATAAGGACCATGGGGTTTATATCAAAGCTCAAGACTGGGCGGCAGATTGTGGATGACTCTGCAGCACCGATTGAGCAAACATGAGGTCCTCCTCAGCCAGGGTATCAAACTTGTATGACTTAGTAAAAGTGTTTGAACCCGACCAAGCAGCTGCTCGGCAAAGTTGAACCGCCGAGACTCCTCCGGCATGCGCCCCAGGAGAGCCCATCTTCCTAGTAGAATGCGTCTCTACCGACATCGGTAACGGCAATCCAGCCGTAGAACGATCATGTCGAATCGTACCACCGATCCAGCGTGTAGCAGACGAGATAGAAACAGGTGCCCTAAATGTGCAGGGAGCCAACCGGACAAACAGAGCCTCTGTTTTCCCAATCTGAGCCGATCTGACGACATAAATATTCAAAGCCCTGACTACATAGAGAGACTTTGAACAGCCAATGCTTAAGTAACCACAGGCATCAAAATAGGCAGGGTCCTGTGAAACACAGAAAACACTTTTGGCAGAACCATTTTCGTAGTTCTCAATTTCGCTCTAAACACATGGAAGATCAAATAGGGCTCTTGTGAGACAAAGCCGCCACTTCCGACACCCGCGTTGTGGACGCCAAGGCCAATAACATGACCACCGTCCAAGACAGAAATTTCAACACATCCTTTTATAAAGGTTTCAACTATTGTGACAATAAGAAACTGCAACAGCACGTTAAGGAACCACGCTGCCAGTAAAGGCACAAACAGAGGGTGGATGTGCAGCACTCCTTTCACAAAAGTCTGGACCGGAAAGGTGGGCGATCCTTTTTTGAAAGAAAATTTATAAGGCCGAAAATTGTACAGAAATGGAGCCTAACTCTAGGCTTGCATTAACACCTGCTTGCAAAGAATGGAGAAGAACGAGCCAGCTGAAATTTTTTCCGTAGGAGCCTTCCAGGATTCACACCAAGACACCTACTCCCTCCAAAAATGGAGGTAAAGCTTCACTGTCACTCCTTTCCTAGCTTAAAGCAAAGTGGAAATTACGTCACCAGAAATACCCTTTCGGGCTAGGATATGGCGCACAAACGCCCAGCCATCAACTGCAGCCGCGGTAAGTCTTGATACACGGCTGGTCTCTGCTGCAACAGGTCCTCTCGTAGGAGAAAAAAGGCTATGGATCTTCTATGAGCAAGTCTTGAAGATCTGGATACCAAGCTATCCTTGACTAGACCGGGAACAATGAGTATCGCCTGAACCTTTGTTCTTCTTATGTGTATCACCTTCGGAAAGAGTGAAAGTGGAGGGGACACATAGACCGACTGAAAACACCCAAGGTGTCACAAGGGCGGCCACAGCTATAGCTTGAGTGTTCCTTGACCTGGACCACTATCCTTGAGGTCTCTCATTGAGGAGAGACGCCATCATGTCCAATTGAGGCACTCCTCAAAGACTTGTCACTTCTATGAAAACTTCTCGATGACGACTACATTTCTCCCGGATGGAGATCGCAGCTGCAGAGGAAATCTATTTCTCCGTCGGCTACATCCGGACCGAAGACTGCTAATATAGCGTTTTCCTGCCCTTCTGCTCAGCGGAAAACTTATGCGGCTTCTGCTATTGCGTCGTCGCTCCTTGTTCCGCCCTAGCGGCTTACTAACGCCACTGCCGTTAAGTCGTCCGACAGAACTAAAACGGGCAGATCTTAAAGAAGATATTAGTTGAAAATAGCTCTTAATTCAGGGATGCTTGTTGCCGACAAGCTTCCCAGCTTGACCTCTTTTCCCCTGGAAATTCTTCCCTTGGAAAGACTGCTCCCCAGCCTTGGAGACCTGCATGTATGGACACCAGGATCTAAACCTGGATCGCGACCCTTCGACCCTCTAAGAGGTGAGAATGCAGACACCAAAGGAGCGATATCCCGGTTCTTAGGATTATTTTCCGGTGCATGTGCAGGTGAGACTCAGACCACATGTCCAACTGGTCCCGTGAAAACCTTGTCATTTGACCTGCTCACCGAAAAGGTCTCGTAGGGCGCAACCACCTTCTTCAGGAACGGACCATATTGATGGTTTGTCACTGCAAATCTGATCCGACTCTGGATCCTCAGATCTCTTTCCACAGGAAAAAACAAACTCTGAACAGTTCAGTATCTAATCTTATACCCACCGCAGACCTCTGCGTCATTGGGAGCAACAGCGATTCTCTGTGTTGAAGAACTGTCAGAGAGAAACCACAATTTGTACCACTTGTTTCTTGACCTCGCCGTAGTCAGGAGAGCATCTCAGTACAAAACAATAATGGCTCTTACTATTGAAGGAAACCCATCATCCTGCCATCACTCCGGTGAAATGGCAAAGACAATCCTGGATAGCAAATCCAGGTAAGATTAATGTGGATGAAACCACACTTAAATTCAAATTATATGTGTTGGAGATCCCAGGCCTGAGAGATTCCACTTTGTAGGTCAACCTCTTAAGTAGAAACTTTTTTTTTTTTTACGACAGGGACAGCAGGACAATGTCCTGATCCCGACACAACTCTGGTATGGCGTCGCATACTATCTCCCCTTCCAGAGGAGACTCGGTAAGATCTATCTGAAAAAACAGAGCGGGGTATCATCTGGAACTCCAGTATGTCCCCCTTTGGATTCTATTTGTAGCTCACTGGTCCAAGTCCATACCAGGACTGACTGAAGATCACCAGATGAGTTCCCACCAGAGTGGGCTCCAGCAAGATAGACCCAGCGACATGCGTAGGATGTGGTAGAAACAGAAGATGATATCTGCTTCTGCAACCTTGAAAAGGCTGCAGACCTCTTACTTTTCCACCTTCCACTATCTGCAAAGAAAGGGAAAAAACGAACGGTATCCAACCTGTTAAAATGACTGCATCCCACAAAAGAATGCATCATCAAACGTTGTGAGGGAACCTAGCTCAAGAAGGTAGACGTACCAGTGGTATCTGCCGAGAGTAACTTAACCCAGGCATCCCCAAACCCCGGTTACACCTTCATAGGGAAGATACTCCAGTATCCCTCGGAGTCAACTTCAGCATTCCCTTGGTGAATCCACAACGCCCTCCGAGCCGAGAGAGCCATGGAAGTGGTCCGTGCACCCAAGAGTCCCATCCTTCTTGTAGTCTCACGGCAGCCTGCCGCAATGTTATAGAGAAGACCCAACCTAAGTAACGTCCCCTCTGTCTAGGGTAATTCTATCGGATGCCAAGGTAATCGACCATTTCTGAATACAAGCACTCCCCCATGCGTATGCAATGCAAATATCATCAAAGCATATAATTAAAATATCACTTAGCTTCCTGTATACAATCCATTGTGACAGGGCCCTGTGCAGATCAGGGGTCGATTTTCACTTTATTCTGTCCGCGGTGGGCAAAGAATAAACTCTCGGGCTCCTCGTGAGGATCTGAGACCATCTCGTCACGGCTGACCTAGAGCTTTATCAACAGAGTGACCAGCACATGAGAAGGAATAACTTTACTTCAGCATACATTAGAACTTGTAATATGAATATACATATTTAAATAAACATATACACACATATCCTATATATATATATATATATATATATATATATCATACATAGAAGTATTTTGTCTAAAACCGTAGGGTCCCTAGTGACATTAATGTGTGCTAATGTGTACGACCATGTTCTGAATGCCAAAGTTGTGGATCTAACCAGGAAACCTTATGGTCGACATAAAACATAGTACTCGTCGACAACAGGGACTAGCAACTAGGTAAAATAACATTCTTGCGACCCCGGGGGGGGTTCGAGGGAAGTATATACACATAATTTTAATATCATTCCCCCACAAATACAACCACGTCTGTGCTAGAGCTACAGGCCCATGGAACCGTACCCTATACAGGTATAGGTTATGTACTTCATGTTAATTTACACCCAGTAATAACAGTTGGCGCCGACAGGGTCACCCATACTACTGTGTCTCCCAGTGTTTACTTTTGAAAAAGCATACAACTACCGACCTGCTGACACTTGATCTACTGACTCAAGTACCACCAGTAGTCGGCAATGCCGACAGAGGGATTCCCATAGCTATTTTGTGGCAGAGCACTCACACATGTCCACACATGTGTACTATAAAGCTATGATGGGTATATCTGACAGGAAAAACACAGAAACACATTCACAACTCATTAACTACACGCACATTATAGTATATAGTGCTATATTTTGCACTAAAATCACCGTGCCCCCCCTCGTTTTTCACTGCTAGCTGCCTAACAGTGCTTTGGCGGGGACATGAGAAAATGGCACTGTATCGAGTTGTGAGGGCTAAGCCACGCCCCCTCTCGGCGCGCTTCAGCCCTGCTAATATTTTACATTTTTATACTAGCAGGGGTCCGTATACAGTGTCTATGCACTGTATACATCTTTTGCCAGTGTTAGTGAAGAAATATATATCTGCCTAGGGCGCCCCCCCCCTTGCGCCCTGCACCCTTGTAGTGCCGCTTGTGAGTGGGAGCAATGGCGTGCAGTGTGACCGCTGCGCGGTACCTCCGAGACTTGAAGTCTTCTGCCATCACTGAAGTCTTCTTTTCTTCCAATACTCACCCGGCTTCTTTCTTCTGGCTTCTGTGAGGGGGTTTACGGCGTGGCTTCGAGAACAAGCAGCTAGGCGCACCAAGTGATCGAACCCTCTGGAGCTAATGGTGTCCAGTAGCCTAAGAAGCAGAGCCTTGAAACTCACAGAAGTAGGTCTGACTTCTCTCCCCTCAGTCCAACGAAGCAGAGAGCCTGTAGCCAGCAGGTCTCTCTGAAAATAAAAAAGCCTAGCATAAACTCTTTCCAGAGAAACTCAGTAGAGCTCCCCTAGTGTGTGACCAGTCTCTCCTGGGCACAGAATCTAACTGGAGTCTGGAGGAGGGGCATAGAGGGAGGAGCCAGTTCACACCCATTCAAAGTCTTATAGTGTGCCCATGTCTCCTGCGGATCCCGTCTATATCCCATGGTCCTTACGGAGACCCCAGGATCCTTTTATTACGTATGAGAAATATAAATATATTATTAAATTTTAAAAAGGAGATAACTGCATAAATCAAGTTCCTTCTTCCATGCTGTCAAAGTCGAAAAATATCCTGATTCACAATGCCTTGTACTAACCCCAATGCACATGCCCGCTGCTCGTGCACCCACTCCCCCGTGCGTACGCATCCCCTCAGGTTGCGTAAGGGACGCTCCGGCATCTCCTGCGCATGGAGATGTGTATTTATGGCGAAGTTTGTAAGCGTCTAGCGGGCGACTCGATCGCAACATATTTAACCCATATAGTGTGTTTTATAGATAATATTCCCCTTAACAATGTCAGCAAGTATGTTTAGTGTAAATGATTCTTGGACAGAGGGATTCCTCTTTGCATGATAGGAAGGGTCAGAGAAAGGTAGAAAGGTGGTGTTTAGTATCCAGCTGTAGAGTATTTTAATGGTAACATTTCAGTGTTGGTTAGGAACAGATCGCTCGCTTCTGCGTATAGTTATGTACAAAAGTAGTTTATAGACATTTACTGTATTTGCAGTTTATTACACATGCGGCGGGAATCCTGAGGATACCTCCCACCTGGGCAGTTGGAAATAGACACAGTTCACCTGCTTAAACCCACCTATGACCTTTTGTTATAACATACACAAGGTGGAAAGCTGCTCAATCAGATTGTAATGTCACTCAGGTGCTAAAAGGGGAGGGGTAATTCTGTGTAGGAAAAAAAACTGTGTTCCCTAATGCACACCGAGTGAATAATATTACTATATAATAATAGTCAGATAATACGGAGATCTTAGTTGCGTATATCTGCAGATATAGGGTTAAGCCCCCAGGCCGATCGACAAGGCTTCTCCGTCACTGGGGGTCCCTAATACTAGGTATGGGCCTGGGGCGCAGTACCCCACAAAGTCGGCACAGGTCGGCCACCCCAGGTCAGCACACAGGTGAAAATTAATAGGGGTTAATAAGAAGCACAGAAGTGCTATGTAAGTGATGTGATTAAAATAATATATACAAAGTGATAGGAAAAATAATAAGTGTTAATAAAGTGTTAGGGTGTGCACACCCTAACACTTTATTAACACTTATTATTTTTCCTATCACTTTGTATATATTATTTTAATCACATCACTTACATAGCACTTCTGTGCTTCTTATTAACCCCTATTAATTTTCACCTGTGTGCTGATCTGGGGTGGCCGACCTGTGCCGACATTGTGGGGTCCTGCGCCCCAGGCCCATACCTAGTATTAGGGACCCCCAGTGACGGAGAAGCCTTGTCGATCGGCCTGGGGGCTTAACCCTATATCTGCAGATATACGCAACTAAGATCTCCGTATTATCTGACTATTATTATATAGTAATATTATTCACTCGGTGTGCATTAGGGAACACAGTTTTTTTTCCTACACCTTTTGTTATAATGCAGAGACACATTCCTGTGTCCAATGAACAACGAGATTATAGGGACCATTGTATTGTTACTGTATGCTGTGTATATAAGGACCACCATTCCTGGGCCAGTCACTCACTCTCTCTGCAAGGTTTTCACATTGAAGGCTGAGGGCTGGAATCCAGGAAGCGCTTGCGAATCATTCCCACGTGTGTAAGTTCTCTGTAGCCATTTTGTTATCCTTTTGTGTATGCCATTCGTTCTCATTCTGTTTGCTTTGTGTTTGCGATCGCTTCGCTATTGTTTATATTATTCCTTGTTATTCTGCTTATCTATGTTAGACTGCAGTGTATGACCTGTATTGTTTTTCCCCTTTTTACACTAAAGAATCATCCACGAGGGTGTTAGAACCTGAGTGGTTTTCAGATCCAAACAAGGCCTTGCGTATTCAATAGTTATTGTAAAGGGTTTCTGAGTGTCTCAATCGCTCAAACAGCTTTCATAGTATCAAGGTCAATAAGCGTTACATCATTGTAGTATCTCAGTACTAAGGTTTACAGTATAAGCATACCCTTACAGTGTGTTGTTAATAAGGTTTACTGTGTATCATTCTGTGAGCGTCTGCGCCGCTCGTGTCTCACTCTCACGGCGCAGCGTCCGCTACACCAATAGCGTAGCATTACGGTACTCGGCCGCCTATAGCGTGCTCGATACTAAGAGCCCGTGAGCGTATGTGTCGCTCTTGCGTCGCGCCACGGCCTAGCGTCTGCTACGCTAAGTGCGTACCCTTACGGTACTCCGTGCGACAATTGCGTACTAAGTCCATAATAAGTATATAGCTTATGTTCAAAGGTAATAATTTACTTTATCAATTGAAGGCTCGTCCGGTCCTCCTCATATCCGCAACCTAGTGGAACCAAGCAGACTTTATCCATCCGCAAAGGGCGGGAAGGTAGTATCCCCTGTTATCCGTTTGGTGGTTGGGTATACGGTAGTGCTGATTAGATAAGCGTCTGCTCCGCTTGGTTTGTAGGGATGCTGGTGGGATCGGGAATCGAAAGGTAAGAACGTTAAGCTATTGTCGTTTTAAATCTGTTTTAAATTTCTGTATTGGTGCAAATTGCACACGCAACACACACACACACCTGTACTTTTCATTTGTGTATTTTCACCTATCTACCTTTCTGTTTGCCATTAGCATTGATCACGTGCTGAGGAAATTTGCTGCTATTTTAGTTAAAAGTAAAACTAATACTTAAGGGAGTAATTGTAAAACACGCACGCAGCCTGACCCAGTTATAAAGGTTATACAGGAAATACTGTGTGGTGTTTGGTAAACGATTATAGTTAAATATCGTTTGCATTTATAGAAGCGTGTTATTTGTGTTGCTGCGGACGTGTCCTGCCTGTGTACACGTGTCTCTGACCGAGTGCGAGACAGCGTACGCTACGCAAAGGCCTACACACGTGGCGTATAATACGCAACGTGCGTACAGATACGCCCACTAAATACAAATCACACGATAGCATTGTTTCAGTAAGGCGATACGGAAGCCACGAGATAATAGCACAAATTTGTTCAGTTTCCTAAACTTAGTTTAAAAAGATCCTCCTCTCGTTGCATTACCTCTGGGATTAGCCTGTGTTACCTGAATGAAAGAAATTTTCTGTACAGAAAAATCAAAGTATATATGAAGTGAAAGAGCGTGTGTATGCAAGTAAAGTTTTCTTTTGTGTGAACCCCGGAAATCGAGATCTCGTAGAAGGACACCCATGAAGTGAACACGTGGTGGTGTGGGAGAAGGCCATCTCACGTTAACAGTGAATAAGGTAAGAGGAGCAATTAGTGTTACAGCAGACCAAAAGGTCTGCCAAAGTCAGAAATCCGTTAAAAGTACCTATACGAAGCTCTGAAGACCCTGACTTAAGAAAAGTAAGAGGTAGTGAGCGCAGCCCCGGGGGTTGGCGCAGTACCCATATAGGCCCGTGTTGAGAATACGCTCCGGCTGAAGGTTTCGCAGTCTAAACAACCGTTTCCGTTGGTCGTGCGGCGGATAAGTAATAGTTACTTATACGCAGTGCGACTGTACCACATGTAACTGTGTGCATTAGTTGGTTACCTTGATACCCATTATGCAATTTGCGTACGCTTTGCGGGATCATAAACGCTATTTGTACACTTTAACGTGATTTGTGTAGGTTTTTTTTATTTTAAGGGAGGTTTGCTGATCACTCAGGAATTCTCCAGCAACTGATACTTACTGGGGAGGGTAGCATACTCCCACACGTCCCAGTAAATAGAGGTTACACAGGGGCCCTGGGTTGAGTACGCCAGTGCTGAAGCAGTGTGTGGGTGTATTAGTCGACATGGGCGAGAGTGGGTGAAGGCACTCGTTGGACTTTCACCGTCGCCTTACCTCTGAGAACGTGGTTTTTGTAGGAATTTGCTGAGAAGGCAATACCTGCAAAGAATGGGGGCCAGTTGCTCAAGTAAGAGACGATCAACCAAGGTTTAGGTTGATATAATGCCACGACCAGTCGGGTTGGCAAGGTATATAATGTGTGAAAAATATAGATCACACGCCGAGGTTTTATGCAATGAGTGGGAACATATGACTGTGAACGATGGGGAGAAGTTCCCTAGGGTAGGCAGTTTTAATCCTGAGGTTTTGCAAAATTTAAGGAGAAGGGTATGTCTGATAAAATCCGGGAAGCAACGGATTAGACATTATGATTATTTACAGTTATGGCAACAGGAGGGTGAGATACAACGGGGATTAGCTCAAGCAGCTGGTTCCAATCCTATCAGGAAACTGATAGCTACCGCACCACCACCACCACCATACATAACAGGAGAGAAAGTGGCTACAGAGAATGGCATACTGGTATATGATAAAAGTGCACTTAATAAATGTATTAATGATAAGAGTAAAGTAGATAAGTGTATTGATGCTAATGTTAACCCGTGCAAGTTGAATCCCGTCTTAAACTTCCCCCAGGAAGATGAGCCTACCACAATATCGGCACTCTCTCTAGCAGCCACCATAAGAGAGACTACAGTGGGCACGGCCCAACCAGTAAGAGGAGTAGCAAATGCCCCTAGTGGAGGGACAGGTGAGGTCGTGTCCACAGGTAAGTACGGTACTGTACATTATGCAGAAACAATTACACCACACATTGTAGATCAACCCAGAATGATGTAATTGAACTTAATCCTGTCAGAGTGATCGCAGTTCCAAATGGAAAAACTGACGCTTCGGGAGTCACTCCCGTCAGGAACATTGCAATGCATTGTCCCTGGTCTCGGACAGAATTAAGGACAATTATGTCAGAATTTCCTGATCCTAGGAAAGATCTAGTTGCCAGCCAAAGATTCATTAGAGAATTAGGTAACTCAGCAGAACCCAATAACAAAGATTGGCGGACATTGTGAGGGCATGTTTGCCCTCCAATATCGGCTCTGCGAGATTTATCGCTGATTGTAAGTTAGATGAAGAGGTACCTCTCACTGATGAGTACAATCAGGACAATGTAAAACGGATCAACCTGCAGTTAGGAGTATATTTCCCGGCTGTTGTCAAGTGGAACAAAATCTTCTCCATAAGACAAAAAGAAGGTGAAACTGCTCCTGATTATTTCCATTGGGCACTGCAGGAAATGGCTAGGTACACTGGAATAGAAGACCTTAAGACAAATGTGCATCATAGGGAAGTGGCTGTTTCTGTATTAATGGATGGTTTAAAGGAAGTGTTGAGAACAAGGGTACAGACCACTCAACCAAATTGGCGAGGTATGTCGGTGGCTGCTTTGAGAGAGACCGCTATTGAACATGATCGGAACATCATGAGACACAGGGAGTCAAAGGGCAATAAGCTGATGGCAGTAAGCATACAAGCCCTTACAACAAAGCCACCTCAGCCTAAGCCCCAGACCCCTGTGGGTAAGTCAAATGTGATAACATGTTACAACTGTCACAAAGAAGGTCATATTGCACGGAATTGTATGTTTAACGACCCACATAAGGTATATCAACCCCCTAGACATGACACACGTAATTGGGATGAGGGACCGCAGAGACGGAGGTATGGGACACATACAGGGGAAACAAGAAGGTACCCACCAAGAAGAGACTGGCAAGTCTCTGAAAATTCCCAGTTACCCCCTTCACATGTTGTAGCTCCCAGCGCACTGCGGGAAGGTCACCACATACAATAGGGATGGGGCCACACCTGTAGTCTGCAGCCAGTGAAATTAATTGCGAGTCTTGGAAGTGAACCCGAGGTCACAATTGATGTAGCTGGTAGATCTCTACCTTTCCTTGTAGATACGGGAGCGGCCAAGTCAGTGATAAATTCGACGGTGGGTATGAAGACCACTGGTAAAACAATTCCAGCCATGGGAGTAACAGGAGTAGTACAACACTACCCCTTAAGCAAACCAGCAGAGATTACGATAGGGCCTTTGCAGACCAAGCACTCCTTTTTGCTAGCTGCATCAGCTCCGACTAATCTACTTGGGAGAGATTTACTGTGCAAAATGGGGTGTGTCATATATTGTACCCCTGGAGGTGTGTTCTTAGATATACCCGAGAATCACGCTCAGGAAGTACAGGATATGCTAGACTCCCCACAAAGGTTAATGACACACACTGCTGTTACAGATAGGTGTCCATCCAAGGTAGAGGAAATAATTTCCCAGATACCGGAGTCACTTTGGACCAAGGATGGACAAGACACTGGATTGATGGCAAATGTAGCTCCCGTAGTAGTTCAAGTAAAAGATGGTAGGATAGCTCCAAAAATCCCACAGTATCCTCTGAAGCCAGAGGTGGAGTTAGGAGTTTACCCAGTAATAGAGCGCTTGCTACAACAGGGCATTCAGGTTAGGACGTCCAGCACTGCCAATAGTCCCATCTTCCCTGTGAAAAAGAGTGGGGGGAGGGGTTACAGGCTAGTGCAGGATCTAAGGGGGATCAACAAAATAGTTGAGAGCCAATTCCCCGTAGTGCCAAATCCAGCTGTCATCCTTATGCAAATCCCTCCCACTGCAAAATTTTTCACTGTAATTGACCTCTGCTCCGCTTTCTTTTCGGTACCTCTGCACCCTGACAGCCAATACTTGTTTGCATTTACATACAGAGGAGTACAGTACACCTGGACTCGTTTACCACAAGGTTTCATTGACAGCCCAAGTATTTTATCACAGGCTTTGCATGATTGTTTACAATCCTTTCAACCTGAGAGCGGATCAGTATTAATACAGTATGTAGATGACTTACTGCTGTGTTCTGATTCACTCGAATCGTCCTTGAGAGACACGAAACAGCTGCTGTTTCATCTTTCTGATACGGGACACAAGGTTTCAAAGGATAAGTTGCAATTATGCCAGACCAAGGTAAAATATTTGGGACATTGTTTGACACAAGGACTGAGACACCTCACCGCTGATAGAATACAGGCGATTTACGACATGACTCTGCCACAGACTCAGCAACAGATTCGCACTTTCCTAGGAATGTGCGGGTACTGCCGCAACTGGATCCCAGGGTTTTCCATACTAGCCTTACCTTTGCAAGAGATGGTCTCATCAAACAAACCAGATCGGATTTCGCACACAGATGAGTCTGAACTGTCATTTGAGAGACTCAAACAGTGCCTAACGCAGGCACCAGCATTAGGTATGTCAGATTATGGGAAACCCTTTGAACTGTACGGTACGGAAAGTGCTGGGTGTGCGGCAGGTGTTTTAACCCAGAAGCATGGTGATGCCAGCAGGCCGGTAGCCTACTACAGCGCTCAGCTAGACACCGTAGCACGATCCCTCCCCACATGCTTGCGAAGTGTTGCTGCGATAGCATTGCTAGTGAGTAAAAGCGAAGATGTAGTGTTAGGACACAACCTGACAATCCATACACCTCATGCAGTGTCGGCCTTACTGAATTCTGCCCAAACCAAACACGTCTCATCTGCTCGGTTTACAAGGTGGGAATTAGCACTAATGGCCCCTGTAAACATCACCATAAGGAGATGCAGCACACTAAATCCTGCAACGTATCTCCCAGGTGTGCCTGGACAGGCACAAAGGGTGGGGGATGAGAATGATGGCGAAGGAGGATTTAGTACAGACACTGACACACATGATTGTATGGAATATTTGACCCAAAATTTCACTGCAAGGCCTGACATCAGTGACAACCCACTGGAAGGTGTAGATTTTACTTTTTACACTGACGGTAGTTGCCACAGACAGACGGACTCGGGAGACTTGTGTACTGGATACGCAGTCGTAGATGACAAAGGTACCATAGAAGCGAAACCCCTGGGCCCACCTCACTCAGCACAAGTTGCTGAGCTGGTCGCCCTAACCAGAGCGTGTGAATTGGCTAAAGGTAAGTCAGCCAATATCTACACGGATTCTAGGTATGCCTTTGGAGTAGTACATGATTTCGGGGCCCTACGGCGCCTCAGAAATTTCATGACGGCAGCTGGCACACCCGTGGCGCATGCAACCCACAACAAAAGACTTCTAGTAGCGATACAGGAACCCGACAGAGTGGCTGTTATCAAGTGTAAAGCCCACACATACAGCCATGACCCGGTGTCACTTGGTAACAGCCGGGCAGACGAAGCTGCAAAATCAGCAGCCAGTAACCCCATACAGACAGACATCACACAACTGATGGTGTTCAATACCGTCAGCACACAGAAATTGAGTGAAATGCAAGATTTGTGTTCTCCACAGGAAAAGGCAGTTTGGAGGTCATAAGGATATGGCCAGGAGTCCTCAGGACTCTGGACAGATGGACAGTGTAAGCCAGTGGCACCCAGAGCATACCTTCCAAGTTTAGCGGAGGCGGTCCATGGGCTAAATCATCTTGGCAAAGAAGGTATGTGCAAGTTGGTAAGAGCCTACTGGTGTGCACCAGGATTTTCTTCCCATGCGGGTAAGAGGGCAATGACATGCCTCACCTGCTTAAGGAAGAATATTGGAAAGGCGATACCAACAGAACCATCCCATATTCCGCCAACGGACGTCCCTTTTCAGGTGATACAAATTGATTTCATCCAATTGCCACCTTGTAGAAATTTAAAGTATGTATTGGTTTGTATTGATGTGTTTTCAAATTGGGTTGAAGCATTCCCCGCCTCCACAAATACCGCTACGTTTACTGCAAAGAAAATTGTGCAGGAATTTGTGTGCAGGTATGGTATCCCTAGGATAATTGAAAGTGATAGGGGTACCCATTTCACAGGTGAAGTCTTTCAGGTAATGTGCAAATTAATGGGAATTAATAGTAAGCTGCATAGTCCGTACCGCCCACAGGCGAGTGCGAAAGTGGAAAGAGTAAACAGCACTATTAAGAACAAGTTGAGCAAAGTAATGGCTGAAACTGGATTGTTGTGGCCAGAAGCTTTGCCACTTGTACTGTACAGCATCAGAACCACTCCCAGGTCCCCTCTTAATCTGTCCCCCTTTGAAATTCTTTTTGGTCGACAACCCCATGTAATGATTGACACCCAGGATGATTTGAAATGTAACAATGAAGTCACTGTAAAGTATTTGGTTAAGATGAGCAAGCAGTTGGGGAATCAGAATAGCAATCTAAAGCTGGTGATTCCTGATCTGCTGGACAGTAATTGTCATGACATTGAACCTGGGGATTATGTAATGATTCGCAATTTTCTACGCTCAGGTTGCCTGATTGACCGGTGGGAAGGTCCGTACCAAGTCTTATTGACCAGCACGACAGCATTGAAGGTTGCCGAGAGAGAGACTTGGGTCCACTCATCCCACTGTAAGAAGGTCGCTGACCCAGAGAAAGCCCGTGACAAAGAGCAGAGTGTGGAGGAAACCGTATCACTGGAGTGTCTGTTCCGGGAAGGCTGAGAGGCAGGACTGTTGTCACTGCATCTGAGCACAGAAAACTACAAGATCAGAGGCAGTTGTCGCGCCAAGTTCTTTTCCCTCCTAGCTATTTTCCCTACCCCCATTACAACTCTTTCTTTCTCCTCCTGTAAGATGGACTCGCCCCAAGAGACTGCAGTCCGTGTTTTCCTGTTGACCCTGTTGTTGACCAGAGCAGTCTGTTTCGGTGAAAGTACCAGTGAGGTCGAGAAAGATCCGGAATGGGTTCTGATGACTAGGATGGATTCGTAGAATTCCAAGAGCAACACAATCACCGAGCAAAGGCGAGTATCAGAAAACGATCTGGTAGCCATGACACTAATAGACATTGTGAAGGATTGTTAGCTGAAGAGAACTGTATCTGTAGGATTTGTGACAACATAGCTGAGGACGGGTGCATCCAGAGATGTCAGTCCAGCATTAATATCGATATGGACCGTCATCCATTGAGTGACTATCACTCATTAGTGGGTAAGGTTTTAAACCAAACAGAATGCTGGGTGTGCTCACAAGTACCTCAAGGTCATAGAAAGTCAGGACTAGTGCCATACTCTTTAACGATAGATGAGGTACTTGAATTAAGGGGTGGGAGACCGGTGGACAAGAAATTTAATATTTCTAGGCCTCCTAGTTTGAAGCTCCACCAATATCATGTGGATAGGTCCCTAATATGTTTTAACATTTCCAATCCCTGAAAGCCGGGAAATTGGGAGGTGACATGGAACAACCAAACCATGACATTCTCATACAGAGCCGATAGATTTCCCGTAGGTTCAGAGCTTATACGCCAAATAGCCAACAGTGGAAGATATTTCCAATATAGGTACACTCTAGGAAGTAGGCCCATGCGAGTTGGAGAAGTATCACCAGGATACTGTGCGCATATCATACAACCTGATACGTGTACTAGACAAATGAGACAGTTAGGGATAGGATTTTTCACTTGGAAGGTTTGTAATATGGTGATGTCATATTCAGTCCCATATGTCCTCCCCGATGATGCATATTTCATATGTGGGAGGAAGGCGTATAAGTGGCTTGCCCCAAACTCAGAGGGATTGTGTTACATTGGAAGAGTGTTGCCAGAAGTAATGACCATTACCCATGAAAAGATGAAAGACGTTCACCGCAATGCTCAAGCTCCTTACACTCACACCCATTACGAACACATTGTAAAGAGACACCTTGTAGATAGGACAGAGCATGCAGCCTCTGATTTTATCCACGAATCCACCGGGATTCAACTCCTACTCGCGTTAGATATCACCCGTACCGCCAGAGGAGTTATAAATTTTAGGTATATTACTGCGCTAGCGAACCTGATAGACAATATCACCGAGATGTATGATGACACCTTCAGGTATACCGGGAGAGAATTGCAAGCTTACAAAACGGAACTGATCCAGCACAGGATGGTTCTCAATTACATCACAGCAGTAACAGGAGGGTATTGTGTCACCCTAGCAACTCAATATGGTGTGAAGTGTTGTACGTATATCACAAACAGCACAGAGGACCCAACAGAGGTCATAGATCAAAAGATGGATGATATCTTGCAATTGAAGTGGGAGTTCCGAAGGAGGCACAACCTCACCCTTACTTCTGTGGGTAATGAACTGACCGGCTGGGAATCATGGTTGAACCCACGCAATTGGTTCTCAGGTTTGGGAGAATGGGCTCAAAATGTTATCGTTGCTGTAGGGAAATTCCTCTTGAGTATCCTAGGAGTTGTCGTAATGATTGGTTTGATATTTAGATGTGTTCGAATCTTAATGAATTGCAAGCGAAGTACCAAATTAATGAGTTTGAAGAGCGAGGGCATTGTAACTACAACTAGTTTAATTTATGACCCATCAATTGAGACAATGCTGTGATAAGACGTGATTCCACGGTCCGTTTCTTTCACCCGTTTCTCCTTTGTTTTTCTCCAAGGTAAAAAGACATCTACCCGGAAGAAGAATTTGATGACCCATTATACAGACCATTGATGAACTGTTTCACCGACAATTGATGAACCCTTAGAGACTGTAATTTTTATGGACACTTGAAGAGCTTTGCTTGCCATTTACAGCAAAGATACAGCAATCCAGACAAGACATCAACAAGACTCCAACAAACGCCCAAGGACGACCACATACATAATCATACGAATGCATTTATAACGCATGTTTCTTATCTTCATCTCTACTATCTTCAGGTAGTGACACACATAGTCGACAGGTGATATAGACACATATATTAGCACTCACATATTTTCCCCCTTCATGTATCATCAACTAATGTGCACCCCATTTGTTGGAACAAAAAAAGCCGAAAAGAGCTCGGTAGAGTTTGTTAGCCCATTTACAGACCCTTAATACGGGATAAGAAGGATTCAATGTATACTTCGCAATACCTCGAAGCTTGGTTTAGAACACATACGGCACGATGATACATGACCCCTCAGACATGGATTTCATACATACATGCTTTTACTATCTCATTAGGTCATACATTTCCCACCTTCTCCTCTCCTCCCTACTCCCAATCATAAATAGATAGTTCATGGTATTATATATTTTTCTGCTTAAATTGTTTAGATAGTGGCAGTTATTATTTACTGCCAAAGGGTGGTCTGTCAAAGTCGAAAAATATCCTGATTCACAATGCCTTGTACTAACCCCAATGCACATGCCTGCTGCTCGTGCACCCACTCCCCCGTGCGTACGCATCCCCTCAGGTTGCGTAAGGGACGCTCCGGCATCTCCTGCGCATGGAGATGTGTATTTATGGCGAAGTTTGTAAGCGTCTAGCGGGCGACTCGATCGCAACATATTTAACCCATATAGTGTGTTTTATAGATAATATTCCCCTTAACAATGTCAGCAAGTATGTTTAGTGTAAATGATTCTTGGACAGAGGGATTCCTCTTTGCATGATAGGAAGGGTCAGAGAAAGGTAGAAAGGTGGTGTTTAGTATCCAGCTGTAGAGTATTTTAATGGTAACATTTCAGTGTTGGTTAGGAACAGATCGCTCGCTTCTGCGTATAGTTATGTACAAAAGTAGTTTATAGACATTTACTGTATTTGCAGTTTATTACACATGCGGCGGGAATCCTGAGGATACCTCCCACCTGGGCAGTTGGAAATAGACACAGTTCACCTGCTTAAACCCACCTATGACCTTTTGTTATAACATACACAAGGTGGAAAGCTGCTCAATCAGATTGTAATGTCACTCAGGTGCTAAAAGGGGAGGGGTAATTCTGTGTAGGAAAAAAAACTGTGTTCCCTAATGCACACCGAGTGAATAATATTACTATATAATAATAGTCAGATAATACGGAGATCTTAGTTGCGTATATCTGCAGATATAGGGTTAAGCCCCCAGGCCGATCGACAAGGCTTCTCCGTCACTGGGGGTCCCTAATACTAGGTATGGGCCTGGGGCGCAGTACCCCACAAAGTCGGCACAGGTCGGCCACCCCAGGTCAGCACACAGGTGAAAATTAATAGGGGTTAATAAGAAGCACAGAAGTGCTATGTAAGTGATGTGATTAAAATAATATATACAAAGTGATAGGAAAAATAATAAGTGTTAATAAAGTGTTAGGGTGTGCACACCCTAACACTTTATTAACACTTATTATTTTTCCTATCACTTTGTATATATTATTTTAATCACATCACTTACATAGCACTTCTGTGCTTCTTATTAACCCCTATTAATTTTCACCTGTGTGCTGATCTGGGGTGGCCGACCTGTGCCGACATTGTGGGGTCCTGCGCCCCAGGCCCATACCTAGTATTAGGGACCCCCAGTGACGGAGAAGCCTTGTCGATCGGCCTGGGGGCTTAACCCTATATCTGCAGATATACGCAACTAAGATCTCCGTATTATCTGACTATTATTATATAGTAATATTATTCACTCGGTGTGCATTAGGGAACACAGTTTTTTTTCCTACACCTTTTGTTATAATGCAGAGACACATTCCTGTGTCCAATGAACAACGAGATTATAGGGACCATTGTATTGTTACTGTATGCTGTGTATATAAGGACCACCATTCCTGGGCCAGTCACTCACTCTCTCTGCAAGGTTTTCACATTGAAGGCTGAGGGCTGGAATCCAGGAAGCGCTTGCGAATCATTCCCACGTGTGTAAGTTCTCTGTAGCCATTTTGTTATCCTTTTGTGTATGCCATTCGTTCTCATTCTGTTTGCTTTGTGTTTGCGATCGCTTCGCTATTGTTTATATTATTCCTTGTTATTCTGCTTATCTATGTTAGACTGCAGTGTATGACCTGTATTGTTTTTCCCCTTTTTACACTAAAGAATCATCCACGAGGGTGTTAGAACCTGAGTGGTTTTCAGATCCAAACAAGGCCTTGCGTATTCAATAGTTATTGTAAAGGGTTTCTGAGTGTCTCAATCGCTCAAACAGCTTTCATAGTATCAAGGTCAATAAGCGTTACATCATTGTAGTATCTCAGTACTAAGGTTTACAGTATAAGCATACCCTTACAGTGTGTTGTTAATAAGGTTTACTGTGTATCATTCTGTGAGCGTCTGCGCCGCTCGTGTCTCACTCTCACGGCGCAGCGTCCGCTACACCAATAGCGTAGCATTACGGTACTCGGCCGCCTATAGCGTGCTCGATACTAAGAGCCCGTGAGCGTATGTGTCGCTCTTGCGTCGCGCCACGGCCTAGCGTCTGCTACGCTAAGTGCGTACCCTTACGGTACTCCGTGCGACAATTGCGTACTAAGTCCATAATAAGTATATAGCTTATGTTCAAAGGTAATAATTTACTTTATCAATTGAAGGCTCGTCCGGTCCTCCTCATATCCGCAACCTAGTGGAACCAAGCAGACTTTATCCATCCGCAAAGGGCGGGAAGGTAGTATCCCCTGTTATCCGTTTGGTGGTTGGGTATACGGTAGTGCTGATTAGATAAGCGTCTGCTCCGCTTGGTTTGTAGGGATGCTGGTGGGATCGGGAATCGAAAGGTAAGAACGTTAAGCTATTGTCGTTTTAAATCTGTTTTAAATTTCTGTATTGGTGCAAATTGCACACGCAACACACACACACACCTGTACTTTTCATTTGTGTATTTTCACCTATCTACCTTTCTGTTTGCCATTAGCATTGATCACGTGCTGAGGAAATTTGCTGCTATTTTAGTTAAAAGTAAAACTAATACTTAAGGGAGTAATTGTAAAACACGCACGCAGCCTGACCCAGTTATAAAGGTTATACAGGAAATACTGTGTGGTGTTTGGTAAACGATTATAGTTAAATATCGTTTGCATTTATAGAAGCGTGTTATTTGTGTTGCTGCGGACGTGTCCTGCCTGTGTACACGTGTCTCTGACCGAGTGCGAGACAGCGTACGCTACGCAAAGGCCTACACACGTGGCGTATAATACGCAACGTGCGTACAGATACGCCCACTAAATACAAATCACACGATAGCATTGTTTCAGTAAGGCGATACGGAAGCCACGAGATAATAGCACAAATTTGTTCAGTTTCCTAAACTTAGTTTAAAAAGATCCTCCTCTCGTTGCATTACCTCTGGGATTAGCCTGTGTTACCTGAATGAAAGAAATTTTCTGTACAGAAAAATCAAAGTATATATGAAGTGAAAGAGCGTGTGTATGCAAGTAAAGTTTTCTTTTGTGTGAACCCCGGAAATCGAGATCTCGTAGAAGGACACCCATGAAGTGAACACGTGGTGGTGTGGGAGAAGGCCATCTCACGTTAACAGTGAATAAGGTAAGAGGAGCAATTAGTGTTACAGCAGACCAAAAGGTCTGCCAAAGTCAGAAATCCGTTAAAAGTACCTATACGAAGCTCTGAAGACCCTGACTTAAGAAAAGTAAGAGGTAGTGAGCGCAGCCCCGGGGGTTGGCGCAGTACCCATATAGGCCCGTGTTGAGAATACGCTCCGGCTGAAGGTTTCGCAGTCTAAACAACCGTTTCCGTTGGTCGTGCGGCGGATAAGTAATAGTTACTTATACGCAGTGCGACTGTACCACATGTAACTGTGTGCATTAGTTGGTTACCTTGATACCCATTATGCAATTTGCGTACGCTTTGCGGGATCATAAACGCTATTTGTACACTTTAACGTGATTTGTGTAGGTTTTTTTTTATTTTAAGGGAGGTTCGCTGATCACTCAGGAATTCTCCAGCAACTGATACTTACTGGGGAGGGTAGCATACTCCCACACGTCCCAGTAAATAGAGGTTACACAGGGGCCCTGGGTTGAGTACGCCAGTGCTGAAGCAGTGTGTGGGTGTATTAGTCGACATGGGCGAGAGTGGGTGAAGGCACTCGTTGGACTTTCACCGTCGCCTTACCTCTGAGAACGTGGTTTTTGTAGGAATTTGCTGAGAAGGCAATACCTGCAAAGAATGGGGGCCAGTTGCTCAAGTAAGAGACGATCAACCAAGGTTTAGGTTGATATAATGCCACGACCAGTCGGGTTGGCAAGGTATATAATGTGTGAAAAATATAGATCACACGCCGAGGTTTTATGCAATGAGTGGGAACATATGACTGTGAACGATGGGGAGAAGTTCCCTAGGGTAGGCAGTTTTAATCCTGAGGTTTTGCAAAATTTAAGGAGAAGGGTATGTCTGATAAAATCCGGGAAGCAACGGATTAGACATTATGATTATTTACAGTTATGGCAACAGGAGGGTGAGATACAACGGGGATTAGCTCAAGCAGCTGGTTCCAATCCTATCAGGAAACTGATAGCTACCGCACCACCACCACCACCATACATAACAGGAGAGAAAGTGGCTACAGAGAATGGCATACTGGTATATGATAAAAGTGCACTTAATAAATGTATTAATGATAAGAGTAAAGTAGATAAGTGTATTGATGCTAATGTTAACCCGTGCAAGTTGAATCCCGTCTTAAACTTCCCCCAGGAAGATGAGCCTACCACAATATCGGCACTCTCTCTAGCAGCCACCATAAGAGAGACTACAGTGGGCACGGCCCAACCAGTAAGAGGAGTAGCAAATGCCCCTAGTGGAGGGACAGGTGAGGTCGTGTCCACAGGTAAGTACGGTACTGTACATTATGCAGAAACAATTACACCACACATTGTAGATCAACCCAGAATGATGTAATTGAACTTAATCCTGTCAGAGTGATCGCAGTTCCAAATGGAAAAACTGACGCTTCGGGAGTCACTCCCGTCAGGAACATTGCAATGCATTGTCCCTGGTCTCGGACAGAATTAAGGACAATTATGTCAGAATTTCCTGATCCTAGGAAAGATCTAGTTGCCAGCCAAAGATTCATTAGAGAATTAGGTAACTCAGCAGAACCCAATAACAAAGATTGGCGGACATTGTGAGGGCATGTTTGCCCTCCAATATCGGCTCTGCGAGATTTATCGCTGATTGTAAGTTAGATGAAGAGGTACCTCTCACTGATGAGTACAATCAGGACAATGTAAAACGGATCAACCTGCAGTTAGGAGTATATTTCCCGGCTGTTGTCAAGTGGAACAAAATCTTCTCCATAAGACAAAAAGAAGGTGAAACTGCTCCTGATTATTTCCATTGGGCACTGCAGGAAATGGCTAGGTACACTGGAATAGAAGACCTTAAGACAAATGTGCATCATAGGGAAGTGGCTGTTTCTGTATTAATGGATGGTTTAAAGGAAGTGTTGAGAACAAGGGTACAGACCACTCAACCAAATTGGCGAGGTATGTCGGTGGCTGCTTTGAGAGAGACCGCTATTGAACATGATCGGAACATCATGAGACACAGGGAGTCAAAGGGCAATAAGCTGATGGCAGTAAGCATACAAGCCCTTACAACAAAGCCACCTCAGCCTAAGCCCCAGACCCCTGTGGGTAAGTCAAATGTGATAACATGTTACAACTGTCACAAAGAAGGTCATATTGCACGGAATTGTATGTTTAACGACCCACATAAGGTATATCAACCCCCTAGACATGACACACGTAATTGGGATGAGGGACCGCAGAGACGGAGGTATGGGACACATACAGGGGAAACAAGAAGGTACCCACCAAGAAGAGACTGGCAAGTCTCTGAAAATTCCCAGTTACCCCCTTCACATGTTGTAGCTGCCAGCGCACTGCGGGAAGGTCACCACATACAATAGGGATGGGGCCACACCTGTAGTCTGCAGCCAGTGAAATTAATTGCGAGTCTTGGAAGTGAACCCGAGGTCACAATTGATGTAGCTGGTAGATCTCTACCTTTCCTTGTAGATACGGGAGCGGCCAAGTCAGTGATAAATTCGACGGTGGGTATGAAGACCACTGGTAAAACAATTCCAGCCATGGGAGTAACAGGAGTAGTACAACACTACCCCTTAAGCAAACCAGCAGAGATTACGATAGGGCCTTTGCAGACCAAGCACTCCTTTTTGCTAGCTGCATCAGCTCCGACTAATCTACTTGGGAGAGATTTACTGTGCAAAATGGGGTGTGTCATATATTGTACCCCTGGAGGTGTGTTCTTAGATATACCCGAGAATCACGCTCAGGAAGTACAGGATATGCTAGACTCCCCACAAAGGTTAATGACACACACTGCTGTTACAGATAGGTGTCCATCCAAGGTAGAGGAAATAATTTCCCAGATACCGGAGTCACTTTGGACCAAGGATGGACAAGACACTGGATTGATGGCAAATGTAGCTCCCGTAGTAGTTCAAGTAAAAGATGGTAGGATAGCTCCAAAAATCCCACAGTATCCTCTGAAGCCAGAGGTGGAGTTAGGAGTTTACCCAGTAATAGAGCGCTTGCTACAACAGGGCATTCAGGTTAGGACGTCCAGCACTGCCAATAGTCCCATCTTCCCTGTGAAAAAGAGTGGGGGGAGGGGTTACAGGCTAGTGCAGGATCTAAGGGGGATCAACAAAATAGTTGAGAGCCAATTCCCCGTAGTGCCAAATCCAGCTGTCATCCTTATGCAAATCCCTCCCACTGCAAAATTTTTCACTGTAATTGACCTCTGCTCCGCTTTCTTTTCGGTACCTCTGCACCCTGACAGCCAATACTTGTTTGCATTTACATACAGAGGAGTACAGTACACCTGGACTCGTTTACCACAAGGTTTCATTGACAGCCCAAGTATTTTATCACAGGCTTTGCATGATTGTTTACAATCCTTTCAACCTGAGAGCGGATCAGTATTAATACAGTATGTAGATGACTTACTGCTGTGTTCTGATTCACTCGAATCGTCCTTGAGAGACACGAAACAGCTGCTGTTTCATCTTTCTGATACGGGACACAAGGTTTCAAAGGATAAGTTGCAATTATGCCAGACCAAGGTAAAATATTTGGGACATTGTTTGACACAAGGACTGAGACACCTCACCGCTGATAGAATACAGGCGATTTACGACATGACTCTGCCACAGACTCAGCAACAGATTCGCACTTTCCTAGGAATGTGCGGGTACTGCCGCAACTGGATCCCAGGGTTTTCCATACTAGCCTTACCTTTGCAAGAGATGGTCTCATCAAACAAACCAGATCGGATTTCGCACACAGATGAGTCCGAACTGTCATTTGAGAGACTCAAACAGTGCCTAACGCAGGCACCAGCATTAGGTATGTCAGATTATGGGAAACCCTTTGAACTGTACGGTACGGAAAGTGCTGGGTGTGCGGCAGGTGTTTTAACCCAGAAGCATGGTGATGCCAGCAGGCCGGTAGCCTACTACAGCGCTCAGCTAGACACCGTAGCACGATCCCTCCCCACATGCTTGCGAAGTGTTGCTGCGATAGCATTGCTAGTGAGTAAAAGCGAAGATGTAGTGTTAGGACACAACCTGACAATCCATACACCTCATGCAGTGTCGGCCTTACTGAATTCTGCCCAAACCAAACACGTCTCATCTGCTCGGTTTACAAGGTGGGAATTAGCACTAATGGCCCCTGTAAACATCACCATAAGGAGATGCAGCACACTAAATCCTGCAACGTATCTCCCAGGTGTGCCTGGACAGGCACAAAGGGTGGGGGATGAGAATGATGGCGAAGGAGGATTTAGTACAGACACTGACACACATGATTGTATGGAATATTTGACCCAAAATTTCACTGCAAGGCCTGACATCAGTGACAACCCACTGGAAGGTGTAGATTTTACTTTTTACACTGACGGTAGTTGCCACAGACAGACGGACTCGGGAGACTTGTGTACTGGATACGCAGTCGTAGATGACAAAGGTACCATAGAAGCGAAACCCCTGGGCCCACCTCACTCAGCACAAGTTGCTGAGCTGGTCGCCCTAACCAGAGCGTGTGAATTGGCTAAAGGTAAGTCAGCCAATATCTACACGGATTCTAGGTATGCCTTTGGAGTAGTACATGATTTCGGGGCCCTACGGCGCCTCAGAAATTTCATGACGGCAGCTGGCACACCCGTGGCGCATGCAACCCACAACAAAAGACTTCTAGTAGCGATACAGGAACCCGACAGAGTGGCTGTTATCAAGTGTAAAGCCCACACATACAGCCATGACCCGGTGTCACTTGGTAACAGCCGGGCAGACGAAGCTGCAAAATCAGCAGCCAGTAACCCCATACAGACAGACATCACACAACTGATGGTGTTCAATACCGTCAGCACACAGAAATTGAGTGAAATGCAAGATTTGTGTTCTCCACAGGAAAAGGCAGTTTGGAGGTCATAAGGATATGGCCAGGAGTCCTCAGGACTCTGGACAGATGGACAGTGTAAGCCAGTGGCACCCAGAGCATACCTTCCAAGTTTAGCGGAGGCGGTCCATGGGCTAAATCATCTTGGCAAAGAAGGTATGTGCAAGTTGGTAAGAGCCTACTGGTGTGCACCAGGATTTTCTTCCCATGCGGGTAAGAGGGCAATGACATGCCTCACCTGCTTAAGGAAGAATATTGGAAAGGCGATACCAACAGAACCATCCCATATTCCGCCAACGGACGTCCCTTTTCAGGTGATACAAATTGATTTCATCCAATTGCCACCTTGTAGAAATTTAAAGTGTGTATTGGTTTGTATTGATGTGTTTTCAAATTGGGTTGAAGCATTCCCCGCCTCCACAAATACCGCTACGTTTACTGCAAAGAAAATTGTGCAGGAATTTGTGTGCAGGTATGGTATCCCTAGGATAATTGAAAGTGATAGGGGTACCCATTTCACAGGTGAAGTCTTTCAGGTAATGTGCAAATTAATGGGAATTAATAGTAAGCTGCATAGTCCGTACCGCCCACAGGCGAGTGCGAAAGTGGAAAGAGTAAACAGCACTATTAAGAACAAGTTGAGCAAAGTAATGGCTGAAACTGGATTGTTGTGGCCAGAAGCTTTGCCACTTGTACTGTACAGCATCAGAACCACTCCCAGGTCCCCTCTTAATCTGTCCCCCTTTGAAATTCTTTTTGGTCGACAACCCCATGTAATGATTGACACCCAGGATGATTTGAAATGTAACAATGAAGTCACTGTAAAGTATTTGGTTAAGATGAGCAAGCAGTTGGGGAATCAGAATAGCAATCTAAAGCTGGTGATTCCTGATCTGCTGGACAGTAATTGTCATGACATTGAACCTGGGGATTATGTAATGATTCGCAATTTTCTACGCTCAGGTTGCCTGATTGACCGGTGGGAAGGTCCGTACCAAGTCTTATTGACCAGCACGACAGCATTGAAGGTTGCCGAGAGAGAGACTTGGGTCCACTCATCCCACTGTAAGAAGGTCGCTGACCCAGAGAAAGCCCGTGACAAAGAGCAGAGTGTGGAGGAAACCGTATCACTGGAGTGTCTGTTCCGGGAAGGCTGAGAGGCAGGACTGTTGTCACTGCATCTGAGCACAGAAAACTACAAGATCAGAGGCAGTTGTCGCGCCAAGTTCTTTTCCCTCCTAGCTATTTTCCCTACCCCCATTACAACTCTTTCTTTCTCCTCCTGTAAGATGGACTCGCCCCAAGAGACTGCAGTCCGTGTTTTCCTGTTGACCCTGTTGTTGACCAGAGCAGTCTGTTTCGGTGAAAGTACCAGTGAGGTCGAGAAAGATCCGGAATGGGTTCTGATGACTAGGATGGATTCGTAGAATTCCAAGAGCAACACAATCACCGAGCAAAGGCGAGTATCAGAAAACGATCTGGTAGCCATGACACTAATAGACATTGTGAAGGATTGTTAGCTGAAGAGAACTGTATCTGTAGGATTTGTGACAACATAGCTGAGGACGGGTGCATCCAGAGATGTCAGTCCAGCATTAATATCGATATGGACCGTCATCCATTGAGTGACTATCACTCATTAGTGGGTAAGGTTTTAAACCAAACAGAATGCTGGGTGTGCTCACAAGTACCTCAAGGTCATAGAAAGTCAGGACTAGTGCCATACTCTTTAACGATAGATGAGGTACTTGAATTAAGGGGTGGGAGACCGGTGGACAAGAAATTTAATATTTCTAGGCCTCCTAGTTTGAAGCTCCACCAATATCATGTGGATAGGTCCCTAATATGTTTTAACATTTCCAATCCCTGAAAGCCGGGAAATTGGGAGGTGACATGGAACAACCAAACCATGACATTCTCATACAGAGCCGATAGATTGCCCGTAGGTTCAGAGCTTATACGCCAAATAGCCAACAGTGGAAGATATTTCCAATATAGGTACACTCTAGGAAGTAGGCCCATGCGAGTTGGAGAAGTATCACCAGGATACTGTGCGCATATCATACAACCTGATACGTGTACTAGACAAATGAGACAGTTAGGGATAGGATTTTTCACTTGGAAGGTTTGTAATATGGTGATGTCATATTCAGTCCCATATGTCCTCCCCGATGATGCATATTTCATATGTGGGAGGAAGGCGTATAAGTGGCTTGCCCCAAACTCAGAGGGATTGTGTTACATTGGAAGAGTGTTGCCAGAAGTAATGACCATTACCCATGAAAAGATGAAAGACGTTCACCGCAATGCTCAAGCTCCTTACACTCACACCCATTACGAACACATTGTAAAGAGACACCTTGTAGATAGGACAGAGCATGCAGCCTCTGATTTTATCCACGAATCCACCGGGATTCAACTCCTACTCGCGTTAGATATCACCCGTACCGCCAGAGGAGTTATACATTTTAGGTATATTACTGCGCTAGCGAACCTGATAGACAATATCACCGAGATGTATGATGACACCTTCAGGTATACCGGGAGAGAATTGCAAGCTTACAAAACGGAACTGATCCAGCACAGGATGGTTCTCAATTACATCACAGCAGTAACAGGAGGGTATTGTGTCACCCTAGCAACTCAATATGGTGTGAAGTGTTGTACGTATATCACAAACAGCACAGAGGACCCAACAGAGGTCATAGATCAAAAGATGGATGATATCTTGCAATTGAAGTGGGAGTTCCGAAGGAGGCACAACCTCACCCTTACTTCTGTGGGTAATGAACTGACCGGCTGGGAATCATGGTTGAACCCACGCAATTGGTTCTCAGGTTTGGGAGAATGGGCTCAAAATGTTATCGTTGCTGTAGGGAAATTCCTCTTGAGTATCCTAGGAGTTGTCGTAATGATTGGTTTGATATTTAGATGTGTTCGAATCTTAATGAATTGCAAGCGAAGTACCAAATTAATGAGTTTGAAGAGCGAGGGCATTGTAACTACAACTAGTTTAATTTATGACCCATCAATTGAGACAATGCTGTGATAAGACGTGATTCCACGGTCCGTTTCTTTCACCCGTTTCTCCTTTGTTTTTCTCCAAGGTAAAAAGACATCTACCCGGAAGAAGAATTTGATGACCCATTATACAGACCATTGATGAACTGTTTCACCGACAATTGATGAACCCTTAGAGACTGTAATTTTTATGGACACTTGAAGAGCTTTGCTTGCCATTTACAGCAAAGATACAGCAATCCAGACAAGACATCAACAAGACTCCAACAAACGCCCAAGGACGACCACATACATAATCATACGAATGCATTTATAACGCATGTTTCTTATCTTCATCTCTACTATCTTCAGGTAGTGACACACATAGTCGACAGGTGATATAGACACATATATTAGCACTCACATATTTTCCCCCTTCATGTATCATCAACTAATGTGCACCCCATTTGTTGGAACAAAAAAAGCCGAAAAGAGCTCGGTAGAGTTTGTTAGCCCATTTACAGACCCTTAATACGGGATAAGAAGGATTCAATGTATACTTCGCAATACCTCGAAGCTTGGTTTAGAACACATACGGCACGATGATACATGACCCCTCAGACATGGATTTCATACATACATGCTTTTACTATCTCATTAGGTCATACATTTCCCACCTTCTCCTCTCCTCCCTACTCCCAATCATAAATAGATAGTTCATGGTATTATATATTTTTCTGCTTAAATTGTTTAGATAGTGGCAGTTATTATTTACTGCCAAAGGGTGGTCTGTCAAAGTCGAAAAATATCCTGATTCACAATGCCTTGTACTAACCCCAATGCACATGCCTGCTGCTCGTGCACCCACTCCCCCGTGCGTACGCATCCCCTCAGGTTGCGTAAGGGACGCTCCGGCATCTCCTGCGCATGGAGATGTGTATTTATGGCGAAGTTTGTAAGCGTCTAGCGGGCGACTCGATCGCAACATATTTAACCCATATAGTGTGTTTTATAGATAATATTCCCCTTAACAATGTCAGCAAGTATGTTTAGTGTAAATGATTCTTGGACAGAGGGATTCCTCTTTGCATGATAGGAAGGGTCAGAGAAAGGTAGAAAGGTGGTGTTTAGTATCCAGCTGTAGAGTATTTTAATGGTAACATTTCAGTGTTGGTTAGGAACAGATCGCTCGCTTCTGCGTATAGTTATGTACAAAAGTAGTTTATAGACATTTACTGTATTTGCAGTTTATTACACATGCGGCGGGAATCCTGAGGATACCTCCCACCTGGGCAGTTGGAAATAGACACAGCCCACCTGCTTAAACCCACCTATGACCTTTTGTTATAATGCAGAGACACATTCCTGTGTCCAATGAACGAGATTATAGGGACCATTGTATTGTTACTGTATGCTGTGTATATAAGGACCACCATTCCTGGGCCAGTCACTCACTCTCTCTGCAAGGTTTTCACATTGAAGGCTGAGGGCTGGAATCCAGGAAGCGCTTGCGAATCATTCCCACGTGTGTAAGTTCTCTGTAGCCATTTTGTTATCCTTTGTGTATGCCATTCGTTCTCATTCTGTTTGCTTTGTGTTTGCGATCGCTTCGCTATTGTTTATATTATTCCTTGTTATTCTGTTTAGATTTCTATGTTAGACTGTAGTGTATGACCTGTATTATTTTTCCCCTTTTTACACAAAAGAATCATCCACGAGGGTGTTAGAACCTGAGTGGTTTTTAGATCCAAACAAGGCCTTGCGTATTCAATAGTTATTGTAAAGGGTTTCTGAGCGTCTCAATCGCTCAAACAGCTTTCATATTATCAAGGTCAATAAGCGTTACATCATTGTAGTATCTCAGTACTAAGGTTTACAGTATAAGCATACCCTTACAGTGTGTTGTTAATAAGGTTTACTGTGTATCATTCTGTGAGCGTCTGCGCCGCTCGTGTCTCACTCTCACGGCGCAGCGTCCGCTACGCCAATAGCGTAGCATTACGGTACTCGGCCGCCTTTAGCGTGCTCGATACTAAGAGCCCGTGAGCGTATGTGTCGCTCTTGCGTCGCGCCACGGCCTAGCGTCTGCTACGCTAAGTGCGTACCCTTACGGTACTCCGTGCGACAATTGCGTACTAAGTCCATAATAAGTATATAGCTTATGTTCAAAGGTAATAATTGACTTTATCAATTGAAGGCTCGTCCGGTCCTCCTCATATCCGCAACCTAGTGGAACCAAGCAGACTTTATCCATCCGCAAAGGGCGGGAAGGTAGTATCCCCTGTTATCCGTTTGGTGGTTGGGTATACGGTAGTGCTGATTAGATAAGCGTCTGCTCCGCTTGGTTTGTAGGGATGCTGGTGGGATCGGGAATCGAAAGGTAAGAACGTTAAGCTATTGTCGTTTTAAATCTGTTTTAAATTTCTGTATTGGTGCAAATTGCACACGCAACACACACACACACCTGTACTTTTCATTTGTGTATTTTCACCTATCTACCTTTCTGTTTGCCATTAGCATTGATCACGTGCTGAGGAAATTTGCTGCTATTTTAGTTAAAAGTAAAACTAATACTTAAGGGAGTAATTGTAAAACACGCACGCAGCCTGACCCAGTTATAAAGGTTATACAGGAAATACTGTGTGGTGTTTGGTAAACGATTATAGTTAAATATCGTTTGCATTTATAGAAGCGTGTTATTTGTGTTGCTGCGGACGTGTTCTGCCTGTGTACACGTGTCTCTGACCGAGTGCGAGACAGCGTACGCTACGCAAAGGCCTACACACGTGGCGTATAATACGCAACGTGCGTACAGATACGCCCACTAAATACAAATCACACGATAGCATTGTTTCAGTAAGGCGATACGGAAGCCACGAGATAATAGCACAAATTTGTTCAGTTTCCTAAACTTAGTTTAAAAAGATCCTCCTCTCGTTGCATTACCTCTGGGATTAGCCTGTGTTACCTGAATGAAAGAAATTTTCTGTACAGAAAAATCAAAGTATATATGAAGTGAAAGAGCGTGTGTATGCAAGTAAAGTTTTCTTTTGTGTGAACCCCGGAAATCGAGATCTCGTAGAAGGACACCCATGAAGTGAACACGTGGTGGTGTGGGAGAAGGCCATCTCACGTTAACAGTGAATAAGGTAAGAGGAGCAATTAGTGTTACAGCAGACCAAAAGGTCTGCCAAAGTCAGAAATCCGTTAAAAGTACCTATACGAAGCTCTGAAGACCCTGACTTAAGAAAAGTAAGAGGTAGTGAGCGCAGCCCCGGGGGTTGGCGCAGTACCCATATAGGCCCGTGTTGAGAATACGCTCCGGCTGAAGGTTTCGCAGTCTAAACAACCGATTCCGTTGGTCGTGCGGCGGATAAGTAATAGTTACTTATACGCAGTGCGACTGTACCGCATGTAACTGTGTGCATTAGTTGGTTACCTTGATACCCATTATGCAATTTGCGTACGCTTTGCGGGATCATAAACGCTATTTGTACACTTTAACGTGATTTGTGTAGGTTTTTTTTATTTTAAGGGAGGTTCGCTGATCACTCAGGAATTCTCCAGCAACTGATACTTACTGGGGAGGGTAGCATACTCCCACACGTCCCAGTAAATAGAGGTTACACAGGGGCCCTGGGTTGAGTACGCCAGTGCTGAAGCAGTGTGTGGGTGTATTAGTCGACATGGGCGAGAGTGGGTGAAGGCACTCGTTGGACTTTCACCGTCGCCTTACCTCTGAGAACGTGGTTTTTGTAGGAATTTGCAGAGAAGGCAATACCTGCAAAGAATGGGGGCCAGTTGCTCAAGTAAGAGACGATCAACCAAGGTTTAGGTTGATATAATGCCACGACCAGTCGGGTTGGCAAGGTATATAATGTGTGAAAAATATAGATCACACGCCGAGGTTTTATGCAATGAGTGGGAACATATGACTGTGAACGATGGGGAGAAGTTCCCTAGGGTAGGCAGTTTTAATCCTGAGGTTTTGCAAAATTTAAGGAGAAGGGTATGTCTGATAAAATCCGGGAAGCAACGGATTAGACATTATGATTATTTACAGTTATGGCAACAGGAGGGTGAGATACAACGGGGATTAGCTCAAGCAGCTGGTTCCAATCCTATCAGGAAACTGATAGCTACCGCACCACCACCACCATACATAACAGGAGAGAAAGTGGCTACAGAGAATGGCATACTGGTATATGATAAAAGTGCACTTAATAAATGTATTAATGATAAGAGTAAAGTAGATAAGTGTATTGATGCTAATGTTAACCCGTGCAAGTTGAATCCCGTCTTAAACTTCCCCCAGGAAGATGAGCCTACCACAATATCGGCACTCTCTCTAGCAGCCACCATAAGAGAGACTACAGTGGGCACGGCCCAACCAGTAAGAGGAGTAGCAAATGCCCCTAGTGGAGGGACAGGTGAGGTCGTGTCCACAGGTAAGTACGGTACTGTACATTATGCAGAAACAATTACACCACACATTGTAGATCAACCCAGAATGATGTAATTGAACTTAATCCTGTCAGAGTGATCGCAGTTCCAAATGGAAAAACTGACACTTCGGGAGTCACTCCCGTCAGGAACATTGCAATGCATTGTCCCTGGTCTCGGACAGAATTAAGGACAATTATGTCAGAATTTCCTGATCCTAGGAAAGATCTAGTTGCCAGCCAAAGATTCATTAGAGAATTAGGTAACTCAGCAGAACCCAATAACAAAGATTGGCGGACATTGTGAGGGCATGTTTGCCCTCCAATATCGGCTCTGCGAGATTTATCGCTGATTGTAAGTTAGATGAAGAGGTACCTCTCACTGATGAGTACAATCAGGACAATGTAAAACGGATCAACCTGCAGTTAGGAGTATATTTCCCGGCTGTTGTCAAGTGGAACAAAATCTTCTCCATAAGACAAAAAGAAGGTGAAACTGCTCCTGATTATTTCCATTGGGCACTGCAGGAAATGGCTAGGTACACTGGAATAGAAGACCTTAAGACAAATGTGCATCATAGGGAAGTGGCTGTTTCTGTATTAATGGATGGTTTAAAGGAAGTGTTGAGAACAAGGGTACAGACCACTCAACCAAATTGGCGAGGTATGTCGGTGGCTGCTTTGAGAGAGACCGCTATTGAACATGATCGGAACATCATGAGACACAGGGAGTCAAAGGGCAATAAGCTGATGGCAGTAAGCATACAAGCCCTTACAACAAAGCCACCTCAGCCTAAGCCCCAGACCCCTGTGGGTAAGTCAAATGTGATAACATGTTACAACTGTCACAAAGAAGGTCATATTGCACGGAATTGTATGTTTAACGACCCACATAAGGTATATCAACCCCCTAGACATGACACACGTAATTGGGATCAGGGACCGCAGAGACGGAGGTATGGGACACATACAGGGGAAACAAGAAGGTACCCACCAAGAAGAGACTGGCAAGTCTCTGAAAATTCCCAGTTACCCCCTTCACATGTTGTAGCTGCCAGCGCGCTGCGGGAAGGTCACCACATACAATAGGGATGGGGCCACACCTGTAGTCTGCAGCCAGTGAAATTAATTGCGAGTCTTGGAAGTGAACCCGAGGTCACAATTGATGTAGCTGGTAGATCTCTACCTTTCCTTGTAGATACGGGAGCGGCCAAGTCAGTGATAAATTCAACGGTGGGTATGAAGACCACTGGTAAAACAATTCCAGCCATGGGAGTAACAGGAGTAGTACAACACTACCCCTTAAGCAAACCAGCAGAGATTACGATAGGGCCTTTGCAGACCAAGCACTCCTTTTTGCTAGCTGCATCAGCTCCGACTAATCTACTTGGGAGAGATTTACTGTGCAAAATGGGGTGTGTCATATATTGTACCCCTGGAGGTGTGTTCTTAGATATACCCGAGAATCACGCTCAGGAAGTACAGGATATGCTAGACTCCCCACAAAGGTTAATGACACACACTGCTGTTACAGATAGGTGTCCATCCAAGGTAGAGGAAATAATTTCCCAGATACCGGAGTCACTTTGGACCAAGGATGGACAAGACACTGGATTGATGGCAAATGTAGCTCCCGTAGTAGTTCAAGTAAAAGATGGTAGGATAGCTCCAAAAATCCCACAGTATCCTCTGAAGCCAGAGGTGGAGTTAGGAGTTTACCCAGTAATAGAGCGCTTGCTACAACAGGGCATTCTGGTTAGGACGTCCAGCACTGCCAATAGTCCCATCTTCCCTGTGAAAAAGAGTGGGGGGAGGGGTTACAGGCTAGTGCAGGATCTAAGGGGGATCAACAAAATAGTTGAGAGCCAATTCCCCGTAGTGCCAAATCCAGCTGTCATCATTATGCAAATCCCTCCCACTGCAAAATTTTTCACTGTAATTGACCTCTGCTCCGCTTTCTTTTCGGTACCTCTGCACCCTGACAGCCAATACTTGTTTGCATTTACATACAGAGGAGTACAGTACACCTGGACTCGTTTACCATAAGGTTTCATTGACAGCCCAAGTATTTTATCACAGGCTTTGCATGATTGTTTACAATCCTTTCAACCTGAGAGCGGATCAGTATTAATACAGTATGTAGATGACTTACTGCTGTGTTCTGATTCACTCGAATCGTCCTTGAGAGACACGAAACAGCTGCTGTTTCATCTTTCTGATACGGGACACAAGGTTTCAAAGGATAAGTTGCAATTATGCCAGACCAAGGTAAAATATTTGGGACATTGTTTGACACAAGGACTGAGACACCTCACCGCTGATAGAATACAGGCGATTTACGACATGACTCTGCCACAGACTCAGCAACAGATTCGCACTTTCCTAGGAATGTGCGGGTACTGCCGCAACTGGATCCCAGGGTTTTCCATACTAGCCTTACCTTTGCAAGAGATGGTCTCATCAAACAAACCAGATCGGATTTCGCACACAGATGAGTCCGAACTGTCATTTGAGAGACTCAAACAGTGCCTAACGCAGGCACCAGCATTAGGTATGTCAGATTATGGGAAACCCTTTGAACTGTACGGTACGGAAAGTGCTGGGTGTGCGGCAGGTGTTTTAACCCAGAAGCATGGTGATGCCAGCAGGCCGGTAGCCTACTACAGCGCTCAGCTAGACACCGTAGCACGATCCCTCCCCACATGCTTGCGAAGTGTTGCTGCGATAGCATTGCTAGTGAGTAAAAGCGAAGATGTAGTGTTAGGACACAACCTGACAATCCATACACCTCATGCAGTGTCGGCCTTACTGAATTCTGCCCAAACCAGACACGTCTCATCTGCTCGGTTTACAAGGTGGGAATTAGCACTAATGGCCCCTGTAAACATCACCATAAGGAGATGCAGCACACTAAATCCTGCAACGTATCTCCCAGGTGTGCCTGGACAGGCACAAAGGGTGGGGGATGAGAATGATGGCGAAGGAGGAATTAGTACAGACACTGACACACATGATTGTATGGAATATTTGACCCAAAATTTCACTGCAAGGCCTGACATCAGTGACAACCCACTGGAAGGTGTAGATTTTACTTTTTACACTGACGGTAGTTGCCACAGACAGACGGACTCGGGAGACTTGTGTACTGGATACGCAGTCGTAGATGACAAAGGTACCATAGAAGCGAAACCCCTGGGCCCACCTCACTCAGCACAAGTTGCTGAGCTGGTCGCCCTAACCAGAGCGTGTGAATTGGCTAAAGGTAAGTCAGCCAATATCTACACGGATTCTAGGTATGCCTTTGGAGTAGTACATGATTTCGGGGCCCTACGGCGCCTCAGAAATTTCATGACGGCAGCTGGCACACCCGTGGCGCATGCAACCCACAACAAAAGACTTCTAGTAGCGATACAGGAACCCGACAGAGTGGCTGTTATCAAGTGTAAAGCCCACACATACAGCCATGACCCGGTGTCACTTGGTAACAGCCGGGCAGACAAAGCTGCTAAATCAGCAGCCAGCACCCCCATACAGACAGACATCACACAACTGATGGTATTCAATACCGTCAACACACAGAAATTGAGTGAAATGCAAAACTTGTGTTCTCCACAGGAAAAGGCAGTTTGGAGGTCAAAAGGATATGGCCAGGAGTCCTCAGGACTCTGGACAGATGGACAGTGTAAGCCAGTGGCACCCAGAGCATACCTTCCAAGTTTAGCGGAGGCGGCCCATGGGCTAAATCATCTTGGCAAAGAAGGTATGTGCAAGTTGGTAAGAGCCTACTGGTGTGCACCAGGATTTTCTTCCCATGCGGGTAAGAGGGCAATGACATGCCTCACCTGCTTAAGGAAGAATATTGGAAAGGCGATACCAACAGAACCATCCCATATTCCGCCAACGGACGTCCCTTTTCAGGTGATACAAATTGATTTCATCCAATTGCCACCTTGTAGAAATTTAAAGTATGTATTGGTTTGTATTGATGTGTTTTCAAATTGGGTTGAAGCATTCCCCGCCTCCACAAATACCGCTACGTTTACTGCAAAGAAAATTGTGCAGGAATTTGTGTGCAGGTATGGTATCCCTAGGATAATTGAAAGTGATAGGGGTACCCATTTCACAGGTGAAGTCTTTCAGGTAATGTGCAAATTAATGGGAATTAATAGTAAGCTGCATACTCCGTACCGCCCACAGGCGAGTGCGAAAGTGGAAAGAGTAAACAGCACTATTAAGAACAAGTTGAGCAAAGTAATGGCTGAAACTGGATTGTTGTGGCCAGAAGCTTTGCCACTTGTACTGTACAGCATCAGAACCACTCCCAGGTCCCCTCTTAATCTGTCCCCCTTTGAAATTCTTTTTGGTCGACAACCCCATGTAATGATTGACACCCAGGATGATTTGAAATGTAACAATGAAGTCACTGTAAAGTATTTGGTTAAGATGAGCAAGCAGTTGGGGAATCAGAATAGCAATCTAAAGCTGGTGATTCCTGATCTGCTGGACAGTAATTGTCATGACATTGAACCTGGGGATTATGTAATGATTCGCAATTTTCTACGCTCAGGTTGCCTGATTGACCGGTGGGAAGGTCCGTACCAAGTCTTATTGACCAGCACGACAGCATTGAAGGTTGCCGAGAGAGAGACTTGGGTCCACTCATCCCACTGTAAGAAGGTCGCTGACCCAGAGAAAGCCCGTGACAAAGAGCAGAGTGTGGAGGAAACCGTATCACTGGAGTGTCTGTTCCGGGAAGGCTGAGAGGCAGGACTGTTGTCACTGCATCTGAGCACAGAAAACTACAAGATCAGAGGCAGTTGTCGCGCCAAGTTCTTTTCCCTCCTAGCTATTTTCCCTACCCCCATTACAACTCTTTCTTTCTCCTCCTGTAAGATGGACTCGCCCCAAGAGACTGCAGTCCGTGTTTTCCTGTTGACCCTGTTGTTGACCAGAGCAGTCTGTTTCGGTGAAAGTACCAGTGAGGTCGAGAAAGATCCGAAATGGGTTCTGATGACTAGGATGGATTAGTAGAATTCCAAGAGCAACACAATCACCGAGCAAAGGCGAGTATCAGAAAACGATCTGGTAGCCATGACACTAATAGACATTGTGAAGGATTGTTAGCTGAAGAGAACTGTATCTGTAGGATTTGTGACAACATAGCTGAGGACGGGTGCATCCAGAGATGTCAGTCCAGCATTAATATCGATATGGACCGTCATCCATTGAGTGACTATCACTCATTAGTGGGTAAGGTTTTAAACCAAACAGAATGCTGGGTGTGCTCACAAGTACCTCAAGGTCATAGAAAGTCAGGACTAGTGCCATACTCTTTAACGATAGATGAGGTACTTGAATTAAGGGGTGGGAGACCGGTGGACAAGAAATTTAATATTTCTAGGCCTCCTAGTTTGAAGCTCCACCAATATCATGTGGATAGGTCCCTAATATGTTTTAACATTTCCAATCCCTGAAAGCCGGGAAATTGGGAGGTGACATGGAACAACCAAACCATGACATTCTCATACAGAGCCGATAGACTGCCCGTAGGTTCAGAGCTTATACGCCAAATAGCCAACAGTGGAAGATATTTCCAATATAGGTACACTCTAGGAAGTAGGCCCATGCGAGTTGGAGAAGTATCACCAGGATACTGTGCGCATATCATACAACCTGATACGTGTACTAGACAAATGAGACAGTTAGGGATAGGATTTTTCACTTGGAAGGTTTGTAATATGGTGATGTCATATTCAGTCCCATATGTCCTCCCCGATGATGCATATTTCATATGTGGGAGGAAGGCGTATAAGTGGCTTGCCCCAAACTCAGAGGGATTGTGTTACATTGGAAGAGTGTTGCCAGAAGTAATGACCATTACCCATGAAAAGATGAAAGACGTTCACCGCAATGCTCAAGCTCCTTACACTCACACCCATTACGAACACATTGTAAAGAGACACCTTGTAGATAAGACAGAGCATGCAGCCTCTGATTTTATCCACGAATCCACCGGGATTCAACTCCTACTCGCGTTAGATATCACCCGTACCGCCAGAGGAGTTATAAATTTTAGGTATATTACTGCGCTAGCGAACCTGATAGACAATATCACCGAGATGTATGATGACACCTTCAGGTATACCGGGAGAGAATTGCAAGCTTACAAAACGGAACTGATCCAGCACAGGATGGTTCTCAATTACATCACAGCAGTAACAGGAGGGTATTGTGTCACCCTAGCAACTCAATATGGTGTGAAGTGTTGTACGTATATCACAAACAGCACAGAGGACCCAACAGAGGTCATAGATCAAAAGATGGATGATATCTTGCAATTGAAGTGGGAGTTCCGAAGGAGGCACAACCTCACCCTTACTTCTGTGGGTAATGAACTGACCGGCTGGGAATCATGGTTGAACCCACGCAATTGGTTCTCAGGTTTGGGAGAATGGGCTCAAAATGTTATCGTTGCTGTAGGGAAATTCCTCTTGAGTATCCTAGGAGTTGTCATAATGATTGGTTTGATATTTAGATGTGTTCGAATCTTAATGAATTGCAAGCGAAGTACCAAATTAATGAGTTTGAAGAGCGAGGGCATTGTAACTACAACTAGTTTAATTTATGACCCATCAATTGAGACAATGCTGTGATAAGACGTGATTCCACGGTCCGTTTCTTTCACCCGTTTCTCCTTTGTTTTTCTCCAAGGTAAAAAGACATCTACCCGGAAGAAGAATTTGATGACCCATTATACAGACCATTGATGAACTGTTTCACCGACAATTGATGAACCCTTAGAGACTGTAATTTTTATGGACACTTGAAGAGCTTTGCTTGCCATTTACAGCAAAGATACAGCAATCCAGACAAGACATCAACAAGACTCCAACAAACGCCCAAGGACGACCACATACATAATCATACGAATGCATTTATAACGCATGTTTCTTATCTTCATCTCTACTATCTTCAGGTAGTGACACACATAGTCGACAGGTGATATAGACACATATATTAGCACTCACATATTTTCCCCCTTCATGTATCATCAACTAATGTGCACCCCATTTGTTGGAACAAAAAAAGCCGAAAAGAGCTCGGTAGAGTTTGTTAGCCCATTTACAGACCCTTAATACGGGATAAGAAGGATTCAATGTATACTTCGCAATACCTCGAAGCTTGGTTTAGAACACATACGGCACGATGATACATGACCCCTCAGACATGGATTTCATACATACATGCTTTTACTATCTCATTAGGTCATACATTTCCCACCTTCTCCTCTCCTCCCTACTCCCAATCATAAATAGATAGTTCATGGTATTATATATTTTTCTGCTTAAATTGTTTAGATAGTGGCAGTTATTATTTACTGCCAAAGGGTGGTCTGTCAAAGTCGAAAAATATCCTGATTCACAATGCCTTGTACTAACCCCAATGCACATGCCTGCTGCTCGTGCACCCACTCCCCCGTGCGTACGCATCCCCTCAGGTTGCGTAAGGGACGCTCCGGCATCTCCTGCGCATGGAGATGTGTATTTATGGCGAAGTTTGTAAGCGTCTAGCGGGCGACTCGATCGCAACATATTTAACCCATATAGTGTGTTTTATAGATAATATTCCCCTTAACAATGTCAGCAAGTATGTTTAGTGTAAATGATTCTTGGACAGAGGGATTCCTCTTTGCATGATAGGAAGGGTCAGAGAAAGGTAGAAAGGTGGTGTTTAGTATCCAGCTGTAGAGTATTTTAATGGTAACATTTCAGTGTTGGTTAGGAACAGATCGCTCGCTTCTGCGTATAGTTATGTACAAAAGTAGTTTATAGACATTTACTGTATTTGCAGTTTATTACACATGCGGCGGGAATCCTGAGGATACCTCCCACCTGGGCAGTTGGAAATAGACACAGCCCACCTGCTTAAACCCACCTATGACCTTTTGTTATAATGCAGAGACACATTCCTGTGTCCAATGAACGAGATTATAGGGACCATTGTATTGTTACTGTATGCTGTGTATATAAGGACCACCATTCCTGGGCCAGTCACTCACTCTCTCTGCAAGGTTTTCACATTGAAGGCTGAGGGCTGGAATCCAGGAAGCGCTTGCAAATCATTCCCACGTGTGTAAGTTCTCTGTAGCCATTTTGTTATCCTTTGTGTATGCCATTCGTTCTCATTCTGTTTGCTTTGTGTTTGCGATCGCTTCGCTATTGTTTATATTATTCCTTGTTATTCTGTTTAGATTTCTATGTTAGACTGTAGTGTATGACCTGTATTATTTTTCCCCTTTTTACACAAAAGAATCATCCACGAGGGTGTTAGAACCTGAGTGGTTTTTAGATCCAAACAAGGCCTTGCGTATTCAATAGTTATTGTAAAGGGTTTCTGAGCGTCTCAATCGCTCAAACAGCTTTCATATTATCAAGGTCAATAAGCGTTACATCATTGTAGTATCTCAGTACTAAGGTTTACAGTATAAGCATACCCTTACAGTGTGTTGTTAATAAGGTTTACTGTGTATCATTCTGTGAGCGTCTGCACCGCTCGTGTCTCACTCTCATGGCGCAGCGTCCGCTACGCCAATAGCGTAGCGTTACGGTACTCGGGGCGCCTATAGCGTGCTCGATACTAAGCGTGAGCCCGTGAGCGTACGTGTCGCTCTTGCGTCGTGCCACGCCTAGCGTCTGCTATGCTAAGTGCGTACCCTTACGGTACTCCGTGCGCCAATTGCGTACTAAGTCCATAATAAGTATATAGCTTATGTCCAAAGGTAATAATTGACTTTATCAATGCACACACAAAGTTCTGTATCGTTTAAACATAAATGGTCATTACGATTCGATTTTTTAAATGGTGCAGGAAATCTTTACAAAATCAGATTGATTTTACACAAACCTACTGGGAAGACACCATAGTTTCCTACATGGGCAGCAAATTTACCACTTAAGTGGGCACAGGGACAACTTCCTTACTTGAGTATTATCCTCCCTAAACATATCCATAATTTGTAAAAAAAATATAATATTGGGAAACGTTTAACCACGCTTACCACTGATTTAGGGGAGATGGGTAATCTCCAGAGCCGTCTTAACAGCAGTGTAGGCCCCTGGGCACGGCAATGCACTGGGGCCCCTACCCACCCATCAGCGGTAGGGGTGGGGGTAGGCAGCTTTGATGTCCCATGGGGGGTAGGGGGGTTCTATCTTTCGCTCAGCATGTAGGACCTGGAGAAATAATTTCTGCTAATTACTCCTTTACTGCACAAATGGGGCGGAAAGGAGAACACTAAACTGTAAAAGGGGGCATTGGGCTGAATGAAGGGGCCCTGATACATGACTTCCAGGGTGGTAGGGGGTGTTTAATACATAGGGGAGGGGTGGATAGTGGAGTGGGCTTAATATTCATCATTTTACGGGGGTCAGGGCAGCTTGCTTTACTGTAGATATCTCCAGTTCCTGGAAATAGATTTCTTAGCTTTAATGGGATAAAAAATACTAGAGTGTCTCACCTGTCAGGAGGTACTGGGGACTTGGGCATCAGACTTCAGTAGCCAGAGCAATCCACCAACAAAAATATAAAACTGCATATTAGGCGTGTGGAGCTGGAGCAGGGACCAGCTGCTAGAAGGCTGATATCTGAGGTTCTGGGCAAAGTGCAGACAAGCTGCCAATGTCCACTGAAAGGGGAGAGTCATAGCTTTTGGATTATACCCTCAGAAAAACTCTAAGTCAGACAGAACCCGAGATATCTGGCTGGGAAGAACAATTAACAGGCTTGGATGGGGACCACTGCTTTGAAGTCAGATATCTCCGGTTCCCCAGGGTCGATTTTAAAAAATGTGGTACCCCTGGAAAGAGGGGACCCTCAGCTATGAGCCTTTTACTCCTTGGGCCCTTGGGCAAGAGCCCATTGAGCCCATACGAAAAGACGGCCCTGGTAATCTCCAGTTGTCTAAATTGGGTAGGTGAAACTTTTGTGGATGGTTTATTTTCCAAAACTTCTGTACCCCCTTCAAGTACTCTTAATTCTCATCTCGAAAAGATGCCTCACCTATAACTCGCCTGTTTCACAATTTTATTTGGAATATTAAGCAAGGAATGATTAAGCTATGTCAACCTAAACATTATTGTGGTATTCATTTCATAGATGTGTTGACATATAAATATGCAGCTTTAGGTCCAACTTCAGCATGAGATGCTTCTGCAGTGTGGTCGCATTCTGAAGCCCTTGTGCAGTGTGTGCACGGACAGGAGCCGGCGTCTCACTTATGCGAATGCCTCTGCCTGACAGGGGCAGGGCGTCATATTTGGGCCAGTGCTGTGGTGCTTGGGGGGGCCTGGCACAGACAATGCAGGCATGTTCGGTCTGCTTGCAGGGCGGGCCGCATGACACCACATGCAGCCACTGTGACCCAAATCATAGCATTCACATGTTAGTGGGTGGGACAGCCGGCATGCGGCCCCTCCCCCGCATGTTCATTGAATGAGTTGTAGTTGTGCGATTGTTCACACAACTAAAACTCATGCTGAATTAGGCCCTTATTCTGCTATTTAAAGGACTGGTTGACAGCTCACCTCATTTATGCTAACACCTGGAACAAAACTTTCTGCCATGGGTTTCTTTGGTGGCTTTTTGCATACAGCAGATCGTGAAACACCATAAATACCATCTGAGATACTTGATAACCTTCTTATAAGGAAAATTTGGTTTTATTAAGACACAAATTTAAATGAAACTTATACTAATTTGTCTATTTACCAGAACCTACACTTTCAAAATGGAGAGGCATAACAAATTTTTTCAGTCATGAATGCAGGAGGGGTTCGCACAGTGGGTCAGCTTATTGATCCCAGATCTCACAAATCAATGTCCCATCCTGAAGCGGTTGACGAATTTCCCATCTTAGGTGGTATTGGCTTCTCTTTCCCTGAAGCCCAATATAATGCATGTAAAATTTTCAAATAAATCCCGCCTGAGGGACTGGGACATCCCTGTGGACACTTCATTATCAATACCTCCACTGTCTAGGGCACTGTTTTCGCATACTAAAAATTCCTTAGAACCCCTGTGGTACATTCCTCTTTCCAGACAGGCATGGCCAAATGTTTGGGACATTTTCCATCGTTATCTACAGATGACCTCCTTGGGAATGCAGATATTCCATTAATACCTTTTCTGTTGCCAAATATACAGAATGCACCTTAATATATTTTATCGTATACATTTCTCCTGATAGGGAATTCATAGTGGGTATTCTAGATAGTCCTGCATGCCCCAAATATAGTCAAACCTCTGCTGATCTTTTATCACTGCCTACGAGCTTGCTCTTTGGTTGGACAGTTTTGGCTAGGGGTTAGACATTTCACTATCGATCATTTGATTAACTATGCTCCATTAACCCAGAATGTGCAATCTTTGGTCTCTTACCCCCAGACGTTAGGGTCCTGAAGGATACTTGGAAACTGGTATTAGTAATTTTCATTGGCTGCTCGTAAAACATTCTTATATTTATGGACTTAACTTTTCCCTTAAAACATTCAAGGTAAAAAAAAATTTTTTTTCCACAAGGACTAGTTTGAGACATCCCTCCAGAAAGAGGCCCATACCAAAAAGTTCTTTGCTACTTTGGAGTTTCATAGAGGTTCTACCAACATCTACTAAAGAGACAATATCTAGCTGTTTTCATCATACTTTGTGATATGAGCATTTTTCTCCAGAAACCCCCCACCCCTACCAAATTTTTCTTTGGGGGATGTATATTATTGGTCTCAGTTCCAGGTCTTCTCATCTTTACAAACTTGTAATAAATATAGATATATCTATCTATCTTCTACTGCTCAATCTACCACAAGCTGGAGGGATTCAGAAACTTTAGGCTTAGGTGACAACCATCTTTAGAAAGATGTGAACAGAAAGAGGAGTCAAGAGGTAGGCTAAACAGTTGATCAGAGAACGCCAGGTGGAGATGGCATAGAGAACCATATGGGGATGACTAGTTAGATAAGAGAAGGCGCAAACAATCCAATACTGGTCCAATCCACGACCTAGAGGCAGATACTAGCATTTGATAGTGTGTCACGGTACCTCAAAGGGTTTATACTGGACGTTTGCAATGTATCCAAGTTCCTTAGAGGAATTAATGATGAATGGTTTCTTAGAGTTTAAAGCGCTTTTCAGTGTTGCTTTGAGCATTTTATAATGAATAAACCATACAAATTAATGTAAGAAAAGACCCAACTTTTATTGGACGACTGGTTCATTGTATAACCACAAAATGCTACTAAATATTGACTTTATAGTATAAGGCATATTCCACAAAACATCAGTGACTCATATATATATATACATATATATATATATATATATATATATATATATATATTTTTTTTTTTTTTCCTTTCTTACACTCACTTTTCCCAGGTAATGAAAAAAAGATACCAGCACTCACTTTTGGAAATGAAAAACAATTTAATCTTCATAAAGATTCCATTGCATATAGACCGACAGCTGCAGCCTGACTGCGGTTTCAACCAGCAGAGTGGTTTTGTTCAGGCGCCCCTGAAGAAAACCAGTGTGCTGGTTGAAACAGCTGTCGGGTCTATATGCAATGGAACCTTTATGAAGAATAAATAATCGTATTTCATCTCCAAAAGGGAGTGCTAGTATCTTTTTTCATTACCTGGCAAAAGTGTTAATAGTAAACCTTTAAAGTATGTTCTCGTGGCTTATTCAAGACCTTGGCTTTAGCTACCTGTAGTGCTCTCACAGGATACCCTCACTGTGCAAATTTGTCAAGCATATTGTCAAGGGCTACCACTGTCTCTAGGGGATCTGAAGTGATCAGTCTTACTCGCAAAAATTGCGAGTATGGCAGTCCCCTCTTTAAAGCCGACGGATGAAAGCTCTGATGACTGAGAAGCATATTACGATCCGTCGGTTTGATATATAGACGTTGATAACCTTTGTACGGAACAGGTAATGGACACATCTAGATAATTGATCGTGGCTTCATCTATGGTATATGTAAATTTAACTGGTTGAGGCGTCAAGTTAGGTTTAACCCACAGATCTATTATTTCCTCCTTAGGCCCCCGCCAGAATACCAGCAGATCATCTATATGTTTGTAGTAAACTACATGCTGAATAACTGTTGGGTTCAAATAAAACATCTGTTTTCTCTGCCTGATGCATATAGGCATTGGCGTACGATGGGGCCACAGCAGACCCCATCGCACAGCCAGCCTGTTGTAAATAATATACACCATTAAACATAAAATAATTACGACTCAAGACCAAATGCAGTAATTTCAAAAACACTCCAAGTTCAGGACCCGTATATAGGGGGTCATTCCGAGTTGTTCGCTCGGTAAAAATCTTCGCATCGCAGCGATTTTCCGCTTAATGCGCAATGTCCGCACTGCGACAAGTAAATTTGCTATGCACTTAGGAATTTTACTCACGGCATTTTCATCGTTCTGGCGATCGTAATGTGATTGACAGGAAATGGGTGTTACTGGGCGGAAACAGGCCGTTTTATGGGCGTGTGGGGAAAAACGCTACCGTTTCCGGAAAAAACGCAGGAGTGGCTGGAAAAACGGGGGAGTGTCTGGGCGAACGCTGGGTGTGTTTGTGACGTCAAACCAGGAACGACAAGCACTGAACTGATCGCAGATGCCGAGTAAGTCTGAAGCTACTCAGAAACTGCTACGAGGTGTGTAATCGCAATATTGCGAATACATCGTTCGCAATTTTAAGATGCTAAGATTCACTCCCAGTAGGCGGCGGCTTAACATGAGCAAATCTGCTAAAATTCACTTGCGAGCGAACAACTCGGAATGACCCCCATAGCTCATTGTCCTGCAGTAACTGGGGCACTGCCTCCACACCCGCATCATGAGGGATGCAGGTGTAGAGGCTAGTGACATCAGCACTGCAGAGCACAGTGTGTGGTGGCAATTCACCCAAATCATTCAACTGGACAAGCAGAGTAGTGTCCTTAAGATAGGATGAGTTGGCTTGGATACAGGGATTTAGAAATGCATCAAGATATACTGATACCGGGTGGTACAGGGAACCCTGGGCCGACACTATTGGTCGGCCAGGGGGATCCACTAATGACTTGTGTACCTTCGGTACCGTGTAAAAGAGAGGCACCTTCGGGAATTCAACACTCAACGCTTGTTTAACTTCTGTAGAGATAAATCCCTGATCACAAACCCCCTGCACATACTGATCTAACTCACTCTTATACTCAATAGTAGGGTCTCTGCCCAATTTTTAATATGTAACAGGGTCATTAAGCTAGCGGTCACACTCCTGTATATATGCTGTAAGGTCCTGAACAACTATCGACCCCCATGTATCAGCTTTTCGGACTACTATGTCTGTTCGATCAGACAACCCCTTAAGCACCAATTTTTCATCTCTAGACATATTGCTAAAGGGATTCCTGGGGGGGGGATATTGCCCTCCCGTTCCAACATTCTAAGGAATGTTCTAATCGATGGATTCAAGCTGGGGGGGGGGGTGGTCAAAGCTGGAACCTGGAGTAATTTTAAGTAATTGAGAAGGAATCATTTGGTCAGAGTCACCCAAAGATCTAGAGTTAAAGAACTCTTTCCGCCTCAAAGTCCTGGCAAGGCGATGGACTTCAACTTTCCAATTGAGTGGATCTGGCTCTGTAGCAGGCACGAATGACAATCCTTTGGCTAATAATCTATATTCCTGATCAGACAACGGGGTGGATGATAAATTAAAGATAAGTTCCTTCAAACTCTCTGTGGATTTGGACCGGAGGATCCTTTGATTTTGTTGCGAGCGCCGCGTCCTCGTCTTATTGATGGAGTCCTGTTGGAACGTGTCCGAGTCACTCCTGTTGCCTGTCCTAAAGGGATGTGGGCCTCACGTGACTGATTGGAAGATGATGCTGCCTCTGAGTCACTGGCTGACGTGCTGGTACCCGGCAATGCCTCCCTATACCGTCTGGATTGTCATTCGTGCCTGCTACAGAGCCGGATCCACTCAATTGGAAAGTTGAAGTCCATCGCCTTGGCAGGACTTTGAGGCGGAAAGAGTTCTTTAACTCTAGATCTTTGGGTGACTCTGACCAAATGATTCCTTCTCAATTACTTAAAATTACTCCAGGTTCCAGCTTTGACCCCCCCAGCTTGAATCCATCGATTAGAACATTCCTTAGAATGTTGGAAAGGGAGGGCAATATCCCCCCCAGGAATCCCTTTAGCAATATGTCTAGAGATGAAAAATTGGTGCTTAAGGGGTTGTCTGATCGAACAGACATAGTAGTCCGAAAAGCTGATAAAGGGGGGTCGATAGTTGTTCAGGACCTTACAGCATATATACAGGAGTGTGACCGCCAGCTTAATGACCCTGTTACATATTAAAAATTGGGAAGAGACCCTACTATTGAGTATAAGTGTGAGTTAGATCAGTATGTGCAGGGGGTTTGTGATCAGGGATTTATCTCTACAGAAGTTAAACAAGCATTGAGTGTTGAATTCCCGAAGGTGCCTCTTTTACACGGTACCGAAGGTACACAAGTCATTAGTGGATCCTCCTGGCCGACCTATAGTGTCGGCCCGGGGTTCCCTGTACCACCCAGTATCAGTATATCTTGATGCATTTCTAAATCCCTGTATCCAAGCCACCTCGTCCTATCTTAACACTACTCTGCTTGTCCAGTTGAATGATTTGGGTGAATTGCCACCACACACTGCCCTGCAGTGCTGACGTCACTAGCCTCTACACCTGCATCCCTCATGATGCGGGTGTGGAGGCAGTGCACCAGTTACTGCAGGACAACGAGCTATATACGGGTCCTGAACTAGGTGTGTTTTTGAAATTACTGCATTTGGTCTTGAGTCATAATTATTTTATGTTTAATGGTGTATATTATTTACAACAGGCTGGCTGTGTGATGGGGTCTGCTGTGGCCCCATCGTACGCCAATGCCTATATGCATCAGGTAGAGAAACAGATGTTTTATTTGAACCCAACAGTTATGCAGCATGTAGTTTACTACAAACGTTATATAGATGATCTGCTGGTATTCTGTCGGGGGCCTAAGGAGGAATTAGTAGATCTGTGGGTTAAACATAACTTGACGCCTCAACCAGTTAAATTTACATGTACCATAGATGAAGCCACGATCAATTATCTAGATGTGTCCATTACCTGTTCCGCACAAAGGTTATCAACGTCTATATATATCAAACCGACGGATCGTAATATGCTTCTCAGTCATCAGAGCTTTCATCCGTCGGCTTTAAAGAGGGGACTGCCATACTCGCAATTTTTGCGAGTAAGACGGATCACTTCAGATCCCCTAGAGACAGTGGTAGCCCTCGACAATATGCTTGACAAATTTGCACAGCGAGGGTATCCTGTGAGAGCACTACAGGTAGCTAAAGCCAAGGTCTTCAATATGCCACGAGAACATACTAAGGTGTAAACGGAACCCAGGAAAGAGAATACCCTGGGTAAATACCTACACCACTGTTAGCAGACGAGTGGTCCACAAGGCCAAACAAATGTGGCCCATTATCCAGATGGATCAGGCCCAGTCATCCTAAATAGATACACGGATGCCATGTTACACACGTGGAAGAAACTTGGGGGATACGGTTATGAAGCTTGAGGTCACCAACCTCACCAAATCCAGGGAATCCCATTTTTTGAGACAGAAATTGGGTTGCTTCATATGTCTGGGGTGTGCAACTTGCAACACCTTGAACACTGGGGCCACCTTTAATCATCCCCTCACAGGTGGCAAAATCAATTTTCGCCATAGACTTACTTGTACGACTACACATGTTGTATACCCCCCTGACCTGCCCCTGTGGTCTGGCCTATATTGGCAAGACCATTCGGCAGTTCAGGGAAAGGATGGCATTGCATTACAGCACCATCAAAAAGGCCTATGAGAAGGGCATTAGTGATCAACCCTTTGCCCGGCATTGCCTTGAGGCTAAGCACAGTGTAGCTAGCATCAGGCCTACTTTGATAGATCATGTACCTAGATCCCTTAGGGGGGGTAATAGAAACAGGCATCTGTTGCAAAAGGAATCCAGGTGGATTTTCTCCCTGGGAACGATTGCACCTAAGGGCCTTAATGAGAATTTAGGATTACAGTGATTTTTATAGATATTCCTATTTAGCATAATGAGCTGTATGTACATACTATATACACAATCTGTGGTCTGTAAACTCAGCTGGAAGGCGATATGAGCGAGAGCAGTGGCACTGCTTCACATATGTATGTTTTTTTAATATTGTTCATTATCGCATGATGTCTACGATGTCTATTAATGTCGCTTTAACCTGTCATTGCTTTTGTTTTGCAGTCGGCTCTAGGGACGTGATAGTAATGTGTCCTGGTTACTATGGATACCGCCTGTGACGCGGCGCACCGTGATGACATAATCCGGGAGACGCGTCAGCGGACCGGGTGAGTGGACTCGCGGTCGCACCGTGGAGCAGGTGAGTTCAGTTAGAGCCTCTGTGACTTGATTGTGGTGGGTTTATATGTTTGTGCACATTTGGTAATTTGGCCCTGAGGACGGAGGAAGCTCCGAACCAATGTCGGCTTTTTGCTAATAAACTACAACTTGGAAATCAGCCCGATGAGTGCCGCCTGAACGTTTTCTACCATTGCATACTGGGCTTCATCTCCCAGGAGGAGGGCACCGCAGCACCATTAATCTATTTGGCTTTGAGTGCCAGGCAGCACACGGACAACTAATAAATATATATATATATATTGAAAGAAGAGATTTCCCCATGGAGCAACATATTTATACGTTCAACTTTTGATAAATATGTTTAACATTCAAATATGATCAGACAATCCTTTCTGACTAAGTATGAAGCAGTAAGGCTAATTAAAAGCCCAATAGAATCCTTGTATACCAGTCCTCCTCCTCTGTTCCTCCTCGCATAATATCCATATTGTGATTCTTTGGTATGTATTCAATAAGCTTTTGAAGAGAGTTAATTGTATTATAACTAGAAGAGTGAAGAAGTTGTTTATGAATGTTTCTGTATTGTTTAGATTAATACACCCCTGATGAAGTCTGTAGGACAAAACGCGTTGGGTTAGCACATTGTTCTCCGACATCTCTACAAAGATCATTTTGATGTTGTTTGAATTACCAACACAACTATCGTCTGTACAAACATTGTTTATTGTTATTCTGGGCAAATTGTGAACAGTTTTAGGTATTGCTTTTTAAAAAAAAATAAACAATCTCACTTTTTAAAGATTATTTTATTATACAAAATTTGTACATACCAAAGTACGACATCAGCTCCCTGGGGAAATCTCTTCTTTCACTATCTGTTGTTCATACCCCATGTAAATGGGGGTAAATTCCCTAAGTTGAAGCTTTCTCATCTTTAGCGCTATATATATATATATATATATATATATATATATATATATACCAAAAGGAAGTGAAGTGGCACTCACTGTAAAGAGAGATGTCAACTGCTGGGGTGTCCAAATTCCAGGGAAAGTCTTGTTTTCACAAGGTCCCATAACACATCCAATAGTAAAGAAGGCACTCACCAGACTGGTATTGAAATGCAAAACAAGCGTTTATCAAGATTCACATCAGTGGTTAAATCATGGTTGGTCGACGTTTCGGTCCTAGCCGGACCTTCTTCCAGACCAGTATGTACAACCGTCACAATCACAGATGATCTGTGATTGTGACGGTTGTACATACTGGTCTGGAAGAAGGTCCGGCTAGGACCGAAACGTCGACCAACCATGATTTAACCACTGATGTGAATCTTGATAAACGCTTGTTTTGCATTTCAATACCAGTCTGGTGAGTGCCTTCTTTACTATTGGATATATATATATATATATATATATATATATGAAGCAAGAAGGACTATAGTCCGTTTATTTCTGAAACAAGCAAGAGTGCCGCACCATGGAAAGGCTATTTGATTCATCTTTGTGAGGGCACCAGCGACAGATATTTCTAAGGCTAACACGGAGTGCCGGACCGCAGCAATATATATATATATATATAATTTTAAACCTACCGGTAAATCTTTTTCTCATAGTCCGTAAGGACCATGGGGGTAGACGGGCTCCGCAGAAGACATGGGCACTTTAAAAAAGAATTTAGTTCTGGGTGTGCACTGGCTCCTCCCTCTATGCCCCTCCTCCAGACCTCAGTTAGAGAAACTGTGCCCAGAGGAGACGGACAGTACGAGGAAAGAATTTTGTTAATCCAGGGCAAGATTCATACCAGCCACACTGTATAACTCGTGATAACCCAGTTAACAGTATGAAAACAACATAGCATCAGTTCAGGACCGATGCAACTATAACATAACCCTTATCGAAGCAATAACTATATACAAGTATTGCAGAAGTAGTCCACACTTGGGACGGGCGGCCAGCATCCTCTACGGACTACGAGAAAAAGATTTACCGGTAGGTTTAAAATCTTATTTTCTCTAACGTCCTAGAGGATGCTGGGGACTCCGTAAGGACCATGGGGATTATACCAAAGCTCCCAAACGGGCGGGAGAGTGCGGATGACTCTGCAGCACCGATTGAGCAAACATGAGGTCCTCCTCAGCCAGGGTATCAAACTTATAGAATTTTGCAAAGGTGTTTGAACCCGACCAAGTAGCAGCTCGACACAGCTGTAGTGCCGAGACCACTCGGCCAGCCGCCCAAGAAGAGCCAACCTTCCTAGTGGAATGGGCCTTGACCGATTTTGGTAACGGCAATCCAGCCGTAGAATGTGCTTGCTGGATCGTGTTACAAATCCAGCGAGCAAATGTTTGCTTTGAAGCAGGGGCACCAATCTTGTTGGTTGCATACAGGACAAACAGCGTTTCAGTTTTCTTGACTCTAGCCGTTCTGGCCACGTAAATTTTCAAAGTCCTCCAAGTCACGTGTAGCCCCACAGGCACCACAATAGGCTGGTTCATATGAAAAGACGAGACCACTTTTGGCAGAAATTGAGGACGGGTCCGTATTTCCGCTCTATCCATATGGAAAACCAGATAGGGGCTTTTATGTGACAAAGCCGCTAATTCCGACACTCGCCTAGCCAAAGCTAATAACATGACCACCTTCCACGTGAGATATTTCAACTCCACCGTTTTAAGTGGTTCAAACCAGTGTGACTTTAGGAAACTGAACACCACGTTAAGATCGCAAGGTGCCACGGGAGGCACAAAAGGAGGCTGAATATGCAGCACTCCCTTTACAAAAGTCTGAACTTTTGGGAGAGAAGCCAATTCTTTTTGAAAGAAAATGGATAGGGCCGAAATCTGGACCTTAATGGAGCCTAATTTAAGGCCCAAATTCACTTCAGTTTGTAGGAAGTTAAGGAAACGGCCCAGATGGAATTCTTCCGTAGGAGCATTCCTGGCCTCACACCAAGAAACATATTTTCGCCATATACGGTGATAATGTTTTGACGTTACGTGCTTCCTAGCCTTTATCAGCGTAGGGATAACCTCAACCGGAATGTCTTTTTCTGCAAGGATCCGGCATTCAACCACCATGCAGTCAAACGTAGCCGCGGTGAGTCTTGGAACAGGCAGGGCCCCTGTTGCAACAGGTCCTGTCTTAGAGGAAGAGGCCACGGATCTTCCTTGAACATTTCCTGCAGATCTGGGTACCAGGTCCTTCGTGGCCAATCTGGAACAATGAGGATTGTTCTCACTCCTCCTCTTTTTATTATCCTCAACACCTTTGGTATGAGAGGAAGAGGAGGAAATACATAGACTGACTGGAACACCCACGGTGTCACTAGGGCGTCTACAGCTACTGCCTGAGGGTCCCTTGACCTGGCGCAATACCTCTGTAGCTTTTTGTTGAGGCGGGACACCATCATGTCTACCTGTGGCAGTTCCCATCGACTTGCAATCTGTGCGAAGACTTCCTGATGAAGTCCCCACTCTCCTGGGTGTAGGTCGTGTCTGCTGAGGAAGTCTGCTTCCCAGTTGTCCACTCCCGGAATGAACACTGCTGACAGTGCGCTTACATGATTCTCTGCCCAGCGAAGAATTCTGGTGGCTTCCGCCATCGCCACTCTGCTCCTCGTGCCCTTGGCGGTTTACATGCGCCACTGCGGTGATGTTGTCTGACTGGATCAGAACCGGTTGGTCGCGAAGAAAGGTCTCCGCTTGACGCAGGGAATTGTATATGGCCTTTAGCTCCAGGATGTTGATGTGAAGACAAGTCTCTTGACTTGACCAAAGACCTTGGTAATTTCTTACCTGTGTGACTGCTCCTCAACCTCGGAGGCTTGCGTCTGTGGTCACAAGGATCCAGTCCTGAATGCCGAATCTGCGGCCATCAAGAAGGTAAGCACTCTGCAGCCACCACAGGAGTGACACCCTGGCCCTGGGGGACAGGGTGCTCAACCGATGCATCTGTAGATGTGACCCGGACCACTTGTCCAGTAGGTCCCATTGGAAAGTCCTCGCATGGAACCTGCCAAAGGGAATGGCCTCGTATGATGCCACCATCTTTCCCAGGACTCGAGTGCAGTGATGCACTGACACCTGTTTTGGTTTCAATAGGTTCCTGACCAGAGTCATGAGTTCCTGGGACTTTTCTATCGGGAGATAAACCCTCTTCTGGTCCGTGTCCAGAATCATGCCCAAGAAAGATAGACGAGTCGTAGGAACCAACTGCGACTTTGGAATATTGAGAATCCAGCCATGTTGCTGTAACACTTCCAGTGAAAGTGATACGCTGTTCAGCAACTGCTCTCTTGATCTCGCTTTTATGAGATCATCGTCCAAGTACGGCATAATTGTGACACCTTGCTTCCGCAGGAACACCATAATTTCCGCCATTACCTTCGTGAAAACCCTCGGGGCTGTGGAGAGACCAAACAGAAACGTCTGAAATTGGTAATGACAATCCTGTACCGCAAATCTGAGGTAGGCCTGATGAGGTGGATTAATGGGGACATCAAGGTATGCATCCTTTATGTCCAGAGACACCATAAAATCCCCCCCTTCCAGGCTTGCAATGACCGCTCTTAGCGATTCCATCTTGAACTTGAACCTTTTCATGTATTGGTTCAGGGATTTTAAATTTAATATGGGTCTGACCGAACCGTCCGGTTTCGGGACTACAAACATGGTCGAGAAATAACCCCTTCCTTGTTGAAGGAGGGGAACCTTGACCACCACCTGTTGGAGATACAACTTTTGTATTGCATTTAACACTATCTCCCTCTCTTGGGGAGAAGCTGGCAGGGCAGATTTGAAAAAACGGCGAGGAGGCACCTCTCCGAATTCCAGCTTGTAACCCTGAGAAACAATTTCTATTGCCCAGGGATCCACCTGGAAGTGAACCCAGATGTGGCTGAAATTCCGAAGACGTGCCCCCACAGGGCCTGGCTCCGCCAGTGGAGCCCCAGCGTCATGCAGTGGATTTTGTAGAGGCCGGGGAGGACTTCTGTTCCTGGGAACTAGCTGTGTTGTGCAGCTTCTTTCCTCTGCCCCTACCTCTGGCAAGAAAGGACGCACCTCACACTTTCTTGTTTCTTTGTGATCGAAAGGACTGCATTTGGTAATACGGTGCTCTCTTAGGCTGTGAGGGAATATAAGGCAAAAAATTAGATTTTCCAGCTGTAGCTGTGGAGACTAGGTCCGAGACCTTCCCCGAACAATTCCTCACCCCTGTAAGGTAAAACCTCCATATGCCTTTTTGAGTCGGCATCACCTGTCCATTGCCATAGTACTCTTCTGGCAGAAATCGACATAGCGTTTATTCTAGAACCCAGTAGACTAATGTCTCTTTGAGCATCTCTCATATATAGGACAGCATCTTTAATATGCCCCAGGGTCAATAAAATAGTATCCTTATCTAGGGTACTAATCTCCTCAGATAAGGTATCCGTCCATGCTGCTACAGCACTACACACCCAGGCCGACGCAATTGCCGGTCTTAGTAAGGTACCTGAATGTGTATAAATGGCCTTCAAGGTAACCTCCTGTTTGCGGTCAGCAGCATCTTTGAGGGTAGCCGTATCCTGGCACGGCAGGGCTACCTTCTTGGATAAGCGTGTTAATGCTTTGTCCACCCTAGGGGATGATTCCCATCGTAACCTATCCGTTGACGGGAAAGGATACGCCATAAGAATCCTTTTGGAAATCCACAGTCTTTTATCTGGAGATTCTCAAGCTTTTTCACATAACTCATTCAGCTCGTGTGAGGGGGGGAAAGGTTACCTCAGGCTTCTTTCCTTTATACATATGCACCCTCTTGTCCGGGACAGGGGGTTCCTCTGTGACATGCAAAACATCTTTTATTGCCATAATCATATATCGAATGGATTTAGCCAATTTTGGCTGTAACTTTGCATCATCGTAATAGACACTGGAGTCAGAATCCATGTCGGTATCTGTGTCAACAATTTGGGATAGTGGGCGCTTATGAGACCATGATGGTCTCTGCGACATAGGATCAGGCATGGATTGAGACCCTGACTGTCCAAAGGCCTCAGCCTTGTCTAATCATTTGTGCAATGAGTTTACACTAGCATTTAAAACATTCCACATATCCATCCAGTCAGGTGTCGGCAGCTGTCGGCGGAGACACCACATTCATTTGCTCCCGCTCCTCTCTAACATAGCCTTCTTCCTCAGACATGTCGACACACGCGTACCGACACACCACACACACAGGGAAAGCTCTTACTGAAGACAATTCCCGCACAAGGCCCTTTGGAGAGACAGAGAGTATGCCAGCACACACCCCAGCACTATATAACCCAGGAATAACACAGTAACTTAATGTTAACCCAGTAGTGATGCTGTATGTTATTTTGCGCCGAATTATGTGCCCCCCCTCTTTTCAACCCTCTTGTCTACAGAGTATAAGCAGGGGAGAGTCCGGGGAGTTTCATCTCAGCGGTGCTGTGGAGAAAAAATGGCGCTGATGAGTGCTGAGGGAGAAGCCCCGTCCCCTCAGCGGCAGGCTTCTGTCCCGCTGAAACTGTAAAATTTGGTGGGGGCTCATACATATATACAGTGCCCAGCTGTATATATGTTGTACTTTTGCCAAAAAGAGATCCAAATTGCTGCCCAGGGTGCCCACCCCTCCTGCGCCCTGCACCCTTACAGTGACCGGAGTATGTGAGGTGTGTGGGAGCAATGGCGCACAGCTGAAGTGCTGTGCATTACCTCAGTGAAGATCATGAAGTCTTCTGCCACCTCTGAAGTCTTCTTTTCTTCTCATACTCACCCGGCTTCTATCTTCCGGCTCTGCGAGGGGGACGGCGGCGCGGCTCTGGGACGGACGGCTAGGGTGAGATCCTGCGTACCAATCCCTCTGGAGCTAATGGTGTCCAGTAGCCTAAGAAGCCGGACCTTACACTCAAGAGAGTAGGGCTGCTTCTCTCCCCTCAGTCCCTCGATGCAGGGAGTCTGTTGCCAGCAGAGCTCCCTGAAAATAAAAAACCTAACAAAATACTCTCTCAGAAAGCTAAGGAGAGCACCTGAAAAGCACCCAGTCTCCACTGGGCACAGTATCAAACTGGGGTCTGGAGGAGGGGCATAGAGGGAGGAGCCAGTGCACACCCAAAACTAAATTCTTTCTTAAAGTGCCCATGTCTCCTGCGGAGCTCGTCTGTCCCCATGGTCCTTACGGAGTCCCCAGCATCCTCTAGGACGTTAGAGAAATATAAGGAAGGAGGTACCCAACAGCACTACGGAAGACAAAAGCAGCACCTGTAGAAGAAGCCTGTTAACCAGGTTCACAATAAACAAGAAAGGAAAACAGATCCAAGGGCGCTGGAAGTGTGGTACTGTTTAAACAGTTACTTATCATTAAAAACAGTTCTTAATTGTAAGAATCATAAATGATTTATTCATGAAAATACAGAATAAAAACATATACAGTCTCTGTTTGTTTTCACATGGATAAGTCTTCAAAGTGTTCTTTTTTATCAGTTTCTTTTGTCAATACTTCCATATGCTTCGGCACAAAGAACAACCCAACGCATTCCGTTCCTCAGTGGGATTTCATCAGGGTTGGACAGTAAATATGCACAATGAGCACATGGACAGTTCCACTTCATAGGATCATACATGTGGTTCATCATGACCATACATACCGAATGCTAAAAAAAGAGGATTTTGGTACTTACCGATAAATCCATTTCTCTGAATCCTCTAGGGGACACTGGAGTTCCTTAGACATTAGGGGTGTGAAGCTTGCAACCGGAGGTGTGGCACAATCTAAATCAGTATTGTCTGCACAGCCGATCCCTCCCCCTTCACATCCCTCCTCCCTCAGTTTTGAAAATGTGACTGAGAGAATAGGACATGAGACTACCGCACCTGACGAGGAACCGAACCGTACAACATAACAAACAGCAACCAAGCACTTCTTTAACCGAACTAACACCGTTTGCACGAACTGTTTAAACAATAAACCAAACACAGCAGGCTGACAGCACCGAGGCGGGCGTCCAGTGTCCCCTAGAGGATTCAGAGAAATGGATATATCGGAAAGTACCAAAATCCTCTTCTCTTTCATCCACTAGGGGACACTGGAGTTCCTTAGACATTAGGGGACGTCCCAAAGTTATCCCCTAGGGAGGGAGTGCTGTCTGTCGCCTGTAAAACCAAACGTCCGAACTTAGAATCCTCGGACGCAAAGGTATCAAACTTGTAAAATTTAGCGAACGTGTGGGCTGAGGACCACGTCGCCGCTCTGCAAAGTTGAGTCGTGGAAGCACCTCTAGCAGCCGCCCAGGAGGCACCCACCGACCGGGTAGTATGAGCACCCGTCTGTACAGGAACCTGTTTACCACAGGAAACATAAGCTTGCCGAATGGCAAGTCTAATCCATCTGGACAGAGATTGCTTAGAAGCCGGCCAACTCTTCTTTGGCCCATCATACAGGACAAATAAATGGTCGGACCTTCTAAAGGACGACGTAATGTGTACGTATACCCGCAACGCTCGGACAACATCCAAGGATACATCCCCATCTGCCAGACACTGGAAAGATGGGACCACAATCGGCTGGTTTACATGAAACCCCGAAACAAGTTTCAGAAGGAAAATCAGCTTTTGTACGGAGCTCCTTACACTATAAGGCTCCTAACTCAGAAACCCGCCAAGGCTAGCAACAACGTTACCTTCCAAGAGAGATGTTTCAGGTCTGTTCTCGGTAACGGTTCAAAGAGTGGTGATTTAAAAAAATCTAATACCAATTTGAGATCCCACAGTGCAGTGGGAGGACAAAACTGGGGTTGTATTCTCAGAACCCCCTGTAAAAAGGTCTAAATCTCTGGTAAGGCTGCCAACCGCTGTTGAAAAAGGATGGAAAGAGCCGACACTTGAACCTTCAGAGATCCCTCGCGCAGACCCAAGTCTAGTCCGGCCTGAAGGAAAAGTAAAAGTCTGGCTAAGTGGAAGGTCGTCGAATTCCATCCACGTTCCTTACACCAGTCGATGTACTTCATCAAAATTCTGTAGTAATGCCCGGCCGTGACCGGCTTTCGAGCTGCAATCATCGTAGGAATAGCACTTCTAGGTATCTCTCTGTTCCTTAAGATCCTGGTCTCAATAGCCACGCCGTTAAACGCAGCCTGTTCAGGTCCGGATGTAGCAACGGGCCTTGAGATAGCAGGTCCTCTCTCTGAGGTAACCGCCATGGTTTGTACGCTAACAGACCTTGTAGATCCGAGTACCAACTCCTGCGTGGCCAATCTGGTGCGATTAGAATCGCCCACACATGCTCTCGTTTCAGCCTCTTCAGAACCCTGGGAATGAGTGGACATGGTGAAAAGATGTAAACCCTTTCGTACCCCCAAGGAAGTGTCAATGCGTCCACTCCTGCTGCCGGATCCCTTGTTCTGGACACATAATGGGGCAGCTGACGGTTTTGCCGAGACGCCATGAGGTCCACTTGAGGAAGACCCCATCTCCTCACCACGTCGAAAATCCGTGGATGCAGGCACCACTCTCCCGGGTGATTGTCCTGTCGACTGAGATAATCTGCTTCCCAGTTCTCCACACCTGGAATGAACACTGCCGAGAGTATGACGTTTCGCCTTTCCGCCCATACCAATATCTTTGTGGCTTCTCTTACCGCCATTCTGCTCCTTGTTCCTCCCTGACGGTTTATGTAAGCCGTCGTTGTGACATTGTCCGACTGTACCCTCACGTAGTGATTCCTGACTACGTTTTCGGCGAGAAGAGCATTGTAAACTGCTCTTAGTTCGAGAATGTTGATGGGCAATCTGCTCTCCTGTAACGTCCATCGTCCCTGAAACTGATGGTCCTCGAAGACGGCACCCCAACCCCTGAGGCTGGTGTCCATTGTCAGGATTCTCCAATTCCATATCCCGAATCTCTTCCCTGCGAGATTCTTGTGTATGACCATCAAATCAAGGAGACTCGTACGTGTGGGTGAAATCGGATCAGACGATGAAGAAGCCAGTGTGAACTGGCTCCCTGAGCAAGGAGGTTCATCTGGAACGGTCGTGAATGAAGCCTGCCGTACTGGAGAGCTTCGAACGACTCCACCATTTTTCAGAGAAGTTGTACACAGAGGCGCAGAGACAATGACGGTGTTCTTAGTACTTGATCTACTGACTTCTGTATATCCTTGATCTTGGATTCTGGCAGAAAAATCTTTAATTGTACCGTGTCCAAGATGAGACCAAGGAATTGAATTTGTTGAGTCGGAGTGAGGTTGGTTTCTGGAAGTTCACAATCCATCCGTGTTGAATGACAAATAGGTAAGACGTCTGAACATCTTTGATCAGCTTCTCTTGAGAGGAAGCCTTGATCAGAAGATCGTCTAGATAGGTATGATCGTGACTCCCAACACTCTCAACCCCGCAACCATGATTGCCATTATCTTTGTGAAGATCCTCAGCGCTGATGATAAACCAAATGGTAGGGCTCTGAATTGGTAATGATCCTTCACCAGTGCAAACCTTAGGTAAGCTTGGTGGGGAGCCCAAATTGGAATATGCAGGTATGCATCCTTTATGTCCATGGACACCATGAATTCGCCCTGTTCCAGACCTGCAGTGACCGACTGGATAGATTCCATCTTGAATCTGTATATCTTTAGAAACTGGTTTAAAATTTTTAAATTGAGTATCGGCCTGTGGCTTTGGCACCACAAAAAGACTGGAATAAAAACCCGTTCCTCTCTGAGAGGCGGGAACTGTAGTAATGACCTCTGACCGTAATAATTTTTGAATGGCTGTCAGTAGTGCTTCTGCCTTCTGAGGGCATTAAGGCAGACCCGTTGTAAAAAACGGACTGTGAGGTCTCTGTTGAAAATCCAGTCTGTACCCTTGGGAGATTATGTTGTTGATCCAAGGATCTGGAGAGGTGATTGTCCATATGTCCCGAAAACCTTCCAGATGGGCGCCCACCAAGGGGGAACCCAGGTGGGCCGGAAGACCGTCATGCCACGGTCTTGTCAACAGGTTTATCCTGTTGTCTGGCTGCTGCCTGTGCACGGCTTCTACCTCTGCCTCCACGGACTTGTGTACCAAAACCTCGTCCACGAAAGGACCGCGATCTAAAGGAATTAAACGCCGGTCCCGAATATCCTCTTCTAGCCTGTGGAACGGCTCTCGTATATGGAGTAGGTAGAAAGGTAGACTTCCCTGCTGGTTCCTGCGTAATCCACTTATCCAACTCTGCACCGAAAAGTATCTCTCCCCCAAAGGGGATGGATTCCACTGCCTTCTTGGTGTCAGAGTCACCTTGCCATTCCCTGAGCCATAAAGTCCGTCTAGCTGATATAGCCGAAACAGAGATGCGCGAAGCTATTCTGCTAAGATCCTGTAAGGCTTGACACAAGTATGAAGCAGATTCTCGAATGTGGTCCGCCAGTTGGGTAATCTCTTCCAAGCTATTTTCCTCAATAGCTTGTACAATACGCCCAGACCACGCGCCCATGGCCTTGTTGACCCAAGCACATACGATCGCAGGTCTCTGTGCTGCACCTGCTGCCATGAATATTGACCTTAAAGTTGTATCCACCTTCCGATCGGACGCATCCTTTAAAGTCGTCACATTAGTTATCAGCAATATTGTCTTCTTCGATAACCTTCCTAGGGAAGCATCCACTACAGGTGGAGTCTCCCACTTATCCATGACACCCTTAGGTAGGGGTTAAGTTGCTTGAAACCGCTTTGGAAATTGAAAGCGTTTGTCCGGGTGTTTCCAAGCCTCCTCCATCTGAGATTGGAGGGATTTAGTAATGGGAAACACCGTAGAACGCGGCTTTTGGGATTAGAATATATGGAATTTTTCTGGTTCCTGGACGTCTTCCGCCTTGAAGTCAAGGATCTCTTTTACAGCCTCAAAACCCGAGACTGCCGTGTCTACTTCTGTAGAATCGGCGTCCAGGGTAGATTCCATTAACTCACCTTCCTCGGTATCAATGAGGGGATCTCCTTCCTCGTCTGGTTCCGTTATGATAGGAAGAGGTCTTTTAACTGCCTTGCGCACATTAGTTTCTGCATGTGCTCGCGGCGTTAACTTGATGAGAAATTCCTCCATCGTCTTGGAGAATCCCGCAGCCCTTTCGGATTGCTGTCTGCGGGATTCCGCCATCTCATGTGAGATTCTATTTGCCAGGTTGTCTTCCCATGACCTAGGCGGAGCACTGCTCCCAGGTGGAGCGTCCTTGTCCAAGCAGGAGTCGCACACCCCGAAGCTGCCAAGCCTTGTGCTTTTTGTTACACTACGTACAAACATAGCAGGTCTTGGAAGTCTTTGGTGCATTATACATGCTATTTAAACCCTGTACTAGGGTATTACGCAGCGCTTTCACCCTTTAAACTAGGAAGGGAAAGACTGCGGGATGACGGAAGCAAAAGGTATTGGAACCAGCTGACAAACTTACCCCTTCATAAAAAGGGGAAATGTCAAAAAATTAAAATCTAAAAAAAAAAAAAAAAAAAAATTTAAAAGAAAATTTTCACCAGCCAGTTTGCAACCCTCACAGACCGAACTGTAAATCAGCTACGGTGGTGAGATTGTCCACGTGCTTTTTAGTATTGTCTTCAGGATCTTTGCATAGAAATCCATTGAAGATATAAATAGTAAGAATTAAATTTTCAGGAAATCCTCATGTAAAAATAAATAAATATATATATAAATCTCTACCAGTAGAGGGAGCTACTGCTACACTAAAATAGCCTGATGTGTCAATACCAGGGTAAGGGTTTATCCCCTCCCATTAAAATGAAGTTAGTGACTATGCACGGGGGGGGGCTTATACCCTCCCCTTAGAATGGCGGCAATGCTGCAGATTAAAAATGGCCGATAGCTAAAATTATTAGTCACCTGATCATTATATATGAAGCATATGGGGAGGCGTTCGTTGTGTACCTTCTGATGGTTTCCCCCTCCGCTCTCGGTACACTGCAGACAGCGCCTCTCTACTCTCCGCTCCGGGCCCGCCTACTCTCCCAGCCCGCCCACCGCTCCGTCCTCCATGCCCGCCAGTGTCTTCACTTGCCGCGCTACGGGGCCGCTCGCAGCATCAGCCGAGCCCTTGCTGGGTGTGACCTCCCCTTGCTGTACGCGCTATGGGACATTTCCTCTAAGTCCCGCAGCATGATCAGATACCAGAGCGCGCGCGCCTCAGCAGCGCAGAAGTTCCCCCCAGCGCGCCTGCGGGACCGTGCAACAGAAACACTTGGGGAGATGCAGGGCTAAAAACCCAACCATTACTCTATATCTAACAGCTCTGATAGGGATTAAGCGGAAGTAAGCTAATAAAAACCAGAGCTAAGTTAAATAAACAGAGCAAGAATTAAATAAGAACCTAAAGGGGCCCCTTTGTAAAACCAGTACTCACACTGTTTTAGATGAGGATTTTCCAGTAGAGAGATGCAGGTCCCTTCAAAAGGGATCTTTGTCTCCCAATATAGGTCAGCCTTGTCTCCCTTTTATTAGGTGGACGCAGCTCCAAAATACTGTTACTAGTTTATTTTCTCTCAGGAGCTCTAAGCTCCATGTGCTACCTCCTAGCACAATTTTCAAAACTGAGGGAGGAGGGATGTGAAGGGGGAGGAACCGGCTGTGCAGACAATACGGATTTAGATTGTGCCACACCTCCGGTTACAAGCTTCACACCCCTAATGTCTAAGGAACTCCAGTGTCCCCTAGTGGATGAAAGAGAAATTAAGAAACTTGAATGACACTTTATTTAAACCAATTTACATGGGAATGACACCTAAAAAAATAAAATGATGTATTAATATGGGGTCATCTAGATCACAGGTTCTCAAACTTGGTCCTCAGGACCCCACACAGTGCATGTTTTGCAGGTCTCCTCACAGAATCACAAGTGAAATAATTAGCACCTGTGGACCTTTTAAAATGTGTGAGTAATTAATACACCTGTGCACTTGCTGGGTTACCTGCAAAACATGCACTGTGTGGGGTCCTGAGGACCGAGTTTGAGAACCCCTGATCTAGATGAACCATATGTATAATCCTATGAAGTGGTACTGTCCATGTATTCATTGTGCATATTTACTGTCTAGATTGAATACCCGTGATGAAGTCCCAGCTCTCACATTCAAGGGGTGCACAATGTATCCTCCATTTACATCCTGCTAAGAGGTAAAAGAGGTTCTAAATCAGAAGGATGCGCAGAAATTCACAGCACACAGCCACACCATGTCATAATAGACCAATCAACTTAATGCATTGGTTTTCACTTTAACAAAAAAACTAAATTAGCAGAGACACGGAAGGGGAGGGGTGCTTAACCATGTTGCTATAAACACATCCATACAGTTTTGAAATCCTAGGTACTTACCTTGAAGGGTTTCCTGTCACCTAGACACACCCACTCACCAATCTAATCGTGATTGGCAGTTCAGGACCAGCTGTCTGGTACATATTACATTGCCTCTACTCCACGTACGTCACTGACATGTGTGAGCCAGGGCAGTCTGCTGCACCATGTGGACCAATCCAAAAGGTATGTTCTTCAATAGTCTAATTTTATTGGTTGGCACTGTTACAAAGCACCAATGAGAGAAGTTAAGAGAGATTGTCGTGGGGAGAACATAAGAGTCAAAAGATAAAAAACTATGGAGAAAAAAAACAAACAAAAAACAAAACTAGAGCATGCAGGAGAAAAAGTGAAATCTAAGCATAAAAGGAATTCAATTGCTTTGTGAAAGGAATAAAAGGAATTCAATTGCCCCCCCCACGGGCTCACCCATTGGTACTGGGTTTAGCAGTGCAGTGGCCAACCCCATCTGATGTATTGATTGACGTGCCCAAACTCAAGTTTGGATGCCCAAAGTGCCAACTTACTGCACATTTTAGCTCACACCTGTCTTTCCATCCTCACGGCTATTCACACCTGAATGGAGAGACAATTGAATTGCTCCATCTGTAGCCATCAAGTGGCAGTCACGGGTAACAAATGAATTACCCACAGTGTAGTGTTGTAGGAAGCAACACTCATAGGAAGATTCGTTCCAGAGGTGAGAGCAAAAATAAGTGATGTTTCACCTACCGTAAGACATTGAAATGCAGCCACACGTCGCGTAGGATCTTCTGTCATAGAATCGGCCCGTTACTGTTTCCATAATAATAAGAATTTCAGTACAATAAAATCTCTTCCAAACTTTTTTTTTTTGCTTTGTTCATAGCCGCCACTCCCCATAGAAACCTATGGGGGCTGCAGAATCTGCTAGAGATGGAGGGACCATAGCAGACAATGGAGCCATCTGCTGCAATCCATTTATACAGATGTATCCACATTTATCTTGACCTTTAATAGGATTAACTGAGACTGGGCAGTCAGACTTAATCCCCTGCTGTATTGTTCTATGTGTTGTATTGCAGTTGAGAACAACAGATGAATGGTTTATGCTAATAAATCATGTTGTGACTAGGCACAGAAAACTACTCAAGATAACGGTGGACACATCTGTAGTACATCTGGAGGATACTAAACATTTGCATATATCCTCCCAAAAAACCTGTTTTGGTGTAATATCCTGGAAATATTTAATGATAAATAGGCCCCAAGGTGAGAATCTCTCAGTTCTCTGTGTGTTAATAGGGAAATGCTGTGCTCACTTATCTGCGGTCTTAAAAAATCCCTGGGGACAAAACACTAGGGACCAACTCACTTGGTCGCTGTAGAGAAAATGAAAGAGCAGATGGAGTTGGTGAGACAGAACCAAGGATATAATGATGAGGAAGCGGTATAGAGAACAATCACATTACAGATGAAACAGAACAAATGACAGTCACAAATGTTGACAACAGGTGGCTACATGCAGCTCTCAATAGGCCAGGAGTAATTCCCAGTAGATCACCTCTCCAGCTTCCCCAACCATCCACAGGTTTCATTTTATCTTGGATTTTAGCACGTTGAGGTTTCAAGAAAATACAGTATGTTAACAGTTTAAGTGAGTGCAGCAGCATTATACAATTGTCTACATTTATTTCATTTAGCCTGTCCTATAAGTGCTGTGAGTCAAAGCTTCGAAGTTCCAGCCAATTTGAATATACAATGCATCTTATATTTGTTCCTACAGAATCAGGAATAAATTCACCTTGGTAATACACCAGGGAATAGGTTTTGGAGAAGACATTTTGTAAAACCGCTTCATGTTACATTTTCAAGTCGGACGTGAATTCTCTACATGGAAACGTATATAATGCATACTATTAGACGTCAGCAGATAGCGCTTCATCAGTGGTTCTCAAATCCAGACAAGTACCACCAACAGGTCACGTTTTGTGGATGTCTTTAATCTTGCAAAGATGAGGTCGTCTGTTTTGCTGGGTCAGTAATTATCGCACTTGCATCCACAGACAAAAATCCTTAAACCATGACCTGTTGGGAAAACTTAAGGGTTGGCGTTGAGTACCACTGCTTTACATATTTATTATATTTACAGCAATATTTGTTATATGTAACAGACAAAGGAAAGTAAACCCAAATGTGGTACAAGCTTTACAAAGGGGAACGAATAGCAAATATCTAGAATATCGCTCCCCGTCTACACTAATGTCTTACTTCCAATCATCATGTATCCCTAACAGGTCATGTTTTCAAGATTGTCTAATTACTGACTCAGCAAAAAATAAAAAAAATATGCACACCTGTACATGATTAAAGAAATTCTGAAACAATGGTCCTGTTGGCCGTACTCGAGGACTGAAGTCAAGAACCACTGATCTACTGTATCGCTTCCTTCAGCAGCAATTCCACAGCACACCAACACTCATCCTCACATACACAGCAGATGTTTAACATGTTTATAGAGACACACGCAGGGTTCAATCCTATTAGATGCAAGTGGGGGGTGAACTGCATAGAAACTCCGTCAAAGGCACCTGCAACTCTATATTGCAGATTATTGTATGCAGACCGGAGTATGAAATTTATTTTTTAAAAATAAAAATCAGCAAGTCTGGAGGTATTGTTAGTACAGCATAGCGTCACACGACTCGCAGACAAGAGGACACACGGCTAATGGGTCTACAAACATCCTTTAGAAATTATACATGAATTAGGCTCCCTGCTTCACGTTCCTGTGGATGTGAGAATGACATCAGGACTGTGAATGTGTCCCAACACAAAAGTCGGAAAAGTGCTTCTTGGTAGCTCTCCTAGCCCCAAATTCAGGATATGTTCTTCTTGATGAAGTTAATGAGATCATTGGTGGAGCCATCATGTGTATGTTGCCCAACCAATATGATAGAACCGATGGGCTGTTTGAAGACTTCTTGACGGCCTAGTTTCAGGCACTGATGACTGCATTAAACAGCTGTTTATTATTATATTAAATACATGATCTATAAAAGTAACTTCAGAATAATCACGTTTGCACAGCATGGCAAATCACTTCATACAGTATTTTTTCCTCAGAACAAAACAATCCAGCCCCTAACTCTTCTCCTTGATCAAGATTGAGGTTATTACAGAAAAGGTGTTTAGTGGGCATGTTACGGCATATTACGGATACTGTCAATCTGACTCTGCCTCGGGCAGCAAGACTGAGCTGTATGCGTGATACCGATCTCAGATGAACTCTGTGAAAACATCAGATATGATTAAAGGAAATACAGAAATTATAGACATGTCCTATTCCTCTAGCTCAGTGGTTCTCAAACTTGCTCCTCAGAACCCCACAGTACACATTTGGCAGATCATGTGGCAGTTGCACGGTGTATCACATTTTAAAAATCCTCAGGGGACTTTGAAAATATAAAAAAAACTGTGAAGGGTCCTGAGGACAGAGGGGCTGATGTATTAAGCCTGAAGACGGCATAAGCAAGTGATAAACCCAGTGATAAGTGATTTAGGAGCCGACTGGCGGGTGCGTTTATCACTTTACAATCTGCATATTACAGCCAATTGGCTGGTGTGTTTATCACCTTGCACTTATCACTGGTTTACCACTTCCTTATGCCTTCTCCAGGTTATTACATCTGACCCAGAATTTGAGAACCTGTGATCTAGCTTTACCAAAGCTTTTGTTTTACTCAGCTTGTACAGCTTTGTTGCTGTACTTGTCGAAATACTGACTAAAACTGGATAAAAAAAAAAAAAGAAGGGATTAACTATTTATGATCACCTTTTATTGAAAAATAATTGTTAGCATACACTGTGTTTAAACAAAACAAAAACGAATTCTGCTAAGAGGAAATGTATTACAACCACAGGATGTGTGTGACCAGTATAGTGTTCCTTTCACTCTTTTTAACATGCAGCTGAACTGCACTGGGTCACTGCATGCGTTTCTCTCCGAAAAGGCAGCAACAACGTATGGAATTATTCATGGTTGGATCAGTGGTCTTACTCGACTTAGTTTTCTGCAGGATACCACGATGCCTGAGGAACACTTATGCAACACAGGATGAACTCAACCTAAAAACATCTAAAACACAAGTATGCATATAGAACAGTGATCCTAAAACAAATAATTACAGAACTGCAACACAGCAAGTTCGAAAATTTAAGGTAAGCTTGCCCCATGCAGAGCCATTTCCTAGTAGAGAACGTACTTACGTAAATCTCTGGTCCCGGGACATATCTAGCTTAGACCACTTTCTAAACATCTGAAATGGAAAAGATGCCCTTCTCAGACAAAAATAAAAAAAATTACAAGCCAAAAGGACTGTGCTTGACCAAGAATTTGATGCACAATCAACAATTTAAAATCAAATTGCATAAGGTAACAATGGAAAAATTGGAACACATTTAAATGCCGAAAGCAGTTTCCGAACATAAAACAAATCTGCAGTACATAACAAAATCAAGTCATTTTGCTGGAAGCAATGGCTGGGCTAGCCGTGACTGGGACCTTCTCAATATTTATAGTTTGTGTAGAAGCTGGAGAATGAGCCGTGGTCTCCTCTTATGGTAGAGGAAGTACCCCCTATAAATCAAGACTATTACAATTTATTTTACAGTTCATTTTAGCGGTGAATGTATGTTTAGTCAGAATCACATGTGGTTAATACAGACAAGTCGTCCTGGGGATAATCTGTTACAGGCGGGGTCTTCTCTTGTACCGGCTTTGAATAACCCTTATCCACAATAGATTTTCCATATGGAAGAGGCATAGGTTGCTTAGCCACAGTCCCATAGACTTGCGATGATGCATAACTGGACGACACAAAGCTCTGACCAAAGGGTTTTTGCTTAGAGGCATTAAGAGCACTCAAAGTGACATCAGGAACTTCACATGCCATGTCAGAGTCATCCAGATCTTCACAAGATTCAACAGGCTTAACTGGAGTCGTGTGAGGCTGTGCCTTCTCTAGTTTTATGGTCTTTTGGGGATTTTCCACTTTTATTTGGACAGGACCACTGCAGACAATTGGTGGAGCTTCCATTTCTTGATCTTCAGAAGTTGTTAAGTCTTCAGGATTGTCTTCTGTAGCTATTTGCATGTAATAGGAGTCCAGTTCATGCTGCAGATCTTTAGCGGGACTCATTTTAGCAGACAAATTGGTGGTCACCTTTTCCTTCTCAATGGTCTGCTGACCCGCTGCAGAATTCTCTGGTTGAGTACTGGAGTTCTGGGCTCTGGCAGATGATATTTTAATATCTTTATACCCTAGATCTGGTACATGGCCAAAGAATGAAGATGGCAGAGACAGAGGTGCACTTTTAAATTTTTGGTTGAGTTTGGCAGTAGCATTGTAAGTGGGATTTGGCTTCACAGCAGGCACTGAAGTTGGATTCAAACCTGGAGCAGTAGTTGCAACAGGCTTGTTCTCTGATGGTTTTAGGGCAGTGGTTTCCTTATTGATCATTTGTTCATACAAAGGAATATATTCCAGTTTACCAGTCACTGGGTTCATTGAAAGAGAGGTGAATTGGGTAGTAATCTGTTCTGGTTTACTAGGTGCCTTGGTTTCTGCAGGTTTTTGTGAAATGATCTTTATTTCTTTCTCTTGTGAATGGGTGTTCCCAGGCTTACTAGCCAGTGGCGTATTGGAAGCTTTGCAATCCTTGCCTTTTTCAGCTTGTGATGTGCTGTTTGTTGAACTACTTGAAATGGTTGCTGCTTTGGTTGACTCCATTTTGACAGGTGTCCAGCTACCTCGAGGGTCACTTGTTTCGACAGGTGCCACATTGCTAGAAGTTTGACTAGAAGACTTTGTACCCTGCACATGCTGGACAGTTACAGAACGTGGTTTTTGTAAGAGTATGCTGGGATTACTGGTACCTTTATGTGAAGGGTTGGCAGAAGAGGCAGAATTACTTGGGCTGGAATTGACACTACTGTTCCGAGAGACGGAACTCATCAGTTTTGTGGGTGCTACGGTTTCTTTTCCTTTGTTAGCCTCGGCATTACGACCAACAGTAACTATCGTTTTATTGAACAGCATGTCATAACACTCTTTTCGAGCTTTCTCCAATTCCAATTGCTTGTTCTTCTCCAATTCCAATTGCTTGTTCTTCTCCAATTCCAAGTTCTTCTCCAATTCCAATTGCTTGTTCTTCTCCAATTCCAATTGCTTGTTCTTCTCCAATTCCAATTGCTTGTTCTTCTCCAATTCCTTAATTTTCTCCAATTCCCTAATTGTTAGTAAGACTGTATTGTCTTGGTTCGTTTTGTCACTGCTAGAGGTCTCCTTTGTTGTTAGGACTGTGGAAACTGGTTGTGGTTTACCTTTCAATATAGGAATAGCTTTTGATGAGGTGCTTGAAGATTTTATAGACAAGAAAGTATCGAGAGGATCCGGTTTGCTTACTGTAACCACGGAGGGAGTTCTTCGGTGGGTGGTAGGACCTGGCAGATTGGGTCGAACTTTAGTTTGTGTTGTGAAAGTTGTAGAAGTAGAATTAGCAGTAGAGGAACTTGTGGTGGATGTGGAGATAGCTGAAGTGCTAGAATTAATGGAGGAGGAAGAAGAGTTGGAGGAGAGGGTTGAATTTCGAGGACTACCTTGTGTATTACTGGGCTTACCCAATAATTTGATTTCAATCCCCTTTGCCTTCACAGAATGACCCTTTGCATCATCGTCTTTATCCTTGTTAGCAGCACTCTCAATTTTTGATGCGCTACTAACAATTTGGCTTTTATTCTCTGAGGTCTTCCAGACAAACTTCCCGACAGTAGAGGATTTAACTGGCTCCTTATCTGGAGTAGTATTTCCTTTATTATCAGACTTGGCTGGTGAAGGAAATGATTTACATTTGCCATTTCTTTCCTCGTTCTGTTCCTCTCTTTTCGCCTTCTTAGATTTGTTCTGCTCGGGGGGCTCATTTTTCTCCGTAGCTTTGCGTTTTTGCTCCATCTGTTTGCGAGCTTCCTCCTGAGCAGCTAACAAGCCTTCTTTCTTCCTCTCACGACGCTCTATTTCATAACTGCTGTTCACATTCATGTGTTTCTGGAGACCACACAAAAAAAAAAATTCAAATTAATTTAATAACAAGAAATTAACATTGCAACAGTTTTATATTTATCAGAAAGGCATTAGTCTTTACTTGGAAACTATTCTTCATTTAATTATGTCTGTTATACGTAGGCCTCTCGCTGCTTAAGACAAGAACAACATAAAGTCTGTAGAAGAGCTTTTTAGCGGAATCATACAATGTAAAGCCATCCGCAGGTCTTCAAAAATGGGAAAGGGTCAGTAATGCTTTTCTATAAAACGCACAATTTTTAAAGTTTAGAATCTATTTATGTGGGGAGAATTTAATTAGGGCAGGTTATCATAGCCAAGCCCTCTAGGCAGACATTGACAACATATATATCCAGGACACTCATGAACTATAGCAGAGACTTAGCACTTCCCTTAACCTCAAAGAAAGCATCCTGTTTAAAGGAGACATTTTGGAAAGACAAACCTTGTACTGTGCATTGTGTGCATAAGCTTTGAGATGCTCCCCAGCAGTCTTGTAATCTGGAAAGACTTCTTCACATAGTTCACAGTAGTATCCATAAGTTGGGACCATGAACTCAGGACCTGCAACATGTGAGAGCAGAACGGGCAAGTAAGAGAACATTCAAGATGCCCCCCACCCCCTCAAGATGATCTCCAAGCCAACGTAAGGAGGAAAGTCTCACCTCTCAGGGGAAAATTCACTTTCTGTTTCCGAACGGAATTTTCAGCTTTATTTTTATCCCAGGGCTTTTTCTGCTCTTTCGAGTTCTATTTAAATAGAAAGGGGAATTAATGTTACATATCTATGGCCAGGTCTACTTACATGAGAAGAGGTAATAAACTACTAGCTCTACACAGATACCTGAACCACCTCATTCCTCAGCGACAATTATGATTAAGAGCACCCATAATTATTAAGTCATAGGAGCCTATTTTTAATGCCATACCTGAGAGTGCTTTTTATCATGCAAGTGCAGGAGGAACTCCGGCAGAGTCATGAAGATACTGTTGCAGTCCTCACACCAATGTCCACCACAATCATAATATTCAAATATTTCACTTTTATTAACGGGTTCTGGTTCCTCGCGCTTAGGGGACGTCTTGGAAGGCGGTGCACTGGGCCTTGGGCTTTTCGACCTGGACTTGTCTCGCGACATTAAACCATCATCGGTCTTCGAGGAGCAAGATGGTCTGGCCTCCGATTGGTCTTTCAACTCAGAGCCTAATTTCGGCGGGGTGGTTCTATGCAACTCAGAGCCTGATTTCGGAGGGGTGCTTCTATGCAACTCAGAGCCTGATTTCGGCGGGGTGCTTCTATGCAACTCAGAGCCTGATTTCGGCGGGGTGCTTCTATGCAACTCAGAGCCTGATTTCGGCGGGGTGCTTCTATGCAACTCAGAGCCTGATTTCGGCGGGGTGCTTCTATGCTTGAAATCTCTGTCTGACTTCACAGTACTGCTGGATAAGTCTGAAGAACTTGCAGATGAGTGGACTGCCCCTGATTTACTGTCAGAACCAGGTTTTGAGCCTCTTTTGTGTTTGTCACTCTTAGACACTGGGTCACTGCTGCTCTTCAATTTAGTCTTAGCCTTGGAGTCAATACTCGCTTTTAACTCACTATCAGTACCCTGGGTAAGAAAGAAAACATGTCTAAGCAGAGAATGGACATGTAACACATAGCGGAAAATGATCAATCATAAGAAATGCATAAATGGCACACATTTAAATCGGAGAACACAAATGGAGCTACTGGCCAAAGAGTAGCTTCACTTGTGCTACTATTATATTAAAATTTGGGCTCATGAAATACAACTATTTAATTCAGTTCACTGTTCCTGAAGCAAAGCCAATTCTCATGATACAAGGGCTTTGTGAAACACTCACCCTTGAAAACACAGGAGAGGCAAGGCCCAGGGCCCATTTTCTAGGCACAGCTAACTCAGTTGGGCTGGCACCTAGGATCTCTGCCACCTTAATGAGCTTCTGCCACTTCTCTTTTGTTTCATCGAGTTCTTCATACAGGGAAGTAATCTGCTTCTCGGCACTCGACATAACAGAGTTCAGTTCTTCTAGTAGAGGGTCCTTCTGACCATCCATCTCCTTTTGCTTCTTCTGCATCAGAAGTACTAGGAAAAACAAAGACAGTCATCATGGACAGTCGATGGGTGGTTGCGTTATGGTAGTAAGAGATGTAAGAGTATATATTTATCAACCCCATAACATATGCATTCCAGTTTCATAAAACATGGACAGGTAACACTCACTTTGATGGAGCCGTAGCTGCTCCACCTTTGATCTCAGTGTCTGCAGGTTCACGTTCTTGGCTTTATGCTCTTTCTTAAGCTCATACAGCTCCACCATGACCTTCAATAAATGACAGGGTCTTTTTTCTTCATGTCAAATTTGCATGTATCTTTACATATTATATACCAAGATAGGGCCCTATGGCCAGTGTTCAGATCAACACCAGACAAAAGCACAGTAATGATGTAGAAAGAACGGTCTAGCTTCGCTTACCTAGAATTTAGCACAAAAGCTGGAGATGCAACCTCTTCAGTTAGTAGCACCCACAACAAGTCACAGATATCACTGGACTGTACCACTAATTAAACATGATCTAGGTGGTTTAAAACCAACGTAAAAGTCAAAACAAAAATCATATGATGATCAGAAACATGAAGACTTGCTTATAGGGTTTAACAATTACCTCAATTACATGCAATACCCAACATTCTACAATGAACATCAGTGTCCCTAATAGTAGTAAAAACCATATGACAAACCAATCTAAAAAAAAAATTCACCCAAAATACGGGGCAATTGTATTCTCCTTGGGAGAGTTAATAGAAGAGTCTAGCGATGTTCATTGCTTATTTTCCCCTCACTCCCCTTACAGGTCATCGGAAATAAGTGGAGACCACATTGAAACAAGCAATAATATACATTATATAGCATATTATGGAGACTTGATCCCTCTTCAAAGTAGGGATAGCGATCGACCATCGATGAGTCAAAAATATCAATGGTCTATGACTGATGTCAAATACTTTTACCATCGATGGGGGGGGGGGGAGAACCAGATGGTTTCCCGCCATCAATGGTTTAGTGCTACTGAATATTATTTTATTTCTAATAGTGTCAGGGCACTGAGCTTAACCACGCCCCCTGACACCCATTAAGCCACGCCCCCAGGCTTTGATTGGCTTTCAATTCAGTTAACAGTAATGCAAAGGGTACCATCGATAGATGGTTTTACACCATCGAGGTTTATCCATCAATGGTACCATCGAAGGCTAACCTACTGATGGCCATCCCTACTTCAAAGTGCGTAAACAGTGTCCTCTGGAGGGTTGGAGATTTCTCCATTCTACCTTCCTAAAAGTAAGTACATCAACAAGGAGAGGGAACAAGGGAAGATTTTTTTTCTTTAAACAAAAACGTGAAGAGGAGGTGTGAGAAAGATGGTCAAACATCTTGGAAGATACTGCAGACAACAAAAAAAAGTGTGTAACAGTGAAATGTCATATCATAGTCTAACCAATAGAATGTCAGTAATGGCCATTTTTAGAAATAATTATAAAAAAATAAAAAAATAATAATAATGTTTACAAATAGAGCTTGGTTTATCTTTCTTATACCCTTTTCAGACAGAGAAGTCTGAAAGCCGCGGCAATTACCTGGCAGTTCAGTGCCGGGTCGTTTTGCCGGGACCTGCCTGACCCCCCCTTTCACACAGACATGCAAATTACCGGGTCAAAAATTTCGACCCGGTAATTTGCAGAACACCACGGGTATTTTGTCTGCGTGAAAGGGTCAACCTGTGTCATAATTCCCGTGTCTCCGACCCTGGAAAATTCCTGGGTCGAAGTCCCGGGAATTACAGCACGGATTGATCCTTTCACACAGAAAAAGGACCCGCGTGTTTCATGAAATTACCGGGTGGAACTGCTTCACTCTGTAATTATATTAGTATTAGTGAATGAGAGGACATCGGGACTATGCGGGTAATTCAGAGTTGATTGCAGCAGCAAATTTGTTAGCAGTTGGGCAAAACCATGTGCACTGCAGGTGTGGCAGATATAACATGTGCATAGAGAGCTCGATATGGGTGGGTTATTTTGTTTCTGTGCAGGGCAAATACTTACTGCTTTATTTTTACACTGCAATTTAGATATCAGTTTGAACACACCCCACCCAAATCTAACTCTCTCCTGTGCGACCAGGTCAGATAAAGCACTTGCAGGCATGGTCGCATCTGATGCCACCATGCCAGGCAAGTGTTAAGGACAGCCGTTTTAACAGCACACCCAATTTAATGTTAGTGTACAGTATACCAGCTGTTATTAAGATGATCTGTGATAATTGTTACTTACAGCTGCTCCACTATTTATTCTTCCAGTTGGTTGATTAGTGTATTAAAGTAGCAGAAAGGCTCTGTGCAAACTGCAGTTTGGAGGTACTGGCACAGCAAGTGTAACTACCATAATGGGATATACAGTGCATCCGGCAAAGGCTGTGAATACTTATGTACATGTGATTTATTTTTTAATAAACTTGCAAAAATCTCAACAAAAACTTTTTTCACATCGTCGATTATGGGGTATTGTGTAGAATCTGGAGGGAAAAAATTTATTTATTAAATTTTGGAATAAGGCTGTAACAAAAATGTGAAGCGCTGTGAATACTTTCCGGATGCACTGTAGTTAACAGGATGCTGGCAAACAGAAGACTAGGGAGAATACAGAAGTCGAAATTCTGCCAGCCCACATACCGAAAATAAATATCAGGGAAGTTAGGGTTAGGCTGCAGGAGGGAAGAGTAAGGATTAGGCATACGTTCCTTAGGAAGCACGGTCATGAGATCCAGTATTGGGATGCTGACTGCAGGCATCCTGAGCGCCGGAATCCCGTATCACACCCAACATGCTAGTCTTTATTATTTAAGCTTGCTGTCTATAATAGATCTCTTTTGTACACCTACTCAACAAGCTGAGGCAGAGACTACAGGAGATTCAAGTTCTACTCTGCGGCGATTCATCAGGGTACAACCTGAACAATGGATCTTACCAGTTGGGACATATGTACATGGTTAAAAATAAAGGCCCTTCAGTATTCAGCAAGAGACTTACTTTGATCTTCTCAGTTTCGCTTCGGAGATTGGCTCTCTGTTTGGACAGTAGTTTATCCTCTACATCTACAGCAACTAATCGTCTGGCATCATCTGTGATAACGTCTTTAGTGGTTTCTATAACCCGTAAATTACATGGGTTGTAGATTTGGGGAGAAGCCATAGAGGCAGGCATATGGACTGGTGGATACATCGGCCAGTTGGATGAAGAATACGTAGGATAGGGCGAGTAGGGATTATAGCTTGGGGGTGGCGGTGGGGGCGGCATTGAATACCCAGGTACCATTGATGTGGGACTGTATGTAGGATACATGGGAATTTGGGGAGCAGGAGACATTGGCTCCGGCACAGGGCTAATGGTGGGTGGCTGCACGGGTATTTCGACTTTGGGTGATGGTACAGCCTGCTCTTTGGGGACTGGCTTCTTTATTAGTGGAGGCGCTTTCTCTTTGGTGGTAGGTTCTGTGTTCTGGGGTACTGGTGGCGTCTGCTCTTCAACCGGCTGAACTGGCTTGGCGGTTTTCTCTATCTTTGCTGGTGGTTCAGCAAGTTCTTTATCCTTCCCTGTTTTAACAGGGGGCTTAGAGGTTTTTAGTTTGGGGTCAGCAGGACTGGTGCTGGCCCCACCCTGTGGGAGCTCTTTTGTAGGAGCTTGCAGCATCTTCGGTACAAATTTCTTTCCATGAAGCCGTTCTCGAGTTCGGACGGCGAGATTTCCGATTTCTGCAACGCCAATGTCCAAACCGATTGTCTTCAGCAGATCATGGATCTTTTCAAACTCCTGCTTGTTGGGAGCAGCGGCAGGTGCAGGTACAGAGGGATTTTGGCTAGACGGCACCTTCTTGGAAATGGCATTCTTATTATCTTCATCACCATACAAGAATCTTTCCTCATCTTCAATTTCTGATGTACTTTTTTGATTCTGATCCAGAGTTTTGCTTGAAATATTTACTTTTGACGGGAGAGGGGATAATTTGGCTATATTATTATTATCTGGTGTTTTAACTTCTTCCTTACATTCTAGAAAGGGTCTTTTATTATTGAAAGGAACACCCTGAGCTTCACATGCACTTTTGTTAAACATATGCAGGAAGTCTCCCATAGAGGAGGAAAACTGGCTACTGTTAGGGACATTTCCTGTAGGCAGTTTGGTCTCAGAATGGTCATGTTGAAGTGTGCCACCCTGTTTTGCTGTGGTCAAGGTTCTGCCCATTGGTGTTGCAGGAGATGGGTTACTGCCAGTTACAAGTGGAGAGTTGCTTTTCATTTCAGATATGATTTTGGAAATGCTATCCATATTGTGTGCTGGAAGGATAGGAACATGCTCCTGGTTTCCTGGTGTCCTATGACTGATTGTGGTTTGTGGCAAGATAGTCTGGTCGGGGTCCTTAGTAGAACTATTAGAGCCTACGTCACTGCTTCTCACTGGAGCTGGGGAGGACTTGAAATCTTTTAGATCGTTGTTACTTGAATTATCAACCTGTTTTTTCGGAGAAAAAAAAACATCTGTGAACAGAACCATGAAGAACTATGTGCAATATAACCATGATGACAGACACTCCATTGCTGGTGTCAAGTATTTTTCAGGATAGTGTCAAGAATACTTTTAAAGAAGAAATGGAGGTATGTTCCAGTACAGTAAGAAATCTACATTTGCTAACTAAATGGTCTAGTCATGATACAGTGAAAAGAGTGGAGAAATGAGTCAGCGGAGAAGTTGCCATGGCAACCAGTAAGCGGTTATATATAATTTAATAGACTGCACTTGATAAATATTACCTCAGTGCTGATTGGCTGACATGGGCAACTTCTCCACTGACTCATTTCTCCACTCTTTTCACTGCTTCATGAATACCCCCAAATGTTATACTTAAATAGGATTTGAATTACCTACCGGTAAATCCTTTTCTCGTAGTCCATAGGGGATACTGGGAATCCATTTAGTATCATGGGGTATAGACAGGTCCACTAGGAGCCATGGCCACTATCGAAGTTTGATTAGGTGTGCTGGCTCCTCCCTCTATGCCCCTACCAGACTCAGTCTGGGAAACGGTGCCCGAGGAGACGGACATACTTTGAGAGCAGGATTTAGAAAAAGGAAAGTGGTAAGTTTTTGAACCGGCACAACCATAAAAAGAAAAGCCATGCTAACCAAAACTTGTAAACAGGAACAGCAACAGCTGAACCAAACAACATTACTTAACCAAGTAACCGTGCAGGAAGAACAAAGCACCATGCGGGCACCCAGTATCCCCTATGGACTACGAGAAAAGGATTTACCGGTAGGTAATTACAATCCTATTTTCTCTTACGTCCGAGGGTATACTGGCTGGGAAACCATTTAGTGCCATGGGGAAGTACCAAAGCACCCAAACCGGGTGGTAGAGTGCTGAGGTTCCTGCAGAACTGAATGACCAAACTGAAGGTCCTCAGAGGCCAAAGTATTGAACTTGTAGAACTTAGCAAACGTGTTCGAACTAGACCAAGTAGCTGCTCGGCAGAGCTGTAAAGCGGAGACACCCCGGGCAGCCCAAGAAGAACCCACCGACCTAGTAGAGTGAGCCTGTACAGATTTAGGAACCGGAAAGCCTGCCGTGGAATAAGCATGCTGGATAGTGAGACTGATCCAGCGTGCAATGGAGTGCTTTGAAGCAGGACACCCAATATTATTGGAATCATAGGAGAACGAACAGAGAGTCCGATTTCCTGTGACGAGCTGTTCTTTTCACATACACCTTCAAAGCCCTCACAACATCCAAAGACTTTGAAGTAGCAGAGGTGTCCGTAACCACAATAGGTTGGTTTATGTGAAACGCGGACACCACCTTAGGAAGATATTGCTGACGAGACCTGAGTTCAGCTGTGCCCTCATGGAAAATTAGGTAGGGTTCTTGTAAGACAACGCCCCCAACTCCAACACACGTCTTGCCAAAGTCGAGGCCAACAGTGTGACGGTCTTACACGTAAGATACTTTACGTCTACCTCCTGTAACGGTTCAAACCAGTCCGATTGGAGAAACTGCAGCACCAAATTGAGATCCCAAAGTGCCATGGGGGGCACAAAGGGAGATTAGAACAACTGGACCTCATGGACAGAAGCCAATTGTTTCTGAAAGAAAATAGACAAGGCCGAAATCTGGACTTTTATGGAGCCTAGACGTAGGCCCACATCCACTCCCGACTGCAGAAAAAGCAGGAAATGTCCCAGATGGAATTCTACCGCAGAGAATTATCTGCTCTCACACCAAGAGACATATTTCTTCCAGATACTGTGTTAATGTTTAGAGATGTTACCCCGTTCCTGGATTGAATCATAGTTGGGATGACCTTGTCAGGAATCCCCTTCCTGGCTAGAATCAGCTGTTCAACTTCCATGCTGTTAAATGTAGCCACGGTAAGTCTTGATAGACAAATGGGCCCTGTTGCAGAAGATCCTCGCGAAGATCCTCATACCAGGCCCTTCGCGGCCAGTCGGGAGCAATGAGGATTGCTTGAACCTTTTCCCTTTTTATTCTTTTTAGAATTCTTGGGATCAGAGGAAGTGTGAGTTTACACGTACACCAACTGGTAGACCCACGGAGTTGTCAGAGCATCTGCCACCACTTCTTGTGGGTCTCTTGACCTGGAACAATATCGCCCGAGATTCTTGTTGAGGCGAAAGGGCCATCATGGCTATTTGTGGATATCACCACTGACGCGTCAACCACTTGAACACCTCCGAGTGATGGCCCCATTCCCCCGGGTGCAAGTCGTGACTGCTAAGTCTGCTTCCCAGTTGTCTATTCCCAAAATGAAGATCGCAGACAATGCCACGGCGTGTTTTTCACCCAGAGGAGGATTCTTGACACCTCTGACATTACTGCTCTGCTTTTTGTTCCGCCCTGTCGGTTTATGCACGTCACTGCCGTCACATTGTACGACTTGAATAGCCTGATACAGGATGTTTATTGGAAGTATGACTTCCTGACTTGACCATCTTCCCTGATACTGCACCCCATTTGTGACTGCGCCACAACCTCTGAGGCTTGCGTCTGTGATTAGCAGAATCCAAAACCTCGACTAGGTGAGAAGTTTGTAGCCACCACAGGAGGAAGATCCTGGCTTTTTGCAACAGACGAATCCTCTGGTGCATGTGAATATGCGATCCAGACCATTTGTCCAACAGATCCAGCAGGAAGGGCCTTGCATGAAACCTTCTGTACGGAATCTCCTCACAAGAGGCCACCATTTTCCCCAGAAGGCGTATGCAGAGATGCACCAAGATCCGGGTCGGCTTCAGGACAGCCCGAACAATCGACTGGATTACCATCGCCTTTTTCAACGGAAGGAATACATTCTGAGGCTGTGTCCAGTATCATACCCAGGAAAGGAAGCCTCTGCGTTGATTCTAGGTGAGATTTTGGTAAATTCGGAATCCACCCGTGATCCGGGAGTAGTCTGGTTGAGAGGCCACTGTTCTCCAACAACTGTTCCCTGGACGATGCCTTTATCAGAAGATCGTCCAGGTACGGAATTATGTTCACTCCCTGCTTGCAGAGTAGAAACATTATCTTTGCCATCACTTTGGTGAACACCATCGGTGCCGTGGAGAGACCAAATGGCAGGGCCTGGAACTGGTAGTGACAGTCCTGCAGTGCAAACCGTAGATAAACCTGATGAGGCGGCCAGATCGGAATGTGATGGTACGCAGAAACACTAGGAATTCCCCCTCCTCCAGACCTGAGATCACCGCTCTCAGAGACTCCATCTTGAATTTGAACACTCGTAAGTACGAGTTCAACGACTTGAGATTAAAAAGTCGGTCTTACCGAACCGTCCGGTTTCGGTACTACAAACAAGTTGCAATAGTACCCCTTGTTTTGCAGATGAGGTGGAACTGGAACAATGACCTGAGCCTGTACCAGATTTTGAATGGCATGTTGTAAAGTGAAACTGGTAAGCCTGATTTGAAGAATCTGTGAGGTGGGAGCTCCTGAAACTCCAGTCTGTAGCCCTGGGATATAAAGTCTATGACCCAGGGATCGTGGCACAATCTTGTCCAGATGTGACTGAAGAAGTTTAGCCAAGCTCCCACTTGACAGTCTTCCAGGAATTGCGGTCCACCATCATGTGGAAGGTTTTGAGGAAGCAGAGCCTGAACTCTGTTCCTGTGAACAGTAGCTGGTTTCCATGGTTTACCTCTAGCACCTCTGGCGGCGGTAGAGGAACCTCTGGCCTTGCCCCTAAACTTGGCCGTCCGAAAGGACTAAGCTGGATCCTGAATAGACCTTCCTAGCTGGGGGAGCTGCAGAAGGTAGGTATGTGGTCTTACCCACAGTAGCTTTGGAGATCCATTTGTCTAGTTCATTTCCAAACAAGGCTTCGCCTGTGAAAGGTAGGCCTTCCACGCCTTTTCTGGAGTCCGCATCCGCAGTCCACTGGTGTAGCCATAGACCCCTGCGTGCAGACACTGCCATAGCTGTAGCGCGTGCATTAAGCAAACATATCTCCTTTATGGCTTCCAACAAAGTTCAGAGTCCTGTATATGTTGCAAGAGCAAAATAATCTCCCCTTAAGGCAGGGTATCTAACCCCTCAATTAGGTTACCGGACCATTTAGAAATGGCTCGCATGATCCACCCACATGCTATTGTGGGTCTATGGGCAAACCCTGCAGCTGTATACAAAGATTTGAGCATAATCTCAATTTTGCGGGCAGCCGCGTATTTTAGGGAGGCTGCACCTGGGACAGGCAATACAATTTTCCGTGAGAGCCTGGAGACCGATGTATCCACTACTGGTGGATTCTCCCATTTTTTCCTTTCTTCTGAAAAAGAAAAGATGACAACCATTTAGGAATTTGAAATTCCCTACCTGGATTAATCCACAATTCTTCAAACAGGGTATTGAGTTCCTTTGACACAAGAAAAGTGGCTGAGGATTTATTTTTTATATTAAAATAAGATTCCTCACTCTCAGGGATATTCAGAACCTCTCAGAGAGATTCTATTCCCTGCAACAGAGTACCCTCCCCCACCTCTAAGTCCACCCCCCATTTCTGACCCCTCATCATCAGAGTCAGACTGTAGGATATGGGCCAAAGTAAGTTTTTGTGGACAAATGGCAGGGGACTGAGACGCTGGTTTGGGTACGGAGTCCTTTTTCATAAACTCAGTCATAGACTGTTAAGTACTGCATCTCTATCTCATTCCGAGATAACTTAGTAGAAATGGAGGAACTCATTCCCCTAATGGAGTCCAGCCATGCTGGTTCAGACCCACTAGCCTGGTTAGGGATACTACACTGAGTACACACTAGTGAACCCCCTGGAGAAGAGGAACACTGCTTTACATGAAACACACTCTTTGCCTGACATACGGTAACAGTGACAGCACACACACACACACACAGGAAAAGGTTAAATGCACAATTAACCCACAAAGAGCTCTTCCAGAAAGACACAGAGATTATGGAACCAGCACAAGGCGCCCTAATTGCTAATGCCAAGTTTAGCCGGGTCGTAGAGTAAGTACCTAGATTACGGACTTAATACACTAATAAATCACTCTCCCCCCTCCAACACTATGACCCCCTGGTATCGCCGAGGTAATCTGGAGTCTCTCCGGAGGAGCTGCGCGTACCTGTCAAGTGTCTGCTGTCAGCTGCAGTAGGGAAAATGGCACCTGTGAGCTGCTGGATCTGATCATAGTGAAGCCCCGCGGCCTTCCTGCTCTTCTTTAAACTGGCTGTACATCTATATGCATAAAATGGAGACAGACTCCTTTTATAGCTTTGATGTCAGTCTGGGTACGGTGTTCGCAGTTTAGCGTCCGAGTCCGTACTCAGTCGGGAGACTCAGTCCACCCTGTGTAGAAGCAGTGCGTCTCTGTACCCTCATGCCGCCATAATGGCCGGCGACCCGCTAACCGGGACGACGGCTAAGTACTCACCACTCTTCAGGCTCTGTTAGGGGTGGCGATATGCTGCAGGAATGTACGCTCGCTGTGGTACGGCTTGCGAATAGCGCCCTCAGGAGCTAGCGTCCTGTCAGCGGGGAACGGGACCATTAAACCTGAGAGAGGTTGGGCCGTTCCCCCACCCTAAGTCCCACAAAGCAGGCAGGCTGGTGCCATACAGTCCTGCCTGAAAATAACAATCTTAGAAAATAAATGCAGAAAACTCTTCAGGAGCTTCCAGAGACGTGACAGTCACCTCCGGGAACATTTTCTAAACGGAGTCTGGTAGGAGGGGCATAGAGGGAGGAGCCAGAACACCTAATCAAACTTCTATAGTGCCCATGGCTCCTAGTGGACCCCTCTATACCCCATGGTACTAAATGAATTCCCAGTATCCCCTAGGACGTAAGAGAAAAGTAGATTAACAACATGAGCAGTGGGGTCCAGTTATAGAGGAAGAAGCATGGGACTGAGGACCTACCCGAGGAGACTGGTCATTGCGCATGGCCTCCGGTTCAGTACGTTTCTTTAGAATGGACTTTTTTGGCATGGGCAGTGGTTCATCTGGTCTTCTAGCCTGGAGGCTTGTAACGGAATAGGGGTATCCAGAGATAGGGCGAGAGTCACCAGAACTCTTGTAGATACTTGATATCGAGTCATGGCTAGATGCAGATCTGAAACAATACAAAAGAGAAGGACTAATACTGTTACTATGTAGTTGTTGGAGTTACAGTATCAGGCAACCTCACCTGTCTATGACTGAGTGGATCATGTTGCCTCGCTCTCATCCCATGATTTCACTAACCATCACCCATCTCATCTATCCAGCAAGTCCACTGGAGATATCCTTGACCCCAACCACACATTCAATCCCTCTCCTAGTCTTGCTGTTTCCCCCTTTGGAATATCTCCAGGAGCAGACCCTCTCTCACCCTAGAGGCAACCAAGACCCTCACCACTCACTGGTCTGGACTACTGCAACGTCCTTTTATCTGGCCTCCTATATACCCTACAACTATCTTCAATGATTCTGCTCAGCTCATCCTCCAAAACATATTGCTTCTGCCTCCCCTCTCCACCAGATACTTCACTTGCTCTCCTTACCCTTCAAAAATAAGATTTTAAACCTACCAGTAAATATTTTTCACGTAGTCCGTAGAGGATGCTGGGGACTCCGTAAGGACCATGGGGATAGACGGGCTCCGCAGGAGACATGGGCACTAAGAAAAGACTTTAGACTATGGGTGTGCACTGGCTCCTCACTCTATGCCCCTCCTCCAGACCTCAGTTAGAGAAACTGTGCCCAAAGGAGATGGACAGTACAAGGGAAGGATTTTAGCAATACAAGGGCAAGATTCATACCAGCACACACCAAACACACCGTATAACTTGGAACACAAGAACCAGTCAACAGTATGAAACAACTTAGCATCGGCACAAGACCGATGAAACTATAACATAACCTTTATGTAAGTAAAACTATATACAAGTCTCGCAGAAGTAGTACGCACTTGGGACGGGCACCCAGCATCCCCTATGGACTACGTGAAAAAGATTTACCGGTAGGTTTAAAATCTTATTTTCACTAATGTCCTAGAGGATGCTGGGGACTCCGTAAGGACCATGGGGATTATACCAAAGCTCCCAAACGGGCGGGAGAGTTCGGATGACTCTGCAGCACCGATTGAGCAAACAAGAGGTACTCCTCAGCCAGGGTATCAAACTTGTAGAACTTAGCAAACGTGTTTGAACCTGACCAAGTAGCAGCTCGGCACAGCTGTAATGCCGAGACCCCTCGGGCAGCCGCCCAAGAAGAGCCCACCTTCCTAGTGGAATGGGCCTTAACCGATTTAGGCAATGGCAATCAAGCCGTAGAATGAGCCTGCTTTATGGTGTTACAAATCCAGTGGGCAATAGTCTGTTTTGAAGCAGGAGCGCCAAGCCTGTTGGCAGCATACAGGACAGACAGTGATTCTGTTTTTCTGACTCTAGCCGTTCTGGCCACGTAAATTTTCAAAGCCCTGACCACATCAAGGGACTTGGAGTCCTCCAAGTCACTCGTAGCCACAGGCACCACAATAGGCTGGTTCATATGAAAGGATGAAACCACCTTAGGCAGGAATGGAGGACGGGTCCGCAACTCCGCTCTATCGACATGGAAAACCAGATAGGGGCTTTTATGAGACAAAGCCGCCAATTCTGATACTCGCCTAGCCGAAGCCAAGGCTAACAACATGACCACCTTCCAGGTGAGATATTTTAACTCCGATTCCAGCGGTTCAAACCGGTGCGACTTAAGGAAACTCAACACCAAGTTAAGGTCCCAAGGCGCCACTGGAGGTACAAAAGGAGGCTGAATATGCAGCACTCCCTTCACAAAAGTCTGTACTTCTGGGAGAGAAGCCAATTTCTCTTGAAAGAAAATGTATAGGGCCGAAATCTGAACCTTAATGGTGCCCAACTTCAGGCCCAAATTCACTCCTGTTTGAAGGAAGTGAAGGAAACGGCCCAGGTGGAAATCTTCCGTAGGAGCTTTCCTGGCCTTACACCAAGAAACATACTTTCGCCATATGCAGTGATAATGCTTAGCTGTCACGTCCTTCCTAGTCTTAATCAGAGTAGGAATGACCGCATCCGGAATGCCCTTTTCAGCTAGGATCCGGCGTTCAACCACCATGCCGTCAAACGCAGCCGCGGTAAGTCTTGGAACAGGCAGGGCCCCTGTAGTAACAGGTCCTGTCATAGGGGAAGAGGCCACGGATCTTCTGTGAGCATTTCTTGCAGATCCGGATACCAGGCCCTTTGTGACCAATCTGGAACAATGAGAATCGTCCGCACTCCTCTTATTATTATCCTCAACACCTTGGGAATGAGAGGAAGAGGAGGAAACACATAGACCGACTGGAACACCCACGGTGTCTGTAGGGCGTCCACAGCCACCGCCTGAGGGTCTCTTGACCTGGCGCAATACCGGTGTAGCTTTTTGTTGAGGCGGGATGCCATCATGTCTATCTGTGGCAGTCCCCCCTGACTTGCAATCTGTGCTAAGACTTCCCGATGAAGTCCCCACTCTCCTGGATGCAGGTCGTGTCGGCTGAGGAAGTCTGCTTCCCAGTTGTCCACCCCCTGGATGAAGACCGCCGACAGAGCGCTTACATGATTTTCCGCCCAGCGAAGAATCCTGGTGGCTTCCGCCATTGCCGCCCTGCTCTTTGTCCCTCCCTGGCGGTTTACATGAGCCACTGCGGTTATGTTGTCTGACCTGGTATATCGCGAAGCAAGGACTCCGCTTGACGAAGGGCGTTGTATATGGCTCTCAGCTCCAGAATGTTGATGTGAAGACAAGTCTCTTGACCAAAGACCTTGGAAGCTTTTTCCTTGTGTGACTGCTCCCCAACCCCAAAGGCTCGCGTTCGTGGTCACCAGAATCCAGTCCTGGATGCCGAACCAGCACCCTCTAGAAGATGAGCACTTTGCAGCCACCACAGCAGAGACACCCTGGTCCTGGGTGACAGGGAGATCAACTGACGCATCTGTAGATGCAACCCGGACCACTTGTCCAGTAGGTCCCATTGGAAGGTTCTCGCATGGAACCTGCCGAAGAGAATGGCCTCGTAAGATGCCACCATTTTCCCTAGGACCCGCATGCAGTGATGAACTGACACCTGCTTCGGCTTCAAGAGATTCCCGACCAGAGTCCTGAGTTCCTGGGCCTTTTCTGTCGGAAGATATACCCTTTTCTGGTCTGTATCCAGAATCATACCCAAGAAGGGTAGACGAGTCGTAGGAACTAACTGCGACTTCGGGAGATTTAGAACCCAGCCGTGTTGCTGTAGCACCTCCAGTGAAAGCGACACGCTCTTCAACAACTGTTCCTGCGATCTCGCTTTTATGAGATCGTCCAAGTACGGGATAATTGTGACACCCTGCTTTCGCAGGAGCACCATAATTTCCGCCATTACCTTGGTGAAAATCCTCGGGCTGTGGAAAGCCCAAACGGCAACGTCTGAAATTGGAAATTACAATCCTGTACCGCAAATCTTAGGAATGCCTGATGAGGCGGATATATGGGGACATGAAGGTATGCATCCTTTATGTCCAGGGAAACCATAAAATCCCCCCTTCCAGGCTGGCGATGACCGCCCTGAGCGATTCCATCTTGAATTTGAACCTTTGCAGGTATAGGTTCAGGGATTTTACATTTAAAATGGGTCTGACCGAGCCGTCCGGCTTCGGGAATACAAACAGGGTTGAGTAATAACCTTTCCCCTGTTGGAGTAGTGGAACCTTTACCACCACCTGATGAAGACACAACTTGTGAATTGCATTTAAGACTACCTCCCTTTCCAGGAGGGAAGATGGTAGAGCCGATTTTAAAAACCGGCGAGGAGGCACCTCTTCGAATTCCATCTTGTAACCCTGGGAAACAATTTCTACTGCCCAGGGGATCCACCTGTGAGAACCCAGATGTGGCTGAAAAGACGAAGACGTGCCCCCACTGGGGCGAACTCCCGTAGAGGAGCCCCAGCGTCATGCGGTGGACTTCGCAGAGGCCGGGGAGGACTTCTGTTCCTGTGAACTAGTTGTGGTCGGCAGCTTTTTCCCTCTGCCCTTACCTCTGGCAAGAAAGGACGCACCTCGTACTCCCTTGTTTCTCGGTGGCCGAAGGACTGCATCTGATAATGTTGTGCTTTCTTAGGCTGTGAAGGAATAAAAGGCAAGACATTTGATTTACCCTCCGTAGCCATGGAGACCAGGTCCGAGAGACCTTCCCCAAACAATTCCTCACCCTTGTACGGTAAAACCTCCATGTGCCGCTTTGAGTCGGCATCACCTGTCCATTGTCGGGTCCACAGGACACGCCTAGCAGAGATCGACATAGCGTTGACCCTAGAACCCAGTATGCCAATGTCCCTTTGAGCATCTCTCATATATAAGACAGCATCTTTAATATGTCCTAAGGTCAACAGATCTGTATCCTTATCCAGGGTATCAAGTCCTGCCGATAAGCTATCAGTCCACGCTGCTACAGCGCTACAAACCCAAGCCGAGGCTATCGCCGGTCTGAGTAAGGTACCAGAATGTGTGTAAACAGACTTTAGAGTAGCTTCCAATTTGCGCTCCGCAGGATCCCTGAGGGTAGCCATATCCTGGGATGGCAACGCTATCTTTTTTTTGGGAAAGGATGCGCCATAAGAATCCTCTTGGAAATCTGCAGTTTCTTGTCTGGAGATTCCCAAGCATTTTCAAATAACTCGTTCCGCTCGACAGAAGGGGGAAAGGTTACCTCAGGCTTCTTTCCCTTATACATAAGGACCCTCGTGTCTGGGACAGGAGGTTCCTCCGTGATATGCAAAACATCTTTCACGACAATAATCATATATTGAATACTTTTAGCCAACTTTGGCTGTAACTTTGCATCATCGTAGTCGACACTAGAATCAGAATCTGTGTCGGTATCTGTGTCAACTAGTTGTGATAGTGGGCGCTTCTGAGACCCCGAAGATACCTGTGACATAGGGGTAGGCTGGGGTTGATACCCTGCATGCACCTTTGCCTCAGTTTTATCCAACCTTTTATTTAATAAATTTACATTAGCGCTTAAAACATTCCACATATCCATCCAGTCCGGTGTCGGCGTTGCCGACAGAGACACTTCAATCATTTGCTCCAACCTCCTCCCTAGGAGAGCCTTCCACCTCAGACATGCCGACACACGCGTACAGACACACCACACACAGGGAATCCTCTTATCTGAAGATAGTTCCCCCAGAAGGCCCTTTGGAGAGACAGAGAGAGAGTATGCCAGCACACACCCAGCGCTATAAAAACCCAGGAAAAACACACCAATAAAATGTTTACCCTGATAGCAATGTATACATATCAGAGAAAAACGCCAATTATGTGACCCCCTCCCTCCTTTAAACCTTCTGATCCGTGGATAAGCAGGGGAGAGTCCAGGGAGCTTCCTCTCAGCGCTGCGCTGTGGAGAAAATGGCGCTGGTGAGTGCTGAGGGAGAAGTCCCGCCCCCTCGTTGGCGGGCTTCTGTCTCGCTCGAAATTTTCAAAAACTGGCGGGGGCTCGTCTTATATACAGTGCCCAGCTGTATATAAGTTATTTATACCAGATAAGTCCCTATTGCTGCCCAGGGCGCACCCCCCTGCGCCCTTACAGTGACCGCTCAGTGTGAGGTGTATGGGAGCAATGGCGCACAGCTGCAGTGCTGTGCGTTACCTCAGTGAAGAAACAAAGTCTTCTGCCGCTTGTCATGTCTTCTTACTTCTCATACTCACCCGGCTTCTCTCTTCCGGCTCTGTGAGGAGGATGTTGGCGGTGCGGCTCCGGGATGGACGGCAAGGGTGAGACCTGCGTACCGATCCCTCTGGAACTAATGGTGTCCAGTAGCCTAAGAAACAGAGGCTACTAAAAAGTAGGTCTGTTTCTCTCTCCTCAGTCCCTCGCTGCAGGGAGTCTGTTGCCAGCAGGCTCCCTGAACATAAAAAACCTATCTAAAATACTTCTCACAGAAACTCAGGAGAGCTCCTGTAATTGCACCATCTCCACTGGGCACAGTAATAAACTGAGGTTTGGAGGAGGGGCATAGAGGGAGGAGCCAGTGCACACCCATAGTCTAAAGTCTTTTCTTAATGCCCATGTCTCCTGCGGAGCCCGTCTATCCCCATGGTCCTTACGGAATCCCCAGCATCCTCTAGGACGTTCGTGAAATCTAATTTGCAGTCCTTGCGCACATAAAAGCCCTAACCCAATTTATTCCTCCTAAATTTCCACTCTCCTATCCCTTCACACCCCTGGCCACCCACTTCATATTCAGTCAGTGACTGCCATCTCTCATCCCAACTGATTACTTTCTCCCACTCCCAAAATTTTGCTTGTGCTGCTCCCAAGCAGTGGAACTCTGCTGCCCCTAATATAACACAATTCTTTATTAAAGTCCTCCAGCTTTCATCCTAACTCAGCCATCCATGCTCCTTCCTCTGTCCGTCCTCTCTAGACTGGAGTTGCTCACAAGCAGGGCCCTCTTTCCTTTTGAGCTTCTTCCCTGACCACACTGGCATCAAAACTTTAGGCTCAATAGGTAGCGCTACCTCTGGGGGTACTGCGAGCGCATATGAAACAATGTCTATATACAGTAGCAAGTACCCCATGTTCTGCAATGTTTTGTATGGCCTTTGGGTTAGTTTTCTTTAATCCTTCCATTTTCTTTCTGCTGGTTATGCTTAAGTGCTATGTAAGGCGCTGTGGACTCTCGCTTACAAAAATTATCAATTAAATATCTGGAAAGTGTCCCTACTACCTGGTAGGATATAACATTGTTGCATACATCATAAGCTTAGACTCTCTCTAAAGGACACCCCAGTAATTTGCCAAATTATGCAAGTGCCACACTTTGACTATAATAAATATATATTATACACACACACACACACACCTCGGCAGGTGCGGCACTTCAGACCGTAATAACAGTGCAAGCATGTTGTAAATAGTAACATTTCAATAGCCTTTATCATGCCTGATGAAAATGCCTAATAAAGGGCACTGAAACGTTACGGTTTACGACATGCTTGCGCTGTGTGTTATTATGGTCTGGAGTGCCGCACCTGCCGAAGGTTGTATGATAAATTTGTGAAGGCAACCAGCAAAGTAGCTATTAAATAACCTGGGAGTGTCTAGACTGACTGACTGACTGACTGACTGTATGTCTGTATGTACACGTAAACACACACACATAGATACACACTGCTATTTCAAAGTAATCCCCTCTAAGTACCCTTAGTGTTCACGCTAGGTCATTTTAGCAGAACGCCTGCTCCCTTACCCTTTTCTAGAGCGCCATGTGAGAAATACGTCAGCATATTTCATAGATGCACAATGTGTTCAATGCAGCCTGGATCACCCTCTGTGTGTCCAACTTAAATCCCCTACTGACAGCGGACCGCTGGCTAATATAACCCGTCACAGTCCTCATGCATTAAAGCCCTCCCTGCTCAAGAATACACTCTGATACAGTAGGTGGGCTTCGGATTGTGGCAAATATTAACTTATGCCAGAAAACATGCACTCCCTCTTGATGAAACCAGCTATTTTCACAAGTGGGGTGGCAAGCTCCCCCACCAGGATCAGGACATCAGATACTCCGTTCATACTGCACCAAAAACCCGGTATCGGCCCTGTATTTTGCAGAGTCAGCACAGGTCGCAGTGCAGTGTGAACGGGTGACTGCTGAATTCCCGGGTCGCCTGAACCGGTAATTCAACCGGGGAATAAAGAAGGGTTATTTCCAGGTAATTACCGGGTTAGACGCAGTGTGAACGGGTTACCCGGGTCGATGCGACCTGGGACCCGTTCACACCATAGGGAGAGGCAATGCTGGAGATGATGTCATCTCCAGCGCCGCCGCCACCCCCGATGCCGCCTCTGGCCCCGCCCCCGGAATCCACCCCATTCACATTGCACAGGTCCAATGCCGGGTCACACCTGGGAAGGACCCGTATTCAATTCCCAGGTGTGACCCGGCAATAGCAGTGTGAACGGGGTAGGAGTCTCATTTTCACCAACGATGTCAATCTGAGGGGTGAGCATCTATATTAACACCTCCCACTGCCCTATGGCTAATCTTGCAGGTACAGCTTATGCCGGCCTTAAACACGGTACATTTGACCCATCGCATGCATATTGCGCATGTTTTGGGTGCGATTACAATACGATGCATGTCCCTGCGGGTTGCACGTTGCATCAAATGAACATATGTGCGGCACATATGATTAGTCGATCCGTAGGGGTCCATTGTGGATCATACAACAGATCGTAAGGTGCAAAAAGGAGATTTATGGTAGACTTACCATAATTAAATATTTCTGTGAGTTACACTGTATTCCACAGGGAACATCATCAGGGTGTACAGCTGGATCTTAAGCCGAGGCACCAACAGGCTAAAGCTTTGACTGTTCCCAGGATGCATTGCACCACCTCCTCTATAACCCCGCCTCCAGGCACTGGAGCTCAGTTTTATTAACCAGTCCAATGCAGTAGCAGGTAAGAGACGGTAGAGGTTAGTCACATAGGGGGTCATTCAGAGTTGTTCGCTAGCTGCTTTCGTTCTCTGCGCAGCGATCAGGCAAAAAAAGGGCAGTTCTGCGCATGTGTATGCGGCGCAATGCGCACGCGTGTCGTACTATTACAACGAACTATGTAGTTTCACACAAGGTGTAGCGAAGCTTTTCAGTCGCACTGCTGACCGCAGAGTGATTGACATGAAGTGGGCGTTTCTGGGTGTCAACTGACCGTTTTCAGTAAGTGTTCGAAAAAACGCAGGCGTGCCAGCAAAAACGCAGGCATGGCTGGGCGAACGCAAGGCGTGTCCGTGCCATCAAAACAGGAACTGTACAGTCTGAAGTGATCGCAAGCGCTGACTAGGTCTGAAGCTACTTTGAAACTGCACAAAATTATTTATTTTGTAGCCGCTCTGCGATCCCTTCGTTCGCACTTCTGCTAAGCTAAAATACACTCCCAGTGGGAGGCGGCATAGCGTTTGCACGGCTGCTAAAAACTGCTAGCGAGCGAACAACTCGGAATGACCACCATAGAACCACATTCTCACGACAGGAGAAGGGACTAGCGGCTAATACCATACAAACCCAAGATATTTAACTATGGTAAGTCTACCATAAATCTCCTTTTCTGCTGCGGGGTACACTGTATTCCGCAGGGAACAACATTAGGGATTTCATAAAGCAGTTCCTCATGGGAGTGGATGCACTGTAGCGGGTACAAGAACCCAGCATCCAAAGGAGGCATCCTGGGAGGTGGAGGTATCGAAGGCATAGAACCTGATGAACGTGTTCACTGAGGACCACGTAGCCGCCTTGCACAATTGTTCAGCAGGCGCGCCTTGGTGGGCCGCCCAAGAAGATCCAACAGACTGAGTAGAATTGGCTTTGATAGCAACAGGAGCTGGAAGACCAGCCTGTGCATAAGCTTGTGCAATCACCATTCTAATCCATCTGGCCATGGTCTGCTTATTCGCAGGCCAGCCACGTTTATGAAAACCAAAATGTACTAAAAGGGTATCTGACCTCCTGAGGGATGCAGTCCTCTCTACATAAATACGGAGAGCCAGTACTAGATCCAAAGACCGCTCTTTGGAGGACAAACCAGAAGAGATAAAGGCCGGAACCACAATCTCTTGGTTAAGATGAAACCACCTTAGGTAGATAACCAGGGCGAGTTCGAAGAACTGCCCGGTCATGGTGAAATATCAGAAAGGGTGGACGACAGGACAAAGCGCCCAAGTCCGACACTCTCCTAGAAGAGGCAATAGCCAGTAAAAACACGACCTTAAGTGTAAGGTACTGAGGGGGAAATTCAGAGTTGATTGCAGCAGCAAATTTGTTAGCAGTTGGGCAAAACCATGTGCACTGCAGGGGGGGGGGGGGGGGGGCAGATGTAACGTGCAGAGCACGCTGCTTGCGGATCCCTTGCCCTTGATCCGAAGACCAGAACCTTGTTATAGCGTCTCAACACAATCAGGTCTACATCTGGTAGGCCCCACTTGTCCACTAGGAGTTGAAAGACTTCCGGATGAAGACTCCACTCTCCGGCGTGAACGTCCAGACAACTGAGGAAATCTGCTTCCCAATTGAGGACTCCAGGGATGAACACTGCCGATGTTGCTGGCAGATGGCGTTCCACCCAAAGGAGGATTTTTGATATTTCAGCATTGCCATGAGGCTTCGAGTGCCGCCTTGATGATTTATATACGCCACTGTGGTGGCATTGTCTGATTGTACTTGAACAGGCCTGTTCTGTACTAGAGGCAGGGCCAGAGTCAACGCATTGAACACTGCCCGCAATTCCAGAATATTTATCAAGAGGAGAGATCCCTCCCTGGTCCACCGACCCTGGAGAGAGTGTTGCTCCAACACCGCGCCCCAACCCTGCAGACTGGCATCCGTCGTTAGGAGGACCCAGTTGGAGATCCAGAAGGGACGGCCCCTGCTCAACTGTTGGTACTGTAGCCACCATCTTAGTGACAGACGAACCTCCGGAGTCAAGGAGATCAATTGAGACCGCATCCGATGAGGCAGGCCGTCCCACTTGGAAAGGATTAACCTCTGCAGAGGGCGGGAATGAAATTCAGCGTACTCTACCATGTCTAAAGCAGACACCATGAGGTCTAGTACTTGCATCGCCGAATGTATCGACACTCTTGGGTGAGAGGAAATATCTGATCCTGTCCTGAAGTTTCAGGACTTTCTCTGGAGACAGAAACAATCGCTGGTTGTGTGTGTCCACTAGTGACCCCAGGAGCACCATGCTCCAAGCAGGGACCAGCGAGGACTTTTTCCACATGATGAGCCACCCGTGGGCTAGTAGGAATTGGACCGTCCGTCCAGATGACTGAGGAGAACCTCTTGGGAGTTCGCCAGGAACAGAAAGTCGTCCAGATACGGCAGGAACCAGATTCCCGGTCGGCGGAGAAGAGCAGTCATTACGGCCATGACCTTGGTGAAGATCCGAGGGGCCGTGGCCAATACAAAAGGCAGTGCCTGGAATTGATAATGTAGGTTGCCAGTAGTAATCTGCAGATATTGCTGATGGCAATAGGTATGTCCAGGGAAACCATATAATCTTCGGGTTCCATGGCCAGCACTATAGAGTGTTTCCATACGGAATTTGGATGCTCTCACAAACTTGTTCAATGATTTGAGGTTAAATATAGGCCGGAAGAACCCATTTGGCTTTTGAACTAGAAGCATAGTTGCATAGTATCCCGACTCTCTGAGACAGAGGTACCGGGCACTACCACTCCTGTATCCAGGAGGGATTATACAACCAAGTGTAGAGCTTGCGCTTTTAACGGATCCACAGGGATAACAGTTGTGCAAAGCTGGCGAGGGAGACATCTCTTGAAAGATATTGCGTACACGTGGGAGACAACTTCTCGCACCCAGGCATCCAAAGCGGACTTTAACCAGGCCTGGGCGAGATGCAGAAGTCATCCTGGGGTCCCCCAGGGAAAGCAGGCTTGTCTTGTTTGGAAGCAGGCTGATGGGTTCCCCAGAATTGTTTAGATTTAGGCTTAGTGGTTTTGGAAGCACGAGCCTGTCGCTGATATGCTTGACCCTTTGCTTTCCCTGGAGGTTGAAAGGAACGAAAGGTGGTAGTCTTAGCCTTCGGAGCAGAAGGATTAGTATTTGGGAGACACGCAGACATGTCAGTAGCCAAGTCCGTCACAATCTTGTTTAGATCCTCCCCAAATAGGATGTCTCCTTTAAAAGGAAGCACCTCCAAGGTCTTTTTGGAGTCCAGGTCCACCTTCCAGGACATGAACCATATAATTTGACGAGCCAGGATAGACGTAGTAGATGCCTTGGCCGCCATTACACCTGCATCAGAGGCCGTCTCCTGAATATAGTGGAAGGCTGTGGTAATATAAGACAGATATTATCTGTCAGTGTCAGAAAAATCCTGATGCAGCTCATCCTCAATTACCTGAACCCATGCTTCAAAGCCTTACGCAGCCCAGGAGGTTGCAATAGTGGGTCTATGTACAGGACCTGCAAGAGAGTAAATAGGATTTTAATTACCTACCGGTAAATCCTTTTCTCGTAGTCCGTAGAGGATGCTGGGGTCCACATTAGTACCATGGGGTATAGACTGGTCCATCAGGAGCCATTGGCACTTTAAGAGTTTGAGTGTGGGCTGGCTCCTCCCTCTATGCCCCTCCTACCAGACTCAGTCTAGAAACTGTTCCCGAGGAGACTGACATCTTCGAGAGAAGGATTATACATAGATAGTGGCGAGATTCACACCAGCTCACACATACAAGACACATCAAGCTAACGAGCTTGAAAAACATCAGCAACAGCTGAAACATTATTTACCAAGTAATAATGCAGTACATAACAACAAAGTTGTACTGAACCAGATAACAACTGCAGGAAAACGAAGCGCTGGGCGGGCGCCCAGCATCCTCTACAGCAGGGGTGGGCAATTATTTCAGCTGGGGGGTCGCTTAACACTTCCATTGAATATTCGAGGGCCACACACAAGGGCGGGGACTAATATGAATGACAAATATTTGTAGGAGTAAGTCCTGGGCTGCGCAGACACTGCACAAAGTAGATTTTTGCAGCTCTGCGTACACATATGATCGTACACTTGCACGGGTGAATTTACACTCCTCTTGGGGGCGGCGACTACCCGAACGCAGGACAGCAAAATTTGCAGCACAGTGATCAGGTTTGAATCAGCCCCTTAGTCAGCAGTTGCTGCAAAATGAGACCTGTTATAGGGCCCAATTCAGACCCAGTCGCTGCTGTGTATTTTCGCACAGCGGGTGATCGGGTCTGAACTGCGCATGCATTGCAGTGCGCAGGCACATCGGTCCGCCGCGCTGGGGAGCGTCAGGCAGTGATGGGATGGTGCGAACAAAGCGATCGCACAGGTGATCGCAAGGTGATTGACAGGAAGAGGTCGTTTGTGGGTGGCAACTGACCGGTTTAGAGGAGTGCACGGAAAAATGCAGGATGGACCAGGCGTTTGGAAGGAGGGTTTCTGACGTCAGCTCCGGCCCCGATCATCGCACTGGAAGAGTAAGTCCTGGGTTGCGCAGAGACTGCACAAACTTCTGTTTCTGCAGCTCTCTTGCACATGCGATCGCTCCCCTGCACAGCGATTACCCCCTCCCCCTGTAGGCAGCGACTACCTGATCGTAGCAGTGCAAAAATCACACTAGCGATCAGGTCTGAATTAGGCCCATAGTTATATATATATAAATAAAACTATAAAAACATAGTATATATATATATATATATATATATATATATATATATATATATATATATATATATATATATATATATCTATCTATAAAAACACACACACACACCACAATATACATTACACCGCATACGTAGTTTTTTACAGGCAAAATACAAATGTCTAAAAAACACATCCAGTAATAAAAAAATAAAAATAAAAAACTGCTGAAAACAAACAAACAGCATCCTGTGTAATGCTGTTGTCAATCGTATTCACAGCTGATTACCAGCTCCCCCCACCCGCTTCCCTGAACCCACATAGCAGTCTCAAACATCCCCTCTCCTTTAAACCCATATAGCAGTCTCTACCCCCCTTCCCCCAACCCCTGAACCCATATAGCAGTCACTACCCCCCTTTCACCCCCTCCCCTGAACCTATACAGCAGTCTCTACCCCCCTTCCCCTGAACCTATACAGCAGTCTCTACCCCCCCCCCCCCTCCTCTCCTCTTCCCCTCCCCCCCCCGGACCCATATAGCAGCTTTACCTTTGATGCATTTTTTGCACAGTGGCAGATCTGCTGCCCAGATTATCCACCGCCTACTGCCAGATCCGCTGCCCGCTGCGCAGAGCCGCTGCTGCTACCCGCTGTCCTCTGCTCGCTCCTGCCGTGGCTCCGTCCCCTATGCCGCCCAGCGCCTGATGTCACAGAGGAAATCCCGGTCAGCAGACCGGGTATTTCCTCAGCGGCGCCGCATCTCGGAGCTTCGTAGTGCAATGACAAGCGGCTCAGCCGGGCCGCTTGTCATTGCACAGTGGTATGGGACAGCGGGACAGGCAGAATCGGTTCGCAGGCCGCATCCGGCCCACCCCTACTCTACGGACTACGAGAAAAGGATTTACCGGTAGGTAATTAAAAATAAGATTTTAAACCTACCGGTAAATCTATTTCTCCTAGTCTGTAGAGGATGCTGGGGACTCCATAAGGACCATAGGGTATAGACAGGCTCCGCAGGAGACAGGGCACCTAAAAAGACTATGGGTGTGCACTGGCTCCTCCCTCTATGCCCCTCCTCCAGACCTCAGTTTGAGAACTGTGCCCAGAGGAGATGGACAATACAAGGCAGGATTTAGCAATCCAAGGGCAAGATTCATACCAACCCACACCAATCATACCATGTAACCTGGAACATACATAACCAGTTAACAGTATGAACAAAACAACAGTAACGGGCCAAGACCGATGTCAACTGTAACATAACCCTTATGTAAGCAACAACTATATACAAGTCTCGCAGAGTTTCCGCACTGGGACGGGCGCCCAGCATCCTCTGCGGACTAGGAGAAATAGATGTACCGGTAGGTTTAAAATCTTATTTTCTCTTACGTCCTAGAGGATGCTGGGGACTCCGTAAGGACCATGGGGTATAGACGGGCTCCGCAGGAGACAGGGCACCTAAAAAGAACTTTGACTATGGGTGTGCACTGGCTCCTCCCTCTATGCCCCTCCTCCAGGCCTCAGTTCGATCTTGTGCCCAGATGAGAATGGGTGCACTGCAGAGAGCTCTCCAGAGTTTTCTGTGGAAAAAGAATTTTGTTAGGTTTTTTATTTTCAGGGAGTCCTGTTGGCAACAGGCTCCCTGCATCGTGGGATCGAGGAGAGAGAAGCAGAGCTGGCTTGTAAAGTTGGGCACTGCTTCTAGGCTACTGGACACCATTAGCTCCAGAGGGAGTCGGAACACAGGTCTCACCTGGGGTTCGTCCCGGAGCCGCGCCGCCGTCCTCCTCACAGATGCTGAAGATAGAAGCCGGGTGAGTATTGAGGAAAAGACTTCAGGCGGCAGAAGACATCAGATCTTCATGAGGTAAGCGTGCAGCGGTAAGCTGCGCGCCATTGCTCCCAGTCTCACACACACAAGCAGGCACTGAAGGGTGCAGGGCGCGGCGCCCTGGGCAGCAATAAACCTCAATTTGGCCATAAATACGATGGATTAGGCTGTGGGACAGTAAATCCGCGGACCCCCGCCATTTTATTAGTATATGATGAAGGGACCGAAGCCCGCCGTCGGGTGGGCAGGGCTTGATCCTCAGCACTAACCAGCGCCATTTTCTCCACAGAGGCTGCATGAGAAACCGCTGGCTCCCTGTTCTCTCCCCTGCTGAGCTTCACAGGTTGGAAAAAGGAGGAGGGGGGGGGCACTTTGGCGACGCAGTGAGTGGAGATTACAAATATAAACACATAACAGCGCTAATTGGTCATATTCCAGTGTTTTTGAGCGCTGAAACATTAATTTACCAAGTAATAATGCAGTACATAACAACAAAGTTGAACTGAACCAGATAACTGCAGGAAAATGAAGCGCTGGGCGGGCGCCCAGCATCCTCTACGGACTACAAGAAAAGGATTTACCGGTAGGTAATTAAAACCCTATTTTCTCTTAGGTCCTAGAGGATGCTGGGGTCCACATTAGTACCATGGGGATGTACCAAAGAACGGGAGGGAGAGCGCGGAGGCTCCTGCAAAACTGATTGACTGTACTTCAGATCATCAGATGCCAAAGTATCGAACTTGTAGAACTTTGCAAACGTGTTCGACCCAGACCAAGTTGCTGCTCGGCAAAGTTGTAATGCCGAGACTCTCTGGGCAGCCGCCCAGGAAAACACCACCTTATGAGTAGAGTGGGCCTTAACAGACTTAGGACACAGCAATCCCGCCGCAGAACACGTATGCTGGATAGTGAACCTAATCCAGCGAGAAATAGTCTGCTTAGAAGCAGGACACCCAATTTCTATTTCGTCCTAGAGGATGTTGGGCCACTCAAAGAACCATGGGGTATAGACGGGATCCGCAGGAGACATGGGCACTTTAAGACTTTCAAAGGGGCGTGACCTGGCTCCTCCCTCTATATCCCCCACCAGACTCAGTTTTAGAAATGTGCCCGGCCGAGACACAGGGCACTAGGGGGAGCTCCTAGAGTTTCTCTAAAAATAAGAATTTACTTACCGATAATTCTATTTCTCGGAGTCCGTAGTGGATGCTGGGGTTCCTGAAAGGACCATGGGGAATAGCGGCTCCGCAGGAGACAGGGCACAAAAGTAAAGCTTTCCGATCAGGTGGTGTGCACTGGCTCCTCCCCCTATGACCCTCCTCCAAGCCAGTTAGGTACTGTGCCCGGACGAGCGTACACAATAAGGGAGGAATTTTGAATCCCGGGTAAGACTCATACCAGCCACACCAATCACACCGTACAACTTGTGATCTAAACCCAGTTAACAGTATGATAACAGCGGAGCCTCTGAAAAGATGGCTCACAACAATAATAACCCGATTTTTGTAACTATGTACAAGTATTGCAGATAATCCGCACTTGGGATGGGCGCCCAGCATCCACTACGGACTCCGAGAAATAAAATTATCGGTAAGTAAATTCTTATTTTCTCTATCGTCCTAGTGGATGCTGGGGTTCCTGAAAGGACCATGGGGATTATACCAAAGCTCCCAAACGGGCGGGAGAGTGCGGATGACTCTGCAGCACCGAATGAGAGAACTCCAGGTCCTCCTTAGCCAGGGTATCAAATTTGTAGAATTTAGCAAACGTGTTTGCCCGACCAAGTAGCTGCTCGGCAAAGTTGTAAAGCCGAGACCCCTCGGGCAGCCGCCCAAGATGAGCCCACCTTCCTTGTGGAATGGGCATTTACATATTTTGGCTGTGGCAGGCCTGCCACAGAATGTGCAAGCTGAATTGTATTACACATCCAACTAGCAATAGTCTGCTTAGAAGCAAGAGCACCCAGTTTGTTGGGTGCCTACAGGATAACAGCAAGTCAGTTTTCCTGACTCCAGCCGTCCTGGAACATATTTTCAGGGCCCTGACAACATCTAGCAACTTGGAGTCCTCCAAGTCCCTAGTAGGTGCAAGGCACCACAATAAGCTGGTTCAGGTGAAACACTGACACCACCTTAGGGAGAGAACTGGGGACGAGTCCGCAGCTCTGCCCTGTCCGAATGGACAAACAGATATGGGCTTTTTTGAGAAAAAACCACCAATTTGACACTTGCCTGGTCCAGGCCAGGGCCAAGAGCATGGTCACTTTTCATGTGAGATGCTTCCACAGATTTGACTGGTTTTAAACCAATGTGATTTGAGGAATCCCAGAACTATGTTGAGATCCCACAGTGCCACTGGAGGCACAAAAGGGGGTTGTATATGCAATACTCCCTTGACAAACTTCTGGACTTCAGGAACTGAAGCCAATTCTTTCTGGAAGAAAATTGACAGGGCCGGAATTTGAACCTTAATGGACCCCAATTTGAGGCCCATAGACACTCCTGTTTGCAGGAAATGCAGGAAACGACCGAGTTGAAATTTCTTTGTGGGGCCTTCCTGGCCTCACACCACGCAACATATTTTCGCCACATGTGGTGATAATGTTGTGCGGTCACCTCCTTTCTGGCTTTGACCAGGGTAGGAATGACCTCTTCCGGAATGCCTTTTTCCCTTAGGATCCGGCTTTCCACCGCCATGCCGACAAACGCAGCTGCGGTAAGTCTTGGAACAGACATGGTACTTGCTGAAGCAAGTCCCTTCTTAGCGGCAGAGGCCATAAGACCTCTGTAAGCATCTCTTGAAGTTCCGGGTACCAAGTCCTTCTTGGCCAATCCGGAGCCATGAGTATAGTTCTTACTCCTCTACATCTTATAATTCTCAGCACCTTAGGTATGAGAAGCAGAGGAGGGAACACATACACCGACTGGTACACCCACGGTGTTACCAGAACGTCCACAGCTATTGCCTGAGGGTCTCTTGACCTGGCGCAATACCTGTCCCGTTTTTTGTTCAGACGGGACGCCATCATGTCCACCTTTGGTATTTCCCAACGGTTTACAATCATGTGGAAAAAACTTCCCGATGAAGTTTCCACTCTCCCGGGTGGAGGTCGTGCCTGCTGAGGAAGTCTGCTTCCCAGTTTCCATTCCCGGGATGAAACACTGCTGACAGTGCTATCACATGATTTTCCACCCAGCGAAAAGTCCTTGCAGTTTTAGCCATTGCCCTCCTGCTTCTTGTGTCGCCCTGTCTGTTTACGTGGGCGACTGCCGTGAAGTTTTTCCCACTGGATCAATACCGGCTGACCTTGAAGCAGAGGTCTTGCTAAGCTTAGAGCATTATAAATTTACCCTTAGCTCCAGTATATTTATGTGGAGAAAAGTCTCCAGACTTGATCACACTCCCTGGAAATTTTTTCCTTGTGTGACTGCTCCCCAGCCTCTCGGGCTGGGCTCCGTGGTCACCAGCATCCAATCCTGAATGCCGAATCTGCGGCCCTCTAGAAGATGAGCACTCTATAACCACCACAGGAGAGACACCCTTGTCCTTGGATATAGGGTTATCCGCTGATGCATCTGAAGATGCGATCCGGCCCATTTGTCCAGCAGATCCCACTGAAAAGTTCTTGCGTGAAATCTGCCGAATGGAATTGCTTCGTAGGAAGCCACCATTTTTACCAGGACCCTTGTGCAATGATGCACTGTTTTTAGGAGGTTCCTGACTAGCTCGGATAACTCCCTGGCTTTCTCTTCCGGGAGAAACACCTTTTTCTGGACTGTGTCCAGAATCATCCCTAGGCCCAGCAGACGTGTCGTCGGGATCAGCTGCGATTTTGGAATATTTAGAATCCACCCGTGCTGTTGTAGCAGTATCCTAGATAGTGCTACTCCGACCTCCAACTGTTCCCTGGACTATGCCCTTATCAGGAGATCGTCCAAGTAAGGGATAATTAAGACGCCTTTTCTTCGAAGAAGAATCATCATTTCGGCCATTACCTTGGTAAAGACCCGGGGTGCCGTGGACAATCCAAACGGCAGCGTCTGAAACTGATAGTAACAGTTCTGCACCACGAACCTGAGGTACCCTTAGTGAGAAGGGCAAATTTGGGACATAGAGGTAAGCATCCCTGATGTCCCGGAACACTATATAGTCCCCTTCTTCCTGGTTCGTTATCACTGCTCTGAGTGACTCCATCTTGATTTGAACCTTTGTAAGTGTTCAAAAAAATTTTTTTAGAATAAGTCTCACCTAGCCTTCTGGCTTCAGTACCACAATATAGTGTGGAATAATACCCCTTTTCTTGTAGTAGGAGGGGTAATTTAATTATCACCTGCTGGGAATACAGCTTGTGAATTTTTTTCCCATACTGCCTCCTTGTCGGAGGGAGACCTTGGTAAAGCAGACTTCAGGAGCCTGCGAAGGGGAAATGTCTCGACATTCCAATCTGTACCCCTGGGATACTACTTGTAGGATCCAGGGGTCCTGTACGGTCTCAGCGCCATGCTGAGAACTTGTCAGAAGCGGTGGAACGCTTCTGTTCCTGGGAATGGGCTGCCTGCTGCAGTCTTCTTCCCTTTCCTCTATCCCTGGGCAGATATGATCTTATAGGGACGAAAGGACTGAGGCTGAAAAGACGGTGTCTTTTTCTGCAGAGATGTGACTTAGGGTAAAAACGGTGGATTTTCCAGCAGTTGCCGTGGCCACCAGGTCCGATGGACCGACCCCAAATAACTCCTCTTCCTTTATACGGCAATACACCTTTGTGCCGTTTGGAATCTGCATCACCTGACCACTGTCGTGTCCATAACATCTTCTGGCAGTTATGGACATCGCATTTACTCTTGATGCCAGAGTGCAAATATCCCTCTGTGCATCTCGCATATATAGAAATGCATCCTTTAAATGCTCTATGGTCAATAAAATACTGTCCCTGTCAAGGGTATCAATATTTTTAGTCAGGGAATCCGACCAAGCCACCCCAGCTCTGCACATCCAGGCTGAGGCGATCGCTAGTCGCAGTATAACACCAGTATGTGTGTATATACTTTTTATGATATTTTCCAGCCTCCTGTCAGCTGGTCCTTGAGGACGGCCCTATCTATAGACGGTACCGCCACTTGTTTTGATAAGCGTGTGAGCGCCTTATCCACCCTAAGGGGTGTTTTCTGGCGGGAAAGGGTATACCGCCCATAATTTTCTATCGGGGGGAACCCACGCATCATCACACACTTTATTTAATTTATCTGATTCAGGAAAAACTATGGTAGTTTTTTCACATCCCACATAATACCCTCTTTTGTGGTACTTGTAGTATCAGAAATATGTAACACCTCCTTCATTGCCTTTAACGTGTGGCCCTAATAAGGAATACGTTTGTTTATTCACCGTCGACACTGGATTCAGTGTCCCTGTCTGTGTCTGTGTCGACCGACTAAAGTAAACGGGCGTTTTAAAACCCCTGACGGTGTTTTTGAGACGTCTGGACCGGTACTAATTGTTTGTCGGCCGTCTCATGTAGTCAACCGACCTTGCAGCGTGTTGACATTATCACGTAATTCCCTAAATAAGCCATCCATTCCGGTGTCGACTCCCTAGAGAGTGACATCACCATTACAGGCAATTGCTCCGCCTCCTCACCAACATCGTCCTCCTACATGTCGACACACACGTACCGACACACAGCACACACACAGGGAATGCTCTGATAGAGGACAGGACCCACTAGCCCTTTGGAGAGACAGAGGGAGAGTTTGCCAGCACACACCAAAAACGCTATAATTATATAGGGACAACCTTATATAAGTGTTTTCCCTTATAGCATCTTTTTTATATATTTCTAACGCCAAATTAGTGCCCCCCCTCTCTGTTTTAACCCTGTTTCTGTAGTGCAGTGCAGGGGAGAGCCTGGGAGCCTTCCCTCCAGCCTTTCTGTGAGGGAAAATGGCGCTGTGTGCTGAGGAGATAGGCCCCGCCCCTTTTTCGGCGGCCTCGTCTCCCGCTCTTAACGGATTCTGGCAGGGGTTAAATATCTCCATATAGCCTCCGGAGGCTATATGTGAGGTATTTTTAGCCAAAATAGGTATTCATTTGCCTCCCAGGGCGCCCCCCTCCCAGCGCCCTGCACCCTCAGTGACTGCCGTGTGAAGTGTGCTGAGAGGAAAATGGCGCACAGCTGCAGTGCTGTGCGCTACCTTTAGAAGACTGAGGAGTCTTCTGCCGACGATTCTGGACCTCTTCTTACTTCAGCATCTGCAAGGGGGCCGGCGGCAAGGCTCCGGTGACCATCCAGGCTGTACCTGTGATCGTCCCTCTGGAGCTGATGTCCAGTAGCCAAGAAGCCAATCCATCCTGCACGCAGGTGAGTTCACTTCTTCTCCCCTAAGTCCCTCGTTGCAGTGATCCTGTTGCCAGCAGGACTCACTGTAAAATAAAAAACCTAAGCTAAACTTTTCTAAGCAGCTCTTTAGGAGAGCCACCTAGATTGCACCCTTCTCGGCCGGGCACAAAAATCTAACTGGCTTGGAGGAGGGTCATAGGGGGAGGAGCCAGTGCACACCACCTGATCGGAAAGCTTTACTTTTGTGCCCTGTCTCCTGCGGAGCCGCTATTCCCCATGGTCCTTTCAGGAACCCCAGCATCCACTAGGACGATAGAGAAAACTTAATGTTAGGTTTTTTATTTTGGGGAGATCTGCTGGCTACAGGCTCCCTGCTTCGTGGGCAAGAGGGGAGAGCAGTCTAGACCCACTTCTGATGAGTTCCAGGGCTCTGCTGCAGCTCCTGAGGGGAGACGAACGCCGGGCTCTTCTGGATGCTCCCTCCCACAGCTTGCCGTCCCCCCTCTTCAATCCAGAAGTCAGAAGACAGGTGAGTATAAGAAGAAAGAAGACTTCTCTTCATCTTTCAAGACGGCATTGTAGAGGTACCGCACAGCGGCTATGCATAGTGCGCGCCAGGCTCCCGCTGAGTACACACCGCTGGGTGCATGGCGCTGGGGGTGCATGGCTCCTGGGGAGCATATATTACCTCATATATAAGGCTGGCATAATCCTACAGTGCCCTGGCACTGCCCACTAACCCCCGCCGGCATATTGGGGGCGGAGCTTCTTCCTCACTGCTCACTGGCGCCATTTCCTCCTCCACAAGCTGAAGTCGCTGGTCCTTCCTCTCCGCAGCAAGTACCAGGTGGCTAAAAAGACAGGCGGGGGCATATTTATTTATGTAAAACAAGCGCAGACAGCTCTGGGACATCTTTGGTGTTCACAGACCTGTTTATTTGGCGCTGGGGTGTGAGCTGGCTATTTCCCTTTGTGTTCCCTCACTGCTTGGTGTGTGTGCCGTCTCTCAGGTGTCGACATGTCGGAGGCTGATTATTCCTCTCCTGGGGACAATTTGTTGAGGACACCAAATGTTTTGGGGGTGGCCCTGTCGGCACCGCCGACTGCAGATTGGTTAACTACTTTGAATGCTTTGCATGCAAGTGTCACATCATTAAATCAAAAGGATCTCCCTCCTGTGGTGGCTCAACAGCTCTCACCTCCTTGCAGGACGTCGGTTCGGGATCCAGGGCTGGATCTTAGTGACCACGGATGCAAGTCTCCGAGGTTGGGGGGCAGTCACTCTGGGGGTGACCTTCCAGGGAAAATGGTCAAGTCCAGAAACTCATCTTCACATCAACGTTCTGGAACTGAGGGCCATTTACAACGGCCTTCTACAAGCGGAACATCTTCTTCGAAACCTGCCGGTTCTGATCCAATCGGACAATATCACGGCAGTAGCTTACATAAACCGCCAAGGCGGCACAAGAAGCAGAACGGCAATGGCGGAAGCCACAAAGATTCTTCGCTGGGCGGAGAGGCATACAAGCGCTCTGTCGGCAATATTAATTCCGGGAGTGGACAACTGGGAAGCAGACTTCCTCAGCAGACACGACCTGAATCCAGGAGAGTGGAGCCTCCATCAGGAGGTCTTCACGCTGCTAACAAATCGATGGGGGGTTCCCCATATAGACATGATGGCGTCTTGTCTCAACAAGAAACTTCAGAGGTATTGTTCCTGTGCCAGGGAACCTCAGGCGGATGCACTGACAACACCCTGGGTGTTCCCCTCAGTGTGTGTGTTCCCTCCGGTTCCTCTCATCCCAAAGGTGCTGAGGCTTCTAAAAAGAACAAACATACCGGCGATCCTTGTGGTCCCGGACTAGCCAAGGAGAACTTGGTACCCGGATCTTCTGACGTTACTGGTCGACGATCCCTGGCCTCTTCCTCTGCGCGGGGACCTGCTGCGGCAGGGGCCGTTCGTCTATCAAGACTTACAGCGGTTACGTTTGACGGCATGGCGGTTGAACGCCAGATTTTAGCCCAAAAGGGTATTCCCAGTGAAGTCATACCTACTCTTATCCTTGCCAGGAAGGGTGTGACGTCAAAGCACTATCACCGTATTTGGAGGAAATATATTTCCTGGTGCGAGTCCAAGAAAGCTCCTGTGGAGAAATTTGACCTTGGACGTTTTTTCCATTTTCTACAAAATGATGTGGATGCGGGCCTTAAATTGGGCTCCATTAAAGTGCAGATTTCTGCCTTGTCCATTTTCTTTCAGAAACAATTGGCCTCACTTCCTGAGGTGCAGACCTTTGTGAAAGGGGTGTTGCATATCCAACCTCCTTTTGTGCCCCCTGTGGCACCTTGGGATCTTAACGTGGTGTTATCGTTCCTTCAGTCACATTGGTTTGAACCTTTACGTAAAGTGGAGTTGAAATTCCTCACTTGGAAAGTTGTCATTTTATTGGCATTGGCATCCGCAAGGCGGGTGTCAGAGTTGGCGGCCTTGTCTCACAAGAGCCCTTATTTGATCTTCCATGAAGATCGTGCTGAGTTAAGAACTCGGCAACAATTTCTGCCAAAGGTGGTTTCCTCTTTTCATATTAACCATCCTATTGTGGTGCCAGTGGCTACTGGCGCTTTGGCTGAGGATAAATCTCTGGATGTGGTCAGAGCTTTGAAAATGTATGTAGCCAGAACGGCTCCATTGCGGAAAACAGAGTCTCTGTTTATTTTATACGATCCCAATAAGATTGGGTGTCCTGCTTCCAAGCAGACCATTGCCCGCTGGATTTGTCAAATAATTCAGCAGGCTCATTCCACGGCAGGCTTGCAGTTACCGAAATCGGTAAATGCCCATTCCACTAGGAAGGTGGGCTCCTCCTGGGCGGCTGCCCGGGGTGTCTCGGCATTGCAACTTTGCCGAGCTGCTACTTGGTCGGGGTCAAACACGTTTGCTAAGTTTTACAAGTTTGATACCTTGGCCGATGAAGACCTTAGATTTGGTCTATCGGTGCTGCAGAGTCATCCGCACTCTCCCGCCCGTTTTTAGAGCTTTGGTAAAATCCCCATGGTTCTTTGAGCGGCCCAACATCCTCTAGGACGAAATAGAAAATAAGATTTAAACCTACCGGTAAATCTTTTTCTCGTAGTCCGTAGAGGATGCTGGGGACTCCGTAAGGACCATGGGGATAGACTGGCTCCGCAGGAGACATGGGCACTTTAAGAAAGACTTTAGATCCTGGGTGTGCACTGGCCCCTCCCTCTATGCCCCTCCTCCAGACCTCAGTTAGAGAAACTGTGCCCAGAGGAGACGGACAGTACGAGGAAAGGATTTTTGTTAATCCAAGGGCAAGATTCATACCAGCCACACCAATCACACCGTATAACTTGTGATAAACTACCCAGTTAACAGCATGAAAACAACATAGCATCAGTTCAATACCGATGCAACTATAACATAACCCTTATTCAAGCAATAACTATATACAAGTATTGCAGAAGTAGTCCGCACTTGGGACGGGCGCCCAGCATCCTCTACGGACTACGTGAAAAAGATTTACCGGTAGGTTTAAAATCTTATTTTCTCTTACGTCCTAGAGAATGCTGGGGACTCCGTAAGGACCATGGGAATTATACCAAAGCTCCCAAACGGGCGGGAGAGTGCGGATGACTCTGCAGCACCGATTGAGCAAACAGGAGGTCCTTCTCAGCCAGGGTATCAAACTTATAGAACTTTGCAAAGGTGTTTGTACCCGACCAAGTAGCAGCTCGGCACAGCTGTAGTGCCGAGACCCCTCAGGCAGACGCCCAAGACGAGCCCACTTTCATAGTGGAATGGGCCTTGACTGATTTAGGCAACGGCAACCCAGCCGTAGAATGCGCTTGCTGAATCGTGTTACAGATCCAGCGAGCAATAGTCTGCTTTGAAGCAGGGGCATCAATCTTGTTGGTCGCATACAGGATAAACAGTGCATCTGTTTTTCTGACTCTAGCCGTTCTGGCCACGTAAATTTTCAAAGCCCTTACCACATCAAGTGACTCGGAATCCTCCAAGTCACGCGTAGCCACAGGCACCACAATAGGTTGGTTCATATGAAAGAATGAAACCAGTTTTGGCAGGAATTGAGGACGGGTCCGCAATTCCGCTCTATCCATATGGAAAATCAGATAGGGGCTTTTATGCGACAAAGCCGCTAATTCCGACACTCGCCTAGCCAAAGCCAAGGCTAATAACATGACCTCCTTCCAAGTGAGATATTTTAACTCCACCGTTTGAAGTGGTTCAAACCAGTGTGACTTAAGGAACTTAACACCACGTTAAGGTCCCAAGGCTCCACCGGAGGTACAAAAGGTGGCTGAATATGCAGCACTCCCTTCACAAAAGTCTGAACTTCTGGGAGAGAAGCCAATTCTTTTTGAAAGAAAATGGGTAGGGCCGAAATCTGAACCTTAATGGAGCCTAATTTTAGGCCCAAATTCACTCCAGTTTGTAGGAAGTGAAGGAAACGGCCCAGATGGAATTCTTCCGTAGGAGCATCCCAGGCCTCATACCAAGAAACATATTTTCGCCACATACGGTGATAATGTTTAGATGTCACGTCCTTCCTAGCCTTTATCAGCGTAGGAATGACCACATCCGGAATGCCTTTTTTTTGCTAGGATCCGGCGTTCAACCGCCATGTCGCCAAACGCAGCCACGGTAAGTCTTGTAACAGACATGGGCCCTGTTGCAACAGGTCCTGTCAGAGGAAGAGGCCACGGATCTTCTGTAAGCATTTCCTGCAGATCCGGATACCAGGTCCTTCGTGGCCAATCTGGAACAATGAGGATTGTTCCCACTCCTCTTTTTCTTATTATTCTCAACCCTTGGGTATGAGAGGAAGAGGACGAAATACATAGACTGACTAGAACACCCACGGTGTTACTAAGGCGTCTACCACTACTGCCTGAGGGTCTCTTGACCTGGCGCAATAACTCTGCAGGTTTTTGTTGAGGCGGGACGCCATCATGTCTATCTGTGGCAGTCCCCACTGAATTGCAATCTGTGCGAAGACTTCCTGATGAAGTCCCCATTCTCCAGGACGTAGGTTGTGTCTGCTGAGGAAGTCTGCTTCCCAGTTGTCCACTCCCGGAATGAACACTGCTGACAGTGCTAAGACGTGATTTTCCGCCCAGCGAAGAATTCTGGTGGCTTCCGCCATCGCCACTCTGCTCTTTGTGCCACCGTGGCGGTTTACATGAGCTACAGCGGTGACGTTGTCTGACTGGATCAGAACCGGTTGGTCGCGAATTAAGGTCTCCGCTTGACGTAGGGAGTTGTATATGGCCCTTAGTTCCAAGATGTTGATGTGAAGACAAGGCTCTTGACTTGACCAAAGACCTTGGAAATTTCTTCCCTGTGTGACTGCTCCCTAACCTCGAAGGCTCGCGTCCGTGGTCACCAGGATCCAGTCCTGAATGCCGAACCTGCGGCCCTATAGAAGGTGAGCACTCTGCAGCCACCACAGGAGAAATACCCTGGCCCTGGGGGATAAGGTGATCAACTGATGAATCTGTAGATGTAACCCGGACCACTTGTCCAGTAGGTCCCATTTGAAACAAGTCCTCGCATGGAACCTGCCGAAGGGAATGTCTTTCCCAGGACTCGAGTGCAGTGATGCACTGACACCTGTCTTGGTTTCAATAGGTTCCTGACCAGAGTCATGAGTTCCTGGGCCTTCTCTATCTGAAGGTAAACCCATTTCTGGTCTGTATCCAGAATCATACCCAAGAAGGGCAGACGAGTCATAGGAACCAACTGTGACTTAGGGATATTGAGAATCCAGCCGTGTTGATGTGACACCTTTTGATCTCGCCCTTATTAGGAGATCGTCCAAGTATGGGATAACTGTGACTCCATGCTTGCGTAGGAGCACCATCATTTCCGCCAATTACCCTGAAATTGGTAATGACAATACTATACCGCAATTCTCAGGTTCGCCTGATGAGGTGGATAATAAGAATTTACTTACCGATAATTCTATTTCTCGGAGTCCGTAGTGGATGCTGGGGTTCCTGAAAGGACCATGGGGAATAGCGGCTCCGCAGGAGACAGGGCACAAAAAGTAAAGCTTTTCCAGATCAGGTGGTGTGCACTGGCTCCTCCCCCTATGACCCTCCTCCAGACTCCAGTTAGGTACTGTGCCCGGACGAGCGTACACAATAAGGGAGGATTTTGAATCCCGGGTAAGACTCATACCAGCCACACCAATCACACCGTACAACTTGTGATCTAAACCCAGTTAACAGTATGATAACAGAGGAGCCTCTGAAAGATGGCTCCCTAACAATAACCCGAATTAGTTAACAATAACTATGTACAAGTATTGCAGATAATCCGCACTTGGGATGGGCGCCCAGCATCCACTACGGACTCCGAGAAATAGAATTATCGGTAAGTAAATTCTTATTTTCTCTATCGTCCTAGTGGATGCTGGGGTTCCTGAAAGGACCATGGGGATTATACCAAAGCTCCCAAACGGGCGGGAGAGTGCGGATGACTCTGCAGCACCGAATGAGAGAACTCCAGGTCCTCCTTTGCCAGGGTATCAAATTTGTAGAATTTTACAAACGTGTTCTCCCCTGACCACGTAGCTGCTCGGCAGAGTTGTAATGCCGAGACCCCTCGGGCAGCCGCCCAAGATGAGCCCACCTTCCTTGTGGAATGGGCCTTAACAGATTTAGGCTGTGGCAGGCCTGCCACAGAATGTGCAAGTTGAATTGTGTTACAAATCCAACGAGCAATCGACTGCTTAGAAGCAGGCGCACCCAACTTGTTGGGTGCATACAGTATAAACAGCGAGTCAGATTTTCTGACTCCAGCCGTCCTTGAAATGTATATTTTTAAAGCTCTGACAACGTCCAACAACTTGGAGTCCTCCAAGTCGCTTGTAGCCGCAGGCACTACAATAGGCTGGTTCAGGTGAAACGCTGATACCACCTTAGGGAGAAAATGCGGACGCGTCCGCAGCTCTGCCCTATCCGAATGGAAAATTAAATAAGGGCTTTTAGAAGATAAAGCCGCCAGTTCAGATACTCTCCTGGCGGACGCCAGGGCCAGTAACATAGTCACTTTCCATGTGAGATATTTCAAATCCACATTTTTTAGTGGTTCAAACCAATGGGATTTGAGGAAATCTAAAACTACATTTAGATCCCACGGTGCCACCGGAGGCACCACAGGAGGCTGTATATGCAGTACTCCTTTGACAAAAGTCTGGACCTCAGGAACTGAGGCCAATTCTTTTTGGAAGAATATTGACAGGGCCGAAATTTGAACCTTAATAGATCCCAATTTGAGACCCATAGACAATCCTGATTGCAGGAAATGTAGGAAACGACCCAGTCGAAATTCCTCCGTCGGAGCACTCCGATCCTCGCACCACGCAACATATTTCCGCCAAATGCGGTGATAATGCTTCGCGGTGACTTCCTTTCTTGCCTTAATCAAGGTAGGAATGACTTCTTCTGGAATGCCTTTTCCTTTTAGGATCTGGCGTTCAACCGCCATGCCGTCAAACGCAGCCGCGGTAAGTCTTGGAATAGACACGGTCCCTGCTGAAGCAGGTCCTGTCTTAGAGGTAGAGGCCACGGATCATCCGTGACCATCTCTTGAAGTTCCGGGTACCAAGACCTTCTTGGCCAATCCGGAGCCACTAGTATCGTTCTTACTCCGCTTTGCCGTATGATTCTCAATACCTTTGGTATGAGAGGCAGAGGAGGAAACACATACACCGACTGGTACACCCAAGGTGTTACCAGCGCGTCCACAGCTATTGCCTGCGGATCTCTTGACCTGGCGCAATACCTGTCCAGTTTTTTGTTGAGGCGAGACGCCATCATGTCCACCATTGGTCTTTCCCAACGGTTTATTAGCATGTGGAAAACTTCTGGATGAAGTCCCCACTCTCCCGGGTGAAGATCGTGTCTGCTGAGGAAGTCTGCTTCCCAGTTGTCCACTCCCGGGATGAACACTGCTGACAGTGCTATCACGTGATTCTCCGCCCAGCGAAGGATCCTGGCAGCTTCTGCCATTGCACTCCTGCTTCTTGTGCCGCCCTGTCTGTTTACATGGGCGACTGCCGTGAAGTTGTCCGACTGGATCAACACCGGTCTTCCTTGAAGCAGAGGTTCCGCCTGGCTTAGAGCATTGTAGATTGCTCTTAGTTCCAGAATGTTTATGTGAAGAGACTTTTCCAGGCTCGACCACACTCCCTGGAAGTTTCTTCCTTGTGTGACTGCTCCCCAGCCTCTCAGGCTGGCGTCCGTGGTCACCAGGATCCAATCCTGTATGCCGAATCTGCGGCCCTCCAATAGATGAGCCCTCTGCAACCACCACAGAAGAGATACCCTTGTCCTTGGAGACAGGGTTATCCGCAGGTGCATCTGAAGATGCGTGCATTGATGTACAGACACCTTTCCTGGTTTTAGGAGATTCCTGACCAGGTCGGATAACTCCTTGGCTTTTTCCTCGGGAAGAAAAACCTTTTTCTGAACCGTGTCCAGAATCATCCCTAGGAACAGCAGACGAGTTGTCGGCATTAATTGGGATTTTGGAATATTCAGAATCCATCCGTGCTGCTTTAGCACCTCTTGAAATATTGCTAATCCCATCTCTAGCTGTTCTCTGGACCTTGCCCTTATTAGGAGATCGTCCAAGTATGGGATAATTAATACGCCTTTTCTTCGAAGAAGAATCATCATCTCGGCCATTACCTTTGTAAAGACCCGAGGTGCCGTGGACAAACCAAACGGCAGCGTCTGAAACTGATAGTGACAGTTTTGTACAACGAACCTGAGGTACCCCTGGTGTGAGGGGTAAATTGGAACGTGGAGATACGCATCCTTGATGTCCAAGGATACCATAAAGTCCCCTTCTTCCAGGTTCGCTATCACTGCTCTGAGTGACTCCATCTTGAACTTGAACTTCTTTATGTACAGGTTCAAGGACTTCAGATTTAGAATAGGCCTTACCGAGCCATCCGGCTTCGGTACCACAAATAGAGTGGAATAATACCCCTTCCCTTGTTGTAGAAGAGGTACCTTGACTATCACCTGCTGAGAGTACAGCTTGTGAATGGCTTCCAAAACCGTCTCCCTTTCGGAAGGGGACGTTGGTAAAGCAGACTTCAGGAAACGGCGAGGTGGATCTGTCTCTAATTCCAACCTGTACCCCTGAGATATTATCTGCAGGATCCAGGGATCTACCTGCGAGTGAGCCCACTGCGCGCTGTAATTTTTGAGACGACCTCCCACCGTCCCCGAGTCCGCTTGAGAAGCCCCAGCGTCATGCTGAGGCTTTTGTAGAAGCCGGGGAGGGCTTCTGTTCCTGGGAAGGAGCTGCCTGTTGCTGTTTCTTCCCTCGACCTCTGCCTCGTGGCAGATATGAATAGCCCTTTGCTCTCTTATTTTTAAAGGAACGAAAGGGCTGCGGTTGAAAAGTCGGTGCCTTTTTCTGTTGGGGAGTGACTTGAGGTAGAAAGGTGGATTTCCCGGCTGTAGCCGTGGCCACCAAATCTGATAGACCGACTCCAAATAACTCCTCCCCTTTATACGGCAAAACTTCCATATGCCGTTTTGAATCCGCATCGCCTGTCCACTGTCGCGTCCATAAAGCTCTTCTGGCCGAAATGGACATAGCACTTACCCGTGATGCCAGTGTGCAGATATCCCTCTGTGCATCACGCATATAAAGAAATGCATCCTTTATTTGTTCTAACGACAGTAAAATATTGTCCCTGTCCAGGGTATCAATATTTTCAATCAGGGACTCTGACCAAACTACCCCAGCACTGCACATCCAGGCAGTCGCTATAGCTGGTCGTAGTATAACACCTGCATGTGTGTATATACTTTTTTGGATATTTTCCATCCTCCTATCTGATGGATCTTTAAGTGCGGCCGTCTCAGGAGAAGGTAACGCCACTTGTTTTGATAAGCGTGTTAGCGCCTTGTCCACCCTAGGAGGTGTTTCCCAGCGCTCCCTAACCTCTGGCGGGAAAGGGTATAATGCCAATAATTTCTTTGAAATTATCAGCTTTTTATCAGGGGCAACCCACGCTTCATCACACACGTCATTTAATTCTTCTGATTCAGGAAAAACTATAGGTAGTTTTTTCACACCCCACATAATACCCTGTTTAGTGGTACCTGTAGTATCAGCTAAATGTAACGCCTCCTTCATTGCCAAAATCATATAACGTGTGGCCCTACTGGAAAATACGGTTGATTCGTCACCGTCACCACTGGAATCAGTGCCTGTGTCTGGGTCTGTGTCGACCGACTGAGGCAAAGGGCGTTTTACAGCCCCTGACGGTGTTTGAGGCGCCTGGACAGGCACTAATTGATTGTCCGGCCGCCTCATGTCGTCAAACGACTGCTTAAGCGAGTTGACGCTATCCCGTAATTCCACAAATAAAGGCATCCATTCTGGTGTCGACCCCCTAGGAGGTGACATCCCCATATTTGGCAATTGCTCCGCCTCCACACCAATATCGTCCTCATACATGTCGACACACACGTACCGACACACAGCAGACACACAGGGAATGCTCTAAACGAAGACAGGACCCACTAGCCCTTTGGGGAGACAGAGGGAGAGTCTGCCAGCACACACCAAAAAGCGCTATATATGACAGGGATAGCCTTATAATAAGTGCTCCCTTATAGCTGCTTTATATATATCAAGATATTGCCATTAAATTTGCCCCCCCTCTCTGTTTTACCCTGTTTCTGTAGTGCAGTGCAGGGGAGAGACCTGGGAGCCGTCCTGACCAGCGGAGCTGTGAGAGGAAATGGCGCCGTGTGCTGAGGAGATAGGCCCCGCCCCTTTTTCGGCGGGCTCGTCTCCCGCTATTTTGTGAATACAGGCAGGGGTTAAATATCTCCATATAGCCTCTGGGGGCTATATGTGAGGTATTTTTAGCCTTTATATAGGTTTACATTTGCCTCCCAGGGCGCCCCCCCCCAGCGCCCTGCACCCTCAGTGACTGCGTGTGAAGTGTGCTGAGAGGAAAATGGCGCACAGCTGCAGTGCTGTGCGCTACCTTTAGAAGACTGCAGGAGTCTTCAGCCGCCGATTCTGGACCTCTTCTTACTTCAGCATCTGCAAGGGGGCCGGCGGCGCGGCTCCGGTGACCATCCAGGCTGTACCTGTGATCGTCCCTCTGGAGCTGATGTCCAGTAGCCAAGAAGCCAATCCATCCTGCACGCAGGTGAGTTCACTTCTTCTCCCCTCTGTCCCTCGTTGCAGTGATCCTGTTGCCAGCAGGAATCACTGTAAAATAAAAAACCTAAGCTAAACTTTCTCTAAGCAGCTCTTTATGAGAGCCACCTAGAATTGCACCCTTCTCGGCCGGGCACAAAAATCTAACTGGAGTCTGGAGGAGGGTCATAGGGGGAGGAGCCAGTGCACACCACCTGATCTGGAAAAGCTTTACTTTTTGTGCCCTGTCTCCTGCGGAGCCGCTATTCCCCATGGTCCTTTCAGGAACCCCAGCATCCACTAGGACGATAGAGAAAAATGGGAACATGAAGGTATGCAGCCTTTATGTCTAGATACACCATAAACTCCCCCCCCCCCCCCCCTTCCAGGCTGGCAATGATCGCTCTGAGCGATTCCACTTTAAATTTGAACCTTTTCCAGTATAGGTTCAGAGATTTTAATTTTAAAATAGGTCTGACCGAACCATACGTTTCGGGACTACAGCCAAGGTAGAGTAATATCCCCTTCCTTGTTGCAGGAGGGGAACCTTGAGCACCACCTGTTGGAGATACAATGTGTGAATTGTATTTAATATTATCTCCCTTTCTGGGGGAGAAGCCGGTAGGTCCGATAAGGAAAACCGGCGAGGAGGCACCTTTCGAATTACAGCTTGTAACCCTGAGAAACAATTTTTAATGCCCCGGGATCCACCTGTGAGTGAACTCAGATGTGGCTGAAGAGTCGAAGACGTGCTCCCACTGGGACGGACTCCCTTAGCGAAGCTCCAGCGTCATGCGGTTCCACAGGACACGTCTAGCAGAAATCGACATAGTGTTGACTCTAGAACCCAGTAGACTAATGTCTCTTTGGGCATGTCTTATATACAGGACAGCATTATATATATATATATATATATATATATATATATATATATATATATATATATATATATATATATATATATATATATATATAAAACATTTTACTCATCGGTAAATCTATTTCTCGTAGTCCGTAGTGGATGCTGGGGACTCCGTAAGGACCATGGGGAATAGCGGCTCCGCAGGAGACTGGGCACAACTAACGAAAGCTTTAGGACTACCTGGTGTGCACTGGCTCCTCCCTCTATGACCCTCCTCCAGACCTCAGTTAGGATACTGTGCCCGGAAGAGCGGACACAATAAGGAAGGATTTTGAATCCCGGGTAAGACTCAGACCAGCCACACCAATCACACCGTATAACTCGTGATACTATACCCAGTTAACAGTATGAAATATAACTGAGCCTCTCAACAGATGGCTCAACAATAACCCTTCAGCTAAACAACAACTATATACAAGTATTGCAGACAATCCGCACTTGGGATGGGCGCCCAGCATCCACTACGGACTACGAGAAATAGATTTACCGGTGAGTAAAATCTTATTTTCTCTGACGTCCTAAGTGGATGCTGGGGACTCCGTAAGGACCATGGGGATTATACCAAAGCTCCCAAACGGGCGGGAGAGTGCGGATGACTCTGCAGCACCGAATGAGCAAACTCTAGGTCCTCCTCAGCCAGGGTATCAAACTTGTAGAATTTAGCAAATGTGTTTGACCCCGACCAAGTAGCTGCTCGGCAAAGTTGTAAAGCCGAGACCCCTCGGGCAGCCGCCCAAGAAGAGCCCACCTTCCTCGTGGAATGGGCTTTCACTGATCTAGGATGCGGCAGTCCAGCCGCAGAATGTGCAAGTTGAATCGTGCTACAGATTCAACGAGCAATAGTCTGCTTTGAAGCAGGAGCACCCAGCTTGTTGGGTGCATACAGGATAAATAGCGAGTCAGTTTTCCTGACACTAGCTGTCCTGGAAACATAAATTTTCAGGGCCCTGACTACGTCCAACAACTTGGAATCCTCCAAGTCTTTAGTAGCCGCAGGCACCACAATAGGTTGGTTCAAATGAAAGGCTGATACCACCTTAGGGAGAAACTGGGGACGGGTCCTCAATTCTGCCCTATCCATATGAAAAATCAGATAAGGGCTTTTACATGACAAAGCCGCCAATTCTGACACCCGCCTGGCCGAAGCCAAGGCCAACAGCATGACCACTTTCCACGTGAGATATTTTAATTCCACAGTTTTGAGTGGCTCAAACCAATGTGACTTTAGGAAATCCAACACCACGTTGAGATCCCAAGGTGCCACTGGAGGCACAAAAGGGGGCTGAATACGCAGCACTCCCTTAACAAATGTCTGAACTTCAGGTAATGAAGCCAGTTCTTTCTGGAAGAAAATCGACAGAGCCGAAATCTGGACCTTAATGGAACCCAATTTTAGGCCCATAGTCACCCCTGACTGTAGGAAGTGCAGAAAACGGCCCAGCTGAAATTCCTCCGTTGGGGCCTTCCTGGCCTCACACCACGCAACATATTTTCGCCATATGCGGTGATAATGGTTTGCGGTCACTTCTTTCCTAGCTTTAATCAGCGTAGGGATGACTTCCTCCGGAATGCCCTTTTCCTTCAGGATCCGGCGTTCAACCGCCATGCCGTCAAACGCAGCCACGGTAAGTCTTGGAACAGACAGGGCCCCTGCTGCAGCAGGTCCTGTCTGAGCGGCAGAGGCCATGGGTCCTCTGAGATCATTTCTTGAAGTTCCGGGTACCAAGCTCTTCTTGGCCAATCTGGAACAATGAGTATAGTTCTTACTCCTCTTTTCCTTATTATCCTCAGTACCTTGGGTATGAGAGGAAGAGGAGGGAACACATAAACCGACTGGTAAACCCACGGTGTCACTAGAGCGTCCACAGCTATTGCCTGAGGGTCTCTTGACCTGGCGCTATATCTTTCTAGTTTTTTTTTTTTTGTTGAGGCGGGACGCCATCATGTCCACCTGTGGCCGTTCCCAATGGTTTACAATCAGCTGGAAGACTTCTGGATGAAGTCCCCACTCTCCCGGGTGGAGGTCGTGCCTGCTGAGGAAGTCTGCTTCCCAGTTGTCCACTCCCGGAATGAACACTGCTGACAGTGCTAAGACGTGATTTTCCGCCCATCGGAGAATCCTTGTGGCTTCTGCCATCGCCATCCTGCTTCTTGTGCCGCCCTGTCGGTTTACATGGGCGACTACCGTGATGTTGTCTGACTGGATCAGTACCGGCTGGTTTTGAAGCAGGGGTCTTGCCTGACTTAGGGCATTGTAAATGGCCTTCAGTTCCAGAATATTTATGTGTAGGGAAGTCTCCTGGCTTGACCATAGTCCTTGGAAGTTTCTTCCCTGTGTGACTGCCCCCCAACCTCGAAGGCTGGCATCCGTGGTCACCAGGACCCAGTCCTGTATGCCGAATCTGCGGCCCTCTTGAAGATGAGCACTCTGCAGCCACCACAGCAGAGACACCCTGGTCCTTGGAGACAGGGTTATCAGCCGATGCATCTGAAGATGCGATCCGGACCACTTGTCCAACAGGTCCCACTGAAAAGTCCTTGCATGGAACCTGCCGAATGGAATTGCTTCGTAGGAAGCTACCATTTTTCCCAGGACTCGCGTGCAGTGATGCACCGACACCTGTTTTGGTTTCAGGAGGCCTCTGACTAGAGATGACAGCTCCGTGACTTTCTCCTCCGGGAGAAACACTTTTTTCTGTTCTGTGTCCAGAACCATCCCCAGGAACAGTAGACGTGTCGTAGGGACCAGCTGTGACTTTGGAATATTTAGAATCCAACCGTGCTGTTGTAGCACCTCCCGAGATAGTGCTACCCCGACCAACAACTGCTCCCTGGACCTCGCCTTTATCAGGAGATCGTCCAAGTACGGGATAATTAAAACTCCCTTTTTTCGAAGGAGTATCATCATTTCGGCCATTACCTTGGTAAATACCCTCGGTGCCGTGGACAGACCAAACGGCAACGTCTGGAATTGGTAATGACAATCCTGTACCACAAATCTGAGGTACTCCTGGTGAGGATGGTAAATGGGGACATGCAGGTAAGCATCCTTGATGTCCAGTGATACCATGTAATCCCCCTCGTCCAGGCTTGAAATAACCGCCCTGAGCGATTCCATCTTGAACTTGAATTTTTTTATATAAGTGTTCAAGGATTTCAAATTTAAAATGGGTCTCACCGAACCGTCCGGTTTCGGTACCACAAACATTGTGGAATAGTAACCCAGTCCTTGTTGAAAGAGGGGCACCTTGACTATCACCTGCTGGGCATACAGCTTGTGAATTGCCTCTAGCACTGCCTCCCTGTCTGAGGGAGTTGTTGGCAAGGCAGATTTGAGGAAACGGCGAGGGGGAGACGTCTCGAATTCCAGCTTGTACCCCTGAGATACCATCTTGAGACGGGCCCCCACCGTACCTGGCTCCGCCTGTGGAGCCCCAGCGTCATGCGGTGGACTTAGAGGAAGCGGGGGAGGACTTTTGTTCCTGGGAACTGGCTGTATGCTGCAGCTTTTTCCCTCTACCTCTGCCTCTGGGCAGAAAGGACGCGCCTTTAACCCGCTTACCTTTCTGGGGCCGAAAGGACTGTACCTGATAATACGGTGCTTTCTTTGGCTGTGAGGGAACATGGGGTAAAAATGCTAACTTCCCAGCTGTCGCTGTGGAAACGAGGTCAGAGAGACCATCCCCAAACAACTCCTCACCCTTGTAAGGCAACACTTCCATGTGCCTTTTAGAATCTGCATCTCCTGTCCACTGCCGAGTCCATAATCCTCTCCTGGCAGAAATGGACATTGCACTTATTTTAGATGCCAGCCGGCAAATATCCCTCTGTGCATCTCTCATGTATAAGACTGCGTCTTTAATATGCTCTATGGTTAGCAATATAGTGTCCCTGTCTAGGGTATCTATTTTCCGACAGGGAATCTGACCACGCAGCTGCAGCACTGCACATCCATGCTGAAGCAATAGCTGGTCTCAGTATAATACCGGAGTGTGTATACACAGACTTCAGGATAGACTCCTGCTTTCTATCTGCAGGCTCCTTTAGGGCGGCCGTATCCGGAGACGGTAGTGCCACCTTCTTTGATAGACGTGTGAGCGCTTTATCCACCCTAGGGGATGTTTCCCAACGTGACCTATCCTCTGGCGGGAAAGGGTACGCCATTAGTAACCTTTTAGAGATTACCAGTTTCTTATCGGGGGAAGCCCACGCTTCTTCACACACTTCATTCAATTCCTCAGATGGGGGAAAAACCACTGGTAGTTTTTTCTCCCCAAACATAATACCCTTTTTTGTGGTTCCTGGGGTAACATCAGAAATGTGCAACACATTTTTCATTGCCGCAATCATGTAACGTGTGGCCCTATTGGAATGTACATTAGTCTCATCGTCGTCGACACTGGATTCAGTATCCGTGTCGACGTCTGTGTCTGCCATCTGAGGCAGCGGGCGTTTTAGAGCCCCTGATGGCTTTTGAGACAGCTGGGCAGGCACGAGCTGAGAAGCCGGCTGTCCCACATCTGTTATGTCGTCAAACCTTTTATGTAAGGAGTTGACACTTTCACGTAATTCCTTCCACAAGTCCATCCATTCAGGTGTCGACCCCGCAGGGGGTGACATCACATTTATCGGCACCTGCTCCGCCTCCACATAAGCCTCCTCATCAAACATGTCGACACAGCCGTACCGACACACCGCACACACAGGGAATGCTCTGACTGAGGACAGGACCCCACAAAGTCCTTTGGGGAGACAGAGAGAGAGTATGCCAGCACACACCAGAGCGCTATATAATGTAGGGATTCACACTATACATACAGTGATTTTTCCCTTATAGCCGCTATTAATATACAGATACTGCGCCTAAATTTAGTGCCCCCCCTCTCTTTTTTACCCTATGAAGTCTGGAAACTGCAGGGGAGAGCCTTGGGAGCGTCCTTCCAGCGGAGCTGTGAGAGGAAATGGCGCCAGTGTGCTGAGGGAGATAGCCCCGCCCCTTTCTCGGCGGGCTTCTCCCGCTTTTTTATGGAATATATGGCAGGGGATTTTACACATATATAGTCTTAATGACTATATTATGTGTTATTTTGCCAGTAAGGCAAGAGACTAATTCAATCCAATAGCGAGTGTCTCTCTCCATAAATTCCAGCGTCCCTTTCATACATCAATTTACTATATATGTATGCATCTATGTAGTTTTAGAGGCTTATAACACCTCAGTTTCATGCTTTAGGATTTGTTGTGGTCTTTTTTAGTATGTTTGTTATTGTTTTTATATTATAATAAATTGTTTTTTATAAACATCATTGTTATTGAGCGCAGACCTGGTGTTATGTCGACACACACGTACCGACACACCACACACTCAGGGAATGCTCTTTCTGAAGACAGTTCCCCCACAAGGCCCTTTGGAGAGACAGAAAGAGAGAGAGAGAGTATGCCAGCACACACCCCAGCGCTATATGACCCAGGAAAAAACACAGCAATTTAATGTTTACCCAGTAGCGCTGTTATTATCTGCACCGAATTATGTGCCCCCTCTTCTTTAAAACCCTCTCATCTACCGTGGTATAAGCAGGGGAGAGTCCGGGGAGCTTCCTCTCAGCTGTAGAGAAAAACATGGCGCTGGTGAGTGCTGAGGGAGAAGCCCCGCCCCTTCGGCGGCGGGCTTCAGTCCCGCTAAAAGTGTAAAATTGGCAGGGGCTCATGCATATATACAGTGTCCAGCTGTATATATGCTCTCTTTTGCCAAATAAGAGGTTTATATGCGCGCCCCCCCCCCCCTGCACCCTTACAGTGACCGGAGTATGTGAGGTGTATGGGAGCAATGGCGCACAGCTGCAGTGCTGTGCGTTACCTCAGTGAAGATCATGAAGTCTTCTGCCGCCTCTGAAGTCTTTACTTCTCATACTCACCCGGCTTCTATCTTCCGGCTCTGCGAGGGGGATGGCGGCGCGGCTCTGGGACGGACGGCTAGGGTGAGATCCTGCGTACCAATCCCTCTGGAGCTAATGGTGTCCAGTAGCCTAAGAAGCAGGACCTTGCACTCAGAGAGTAGGACTGCTTCTCTCCCCTCAGTCCCTCAATGCAGGGAGTCTGTTGCCAGCAGTGCTCCCTGAAAATAAAAAACCTAACAAAATACTTCTGTCAGAAAGCTCAGGAGAGCTCCCTGAAATGCACCCTATCTCCTCTGGGCACAGTAGTAAACTGGAGGAGGGGCATAGAGGGAGGGGCCAGTGCACACCCAGGATCTAAAGTCTTTCTTTAGATCCTGGGTCTATCCCCATGGTCCTTACGGAGTCCCCAGCATCCTCTAGGACGTAAGAGAAAATAGGATTTTGAATACCTACCGGTAAATCCTTTTCTATGAGTCCGTAGAGGATGTTGGGCGCCCGTCCCAGTGCGTACTGTATCTGCAGTGTAGTTCTGGTTAAACACAGTTGGTGTTATGGTTTCTTCAGCTTCTTGCTGAATTTTGTTCATGTCCGTTGACATGGGTTCAGTTATCTGCCATGTTGTACGGCATGTTTATGGCATGAGCTGGTGTTGTGCTCACCTTTGTTGTTAAATCCTTTCCTCGAAATGTCCGTCTCGCTGGGCACAGTTCCAAACTGAGTCTGGTGGGGGATAGAGGAGCCAGGTCACGCCCCTTTGAAAGTCTTAAAGTGCCCATGTCTCCTGCGGATCCAGTCTATACCCCATGGTTCTTTGAGCGGCCCAACATCCTCTACGGACTCATAGAAAAGGATTTACCGGTAGGTATTCAAAATCCTATTTTTCTTGGGATCGTATAGGACAAAAAGTCTGATTTTCTGTGAAGAGCAGTCCTCTTTACATAGATCTTCAGAGCCCTTACCACATCTAAGGACTTAAATGAAACTGAGGAGTCAGTAGCAACTGGCACCACAATAGGTTGGTTGATATGGAATGCCGACACAACCTGCGGAAGAAACCGATGTGTCCGGAGCTCAGCTCTATCTTCATGGAAGATCAAGTAGGGGCTCTTACAAGACAAAGCCCCCAACTCCGACACACGTCTAGCAGAAGCGAAGGCCAACAAAGTGACAGCCTTACACGTAAGAAACTTGACCTCTACCTCTTGCAGAGGCTCAAACCAGTCAGACTGGAGAAACTGCAACACCACGTTAAGATCTCATGGCGCCGTAGGCGGTACAAAGGGAGGCTGGATGTGCAGAACTCCCTTCAAAAATGTCTGAACCTAAGGGAGGGAAGCCAATTGTTTCTGGAAGAAAATGGATAGGGCCGAAATCTGGACCTTCACAGATCCCAACCTCAGGCCCATATCCACTCCTGCCTGCAGGAAGAGGAGAAACCGTCCCAGCTGAAACTCCACCGTAGAAAACCTCTTGAACTCACACGAAGACACATGTTTTCCAAATACGATGGTAATGTTTAGACGTTAGCCCTTCCGAGCTAGAATCAGGCGTTCAATCTCCAGGCCGTCAAACGTAGCCGTGGTAAGTCCTGATAGGCGAACGGCCCCTGCTGCAGCAGGTCCTCTCGAAGAGGAAGAGGCCTTGGCTCTTCTTGTAGTAGATCCAGAAGGTCCGCGTACCAAGCCCTTCTCGGCCAGTCTGGAGCAACGAGGATCACTTGAACCCTTGTTCTCCTTATGAGCATTAGGATTCTTGGGATGAGTGGGAGTGGTGGAAACACGTATACAGACTGGAACACCCACGGAGACACCAGGCCGTCCACTGCCACTGACTGTGGGTCCCTCGTCCTGGAACAATAACGCTGAAGCTTCTTGTTGAGAAGAGAGGCCATCATGTATATTTGGGGTAATCTCCAAAGGTCTGTTATGTCTTAGAACACCTACGGATGGAGACCCCACTCCCCCGGATGGAGATAGTGTCTGCTGAGGATGTCTGCTTCCCAGTTGTCTACTCCCGGAATGAAGATTGCTGACAGAACCAACGCGTGTTTTTCTGCCCAAAGGAGGATTCTTGTTACCTCAGCCATGGCAGCTCTGCTCTTCGTTCCGCCCTGTCGGTTTATGTAAGCCACTGTTATGTTGTCCGACTGCACTTGAATGGCCCGATTTCTTAGAAGACGAATTCTCAGGTGCATGTGCAGATGAGATCCTGACCACTTGTCCAGGAGATCCAGTTGGAAAGACAGAGCATGAAACCTTCCGTACTGGAGAGCCTCGTAAGAGGCCACCATCTTTCCCAGAAGGCAAATGCATTGATGGACACAACCCGGGCTGGCTTCATGACATCCCGGACCATTATTTGTATCACCAACGATTTTTCAAGTGGAAGAAATACCCTCTGTACTTCCGTATCGAGGATCATCCCCAGAAAGGACAACCTCCTGGTTGGTTCCAAGTGTGATTGTGGAAGGTTCAGAATCCAACCGTGGACACTGATAATATCGGTCGTGAGAGCAATGGACCGCAATAGTTTCTCCTTGGACGATGCCTTTATCAGCAGATCGTCCAGATATGGAATGATGTTCACCCCCTGTCTGCGAAGGAGAACCACCACCTCTGCCATCACCTTGGTGAATACCCTCGGTGCCGTTGAGAGGCCGAATGGCAGGGTCTGGAACTGGAAATGACAGTCCAACAAGGCAAAGCAGAGATAGGCCCGATGCGGCAGCCAGATCGGAATGTGGAGGTATGCATCCTTGATATCCAGGGATACCAGGAATTCCCCCTCTTCCAGACTTGATATCACCGCTCTTAGAGACTCCATTTTGAACTTGAACTCCTTCAGAATGCAGTTTAGTGGCTTTAGGTTCAGAATGGGCCTGACCGAACCATCCGATTTCGGTACCACAAAATGGTTCGAATAGTAACCCTTGTTGAGCATATGAAGTGATACAGGCACAATGACTTGGGACTCCACCAACTTCTGGACGGCAGCTTGTAGGACCGTCCTGTCTGCCAGAGCTGGTAAACCTGATTTGAAAAATCGGTGAGGGGGGAGATTTTGAAACTCCAGCCTGTACCCCTGGGACACAATATCTTGCATCCAGGGATCCAGGCCAGACGACACCCAGACGTGACTGAACTGCCTGAGTCTCGCTCCCACTGGACCCACCTCCGGGACCAGCAGTCCACCGTCATGCGGAGGACTTTGGTGTACCTGAAATAGGTTTCTGTTCCTGGGAATCTGCCGTAGCGAATCTCTTGGACTTGGGCCTACCTCCCCGAAAGAAGGTGTTGGAAGGTCTGGCCTTTCTGGGCTTCGTAATCCAAAAGCGCTGTGATGTAGGTGAAGAAAACGGTTTCTTCGGAGCAGGAGCAGCAGAGGAAAGAAAATAAGAATTTACTTACCGATAATTCTATTTCTCATAGTCCATAGTGGATGCTGGGAACTCCGTAAGGACCATGGGGAATAGCGGCTCCGCAGGAGACTGGGCACAAAAGTAAAAGCTTTAGGACTATCTGGTGTGCACTGGCTCCTCCCCCTATGACCCTCCTCCAAGCCTCAGTTAGGATACTGTGCCCGGACGAGCGTACACAATAAGGAAGGATCTTGAATCCCAGGTAAGACTCATACCAGCCACACCAATCACACCGTACAACTTGTGATCTGAACCCAGTTAACAGCATGATAACAGAGGAGCCTCTAGAAAAGATGGCTCACTACAGCAATAACCCGATTTTTTGGTAACAATAACTATGTACCAGTATTGCAGACAATCCGCACTTGGGATGGGCGCCCAGCATCCACTACGGACTACGAGAAATAGAATTATCGGTAAGTAAATTCTTATTTTCTCTAACGTCCTAAGTGGATGCTGGGGACTCCGTAAGTACCATGGGGATTATACCAAAGCTCCCAAACGGGCGGGAGAGTGCGGATGACTCTGCAGCACCAAATGAGAGAACTCCAGGTCCTCCTCAGCCAGGGTATCAATTTTGTAGAATTTTACAAACGTATTTGCTCCTGACCATGTAGCTGCTCGGCAAAGTTGTAAAGCCGAGACCCCTCGGGCAGCCGCCCAAGATGAGCCCACCTTCCTTGTGGAGTGGGCATTTACAGATTTTTGGCTGTGGCAGGCCTGCCACCGAATGTGCAAGCTGAATTGTACTACAAATCCAACGAGCAATAGTCTGCTTAGAAGCAGGAGCACCCAGCTTGTTGGGTGCATACAGGATAAACAGCGAGTCAGTTTTCCTGACTCCAGCCGTCCTGGAAACATATTTTCAGGGCCCTGACAACGTCTAGCAACTTGGAGTCCTCCAAGTCCCTAGTAGCCGCAGGTACCACAATAGGTTGGTTCAGGTGAAACGCTGAAACCACCTTAGGGAGAAACTGAGGACGAGTCCTCAATTCCGCCCTGTCCGAATGGAAAATCAGATAAGGGCTTTTACAGGATAAAGCCGCCAATTCTGACATGCGCCTGGCTGAAGCCAAGGCCAATAACATGGACCACTTTCCACGTGAGATATTTTAGATCCACGGTTTTAAGTGGCTCAAACCAATGTGATTTTAAGAAACTCAACACCACGTTGAGATCCCAAGGTGCCACTGGAGGCACAAAAGGGGCTGAATATGCAGCACTCCCTTAACAAACGTCTGAACTTCAGGTAGTGAAGCTAGTTCTTTCTGGAAGAAAATCGACAGAGCCGAGATCTGTACCTTAATGGAGCCTAATTTCAGGCCCATAGTCACTCCTGCTTGTAGGAAATGCAGAAATCGACCCAGTTGAAATTCCTCTGTTGGGGCCTTTTTGGCCTCACACCAAGCAACATATTTCCGCCATATGCGGTGATAATGCTTCGCAGTTACATCTTTCCTGGCTTTAATCAGCGTAGTAATGACTTCCTCCGGAATGCCCTTTTCCTTCAGGATCCGGCGTTCAACCACCATGCCGTCAAACGCAGCCGCGGCAAGTCTTGGAACAGATAGGGCCCCTGCTGCAGCAGGTCCTGTCTGAGCGGCAGAGGCCATGGGTCTTCTGAGATCATCTCTTGAAGTTCCGGGTACCACGCTCGTCTTGGCCAATCCGGAACCACGAGTATTGTTCTTACTCCTCGTTTTCTTATTATTCTCAGTATCCTTGGTATGAGAGGCAGAGGAGGGAACACAAACTGACTGGTACACCCACGGTGTCACTAGAGCGTCCACAGCTATCGCCTGAGGGTCCCTTGACCTGGCGCAATATCTCTCTAGATTTTTGTTTAGGCGGGACGCCATCATGTCCACCTGTGGCCTTTCCCAACGGTTTACCAACAGTTGGAAGACTTCTGGATGAAGTCCCCACTCTCCCGGGTGTAGGTCGTGTCCGCTGAGGAAGTCTGCTTCCCAGTTGTCCACTCCCGGAATGAACACTGCTGACAGTGCTAAGACGTGATTTTCCGCCCATCGGAGAATCCTTGTGGCTTCTGCCATCACCATCCTGCTTCTTGTGCTGCCCTGTCGGTTTACATGGGCGACTGCCGTGATGTTGTCTGATTGGATCAGTACCGGCTGGTTTTGAAGCAGAGGCCTTGCCAGACTTAGGGCATTGTAAATGGCCCTCAGTTCCAGAATATTTATGTGTAGGGACGACTCCTGACTTGACCAAAGTCCTTGGAAATTTCTTCCCTGTGTGACTGCCCCCCAGCCTCGAAGGCTGGCATCCGTGGTTACCAGGACCCAGTCCTGTATGCCGAATCTGCGGCCCTCTTGAAGATGAGCACTCTGCAGCCACCACAGTAGAGATACCCTGGTCCTTGGAGACAGGGTTATCAGCCGATGCATCTGAAGATGCGATCCCGACCACTTGTCCAAGAGGTCCCACTGAAAGGTTCTTTCATGGAACCTGCCGAATGGAATTTTGCTTCGTAAGAAGCTACCATTTTTCCCAGGACTCGTGTGCAGTGATGCACCGATACCTGTTTTGGTTTCAGGAGGTCTCTGACTAGAGATGACAGCTCCTTGGCTTTCTCCTGCGGGAGAAACACTTTTTTTCTGTTCTGTGTCCAGAACCATCCCCCAGGAACAGTAGGCGTGTGGTAGGAACCAGCTGTGACTTTGGAATGTATAGAATCCATCTGTGCTGTTGTAGCACTTCCCGAGATAGTGCTACTCCGACCAACAACTGCTCCTTGGACCTCGCCTTTATAAGGAGATCGTCCAAGTACGGGATAATTAAAACTTCCTTTCTCGAAGGAGTATAATCATTTCTGCCATTACCTTGGTAAAGACCCTCGGTGCCGTGGACAGTCCAAACGGCAGTGTTTGGAATTGGTAATGGCAATCCTGTACCACAAATCTGAGGTACTCCTGGTGAGGAGGGTAAATGGGGACCTGTAGGTAAGCCTCCTTGATGTCCAGGGATACCATGTAATCCCCCTCCTCCAGGCTTGCAATAATCGCCCTGAGCGATTCCATCTTGAACTTGAATTTTTTTATGTATGTGTTCAAGGATTTCAAATATAAAATGGGTCTCACCGAACCGTCCGGTTTCGGTACCACAAACAGTGTGGAATAGTAACCCCGTCCTTGTTGAAGTAGGGGCACTTTGACTATCACCTGCTGGGAATACAGCTTGTGAATTGCCTTTAGCACAGTCTCCCTGCCTGAGGGAGTTGTCGGCAAGGCAGATTTGAGGAAACGGCGGGGGGGAGACGCCTCGAATTCCAGCTTGTACCCCTGAAATACTACTTGAAGGATCCAGGGATCCACCTGTGAGCGAGCCCACTGATCGCTGAAATTTTTGAGGCGGCCCCCCACCGTACCTGGCTACGCCTGTGGAGCTCCCGCGTCATGCGGTGGACTCAGAGGAAGCGGGGGAAGAATTTTTATTCTGGGAACTGGCTGACTGGTGCAGCTTTTTCCCTCTTCCCTCGTTTTACACGCTTGCATTTCTGAAGCCGAAAGGACTGTACCTGATAATACAGTGCTTTCTGAGGCTGTGAGGAAACCTGAGGTAAAAATTTTTCTTCCCAGCTGTTGCTGTGGATAAGAGGTCCCAGAGACCATCCCCAAACAATTCCTCACCCTTATAAGGCTCTATGTGCCTTTTAAAGTCAGCATCACCTGTCCAGTGTCGGGTCTCTAATAACCTCCTGACCGAATGGACATTGCATTAATTCTGGATGCCAGCCGGCAAAATATCCCTCTGTGCATCCCTCATATATAAGACGACGTCTTATGTTCGCAAACTAGTATCCCTGTTTGACAGGGTTACAGACCACGCTGCAGCAGCACTATCTGCAGGTCTCAGTCTAGTACCTGAGTGTGTAAATACAGACTTCAGGATAGCCTCCTGCTTTTTATCAGCAGGTACCTTCAAGTGGCCGTATCCTAAGACGGCAGTGCCACCTTTTTTGACAAACGTGTGAGCGCCTTATCCACCCTAGGGGATATCTCCCAGCGTAACTTATCCTCTGGCGGGAAAGGGTACGCCATCAGTAACTTTTTAGAAATTACCAGTTTCTTATCGGGGGAACCCACGCTTTTTCACACTTCATTCACTCATTTGATGGGGGAACAAAACACTGCCTGCTTTTTCTCCCCAAACATAAAAACCCTTTTTTAGTGGTACTTGGGTTAATGTCAGAAATGCGTAACACATTTTTTATTTGCCGGGATCATGTAACGGATGTTCCTAGTGGATTGTGTAGTAACCAGGGACACGCACACACAGTGTGCAGTACACGTAACCAGTGGGGCACATAGCGTATAGTACACGTAACCAGGGACACGCACACACAGTGTGCAGTACACGTAACCAGTGGGGCACATAGTGTACAGTACACGTAACCAGGGACACGCACACACAGTGTGCAGTACACGTAACCAGTGGGGCACATAGCGTATAGTACACGTAACCGGGGAGACACGTAGCGTACAGTACATGTAACCAGGGGACACACACAGCGTACAGTACACGTAACCAGGGAGGGATGACTTAGCGTTCAGTACAAGTAACCGGGGGGGAGGGGAGGGGGGGGGGGCGGATGGGCGGACACAGCCTACAGTAAACGTAACCAGGGGACACACGTCGTACAGTATGCGTGACCTCGGCCTGGCTCCCGTGTGAAGCCGCTGCAGCCAACTACTTGTAAATTGAAGGGGACGCCGCTTCCTGCCTGTACAGAGCGGAGCCTTACCACAGGCAGTGCGGCGGTGCCCCCTCCCCCTCCTGGTCACTGCACGTGACCAAGAGGGGGAGGGGGCACCGCCAGACTGCCAGTGGTAAGGCTCCCCCTCCGCTCTGTACGGGCAAGAAGCGCCGTCCCCTTCAATTTACAAGTAGTTGGCTGCAGCGGAGCGCGTCCCCGGGGACCCTCCCATTTTTGAAAAGTGAGTCCCCGCCATCAGATCCGGGTAAAATACGCGCTATAGCGCGTATTTGCGAACACTGTATATGTCTCAACCTCGTCGACACTGGAGTCAGACTCCGTGTCGACATCTGTGTCTGCCATCTGAGGGAGCGGGCGTTTTTGAGCCCCTGATGGCCTTTGAGACGCCTGGGCAGGCGCGGGCTGAGAAGCCGGCTGTCCCATAGCTGTTACGTCATCCAGCCTTTTATGTAAGGAGTTGACACTGTCGGTTTATACCTTCCACCTATCCATCCACTCTGGTGTCGGCCCCCAGGGGGCGACATCACATTTATCGGCATCTGCTCTGCCATCACATAAGCCTCCTCATGAAACGTGTCGACACAGCCGTACCGACACAACGCACACACACAGGGAATGCTCTGACTGAGGACAGGACCCCACACAGCCCTTTGGGGGGGACAGAGAGAGAGTATGCCAGCACACACCAGAGCGCTATATAATTTAGGGATTAACACTATATTGAGTGAATTTTTCCCAATAGCTGCTTGTATATACAATATTGCGCCTAAATTTAGTGCCCCCCCTCTCTTTTTAACCCTTTGAGCCTGAAAACTACAGGGGAGAGCCTGGGGAGCTGTCTTCCAGTTGCACTGTGAAGAGAAAATGGCGCCAGTGTGCTGAGAGAGATAGCTCCGCCCCTTTTTCGCGGACTTTTCTCCCGCATTTTTATGGATTCTGGCAGGGGTATTTATCACATATATAGCCTCTGGGGCTATATATTGTGATATATATGCCAGCCAAGGTGTTTTTATTGCTGCTCAGGGCGCCCCCCCCCAGCGCCCTGCACCCTCAGTGACCGGAGTGTGAAGTGTGCATGAGGAGCAATGGCGCACAGCTGCAGTGCTGTGCGCTACCTTGGTGAAGACTGATGTCTTCTGCCGCCGATTTTCCGGACCTCTTCTTGCTTCTGGCTCTGTAAGGGGGACGGCGGCGCGGCTCCGGGACCGAACACCAAGGCCAGTTCCATGCGGTCGATCCCTCTGGAGCTAATGGTGTCCAGTAGCCTAAGAAGCCCAAGCTAGCTGCAAGCAGGTAGGTTCGCTTCTTCTCCCCTTAGTCCCTCGCTGCAGTGAGCCTGTTGCCAGCAGGTCTCACTGTAAAATAAAAAACCTAATTATATACTTTCTTTCTAGAAGCTCAGGAGAGCCCCTAGTGTGCATCCAACCTCGGCCGGGCACAAAATCTAACTGAGGCTTGGAGGAGGGTCATAGTGGGAGGGGCCAGTGCACACCAGGTGACCTAAAAACTTTCTTTAGTTGTGCCCAGTCTCCTGCGGAGCCTCTATTCCCCATGGTCCTTTCGGAGTTCCCAGCATCCACTAGGACGTCAGAGAAACACTTTTTTCTGTTCTGTGTCCAGAACCATCCCCAGGAACAGTAGACGCGTTGTAGGAACCAACTGCGACTTTGGAATATTCAGGATCCAGCCGTGCTGTTGTAGCACATCCCGAGCTAGTGCTACTCCGATCAACAACTGCTCCCTGGACCTCGCCTTTATAAGGAGATCGTCCAAGTACGGGATAATTAGAACTCCCTTTTTTCGAAGGAGTATCATCATTTCGGCCATTACCTTGGTAAATACCCTCGGTGCCGTGGACAGACCAAACGGCAACGTCTGGAATTGGTAATGACAGTCCTGTACCACAAATCTGAGGTACTCCTGGTGAGAAGGGTAAATGGGGACATGCAGGTAAGCATCCTTGATGTCCAGTGATACCATGTAATCCCCTTCGTCCAGGCTTGCAATAACCGCCCTGAGCGATTCCATTTTGAACTTGAACCTTCTTATATAAAAGTGTTCAAGGATTTCAAATTTAAAATGGGTCTCACCGAACCGTCCGGTTTCGGTACCACAAACATTGTGGAATAGTAACCCCGTCCTTGTTGAAGGAGGGGTACCGTGGTTATCACCTGCTGGGAGTACAGCTTGTGAATCGCCTCCAGCACCGCCTCCCTGTCTGGGGGAGTAGTTGGCAAGGCTGATTTGAGGAAACGGCGAGGGGGAGACGTCTCGAATTCCAGCTTGTACCCCTGAGATACCACTTGTAGAATCCAGGGATCCACCCGTGAGCGAACCCACTGGTCGCTGAAGTTCCGGAGACGGGCCCCCACCGCACCTGGCTCCACCTGTGGAGCCCCAGCGTCATGCGGTGGACTTAGAGGAAGCGGGAGAGGACTTTTGTTCCTGGGAACTGGCTGTATGGTGCAGCTTTTTCCCTCTACCTCTGGGCAGAAAGGACGCGCCTTTAACCCGCTTGCCTTTCTGGGGCCGAAAGGACTGTACCTGATAATACGGTGCTTTCTTTGGCTGTAAGGGAACATGGGGTAAAAATGTCGACTTCCCAGCCGTCGCTGTGGAAACGAGGTCCGAGAGACCATCCCCAAACAATTCCTCACCCTTGTAAGGCAAAACCTCCATGTGCCTTTTAGAATCCGCATCACCTGTCCACTGCCGAGTCCATAATACTCTCCTGGCAGAAATGGACATTGCATTTATTCTAGATGCCAGCTGGCAAATATCCCTCTGTGCATCTCTCATGTATAAGACTACGTCTTTAATATGCTCTACGGTTAGCAATATAGTGTCCCTGTCAAGGGTATCAATGTTATCAGACAGGGAATCTGACCACGCAGCTGCAGCACTGCACATCCATGCTGAAGCAATAGCCGGTCTCAGTATAATACCTGAGTGTGTATATACAGACTTCAGGATAGCCTCCTGCTTTCTATCCGCAGGCTCCTTTAGGGCGGCCGTCCCCGGAGACGGTAGTGCCACCTTCTTTGACAAGCGTGTGAGCGCTTTATCCACCCTAGGGGATGTCTCCCAACGTATCCTGTCCTCTGGCGGGAAAGGGTACGCCCTTAGTAACTTTTTAGAAATTACCAGTTTCTTATCGGGGGAAGCCCACGCTTCATCACACACTTCATTCAACTCTTCAGATGGGGGAAAAACCACAGGTTGCTTTTTCTCCCCAAACATAATACCCTTTTTTGTGGTACCAGGGTTAATGTCAGAAATGTGCAACACATTTTTCATTGCCGTAATCATGCAACGGATGGCCCTATTGGAATGTACACTAGTCTCATCGTCGTCGACACTGGAGTCAGTATCCGTGTCGACATCTGTGTCTGCCATCTGAGGTAGCGGGCGTTTTTGAGCCCCTGATGGCTTTTGAGACGCCTGGGCAGGCACGGGCTGAGAAGCCGGCTGTCCCACATCTGCTATGTCATCAAACCTTTTATGTAAGGAGTTGACACTGTCGCGTAATTCCTTCCACATATCCATCCACTCAGGTGTCGACCCCGCAGGGGGTGACATCACATTTATCGGCACCTGCTCCGCCTCCACAAAAGCCTCCTCATCAAACATGTCGACACAGCCGTACCGACACACCACACACTCAGGGAATCCTCTTATCTGAAGACAGTTCCCCCACAAGGCCCTTTGGAGAGACAGTATGCCAGCACACACCCAGCGCTAATATTATTTGCTGCCAATTATGTGCCCCCCCCCCCTCTCTCTCTGAAACCCCCTTTCACCGTGGATAAGCAGGGGAGAGTCCGGGGACCTTCCTCTCAGCTGTGCTGTGGAGAAGATGGCGCTGGTGAGTGCTGAGGGAGAAGCTCCGCCGCCTCGGCGGCGGGCTTCTGTCCGGCTTAAATAATAAGAATTTACTTACCGATAATTCTATTTCTCGGAGTCCGTAGTGGATGCTGGGGTTCCTGAAAGGACCATGGGGAATAGCGGCTCCGCAGGAGACAGGGCACAAAAAGTAAAGCTTTACGATCAGGTGGTGTGCACTGGCTCCTCCCCCTATGACCCTCCTCCAAGCCTCAGTTAGGTACTGTGCCCGGACGAGCGTACACAATAAGGAAGGATTTATGAATCCCGGGTAAGACTCATACCAGCCACACCAATCACACCGTACAACCTGTGATCTAAACCCAGTTAACAGTATGATAACAGCGGAGCCTCTGAAAAGATGGCTCACAACAATAATAACCCGATTTTTGTAACTATGTACAAGTAATGCAGATAATCCGCACTTGGGATGGGCGCCCAGCATCCACTACGGACTCCGAGAAATAGAATTATCGGTAAGTAAATTCTTATTTTCTCTATCGTCCTAGTGGATGCTGGGGTTCCTGAAAGGACCATGGGGATTATACCAAAGCTCCCAAACGGGCGGGAGAGTGCGGATGACTCTGCAGCACCGAATGAGAGAACTCCAGGTCCTCCTTAGCCAGGGTATCAAATTTGTAGAATTTTACAAACGTGTTCTCCCCCGACCACGTAGCCGCTCGGCAGAGTTGTAATGCCGAGACCCCTCGGGTAGCCGCCCAAGAAGAACCCACCTTCCTTGTGGAGTGGGCTTTTACCGATTTTGGCTGTGGCAGGCCTGCCACAGAATGTGCAAGCTGAATCGTACTACAAATCCAGCGAGCAATAGTCTGCTTAGACGCAGGAGCGCCCAACTTGTTGGGAGCATATAGTATAAACAGCGAGTCAGATTTCCTGACTCCAGCTGTCCTTGAAATGTATATTTTTAAAGCTCTGACAACGTCCAACAACTTGGAGTCCTCCAAGTCGCTTGTAGCCGCAGGCACTACAATAGGTTGGTTCAGATGAAATGCTGACACCACCTTAGGGAGAAAATGCGGACGAGTCCGCAGTTCTGCCCTGTCCGAATGGAAAATCAGATATGGGCTTTTGTAAGATAAAGCTGCCAGTTCTGACACTCTCCTGGCCGAAGCCAGGGCTAGTAGCATGGTCACTTTCCATGTGAGATATTTCAAATCCACAGTTTTTAGTGGTTCAAACCAATGAGATTTGAGAAAGTCCAAAACAACATTGAGATCCCACGGTGCCACTGGAGGCACCACAGGGGGCTGTATATGCAGCACTCCCTTAACAAAAGTCTGGACTTCAGGAACTGAAGCCAATTCTTTTTGGAAGAAAATCGACAGGGCCGAAATTTGAACCTTAATAGATCCCAATTTGAGACCCATAGACAATCCTGATTGCAGGAAATGTAGGAATCGACCCAGTTGAAATTCCTCCGTCGGAGCACTCCGATCCTCGCACCACGCAACATATTTTCGCCAAATGCGGTGATAATGTTGCGCGGTTACTTCCTTCCTTGCTTTAATCAAAGTAGGAATGACTTCTTCCGGCATGCCTTTTTCCTTTAGGATCCGGCGTTCAACCGCCATGCCGTCAAACGCAGCCGCGGTAAGTCTTGAAACAGACAGGGACCCTGCTGAAGCAAGTCCCTTCTCAGAGGTAGAGGCCACGGATCTTCCGTGATCATCTCTTGAAGTTCCGGGTACCAAGTCCTTCTTGGCCAATCCGGAACCACTAGTATCGTTCTTACGCCTCTTTGCCGTATAATTCTCAATACTTTTGGTATGAGAGGCAGAGGAGGAAACACATACACCGACTGGTACACCCAAGGCGTTACCAGCGCGTCCACAGCTATTGCCTGCGGATCTCTTGACCTGGCGCAATACCTGTCCAGTTTTTTGTTGAGGCGAGACGCCATCATGTCCACCATTGGTCTTTCCCAACGGGTTACCAGCATGTGGAAAACTTCTGGATGAAGTCCCCACTCTCCCGGGTGAAGGTCGTGTCTGCTGAGGAAGTCTGCTTCCCAGTTGTCCACTCCCGGGATGAACACTGCTGACAGTGCTATCACATGATTCTCTGCCCAGCGAAGAATCCTTGCAGCTTCTGCCATTGCACTCCTGCTTCTTGTGCCGCCCTGTCTGTTCACATGGGCGACTGCCGTGATGTTGTCCGACTGGATCAACACCGGTTTTCCTTGAAGCAGAGGTTCTGCCTGGCTTAGAGCATTGTAGATTGCTCTTAGTTCCAGAATGTTTATGTGAAGAGACGTTTCCAGGCTCGACCACACGCCCTGGAAGTTTCTTCCTTGTGTGACTGCTCCCCAGCCTCTCAGGCTGGCGTCCGTGGTCACCAGGATCCAATCCTGTATGCCGAATCTGCGGCCCTCCAATAGATGAGCACTCTGCAACCACCACAGAAGAGATACCCTTGTCCTTGGAGACAGGGTTATCCGCTGGTGCATCTGAAGATGCGACCCTGACCATTTGTCCAACAGATCCCTCTGGAAAATTCTTGCGTGGAATCTGCCGAATGGAATTGCTTCGTAAGACGCCACCATTTTTCCCAGGACTCTTGTGCATTGATGTACAGACACCTTTCCTGGTTTTAGGAGGTTCCTGACAAGCTCGGATAACTCCTTGGCTTTTTCCTCCGGGAGAAAAACCTTTTTCTGAACCGTGTCCAGAATCATCCCTAGGAACAGCAGACGTGTTGTCGGAATTAACTGGGATTTTGGAATATTCAGAATCCACCCGTGCTGTTTTAGCACTTCTTGAGACAGTGCTAATCCCATCTCTAGCTGTTCTCTGGACCTTGCCCTTATTAGGAGATCGTCCAAGTATGGGATAATTAATACGCCTTTTCTTCGAAGAAGAATCATCATCTCGGCCATTACCTTGGTAAAGACCCGAGGTGCCGTGGACAATCCGAACGGCAGCGTCTGAAACTGATAGTGACAGTTCTGTACGACGAACCTGAGGTACCCCTGGTGTGAGGGGTAAATTGGAACGTGGAGATACGCATCCTTGATGTCCAAGGATACCATAAAATCCCCTTCTTCCAGGTTCGCTATCACTGCTCTGAGTGACTCCATCTTGAACTTCTTTATGTACAGGTTCAAGGATTTCAGATTTAGAATAGGTCTTACCGAGCCATCCGGCTTCGGTACCACAAATAGAGTGGAATAATACCCCTTTCCTTGTTGTAAAAGGGGTACCTTGACTATCACCTGCTGAGAGTACAGCTTGTGAATGGCTTCCAAGACCGTCACCCTGTCGGAGGGGGACGTTGGTAAAGCAGACTTCAGGAAACGGCGAGGTGGATCCGTCTCTAGTTCCAGCCTGTACCCCTGAGATATTATCTGCAGGATCCAGGGATCTACCTGCGAGTGAGCCCACTGCGCGCTGAAATTCTTGAGACGACCCCCCACCGCCCCCGAGTCCGCTTGAGAAGCCCCAGCGTCATGCTGAGGCTTTTGTAGAAGCGGGGGAGGGCTTCTGTTCCTGGGAAGGAGCTGCCTGTTGCTGTCTCTTCCCCCTTCCTCTGCCTCGTGGCAGATATGAATATCCCTTTGCTCTCTTGTTTTTAAAGGAACGAAAGGGCTGCGGTTGAAAAGTCGGTGTCTTTTTCTGTTGGGGAGTGACTTGAGGTAAAAAGGTGGATTTCCCGGCTGTAGCCGTGGCCACCAAATCCGATAGACCGACACCAAATAACTCCTCCCCTTTATACGGCAAAACTTCCATATGCCGTTTTGAGTCCGCATCGCCTAACCACTGTCGCGTCCATAAACTTCTTCTGGCCGAAATGGACATAGCACTTACCCGTGATGCCAGTGTGCAGATATCCCTCTGTGCATCACGCATATAAAGAAATGCATCCTTTATTTGCTCTAAAGACAGTAAAACATTGTCCCTATCCAGGGTATCAATATTTTCAATCAGGGACTCTGACCAAGCTACCCCAGCACTGCACATCCAGGCTGTCGCTATAGCTGGTCGTAGTATAACACCTGTATGTGTGTATATACTTTTTTGGATATTTTCCATCCTCCTATCTGCTGGATCTTTAAGTGCGGCCGTCTCAGGAGAGAGTAACGCCACTTGTTTTGATAAGCGTGTGAGCGCCTTGTCCACCCTAGGTGGTGTTTCCCAGCGCGCCCTAACCTCTGGCGGGAAAGGGTATAAAGCCAATAACTTCTTTGAAATTAGCATTTTTTTATCGGGGGCAACCCACGCTTCATCACACACCTCATTTAATTCATCTGATTCAGGAAAAACTATAGGTAGTTTTTTCACACCCCACATGATACCCTGTTTTGTGGTACCTGTAGTATCAGCAATATGTAACGCCTCCTTCATTGCCAAAATCATATAACGTGTGGCCCTACTAGAAAATACGGTTGATTCGTCACCGTCGCCACTGGAATCAGTGCCTGTGTCTGGGTCTGTGTCGACCGACTGAGGCAAAGGGCGTTTTACAGCCCCTGACGGTGTTTGAGGCGCCTGGACAGGCACTAATTGATTGTCCGGCCGTCTCATGTCGTCAAACGACTGCTTTAGCGTGTTGACACTATCCCGTACTTCCATAAATAAAGGCATCCATTCTGGTGTCGACCCCCTAGGAGGTGACATCCCCATATTTGGCAATTGCTCCGCCTCCACACCAATATCGTCCTCATACATGTCGACACACACGTACCGACACACAGCAGACACACAGGGAATGCTCTTAACGAAGACAGGACCCCACTAGCCCTTTGGGGAGACAGAGGGAGAGTTTGCCAGCACACACCAAAAGCGCTATATATGACAGGGATAGCCTTATAATAAGTGCTCCCTGTATAGCTGCTTTAATAATATAGTTTTGCCACAATTTTGCCCCCCCTCTCTTGTTTTACCCTGTTTCTGTAGTGCAGTGCAGGGGAGAGCCTGGGAGCCTTCCTGACCAGCAGAGCTGTGTGAGGAAAATGGCGCTGTGTGCTGAGGAGATAGGCCCCGCCCCTTTTTCGGCGGGCTCGTCTCCCGCTCTTTAGTGGATTCTGGCAGGGGTTAAATATCTCCATATAGCCCCCGGAGGCTATATGTGAGGTATTTTTAGCCAAAAAAGGTTTTCATTTGCCTCCCAGGACGCCCCCCTCCCAGCGCCCTGCACCCTCAGTGACTGCCGTGTGAAGTGTGCTGAGAGGAAAATGGCGCACAGCTGCAGTGCTGTGCGCTACCTTAAGAAGACTGAGGAGTCTTCTGCCGCCGATTCTGGACCTCTTCTCGTTTCAGCATCTGCAAGGGGGCCGGCGGCGAGGCTCCGGTGACCATCCAGGCTGTACCTGTGATCGTCCCTCTGGAGCTAATGTCCAGTAGCCAAGAAGCCAATCCATCCTGCACGCAGGTGAGTTCACTTCTTCTCCCCTAAGTCCCTCGTTGCAGTGATCCTGTTGCCAGCAGGACTCACTGTAAAATAAAAAACCTAAGCTAAACTTTTCTAAGCAGCTCTTTAGGAGAGCCACCTAGATTGCACCCTTCTCGGCCGGGCACAAAAATCTAACTGAGGCTTGGAGGAGGGTCATAGGGGGAGGAGCCAGTGCACACCACCTGATCGTAAAGCTTTACTTTTTGTGCCCTGTCTCCTGCGGAGCCGTTATTCCCCATGGTCCTTTCAGGAACCCCAGCATCCACTAGGACGATAGAGAAATAATAAAAACTGGCGGGGGCTCTTTATATATACAGTGCCAAGCTGTATATATATCTCTTTTGCCAGAAATTAGGTTTATATTGCTGCCCAGGGCGCCCCCCCCTGCGCCCTGCACCCTTAAAGTGACTGCCGTGTGTGAGGTGTGTGGGAGCAATGGCGCACAGCTGCACTGCTGTGCGTTACCTCAATGAAGATCATGAAGTCTTCTGCCGCCTCTGAAGTCTTCTTTACTTCTCATACTCACCCGGCTTCTATCTTCCGGCTCTGTTAGGAGAACGGCGGCACGGCTCCGGGACGAACTCCAGGTTGAGACCTGTGCCTTGAAACTCACAGAAGTAGGTCTGTTTCTCTCTCCTCTGTCCCTCGATGCAGGGAGTCTGTTGCCAGCAGGCTCCCTGAAAATAAAAAACCTAACTAAAATACTTTCTGACAGGAAACTCAGGAGAGCTCCCTGTAAGCACCCAGTCGCCACTGGGCACAGTATCAAACCGAGGTCTGGAGGAGGGGCATAGAGGGAGGAGCCAGTGCACACCAGATCTAAAGTCTTTCTTAAAGTGCCCTTGTCTCCTGCAGAGCCCGTCTATCCCCATGGTCCTTACAGAGTCCCCAGCATCCTCTAGGACGTAAGAGAAATAGCATTTAATTCTTTTGATGCAGGGAAGGTTAGCAAGGCTTTCTTTTTCTCAGTGAAGTAAGCCTCCTCAACCTGCTCAGGTGGTGTATCATTAATATTCAACACAACCCTAATAGCCTCTACCATCAACTGCACCCCTTTAGCAAGAGATGCTGTTCCCCACCAGAATCTGTATCAGTGTCATCCTGCATAATATGTGCTAAAGGACACTTATGGGAGTACACAGCGGGTGGACCTGAGGTACCAGAACTCGGCCATACTGCCATATTCTGCAGCACCTGGGTAGCAGATTCATATTTTTGATAGAGGATAACAATTCTGGCTCCCTTGCTGGAATCTGTGCTAAATCAGTGCAATCCTGATTACATGGAATGGGATCATCTTGAGAGGACAAATCCTCTGCAGCATATGACACAGAGGGGCAGATGTATTAACCTGGAGAAGGCATAAGGAAGTGATAAACCAGTGATAAATGCAAGGTGATAAACACACCAGCCAATCACCTCCAATATGTAAACAAACAGTTAGGAGCTGATTGGCTGGTGGGTTTATCACCTTGCATTTATCACTTCCTTATGTCTTCTCCAGGTTAATACATCTGCCCCAGAGTCCCTGGACATTGCTATTGGTGACCACAAACACTACACACACACACACACACACACACACACACACACACACACACAGAGGGGATACAGAGTTTCTCCCCAAGAATGGCAAGAGAGACACAGATTGGAGCCAACCCACACACAGTGCTTTTATACATATAAGGGAGACTCCTTATGAGCGCTGACTGTGTAACTTAGCAGCCTCCCCCCCCCTCCCTTCTACAACCCCCTGGTACCGAGAGATAGCTGGAGATTGCTGTGGAGGGACTTGCTTCTTTCCTGGACAGCGCTGTGCAGGTAGGAAAAAATAAGAATTTACTTACCGATAATTCTATTTCTCATAGTCCGTAGTGGATGCTGGGGACTCCGAAAGGACCATGGGAATAGCGGCTCCGCAGGAGACTGGGCACAAAGTAAAAGCTTTACGACTAGCTGGTGTGCACTGGCTCCTCCCCCTATGACCCTCCTCCAAGCCTCAGTTAGGATACTGTGCCCGGACGAGCGTACACAATAAGGAAGGATTTTGAATCCCGAGTAAGACTCTTACCAGCCACACCAATCACACCGTACAACTTGTGATCTGAACCCAGTTAACAGCATGATAACAGAAGGAGCCTCTGAAAAGATGGCTCACAACAACAATAACCCGATTTTTGTAACAATAACTATGTACAAGTAATGCAGACAATCCGCACTTGGGATGGGCGCCCAGCATCCACTACGGACTATGAGAAATAGAATTATCGGTAAGTAAATTCTTATTTTCTCTAACGTCCTAGTGGATGCTGGGGACTCTGAAAGGACCATGGGGATTATACCAAAGCTCCCAAACGGGCGGGAGAGTGCGGATGACTCTGCAGCACCGAATGAGAGAACTCCAGGTCCTCCTCAGCCAGGGTATCAAATTTGTAGAATTTAGCAAACGTGTTTGCCCCTGACCAAGTAGCAGCTCGGCAAAGTTGTAAAGCCGAGACCCCTCGGGCAGCCGCCCAAGATGAGCCCACTTTCCGTGTGGAATGGGCTTTTATAGATTTTGGCTGTGGCAGGCCTGCCACAGAATGTGCAAGCTGAATTGTACTACAAATCCAACGAGCAATCGTCTGCTTAGAAGCAGGAGCACCCAGCTTGTTGGGTGCATACAGGATAAACAGCGAGTCAGATTTTCTGACTCCAGCCGTCCTGGAAACATATTTTCAGGGCCCTGACTACGTCCAGCAACTTGGAATCCTCCAAGTCCCTAGTAGCCGCAGGCACCACAATAGGTTGGTTTAAGTGAAATGCTGAAACCACCTTAGGGAGAAATTGAGGACGAGTCCTCAATTCTGCCCTGTCCGTATGAAAAATTAGGTAAGGGCTTTTATAGGATAAAGCCGCCAATTCTGATACACGCCTGGCTGAAGCCAGGGCTAACAGCATTACCACTTTCCATGTGAGATATTTCAAGTCCACAGTGGTGAGTGGTTCAAACCAATGTGATTTTAGGAATCCCAACACTACATTGAGATCCCAAGGTGCCACTGGAGGCTGTATATGCAGTACTCCCTTGACAAACGTCTGAACTTCAGGAACAGAAGCTAGTTCTTTTTGGAAGAATATCGACAGGGCCGAAATTTGAACCTTAATGGACCCTAATTTGAGGCCCATAGACAGTCCTGTTTGTAGGAAATGCAGGAATCGACCCAGTTGAAATTCCTCCGTAGGGGCCTTCCTGGCCTCGCACCACGCAACATATTTACGCCAAATACGGTGTTAATGTTGTACGGTTACATCCTTCCTGGCTTTGATCAGGGTAGGGATGACTTCATCCGGAATGCCTTTTTCCTTCAGGATCCGGCGTTCAACCGCCATGCCGTCAAACGCAGCCGCGGTAAGTCTTGGAACAGACATGGTCCCTGCTGGAGCAGGTCCTGTCTTAGAGGTAGAGGCCACGGGTCTTCCGTGAGCATCTCTTGAATTTCCGGGTACCAAGTCCTTCTTGGCCAATCCGGAGCCACGAGTATAGTCTTTACTCCTCTCCTTCTTATGATTCTCAGTACTTTTGGTATGAGAGGAAGAGGAGGGAACACATACACTGACCGGTACACCCACGGTGTTACCAGAGCGTCCACAGCTATTGCCTGAGGGTCCCTTGACCTGGAGCAATATCTGTCCAGTTTTTTGTTGAGGCGAGACGCCATCATGTCCACCTTTGGTTTTTCCCAACGGTTTACAATCATGTGGAAGACTTCTGGGTGAAGTCCCCACTCCCCCGGGTGAAGATCGTGTCTGCTGAGGAAGTCTGCTTCCCAGTTGTCCACTCCCGGAATGAACACTGCTGACCGTGCTATCACATGATTTTCCGCCCAGCGAAGAATCCTTGTCACTTCCGTCATTGCCCTCCTGCTTCTTGTGCCGCCCTGTCTGTTTACGTGGGCGACTGCCGTGATGTTGTCCGACTGGATCAATACTGGCTGACCCTGAAGCAGAGGCCTTGCCTGACTTAGGGCATTGTAAATGGCCCTTAGTTCCAGGATATTTATGTGAAGTGACGTTTCCATGCTTGACCACAAGCCCTGGAAATTTTTTTTCCTGTGTGACTGCTCCCCAGCCTCTCAGGCTGGCATCCGTGGTCACCAGGACCCAATCCTGAATGCCGAATCTGCGGCCCTCTAGGAGATGAGCACTCTGTAACCACCACAGGAGAGACACCCTTGTCCTTGGAGACAGGGTAATCCGCTGATGCATTTGAAGATGCGATCCGGACCATTTGTCTAGCAGATCCAACTGAAAAGTTCTTGCGTGGAATCTGCCGAATGGAATCGCTTCGTAAGAAGCCACCATCTTTCCCAGAACCCTTGTGCACTGATGCACTGACACCTGGCCTGGTCTTAGGAGTTGCCTGACTAGGTCGGATAACTCCCTGGCTTTCTCTTCCGGGAGAAACACCTTTTTCTGTACTGTGTCCAGAATCATCCCTAGGAACAGCAGACGTGTCGTCGGAATCAGCTGCGATTTTGGAATATTTAGAATCCATCCGTGCTGTCGTAGTACTATTTGAGATAGTGCTACTCCGACCTCTAACTGTTCTCTGGACCGTGCCCTTATCAGGAGATCGTCCAAGTAAGGGATAATTAAGACGCCTTTTCTTCGAAGAATCATCATTTCGGCCATTACCTTGGTAAAGACCCGGGGTGCCGTGGACAATCCAAACGGCAGCGTCTGAAACTGATAGTGACAGTTCTGTACCACAAACCTGAGGTACCCTTGGTGAGAAGGGCAAATTGGGACATGGAGGTAAGCATCCTTGATGTCCAGAGACACCATGTAGTCCCCTTCTTCCAGGTTCGCTATCACTGCTCTGAGTGACTCCATCTTGAACTTGAACCTTTTTATGTAAGTGTTCAAGGCTTTCAGATTTAAAATGGGTCTCACCGAGCCGTCCGGCTTCGGTACCACAAACAGCGTGGAGTAATACCCCTTTCCCTGTTGTAGGAGGGGTACCTTGATTATCACTTGCTGGGAATACAGCTTGTGAATGGCTTCCAATACCGCCTCCCTGTCGGGGGTAGACGTTGGTAAAGCAGACTTCAGGAACCGGCGAGGGGGAGACGTCTCGAATTCCAATTTGTACCCCTGAGATACTACCTGCAGGATCCAGGGGTCCACTTGCGAGTGAGCCCACTGCACGCTGAAATTCTTGAGACGGGCCCCCACCGTGCCTGAGTCCGCTTGTAAGGCCCCAGCGTCATGCTGAGGACTTGGCAGAAGCGGGGGAGGGCTTCTGGTCGTGGGAAGAAGCTGTCTGTTGCAGTCTTTTTCCCCTTCCTCTGCCCCGGGGCAGATATGAGTGGCCTTTTGCCCGCTTGCCCTTATGGGGACGAAAGGACTGAGCCTGAAAAGGCGGTATCTTTTTCTGCTGCGAGGTGACTTGGGGTAAAAAGGTGGATTTCCCAGCCGTTGCCGTGGCCACCAGGTCCGATAGACCGCCCCCAAATAACTCCTCCCCTTTATACGGCAATACTTCCATGTGCCGTTTGGAATCCGCATCCCCTGACCACTGTCGCGTCCATAATCCTCTTCTGGCAGAAATGGACATCGCACTTACTCTTGATGCCAGAGTGCAAATGTCTCTCTGTGCATCTCGCATATATAGGAATGCATCCTTTAAATGCTCTATAGTCAATAATATATTGTCCCTGTCCAGGGTATCAATATTTTCAGTCAGGGAATCCGACCAAGCCACCCCAGCACTGCACATCCAGGCTGAGGCTATTGCTGGTCGCAGTATAACACCAGTATGTGTGTATATACTTTTAAGGATATTTTCCAGCCTCCTATCTGCTGGCTCCTTAAGGGCGGCCGTTTCTGGAGACGGTAACGCCACTTGTTTTGATAAGCGTGTGAGCGCCTTATCCACCCTAGGGGGTGTTTCCCAACGAGCCCTAACCTCTGGTGGAAAGGGATATAGTGCCAATAATTTTTTAGAAATTAGCTGTTTTTTGTCGGGGGTAACCCACGCTTCATCACACACTTCATTCAATTCATCTGATTCAGGAAAAACTACGGGTAGTTTTTTCACACCCCACATAACACCCCTTTTTCTGGTACTTGCAGTATCAGAGATGTGCAAAACCTCCTTCATTGCCGTGATCATGTAACGTGTGGCCCTACTGGAAAATACGTTTGTTTCTTCACCGTCGACACTGGAGTCAGTGTCTGTGTCTGGGTCCGTGTCGACCCACTGAGGTAACGGGCGTTTAATAGCCCCTGACGGTGTTTGAGACGCCTGGACAGGCACTAACTGAGCTGCCGGCTGTCTCATGTCGTCAACAGTTTTCTGTAACGTGCCGACACGGTCACGTAATTCCTTAATTACGGCCATCCATTCAGGTGTCGACTCCCTAGGGGGTGACATCACCATTATAGGCAATTGCTCCGCCTCCACATCATTTTCCTCCTCATACATGTCGACACACACGTACCGACACCCAGCACACACACAGGGAATGCTCTGATAGAGGACAGGACCCACTTAGCCCCTTGGGGAGACAGAGGGAGAGTTTGCCAGCACACACCAGAGCGCTATATATGTATAGGGACAACCTTACATTAAGTGTCTATCCCTTATAGCTGCTTATATCTGTTATTTTGCCAAATAAGTGCCCCCCTCTCTTTTTTATCCTGTTTCTGTAGTTGCAGGATGCAGGGGAGATTCTGGGAGCCTTCATACCAGCGGAGCTGTGTGGGAAAAATGGCGCTGTGTGCTGAGGAGATAGGCCCCGCCCCCTTCACGGCAGGCTCTTCTCCCGCTTTTTTCTGGAAAACTGGCAGGGGTTAAATACATCCATATAGCCCAGGAGCTATATGTGATGTATTTTTTGCCAAATAAGGTAAATTCATTGCTTCCCAGGACGCCCCCCCCCCCAGCGTCCTGCACCCTCAGTGACCGAAGTGTGAAGTGTGCTGAGAGCAATGGCGCACAGCTGCAGTGCTGTGCGCTACCTTATGAAGACAGGAAAGTCTTCTGCCGCCGATTTATGGACCTCTTCTTGCTTCAGCATCTGTAAGGGGGCCGGCGGCGCGGCTCCGGGACCCATCCATGGCTGGGCCTGTGATCGTCCCTCTGGAGCTAATGTCCAGTAGCCTAAGAAGCCCAATCCACTCTGCACGCAGGTGAGTTCGCTTCTTCTCCCCTTAGTCCCTCGATGCAGTGAGCCTGTTGCCAGCAGGTCTCACTGAAAATAAAAAACCTATTTAAACTTTTACTCTAAGCAGCTCAGGAGAGCCACCTAGATTGCACCCTTCTCGTTCGGGCACAAAATCTTAACTGAGGCTTGGAGGAGGGTCATAGGGGGAGGAGCCAGTGCACACCAGCTAGTCGTAAAGCTTTTACTTTGTGCCCAGTCTCCTGCGGAGCCGCTATTCCCATGGTCCTTTCGGAGTCCCCAGCATCCACTAGGACGTTAGAGAAATAAGATTTTAAACCTACCGGTAAATCTTTTTCTCCTAGTCCGTAGAGGATGCTGGGGACTCCGTAAGGACCATGGGGTATAGACGGGCTCCGCAGGAGACATGGGCACTCTAAGACTTTAGACGGGTGTGCACTCCCTCTATGCTCCTCCTCCAGACCTCAGTTAAAGAACTGTGCCCAGAGGAAACGGACAGTACGATCAAAGGATTTTTGTTAATCTAAGGGCGAGATACATACCAGCCCACACCATACACACCGTACAACATGGAATATACCAAACCAGTTAACAGTATGAATAACACAGCATCAGTCAGAAACTGATCACAACTGTAACATAACCCTTATGTAAGCAACAACTATATACAAGCCTTGCAGAAATTGTCCGCACTGGGACGGGCACCCAGCATCCTCTACGGCAGGGGTGGGGAACCTCCGGCCCGCGGGCCGTATAAGGCCCGCGAAGCCGTTTGCTCCGGCCCACCCGCTTCTGTCAGTGAAACACGCTGCCGCTCAGTCCGGCGGCAGCGTGTCTCAGCTGTCAGGACAGGGAGGAAAGCGCGGCTATGTCGGGTGGCGGCGGCATGTAGGACTTCAAACCAGCCGCCGGTTCGTGAGCCAATCAGGGGTTGAGACACATTTGTATACCTGGCACTGTGAGGACATCTGTATACCTGGCACTGTGGGGGGCATCTGTATACCTGGCACTGTGGGGGGGCATTTGTATACCTGGCACTTTTGGGGGGCGGGGGCATTTGTATACCTGGCACTGTAGGGGGGGGGGGGCGTTTGTATACCTGGCACTGGGGGGGGGGGGGGGGGGGGGCATTTCTATACCTGGCACTGGAGGGGGGGGGGGGCGCACGGGCGCATTTGTATACCTGGCACTGTGGGGGCATCTGTATACCTGGCACTGTGGGGGCAATTGTGGATCTGGCACTGGACTATTGGGGGCATACATGTATCACGTCCCATTTTAACTGGCCACACCCATTTTTTGGGCACACAGTACCTCTAAGGGGCAGACCTACTGGGGGAGGGAGGGAGAGAGGATAATTTTTTAAGTTGAGAATTTTTGTATGGCCCCCGAAGGATTTTATAAATACCCAAATGGCCCACGGTAGAACAAAAGGTTCCCCACCCCTGCTCTACGGACTAGGAGAAAAAGATTTACCGGTAGATTTAAAATCTTATTTTCTCTTACGTCCTAGAGGATGCTGGGGACTACGTAAGGACCATAGGGATTATACCAAAGCTCCAGACCGGGCGGGAGAGTGCGGATGACTCTACAGCACCGATTGAGCAAACATGAGGTCCTCATCAGCCAGGGTATCAAACTTGTAGAATTTTGGAAAAGTGTTTGAACCCGACCAAGTAGCTGCTCGGCACAGCTGTAATGCCGAGTCGCCTCGGGCGGCCGCCCAAGAAGAGCCCACCTTCCTTGTGGAATGGGCCTTTACCGAATTTGGCAACGGCAATCACGCCGTAGAATGATCCTGCTGAATCATGTTACAGATCCAGCGAGCAATAGTCTGCTTAGAAGCAGGAGCGCCAACCTTGTTGGCCGCATACAGGACAAACAGTGCCTCTGTTTTCCTAACTCGAGCCGTCCTGGCTACATAAATTTTTAAAGGCCCTGACTACATCAAGGGACTTGGAATCCTCCAAGTCACCCGTAGCCACAGGCACCACAATAGGTTGGTTCATATGGACCGACGAAACCACCTTAGGTAGAAATTGAGGACGAGTTCTCAACTCCGCTCGATCCACATGGAAAATCAAATAGGGGCTCTTGCGAGACAAAGCTGCCAATTCGGACACACGCCTCGCAGATGCCAAGGCCAACAACATGACCACTTTCCAAGTGAGAAATCAAACCAGTGTGATTTAAGGAACCGTAACACCACGTTAAGGTCCCACGGTGCCACTGGGGGCACAAAATAAGATTTTACTCACCGGTAAATCTATTTCTCGTAGTCCGTAGTGGATGCTGGGAACTCCGAAAGGACCATGGGGAATAGCGGCTCCGCAGGAGACAGGGCACAACTAAAGAAAGCTTTTAGGTCACCTGGTGTGCACTGGCTCCTCCCACTATGACCCTCCTCCAAGCCTCAGTTAGGACACTGTGCCCGGACGAGCTGACATAATAAGGAAGGATTTTGAATCCCGGGTAAGACTCCTACCAGCCACACCAATCACACCGTATAACTCGTGATACTATACCTAGTTTAACAGTATGAAAACAACTGAGCCTCTCAACAGATGGCTCAACAATAACCCTTTAGTTAACAATAACTATGTACAAGTATTGCAGACAATCCGCACTTGGGATGGGCGCCCAGCATCCACTACGGACTACGAGAAATAGATTTACCGGTGAGTAAAATCTTATTTTCTCTGATGTCCTAGTGGATGCTGGGAACTCCGAAAGGACCATGGGGATTATACCAAAGCTCCCAAACGGGCGGGAGAGTGCGGATGACTCTGCAGCACCGAATGAGAGAACTCAAGGTCCTCCTCAGCCAGGGTATCAAATTTGTAGAATTTTGCAAACGTGTTTGCCCCTGACCAAGTAGCAGCTCGGCAAAGTTGTAAAGCCGAGACCCCTCGGGCAGCCGCCCAAGATGAGCCCACCTTCCTTGTGGAATGGGCTTTTACTGATTTAGGATGCGGCAGTCCAGCCGCAGAATGCGCCAGCTGAATTGTGCTACAAATCCAGCGAGCAATAGTCTGCTTAGAAGCAGGAGCACCCAGTTTGTTGGGTGCATACAGGATAAATAGCGAGTCAGTTTTCCTGACTCTAGCCGTCCTGGAAACATAAATTTTCAAGGCCCTGACTACGTCCAGTAACTTGGAATCCTCCAAGTCCCTAGTAGCCGCAGGCACCACAATAGGTTGGTTCAAGTGAAAAGCTGATACCACCTTAGGGAGAAACTGGGGACGAGTCCTCAATTCCGCCCTATCCATATGGAAAATCAGATAAGGGCTTTTACATGACAAAGCTGCCAATTTTGACACACGCCTGGCTGAAGCCAAGGCCAACAACATGTCATTTTCCACGTGAGATATTTCAATTCCACGGTTTTAAGTGGCTCAAACCAATGTGATTTTAAGAAACTCAACACCATGTTGAGATCCCAAGGTGCCACTGGAGGCACAAACGGGGGCTGAATATGCAGCACTCCTTTCACAAACGTCTGAACTTCAGGTAGTGAAGCTAGTTCTTTCTGGAAGAAAATCGACAGAGCCGAGATCTGTACCTTAATGGAGCCTAATTTCAGGCCCATAGTCACTCCTGCTTGTAGGAAATGCAGAAATCGACCTAGTTGAAATTCCTCTGTTGGGGCCTTTTTGGCCTCACACCAAGCAACATATTTCCGCCATATGCGGTGATAATGCTTTGCAGTTACATCTTTCCTGGCTTTAATCAGCGTAGGAATGACTTCCTCCGGAATGCCCTTTTCCTTCAGGATCCGGCGTTCAACCGCCATGCCGTCAAACGCAGCCGCGGTAAGTCTTGGAACAGACAGGGCCCCTGCTGCAGCAGGTCCTGTCTGAGCGGCAGAGGCCATGGGTCCTCTGAGATCATCTCTTGAAGTTCCGGGTACCACGCTAGTCTTGGCCAATCCGGAACCACGAGTATTGTTCTTACTCCTCGTTTTCTTATTATTCTCAGTACCCTTGGTATGAGAGGCAGAGGAGGGAACACATAAACTGACTGGTACACCCACGGTGTCACTAGAGCGTCCACAGCTATCGCCTGAGGGTCCCTTGACCTGGCGCAATATCTCTCTAGTTTTTTGTTTAGGCGGGACGCCATCATGTCCACCTGTGGCCGTTCCCATCGATTTACAATCAGCGTGAAGACTTCTGGATGAAGTCCCCACTCTCCCGGGTGGAGGTCGTGCCTGCTGAGAAAGTCTGCTTCCCAGTTGTCCACTCCCGGAATGAACACTGCTGACAGTGCTAGTACGTGATTTTCCGCCCATCGGAGAATCCTTGTGGCTTCTGCCATTGCCATCCTGCTTCTTGTGCCGCCCTGTCGATTTACATGGGCGACTGCCGTGATGTTGTCTGACTGGATCAGTACCGGCTGGTGTAGAAGCAGGGATTTTGCCTGACTTAGGGCATTGTAAATGGCCCTTAGTTCCAGAATATTTATGTGTAGGGAAGTCTCCTGACTCGACCATAGTCCTTGGAAGTTTCTTCCCTGTGTGACTGCCCCCCAGCCTCGAAGGCTGGCATCCGTGGTCACCAGGACCCAGTCCTGTATGCCGAATCTGCGGCCCTCTAGAAGATGAGCACTCTGCAGCCACCACAGCAGAGACACCCTGGTTCTTGGAGACAGGGTTATTTGGCGATGCATCTGAAGATGCGATCCGGACCATTGGTCCAACAGGTCCCACTGAAAGATTCTGGCATGGAACCTGCCGAAAGGAATTGCTTCGTAAGAAGCCACCATCTTTCCCAGGACCCGCGTGCAGTGATGCACCGATACCTGTTTTGGTTTCAGGAGGTCTCTGACTAGAGATGACAGCTCCTTGGCTTTCTCCTCCGGGAGAAACACTTTTTTCTGGACTGTATCCAGAATCATACCCAGGAACAGTAGACGTGTCGTCGGAACCAGCTGTGATTTTGGAATATTCAGAATCCAACCGTGCTGGTGTAGCACCTCCTGAGATAGTGCTACTCTTACCAACAACTGCTCCTTGGACCTCGCCTTTATTAGGAGATCGTCCAAGTACGGGATAATTAAAACTCCCTTTCTTCGAAGGAGTATCATCATTTCCGCCATTACCTTGGTAAACACCCTCGGTGCCGTGGAGAGTCCAAACGGCAGCGTCTGGAATTGGTAATGGCAATCCTGTACCACTAATCTGAGGTACTCCTGGTGAGGATAGTAAATGGGGACATGCAGGTAAGCATTCTTGATGTCCAGGGATACCAGGCTTGCAATAACCGCCCTGAGCGATTCCATCTTGAACTTGAATTTTTTTTTATGTATGTGTTCAAGGATTTCAAATTTAAAATGGGTCTCACCGAACCGTCCGGTTTCAGTACCACAAACAGTGTGGAATAGTAACCCCGTCCTTGTTGAAGTAGGGGCACCTTGATTATCACCTGCTGGGAATACAGCTTGTGAATTGCCGCTAGCACAGCCTCCCTGTCTGAAGGAGTAATCGGCAAGGCAGATTTTAGGAACCGGTGGGGTGGAGACGCCTCGAATTCCAGTTTGTACCCTTGAGATACTATTTGCAGGATCCAGGGATCCACCTGTGAGCGAGCCCACTGATCGCTGAAATTTTTGAGGCGGCCCCCCACCGTACCTTGGCTCCGCCTGTGGAGCCCCACCGTCATGCGGTGGACTTGGAAGAAGCGGGGGAGGACTTTTGCTCCTGGGAACCTGTTGTTTGTTGCAGCCTTTTTCCCCTACCTCTGCCTCTGGACAGAAAGGACCCGCCTTTTCCACGTCTGTTTTTCTGAGTCCGAAAGGACTGTACCTGATAAAACGGCGCCTTTTTAGGCTGTGAGGGAACATGGGGTAAAAATGCTGACTTCCCAGCAGTTGCTGTGGAAACTAGGTCCGAGAGACCATCCCCAAATAACTCCTCACCCTTATAAGGCAAAACTTCCATGTGCCTTTTTGAATCTGCATCCCCTGTCCACTGGCGAGTCCATAAGCCTCTCCTAGCAGAAATGGACAATGCACTTATTTTAGATGCCAGCCGGCAGATCTCCCTCTGTGCATCTCTCATGTATAAGACTGAGTCTTTTATATGCTCTATGGTTAGCAGAATAGTGTCCCTGTCTAGGGTGTCAATATTTTCTGACAGGGAATCTGACCACGCAGCGGCAGCACTGCACATCCATGCTGACGCAATAGCTGGTCTAAGTATAATGCCTGAGTGTGTATATACAGACTTCAGGATCGCCTCCTGCTTTCTATCAGCAGGTTCCTTGAGGGCGGCCGTATTCGGAGACGGTAGTGCCACCTTTTTAGACAAACGTGTGAGCGCTTTATCCACCCTAGGGGGTGTCTCCCAACGTGACCTATCCTCTGGCGGAAAAGAGAACGCCATTAGTAACTTCTTAGAGATTACCAATCTTTTATCCGGGAAAGCCCACGCTTCTTCACACACTTCATTTAATTCTTCTGATGGGGGAAAAACTACGGGTAGTTTTTTCTCCCCAAACATAATACCCTTTTTAGTGGTACCTGGGTTTATATCAGAAATTTGTAACACCTCTTTCATTGCTTCAATCATGCAACGAATGGCCTTAGTGGACATTAGACTAGACTCATCGTCGTCGACACTGGTGTCAGTATCCGTGTCGACATCCGCGTCTGCCATCTGAGGTAGCGGGCGTTTTAGAGCCCCCGATGGCCTTTGAGACGCCTGGACAGGCACGAGCTGAGAAGCCGGCTGTCCCGCATTTGGCATGTCGTCAAATTTTTTGTGTAAGGAGTCGACACGTGCACGCAATTCCTTCCATAAGTCCATCCACTCAGGTGTCTGCCCCGCAGGGGGTGACATCCCTTCTATAGGCATCTGCTCCGCCTCCACATCATTATCCTCATCAAACATGTCGACACAGCCGTACCGACACACCGCACACACACAGGGAATGCTCTAACAGAGGACAGGACCCACAAAAGCCCTTTGGGGAGACAGAGTGAGAGTATGCCAGCACACACCAGAGCGCTATATAATGCAGGGACTAACTGAATTATGTCCCCTATAGCTGCTGTTATATATACTGCGCCTAAATTTAGTGCCCCCCCTCTCTTTTTTACCCTTTTCTGTAGTGTAGACTGCAGGGGAGAGCCAGGGAGCTTCCTTCCAGCGGAGCTGTGAGGGAGAAATGGCGCCAGTGTGCTGAAGGAGATAGCTCCGCCCCTTTTTCGCAGACTTTTCTCCCGCTTTTTTATGGATTCTGGCAGGGGTAATTATCACATATATAGCCTCTGGGGCTATATATTATGGTATTTTTGCCAGCCAAGGTGTTTTTATTGCTGCTCAGGGCGCCCCCCCCCTAGCGCCCTGCACCCTCAGTGACCGGAGTGTGAAGTGTGTATGAGGAGCAATGGCGCACAGCTGCAGTGCTGTGCGCTACCTTGGTGAAGACTGATGTCTTCTGCCGCCGATTTTCCGGACCTCTTCTTGCTTCTGGCTCTGTAAGGGGGACGGCGGCGCGGCTCCGGGACCGAACACCAAGGCCAGTTCCATGCGGTCGATCCCTCTGGAGCTAATGGTGTCCAGTAGCCTAAGAAGCCCAAGCTAGCTGCAAGCATGTAGGTTCGCTTCTTCTCCCCTTAGTCCCTCGCTGCAGTGAGCCTGTTGCCAGCAGGTCTCACTGTAAAATAAAAAACCTAATTATATACTTTCTTTTTAGAAGCTCAGGAGAGCCCCTAGTGTGCATCCAACCTCGGCCGGGCACAAAATCTAACTGAGGCTTGGAGGAGGGTCATAGTGGGAGGAGCCAGTGCACACCAGGTGACCTAAAAGTTGTGCCCAGTCTCCTGCGGAGCCGCTATTCCCCATGGTCCTTTCGGAGTTCCCAGCATCCACTAGGACGTCAGAGAAAAGGAGGTTGGATGTGCAGCACTCCCTTTACAAAAGTCTGGACTTCTGGGAGAGAAGCCAATTCCTTCTGAAAGAATATAGAGAAGGCCAAAATCTGCACCTTAATGGAGCCTAACTTAAGGCCCATATCCACTCCTGTCTGTAGAAAGTGGAGAAAACGCCCCAGCTGAAAATCCTCCGTAGGAGCATGCTTGGTCTCACACCAAGAAATATATTTCCTCCAGATACGGTGATAATGCTTCGCCGTTACCTCCTTCCTAGCTTTAGTAGGGACGACTTCCCCCGGAATACCTTTTCTAGCTAGGATTTGGTGTTCAACTGCCATGCCGTCAAACGTAACCGCGGTAAGTCTTGGAATAGACAGGGCCCCTGTTGCAACAGGTCCTCCCTGGTAGGGAGAGGCCACGGATCTTCCGCGATCATTTCCTGAAGATCTGAATACCAGGCCCTTCGAGGCCAATCTGGAACAATGAGTATTGTCTGCACTCTTGTTCGTCTTATGATTCTCAATATTTTTGAGATGAGTGGAAGTGGAGGGAACACATAGACCGACTGAAACACCAACGGTGTCACTAGTGTGTCCACCGCCACTGCCTGAGGGTCCCTTCACCTGGAACAATACATCCGAAGCTTTTTGTTGAGGCGTGACGCCATCATGTCTATTTGAGGAAGTCCCCAACGACTTGTTATCTCTGCAAAGAGCTCTTGATGAAGTCCCTACTCTCCTGGATGGAGATCGTGTCTGCTGAGGAAGTCTGCTTCCCAGTTGTCCACTCCCGGAATGAAGACAGCTGACAGAGCGCTTACATGATTTTCCGCCCAGCGAAGAATCCTGGTGGCTTCTGCCATTGCTGCTCTGCTTCTTGTCCCGCCCTGGCAGTTTACATGCGCCACGGATGTGACATTGTCTGATTGAATCAGAACCGGTAGGTTGCGAAGAAGACTTTCCGCTTGTCGAAGGCTGTTGTATATGGCCCTTAATTCTAGCACGTTGATGTGCAGACAGGACTCCTGGTCTGACCACAGTCCCTGAAAATTTCTTCCTTGGGTGACCGCTCCCCATCCTCGGAGGCTCGCGTCCGTGGTTACCAGAACCCAGGTTTTGAATGCCGAACCGGCGACCCTCTAGAAGGTGAGCACTTTGCAGCTACCATAGGAGAGACACCCTGGCCCTGGGGGACAGTGTTATTTCCTGGTGTATCTGTAGATGGGACCCTGACCATTTGTCCAGAAGGTCCCACTGAAATGTCCTTGCATGAAATCTGCCGAAAGGAATGGCCTTGTATGCGGCCACCATTTTAACCAGAACTTGAGTGCATTGATCAACTGACACTCTTTTTGGCTTTAGCAGATCTCGGACCATGTTCTGGAGGTCCTGGGCTTTTTCCAACGGCAGAAAAACCCTCTTTCGTTCCATGTCCAGTATCATGCCTAGGAACGATAGTCGAGTCGTTGGAACCAATTGCGACTTTTGCAGATTGAGAATCCAACCGTGTTGTTGGAGCACCCTCAGGGAGAGCGACACGTTCTTCAGCAATTGATCTCTTGATCTTGCTTTTATCAGGAAATCGTCCAAGTATGGGATAATTGTGATACCCTGCCTTCGCAGGATCACCATCATTTCCGCCATTACCTTGGTGAAAATCCTCGGGGCCGTGGAAAGCCCAAACGGCAACGTCTGAAACTGGTAATGACAATCCTGTACAGCGAATCTCAGGTACTGCTGATGAGTGGGATATATGGGGACATGAAGGTAAGCATTCTTTATGTCTAGCGAAACCATAAAATCCCCCCCCCTTCCAGGCTGGCTATTACAGCTCGGAGCAATTCCATCTTGAATTTGTACAGGTTTAGGGATTTTAGATTTAAAATAGGTCTGACCGAACCATCCGGCTTCGGGACCACAAACAGGGTCGAATAATATCCTTTTCCCTGGTGGTGCAGGGGAACCCTGACAATCACTTGCTGTTGACACAGCGTTTGCGGGGGCACCTCCTCGAATTCCTGCTTGTAGCCCTGGGAAACAATTTCCCTCGCCCAAGGGTCCACATCGGACTGAACCCAGACTTGGCTGAAGAGTCAAAGGTGTGCCCCCACCAGTGCGGACTCCCGTAGGGGAGCCCCAGCATCATGCGGTGGACTTAGCGGAAGCCGGGGAGGACTTCTGCTCTTGGGAGCTAGCCGAAGCAGGTGTTCTCTTACCTCTATCCTTACCTCTGGCGAGGAAAGAGGAGCCCCGACCTCTTCTGGACTTATGCGACTGAAAGGACTGCATCTGATACTGTGGAGGTTTCTTTTGCTGTTGGGGAACAAAGGGCAAAAAAAGTAGATTTAACCGCGGTAGCTGTGGAAACCAGGTCCGCGAGACCATCCCCAAACAATACATCACCCGTGTAAGGTAATACCTCCATATGCTTTTTTGAGTCCGCATCACCCGTCCATTGGCGGATCCATAAGGATCGTCTCGCAGAAACAGTCATGGCATTGGCTCTTGAACCCAGTAATCCAATGTCTCTTTGAGCGACCCTCATATATAAGACCACGTCCTTAATATGGGCTAATGTTAACAAAATGGTATCCCTATCAAGGGCATCAAGGTCAGCTGACAGGGTATCTGTCCAAGCTGCTACTGCACTACATACCCATGCCGACGCAATTGCCGGTCTAAGTAAAGTACCAGTATGTGTATAAATAGATTTTAACGTAGTCTCCTGCCTGCGGTCCGCAGGATCCTTGAGGGCCGCTGTGTCAGGTGACGGCAGCGCCACCTTCTTGAACAGGCGTGTTAAAGCCTTGTCCACTGTGGGAGAGGATTCCCAACGTACCCTATCCTGTGTAGGGAAAGGGTACGCCATAAGAATCCTTTTGGGAATCTGCAGTTTCTTATCTGGAGTGTCCCAAGCTTTTTCACATAACTTTCATGAGATGGAGGAAAGTTTACTACCTGTTTCTTCTCCTTAAACATGTGCACCCTCGTGTCGGGCACTGAGGGTTCATCAGTGATATGCAAAACATCTTTTATTGCAATAATCATGCACTGAATACTTTTTGTCACCCTAGGGTGCAATCTCGCTTCATCATAGTCGACACTGGAATCAGAGTCCGTGTCGGTATCTGTGTCCACTATTTGTGACAAGGGACGTTTCTGAGACCCCGACGGGCCCTGTAAGTCTGTGTAATTCGTGGATTGACCCCCTGTCGACACCCTGGACTCTGCTTTGTCCAGTCTCTTATGTAACGATGCTACACTTGCATTTAACATATGCCACATATCCATCCATTCCTGAGTCTGCACCACCGACGGGGACACACCACTCATCTGCTCCATCTCCTCTTTGGATAAGCCTTCCGCTTCAGACATGCCGACACGCACGTACCGACACCCCACACACACAGGGATATAACTATAAGGGGACAATTCCCCATCCAGGCCCTTTGGAGAGACAGAGAGAGAGTATGCCAACACACACCCAACGCCAAAATGACACTGGAATAAACCCAGATAGCGCTTTTATATGAAATTACACTGATTTCCCACTCACTGCGCCTGTAATGTGCCCCCCTCCTCTTTTTTAAGCCCTCTGAGCTCGTTCAGCAGGGTTGTAGATTCCTCATCAGAAGCAACTGTATATGTGTCTGAAGGATCAGTATATTCCCCATCCTCATCTGAAGAATTACCCGAAATATTAGTGGATTGTGAGGAAGAAATGGCCCATTTAGATGACCCCTTCGCCGCAGAGGTGCGTTGGGTAGACATTTGTCTAACCAAAAATTGATTTAAATTGTTGTAATTGGGTAGACAGAGTATCCACCCAGGGTGGATTAACTACAGGGACAATATGTGGCTGCTATGGCACAGGAGGTCCCACAGGGGGCGACAGACGTGTCCCAATTGTAGTAAGCATACTTGAGAACGCTGCCCAAGGTGGGTCCTGATTGGCCACACGTGTTGCAGGTTGACTGGGTGTATGGAACTCAGTGCCTGAACCAGCAGCTAAAACTAAATCCGTGGTGTCCGTACTGCAGGATGCAGAAGTGTCCACGGATTTCCAGCCCTGTGTGGCAGACATTATAAGGAATGTAGCCTTAGGGCGTAACAGTACAATATAGCCAGACAAACAATACCTGCAAATAACCCCCTATGTTATGTAACAGGAAACACAGGACAAAGGATTTAAGCGGTATGAGGTGACTGAAACACACAGTAAAAATACCAAATCGTATATTCTGTGTAACATATTATATATACAGAATATAGTGATAGCAATATGTGATACAAGAGAATGGAATCCCACACAACAGCTACAGGCACACTCAGTCACATGTACAATGCAGAAGTTATTACATATAAACAATAAAAACTGCACTGGACTAGTAAAACTACATATAAATATGTAAGAGTATAGATATATATCCAGTATTTACTGGCCATTGTTATATCACAGAATACTTGTACCAAATATTCAGATAGCAGTACACTTGTTCTTAACTAACACTGTCTAAAATGACATGTACAATACTTAAGTACCTGTAAATGCTCAGTGCTGATGAGAAAGGCGGCTCTCTACAGAGGAGCAGCGGTGCAAGTGGGCAGGTACGGCATACCCTTAAGAATTTAGCCGTGGGTATGCCGCTCCCTCCCTCCACTGGTGTGCACTGGCTCCTCCCTCTATGCCACTCCTCCAGACTTCAGTTAAGGAAACTGTGCCCGGAAGAGCTGACATTACAAGGAAAGGATTTTGGAATCCAGGGTAAGACTCATACCAGCCACACCAATCACACCGTACAACTTGTGATAACCATACCCAGTTAACAGTATGAACAACAACAGAGCATCAACCAATGGATGCCAACATAATACAACCCTTTATTAAGCAATAACTATATACACGTATTGCAGAAAGTCCGCACTTGGGACGGGCGCCCAGCATCCACTACGGACTACGAGAAATAGATTTACCGGTGAGTAAAATCTTATTTTCTCTAACGTCCTAGTGGATGCTGGGGACTCCGTAAGGACCATGGGGATTATACCAAAGCTCCCAAACGGGCGGGAGAGTGCGGATGACTCTGCAGCACCGAATGGGCAAACACAAGGTCCTCCTCAGCCAGGGTATCAAACTTGTAGAATTTTGCAAAAGCGTTTGAACCCGACCAAGAAGCAGCTCGGCAAAGCTGTAATGCAGAGACCCCTCGGGCAGCCGCCCAAGAGCAGCCCACTTTCCTTGTGGAATGGGCTTTTACTGATTTTGGATGCGGCAATACAGCCGCAGAATAAGCCTGCTGAATTGTGTTACAGATCCAGCGAGCAATAGTTTGCTTTGAAGCAGGAGCACCCAGCTTGTTGGATGCATACAGGATAAACAGCGAGTCAGTTTTCCTGACTCCAGCCGTTCTGGCTACATAAATCTTCAAAGCCCTGACTACATCAAGTAACTTGGAATCCTCCAAGTCACGAGTAGCCGCAGGCACCACAATAGGTTGGTTCAAATGAAAAGATGACACCACCTTCGGCAGAAATTGCGGAGGAGTCCGTAATTCTGCCCTGTCCATATGGAAAACCAAATAGGGGCTTTTACATGACAAAGCCGCCAATTCTGACACACGCCTAGCCGAAGCTAAGGCCACTAGCACGACCACTTTCCACGTGAGATATTTTACCTCCACGGTCTTAAGTGGCTCAAACCATCGAGATTTCAGGGAACTCAACACCACGTTAAGATCCCAAGGTGCCACAAAAGGGGCTGAATATGCAGCACTCCCTATACAACCTCTGGACTTCAGGAAGAGAAGTCAGATCTTTTTGAAAGAAAAATGGATAGGGCCAAAATCTGAACCCTAATGGAACCCAATTTCAGGCCCAATGTCACTCCCGACTGTAGGAAGTGAAGGAAACAGCCCAGCTGGAATTCCTCCATAGGGGCATTCCTGGCCTCACACCAAGCAACATTTTTTTTGCCATATACGGTGATAATGTTTAGCCGTCACCCCCTTCCTAGCCTTTATCAGTGTAGGAATAACCTCATCCGGAATGCCTTTTTCTGCCAGGATCCAGCGTTCAACCGCCATGCCAACAAATGCAGCCGCGGTAAGTCTTGGAACAGACAGGGCCCCTGCTGCAACAAGTCCTGTCTGAGAGGCAGAGGCTATGGGTCCTCTGTGAGCATTTCTTGCAGATCTGGATACCAAGTCCTTCTTGGCCAATCCGGAACAATGCGTATTGTTCTCACTCCTCCTTTTCCTATGATTCTCAGCACCTTTGTTATGAGAGGAAGAGGAGAAAACACATAAACCGACTGGAACACCCACGGTGTCACTAATGCGTCTACAGCAATCGCCTGAGGGTATCTTGACCTGGCGCAATATCTCTATAGCTTTTTGTTGAGGCGGGATGCCATCATGTCCACCTGTGGCAGTTCCCACCACCTTGCAATCTGCGTGAAGACTTCTTGATGAAGTCCCCACTCTCCCGTGTGGGGGTCGTGCCAGCTGAGGAAGACTGCTTCCCAGTTGTCCACTCCCAGGAATGAACACTGCTGACAGTGCTCTTACGTGATTCTCCGCCCAGCGAAGAAGTCTGGTGGCTTCCGCCATCGCCACTCTGCTCCTTGTGCCGCCTTGGCGGTTCACATGAGCCACTGCTGTGATGTTGTCTGACTGAATCAGCACCGATTTGTCGCGAAGCAGGTTCTCCGCTTGATTTAGGGCGTTGCATATGGCCCTTAATTCCAGGATATTGATGTGAAGGCTAGTCTCCTGACTTGACCAGAGCCCTTGGAAATTTCTTCCCTGTGTGACTGCCCCCCACCCTCGGAGGCTTGCATCCGTGGTCACCAGGACCTAGTCCTGAATGCCGAATCTGCGACCTTCGAGAAGGTGAGCACTCTGCAGCCACCACAGGAGAGACACCCAGGCCCTGGGGGATAGGGTGATTAACCGATGCATCTGAAGATGTGATACGGACCACTTGACCAGTAAGTCCCATTGGAAGGTCCTCGCATGGAACCTGCCGAAGGGAATGGCCTCGTATGATGCCACCATCCTTCCCAGGACTCGAGTGCAGTGATGCACTGATACCTGTTTTGGTTTTAATAAATTTCTGACCAGTGTCACGAGCTCCTGAGCTCTCTCTCTATCGGGAGATAAACCCTTTTCTGGTCTGTCTACGATCATGCCTAGAAGAGGCAGATGAGCTGTAGGAACGAACTGCGACTTTGGAATACATAGAATCCAGCCGTGTTGCCGTTACACTTCCAGAGAAAGTGATACGCTGTTCAGCAACTGCTTTCTTGATCTCGCTTTTATGAGGAGATCGACCAAGTACGTGATAACAGTGACACCTTGCTTCCGCGGGAGCACCATCATTTCCGCCATTATTTTGGTGAATATTCTCGGGGCCGTGGAGAGACCAACCGGCAACGTCTGAAATTGGTAATGACAATCCCGTACCGCAATTCTGAGGTACACCTGATGAGGTGGATTAATGGGGACATGAAGGTATACCTCCTTTTTGCCCCGAGACACCATAAAATCTGCCCCTTTTCAGGCTTGCAATGACCGCTCTTAGCGATTCCATCTTGAAATTGAACCTTTTTTAGGTATATGTTCAGGGATTTTAAATTCAATATGGGTCTGACCGAACCGTCTGGTTTCGGGACTACCACATGGTCGAATAATAACCCACTCCTTGTCGAAGGAGGGGAACCTTGACCACCACCTGTTGAAGATACAATTTGTGAATTGCAGTTAACCCTGTTTCCCTCTCGTGGGGGGAAGCCGGCAGGGCCGTTAGTGAGGAGGCATCTTCTCAAAGTCCAGCTTGTATCCCTGAGACACTATCTATTGCCCAGGGATCTAACAGGGAGTCAACCCACTTGTGGCTGAACTTACGAAAGCATGCCCCCACCGGGCCTAGCTCCGCCTGTGGAGCCCCAGCGACATGCGGTGGATTTTCATAGAGGCCGGGGAGGACTTCTGTTCCTGGGAACTAGTTGTGTTGTGCAGCTTCTTTCCTCTGGCAAGAAAGTACGCACCTCGGACTTTCTTGTTTCTTTGTTCGAAAAGCTGCATTTGATAATGTCGTGCTTTCCTAGGCTGTGCAGGAATATAAAGCAAAAATAAGAATTTACTTACCGATAATTCTATTTCTCGGAGTCCGTAGTGGATGCTGGGGTTCCTGAAAGGACCATGGGGGAATAGCGGCCCCGCAGGAGACAGGGCACAAAAAGTAAAGCGTTAGGATCAGGTGGTGTGCACTGGCTCCTCCCCCTATGACCCTCCTCCAAGCCTCAGTTAGGATACTGTGCCCGGACGAGCGTACACAATAAGGAAGGATTTATGAATCCCGGGTAAGACTCATACCAGCCACACCAATCACACTGTACAACCTGTGATCTGAACCCAGTTAACAGTATGATAACAGCGGAGCCTCTGAAAAGATGGCTCACAACAAATAATAACCCGATTTTTGTAACTATGTACAAGTAATGCAGATAATCCGCACTTGGGATGGGCGCCCAGCATCCACTACGGACTCCGAGAAATAGAATTATCGGTAAGTAAATTCTTATTTTCTCTATCGTCCTAGTGGATGCTGGGGTTCCTGAAAGGACCATGGGGATTATACCAAAGCTCCCAAACGGGCGGGAGAGTGCGGATGACTCTGCAGCACCGAATGAGAGAACTCCAGGTCCTCCTTAGCCAGGGTATCAAATTTGTAGGATTTTACAAACGTGTTTTCCCCTGACTAAATAGCCGCTCGGCAAAGTTGTAAAGCCGAGACCCCTCGGGCAGCCGCCCAAGATGAGCCCACCTTCCTTGTGGAATGGGCATTTACATATTTTGGCTGTGGCAGGCCTGCCACAGAATGTGCAAGCTGAATTGTATTACACATCCAACTAGCAAAAGTCTGCTTAAAAGCAAGAGCACCCAGTTTGTTGGGTGCATACAGGATAACAGCAAGTCAGTTTTCCTGACTCCAGCCGTCCTGAAACCTATATTTTCAGGGCCCTGACCACATCTAGCAACTTGGAGTCCTCCAAGTCCCTAGTAGGCGCAAGACACCACAATAAGCTGGTTCAGGTGAAACACTGACACCACCTTAGGGAGAGAACTGGGGACGAGTCCGCAGCTCTGCCCTGTCCGAATGGACAAACAGATATGGGCTTTTTTGAGAAAAAAACCACCAATTTGACACTCGCCTGGTCCAGGCCAGGTCCAAGAGCATGTTCACTTTTCATGTGAGATGCTTCAAATCCACAGATTTGACTGGTTTTAAACCAATGTGTTTTGAGGAATCCCAGAACTACGTTGAGATCCCACAGTGCCACTGGAGGCACAAAAGGGGGTTGTATATGCAATACTCCCTTGACAAACTTCTGGACTTCAGGAACTGAAGCCAATTCTTTCTGGAAGAAAAATCGACAGGGCCGAAATTTGGACCTTAATGGACCCCAATTTGAGGCCCATAGACACTCCTGTTTGCAGGAAATGCAGGAATCGACAGAGTTGAAATTTCTTCGTGGGGCCTTCCTGGCCTCACACCACGCAACATATTTTCGCCACATGTGGTGATAATGTTGTGCGGTCACCTCCTTTCTGGCTTTGACCAGGGTAGGAATGACCTCTTCCTGAATGCCTTTTCCCTTAGGATCCGGCGTTCCACCGCCATGCCGTCAAACGCAGCTGCGGTAAGTCTTGGAACAGACATGGTACTTGCTGAAACAAGTCCCTTCTTAGCGGCAGAGGCCATAAGTCCTCTGTGAGCATCTCTTGAAGTTCCGGGTTCCAAGTCCTTCTTGGCCAATCCGGAGCCATGAGTATAGTTCTTACTCCTCTACGTCTTATAATTCTCAGTACCTTAGGTATGAAAAGCAGAGGATGGAACACATACACCGACTGGTACACCCACGGTGTTACCAGAACGTCCACAGCTATTGCCTGAGGGTCTCTTAACCTGGCGCAATACCTGTCCCGTTTTTTGTTCAGACGGGACGCCATCATGTCCACCTTTGGTAATTCCCAACGGTTTACAATTATGTGGAAAACTTCCCCATGAAGTTCCCACTCTGCCGGGTGGAGGTCGTGCCTACTGAGGAAGTCTGCTTCCCAGTTTCCATTCCCGGAATGAAACACTGCTGACAGTGCTATCACATGATTTTCCGCCCAGCGAAAAGTCCTTGCAGTTTTTGCCACTGCCCTCCTGCTTCTTGTGCCGCCCTGTCTATTTACGTGGGCGACTGCCGTGATGTTTTATCCCACTGGATCAATACCGGCTGACCTTGAAGCAGAGGTCTTGCTAAGCTTAGAGCATTATAAATTTACCCTTAGCTATATTTATGTGGAGAAAAGTCTCCAGACTTGATCACACTCCCTGGAAATTTTTTCCTTGTGTGACTGCTCCCCAGCCTCTCGGGCTGGCCTCCGTGGTCACCAACATCCAAAACTGAATGCCGAATCTGCGGCCCTCTAGAAGATGAGCACTCTGTAACCACCACAGGAGAGACACCCTTGTCCTTGGATATAGGGTTATCCGCTGATGCATCTGAAGATGCGATCCGGACCATTTGTCCAGCAGATCCCACTGAAAAGTTCTTGCATGAAATCTGCCGACTGGAATTGCTTCGAAGGAAGTCACCATTTTTTTACCATGGCCCTTGTGCAATGATGCACTGATTTTAGGAGGTTCCTGACTAGCTCGGATAACTCCCTGGCTTTCTCTTCCGGGAGAAACACCTTTTTCTGGACTGTGTCCAGAATCATCCCTAAGCACAGGAGACTTGTTGTCGGGATCAGCTGCGATTTTGGAATATTTAGAATCCACCCCTGCTGTTGTAACAGTATCCGAGATAGTGCTACTCCGACCTCCAACTGTTCCCTGGACTTTGCCCTTATCAGGAGATCGTCCAAGTAAGGGATAATTAAGACGCCTTTTCTTCGAAGAAGAACCATCATTTCGGCCATTACCTTGGTAAAGACCCGGGGTGCCGTGGACAATCCAAACGGCAGCGTCTGAAACTGATAGTGACAGTTCTGTACCACGAACCTGAGGTACCCTTAGTGATAAGGGCAAATTTGGGACATGGAGGTAAGCATCCCTGATGTCTCGGGACACCAGATAGTCCCCTTCTTCCCGGTTCGTTATCACTGCTCTGAGTGACTCCATCTTGATTTGAACCTTTGTAAGTGTTCAAATTTTTTTAGATTTAGAATAGGTCTCACCTAGCCTTCTGGCTTCAGTACCACAATATAGTGTGGAATAATACCCCTTTTCTTGTTGTAGGAGGGGTAATTTAATTATCACCTGCTGGGAATACAGCTCGTGAATTGTTTCCCATACTGCCTCCTTGTCGGAGGGAGACCTTGGTAAAGCAGACTTCAGGAGCCTACGCAGGGGAAACGTCTCGACATTCCAATCTGTACCCCTGGGATACTACTTGTAGGATCCAGGGGTCCTGTACGGTCTCAGCGTCATGCCGAGAGCTTGTCAGAAGCGGTGGAACGCTTCTGTTCCTGGGAATGGGCTGCCTGCTGCAGTCTTCTTCCCTTTCCTCTATCCCTGGGCAGATATGACTCTTATAGGGACGAAAGGACTGAAGCTGAAAAGACGGTGTCTTTTTCTGCAGAGATGTGACTTAGGGTAAAAACGGTGGATTTTCCAGCAGTTGCCGTGGCCACCAGGTCCGATGGACCGACCCCAAATAACTCCTCCTTTATACGGCAATACACCTTTGTGCCGTTTGGAATCTGCATCACCTGACCACTGTCGTGTCCATAAACATCTTCTGGCAGATATGGACATCGCACTTACTCTTGATGCCAGAGTGCAAATATCCCTCTGTGCATCTCGCATATATAGAAATGCATCCTTTAAATGCTCTATAGTCAATAAAATACTGTCCCTGTCAAGGGTATCAATATTTTTAGTCAGGGAATCCGACCAAGCCACCCCAGCTCTGCACATCCAGGCTGAGGCGATCGCTGGTCGCAGTATAACACCAGTATGTGTGTATATACTTTTTATGATATTTTTCCAGCCTCCTGTCAGCTGGCTCCTTGAGGACGGCCCTATCTATAGACGGTACCGCCACTTGTTCTGATAAGCGTGTGAGCGCCTTATCCACCCTAAGGGGTGTTTCCCAACGCGCCCTAACTTCTGGCGGGAAAGGGTATACCGCCCATATTTTCTATCGGGGGGAACCCACGCATCATCACACACTTCATTTAATTTATCTGATTCAGGAAAAACTACGGTAGTTTTTTCACATCCCACATAATACCCTCTTTTGTGGTACTTGTAGTATCAGAAATATGTAACACCTCCTTCATTGCCCTTAACGTGTGGCCCTAATAAGGAATACGTTTGTTTATTCACCGTCGACACTGGATTCAGTGTCCCTGTCTGTGTCTGTGTCGACCGACTAAAGTAAACGGGCGTTTTAAAACCCCTGACGGTGTTTTTGAGACGTCTGGACCGGTACTAATTGTTTGTCGGCCGTCTCATGTCGTCAACCGACCTTGGCGCGTGTTGACATTATCACGTAATTCCCTAAATAAGCCATCCATTCCGGTGTCGACTCCCTAGAGAGTGACATCACCATTACAGGCAATTGCTCCGCCTCCTCACCAACATCGTCCTCATACATGTCGACACACACGTACCGACACACAGCACACACACAGGGAATGCTCTGATAGAGGACAGGACCCACTAGCCCTTTGGAGAGACAGAGGGAGAGTTTGCCAGCACACACCAAAAAACGCTATAATTATATAGGGACAACCTTATATAAGTGTTTTCCCTTATAGCATCTTTTTTATATATTTCTAACGCCAAATTAGTGCCCCCCCTCTCTGTTTTAACCCTGTTTCTGTAGTGCAGTGCAGGGGAGAGCCTGGGAGCCTTCCCTCCAGCCTTTCTGTGAGGGAAAATGGCGCTGTGTGCTGAGGAGATGGGCCCCGCCCCTTTTTCGGCGGCCTCGTCTCCCGCTCTTAACGGATTCTGGCAGGGGTTAAATATCTCCATATAGCCCCCGGAGGCTATATGTGAGGTATTTTTAGCCAAAAATAGGTTTTCATTGCCTCCCAGGGCGCCCCCCTCCCAGCGCCCTGCACCCTCAGTGACTGCCGTGTGAAGTGTGCTGAGAGGAAATGGCGCACAGCTGCAGTGCTGTGCGCTACCTTAAGAAGACTGAGGAGTCTTCATGCCGCCGATTCTGGACCTTCTTCTTGTTTCAGCATCTGCAAGGGGGCCGGCGGCGAGGCTCCGGTGACCATCCAGGCTGTACCTGTGATCGTCCCTCTGGAGCTAATGTCCAGTAGCCAAAGAAGCCAATCCATCCTGCACGCAGGTGAGTTCACTTCTTCTCCCCTAAGTCCCTCGTTGCAGTGATCCTGTTGCCAGCAGGACTCACTGTAGAATAAAAAACCTAAGCTAAACTTTTCTAAGCAGCTCTTTAGGAGAGCCACCTAGATTGCACCCTTCTCGGCCGGGCACAAAAATCTAACTGAGGCTTGGAGGAGGGTCATAGGGGGAGGAGCCAGTGCACACCACCTGATCCTAAAGCTTTACTTTTTGTGCCCTGTCTCCTGCGGAGCCGCTATTCCCCCATGGTCCTTTCAGGAACCCCAGCATCCACTAGGACGATAGAGAAATATCAGAATTACCAGCTATAGCTGTGGAGACCAAGTCCAAGAACCCTTCTCCACACAATCCTCAGCCTTCCATATGCCTCTTAAGTCGGCATCATCTGTCCATTGCATATTCTACAGGACACGTGAAGCAGAAATCGACATAGCTTTGACTCTAGGCCCCAGTATACTCATGTCTCTTTGGGCATGTTTGATATAGATAGATAGATAGATAGATATATATATATATATATATAGCAGGTGTGGACCGGCACTCCTCCTGATGGCCAAACGTGACCCTGGTGCCTCCTGATGACGATTGTGTAATATCCCAATAAAGATGACAGCGGCACTCAGGGTTTTATAAACATGAAAAAACTGTATTCAAACGTGAATAAATAAGCCGACGTTTCGGGGCTTACCCGCCCCTTTGTCAAGGTGTATAACACCTTGACAAAGGGGCGGGTAAGCCCCGAAACGTCGGCTTGGTTATTCACGTTTGAATACAGTTTTTTCATGTTTATAAAACCCTGAGTGCCGCTGTCATCTTTATTGGGATATGATAGATAGATAGATAGATAGATAGATAGATAGATAGATAGATAGATAGATAGATAGATAGATAGATAGATAGGATTTTGGTACTTGCCAGGTAAATCCTTTTCTTTGAATCCATAGGGGACACTGGAGTACTCTTGGGATATGGACGGTTTCCGTAGGAACAAGGCACTGAATATTAAAATTTAGAACTCTCCTCCCCTCCATATCCCGGAGTACCTTTTACTGAGCCGAACAGGAGCGATAGAGAGGTTGACAATGGAGAATTACATATAACAGAACGGACAACAATAAAGTTGACACATAACGTGACTGACAACTAAACAGTTGGCACAATAACCGATAGAACTTGAAACTTGAACCAGTCGGTGAGAATGTGTTACCATACGATTCCCTGAACTTACCGCAAACCAGGTAAAACTGCTCTGGGTGGGCATCCAGTGCCCCCTATGGATTCAAAGAAAAGGATTTACCTGGTAAGTACCAAAATCCTACTTTCTTTTTCATCCACTAGGGGTCACTGGAGTACTCTTGGGACGTACCAAAGCAGTTTGGCACCTGTAACACTAGGCGGCCAAAGCTAGATGCTGATGCCGCAAACGTATCAAACTTGTAAAAGCGCACAAAAGTGTGCACTGATGACCAGGTAGCCGCACGGCAAAGCTGCGTCGTAGAAGCCCCACGACCAGCTGCCCATGAAGTTCCCACAGAACGTGTGGAATGAGCTGTTACTGATGTAGGCGGCTGTAACCTAGCATGAAGGTAAGCCTGACGTATGGTCAGTTTAATCCATCTGGATAACGTCTGCTTAGAAGCTGGCCAACCCATCTTGGCAGCATCATACAGAACAAACAACGTATCCGTCTTACGAACTTACCACATCCAAGGTTCCAGAATTTCCTGTCAACATAGGAACTACTATTGGTTGATTGATGTGAAAGGATGACACTACCTTTGGTAGGAAAGCGGGATTCGTCCGAAGTTCCGCTCTGTCATCATGAAACACCAAATACGGTGGCTTGCATGACAAGGCACCCAAATCGGAAACACGCCTTGCCGAAGCCAAGGCTAGTAGGAAAATTGTTTTCCAAGTGAGAAACTTAAATATCCACTTGGTGTAAGGGTTCAAAATATGAAGACTGTAAGAAATCTAAAACCAGATTCAAGTCCCATGGCGCTGTAGGTGGAATGAATGGAGGCTGTACTCTGAGGACACCTTGCAGAAAAGTGTGTACAGACGGCAATAGAGCCAAACGTCTTTGAAAGTAAATTGACAAAGCAGATACCTGCACCTTTAGTGTAGATAAACGCAGTCTTCCATCTAACCCCGTCTGTAGAAATAACAAAAGACGGGATAACTTGAAAGATGATGTCGGAAACTTCCGATCCTCACACCAACCTATATAGGCACGCCAAATTCTGTAATAATGAGCTGCCGTAACTGGCTTCCTAGCACGTAACATGGTTGGTATAACCGATTCTGGAATGCCCTCTCTCCTTAAGAGGGCGATCTCAACAGCCACCCCGTCAAACGCAGCCGCGCTAAATCGGGGTAAAGGAACGGACCCTGTTGTAACAGGTCCGGACGAAGTGGGAGCGGCCAAGGCTCGCCTGCGAGTAGTCCTCGGAGATCCGAGAACCAAGCTCTCCGAGGCCAATGAGGCGCCACTAGTATGACTGTGACGGACTCTCTTTTGATCCGTTTTAGCAACAGAGGGAGCAGCGGAAACAGGTACACGAGGCTGTACGGCCACACGACGGTGAGAGCATCCACCGCCACTGCCTTTGGATCTCGCGTTCTTGACACATACTGGGGCGTTTGGCGATTGTGGCGAGATGCCATCAGGTCCACTTGAGGGTAACCCCACCTCTGGACCATCCTGTGAAACACTTCTGGATGTAATGCCCATTCTCCTGGATGAAAATCCCGACGGCTGAGATAATCCGCCTCCCAGTTGTCCACTCCCGGAATGAACACTGCCGACAACATCACTTGGTGACGCTCGGCCCAATTGAGGATTCAAGCTACTTCTCGCATTGCCATGCGGCTTCTCGTTCCTCCTTGTTTGTTGATGTATGCGACCGCCGTCGCATTGTCCGACTGCACCTGGACAGGCTGAGACCGAAGAATGTGCACTGCTTGTCGTAGCGCATTGTAAATTGCCCGGAGTTCCAGGACATTTATAGACAGCAATCTTTCGTGAGCCGCCCAGAGACCCTGGAGCTGACAATTTTGAACTACAGCTCCCCAACCTCTGAGACTCGCATCCGTCGTTAGAATTATCCAATTCCAGGCGCCGAACAGTTTCCATGCGGTCAGATTGTGTACATTGAGCCACCAGAGTAGAGATACCCTGGCCCGTGGCGACAACCTCACTCTGTGGTGAATCTGCAGATGCGAGCCCGACCACTGTGCGAGCACATCCAGTTGAAAAGGACGTGAGTGAAGTCTCCCGAACTGAAGCGCTTCGAAAGCCGCCACCATTGTGCCTAAGAGGCGAATGCACAAATGTACCGAGACTGTGCGTGGCTTGAGCACCAATCGAACCAGATGACGAATGATCTGTACTTTCTGTTCTGGTATGTAAATTCTTTGATTTACCGTATCGAGAATCATACCTAGGAATTGCAGTCGTTGAGACGGAATCAGATGTGATTTCATGAAGTTGACAATCCAACCGCGCTGAACTAGGACATCGTACGTTAGCAACGCATGTTGGAGGAGCATCTGTTGAGACGGAGCTTTGATGAGCAGATCGTCCAAGTACGGAACTATTATCACTCCCAAGGATCTGAGATGAGCTATCATCACAGACATCACTTTGGTGAATACCCGAGGCACTGACGAGAGGCCAAACGGTAGAGCCTGAAACTGGTAATGGTTCTGCCGGATTGCAAACCGCAAGAACCTCTGATGAGGTGGCCAAACCGGAATGTGTAAATACGCATCTTTGAGATCCAGCGCAATCATGAATTCCTGTGGCTCTAAACCTGCAATTACCGACCGCAGAGATTCCATCTTGAATCTGTAGTAAGTGACGTACTGATTGAGGCCCTTTAAGTTCAATATTGGCCTGACCGAGCCATCCGGCTTTGGTACCACAAACAGACTGGAATAATAACCCTGCCCTTGTTGGTGTACAGGGACCGGAATCAAAACTGCTGACTCCAGCAGAGACTGAATGGCAAGTTGAAGAACTGCCCTTTTGTCGTCCGACACAGGCAGTCTTGAAAAACCGCAGTGGCGGGAGACAGTCGAACTCTATTTTGTAACCTTTTAGCACTAAATTGCGGATCCACCCATCTGTGGACGTCTGGAACCACACCAAATGGAACGTCTGAAGGCGTGCTCCCACAACTGGAGATCCAAGATGGGCTGGGAGTCCGTCATGCCACTGGCTTGTCGGTGACCTTAGCATCTTGACGACTGGCGTTGGTTTGTTGGAAACCACGCCCTCGACCTCGTCTACCGGCCGTGGCTGGTCCCCTACCACGGCCTCGAAAGGGCTGAGGCCGAAAAGATTTGAACGCCGGGCCCGAGTATTTCCGTCTAGGCGCCGTTGGAGGCAATGGTAAGAAAACAGACTTACCTCCCGTGGCCTCCGCAATCCATTTGTCCAATTCAGGACCAAACAACTTCTCGTCACCGTAAGGTAACGCCTCTATACCTCTTTTGACCTCCGCCTCTCGTCGTGCTGCAACTAGCGATGATGAAAGGCGAGAAGTGAGCTGACAGACGTCAGTAGAAGCTGTACATAGATAATCAGCAGCTTCCCAGATTTGATCAGCGAGAAGTATAAGGTGATCGTCATGTAGGGCAGACTTGAGTTCTGTTATCCATACCATGAGCGCCTTGGTTACCCAAATGCCAACCAATCCAGGTCTAAGCAACACTCCTGCTGCTATATACATGGATTTTAGCATAGCTTCAATTTTACGGTCTGAAGGGTCTTTAAGCGTAGTAGCCGTTGGTACTGGTATGGTTAATTTCTTTGTAAGTTTAGACACAGACGAATCCACTAATGGCGGATTCTCCCATGTCGCTGTCACAGACTCCGGAAACGGGTAACTAGACTTAAATCTGCGAGGTATAGAGAACCGTTTATCCGGATTCTTTGGCGTTTCCAGTAACATCTTATTAAGAGATTCCGAAACCGGAAAACACATCGGAGTCCTCTGTCGTTTAGCAAAGACGACTTCATAATTTGTCAGAGGCTCCTCAGATTCTGTAAACCTCAGAGACTGACGCACCGCTCTGATGAGAGTATCAATGCCTGGGCTGTCAAAATCTTCACTATCGGACTGCTGGTACACTTCGCCCTCCTCACCCTCATCTTGCGCAGTGAGGTCTGGCATGGAATCGTCAGAATGCAACATAGCAGAAACTGGTAAATCATAAGACAAAGTAAATTTATCCCTACTACCCAAAATGGACTTAGACTGTTGTCAAGGCGGAGACCCCTCCGGTATTCCTAGCGGTCTCACCCTAGACTCAGATCTTGCCGCTTCCCGCTCCTGTCGAGCGGCGGCCAATTCTGATTGCAATCCAGCCATGACATCTGCTAGCATAGCCGATGGAGGGTCCGGGGATGAAACCGGCTTAGATAGCAGAGCAGAGATTGTATTCGTAGCTGAATCCACAAAACATACTGTACATGTGGTAGATCCATCCGGTAACACACTCTGACAGACATGGCAGTGCTTTTTTGGTTTTTCCGGTGCCTTATTCATTATGCAGACAGACAATACAACATACAAAGACAGACAACCTGCACGACTCAGTAAATAGTACTAAGGTGTCTCATTCCCACCAACACCCTTGCGCCTCCGGTGGAGTAGAGATGTAGTACAGGAACGTTCCGGAATCACAAACTGGAAGACAGGAAGCAAGATTAAAAAGGCCGCCATACCTCACAGTGCAGGGTGTATGTAACAAGTGCAGCCGACCCTGTAATATAGGCTGAACAGCCTATTTCATCAATGTCACCCCCCTTATGCAGCCCTCCGCTAATGTCATCTCCCCACCCCTTCTGCTCCCTCCCCGTGGCCCGTGTTGTGGTTAAGCTCCACACAAGCCCTGTTGCTACGAGAAGCACAGAAAAAACACTGAGGTACTCTGGGATATGGAGGGGAGGAGAGTTCTAAATTTTAATATTCAGTGCCTTGTTCCTACGGAAACCGTCCATATCCCAAGAGTACTCCAGTGACCCCTAGTGGATGAAATATATATATATATATACACACACACATACATACATACCATACACACACACACTAGGGTCTCAATTTCTGCTGATAAGGTACCTGTCCACGCCGCCGCAGCGCTATAAACCCTTGCCGACACAATCGCCGGTCTGAGTAGTGTATCAGAATGTGCACGCTATCTGCAGGATCCCTGAGAATAGCTAAGGCTACCTTCTGGGCAAACGTGACACCCTAGGGGAAGATTCCCATCACATCCTGGTCCTCGTGGGGAAAGGATACTGCCTGAGAATTCTTTGTGGGAAGCTGCAGTCTCTTGTCTGGAGATTTCCGCTCTTTTTCCTCATGAGAGGAGGGAAATTTACCTCAGTTTTCTTCCCCTTAAACATGTGTACCCTTGTGTCAGGGACAAATGAGTCATCAGTGATATGCAAATCATCTTTTATTACAATAATCATATATTGAATACGTTTCTGCCATTTTGGCTGTAACTTTGCATTATCGTAGTCGACACTGCAGTCAAACTCCGTATCGATATCAGTGTTTATTATTTTGGATAGTGAGCATTGTGAGACTCTGAAGGTCTCTGCGCCATAGGGACAGACATGGGTAGATTTCCTGTCTGTTCTCTAATCTTTTGTGCAATAAATTCACCTTAGCACTTACACATATCCAAACAGGTGTCGGCGTTGTCGACGGAGACACCCTCTCACACACATATTAGCTCCATCTCCTCCTTAGGGGAGCCTTTTACCTCAGACATGTCGACACACACGTACCGACACACCACACACACAGGGGATGCTCTATTTGAAGACAGTTCCCCCACAAGGCCCTTTGGAGAGACAGAGAGAGAGTATGCCAGCACACAACCCAGCGCTATATGACCCAGGAATCACACAGTAACTTAGTGTTAACCCTGTAGCTGCTGTATATATTGTTTTTACGCCAAATGTATGTGCCGCCCCCCCCCCCCCCCTCTCTCTTTTTCACCCTCTTCTACCGTGTAAATGCAGGGGAGAGGCTGGGGAGCTTCCTCTCAGCGGTGCTATGGAGAAAAAACATGGCGCTGGTGAGTGCTGAGGAAGAAACCCCGCCCCCTCAGCGGCGGGCTTCTGTCCCGCTATTTTGTGTACAATAATGGCGGGGGCTCATGCATATATACAGTGCCCAGCTGTATATATGCTCTATTTTGCAGGAGGTACTCAATTGCTGCCCAGGCCCCCCCCCCCTGTGCCCTGCACCCTACAGTGACCGGAGTGTGTGGGTGTAATGTGGGAGCAATGGCGCACAGCTGCAGTGCTGTGCGCTACCTCATATGAAGACAGGAGTCTTCTGCCGCCGATTTTGACGTCTTCTTGCTTCACTCGCCGGCTTCTGTCTTCTGGCTCTGCGAGGGGGATGGCGGCGCGGCTCCGGGAACGGACGACCAAGGTTAAAGTTCCTGTGTTCGATCCCTCTGGAGCTAATGGTGTCCAGTAGCCTAAGAAGCGCAACCTAGCCGCAGTTAGTAGGTTTGCTTCTCTCCCCTCAGTCCCACGTAGCAGAGAGTCTGTTGCCAGCAGAAGCTCTCTGAAAATAAAAAAACCTAACTAAAATACTTTCTTATTAGCAAGCTCAGGAGAGTTCACTAAAGTGCACCCAGCTCTGACCGGGCACAGATTCTAACTGAGGTCAGGAGGAGGGGCATAGAGGGAGGAGCGAGTGCACACCAGTAGTCCTAATTCTTTCTTAGAGTGCCCAGTCTCCTGCGGAGCCAGTCTATTCCCCATGGTCCTTACGGAGTCCCCAGCATCCACTAGGACGTTAGCTAAATAGTGCTGCGGCCCTTGAAGTCTTCTTAAAAAGCTCTTTTCAGGGCTGCCTAGCGCAGCCCCACTTGTTAGTGACCTGCACTGCAGGCACCAACTTACAAACTGAGCTCCAGTGCCTGGAGGCAGTGCAATGTATCCTGGGAACAGTCAAAGCTTTTAGCCTGTTGGTGCCTCGGATCAAGATCCAACTCTACACCCCGATGTATTCCCTGTGGAATCCCAGTGTTCCCCGCTGCAGAAAGCACCTTCCAATCTATTGTATGCCAGGAAGCTGGTTGGGGAATGGGGAGTGGGATGACTATGGCCAGCATTAGACAATCTTTAAAGTGGGATCTGCTAGCATTCAGATCGTTGCACATCAATGTGCAGTAAAGTGCAATGAAGGCTAAATGTGCAGCTTCTTTGAACATCAAGAACAGAAAAGGATTGTGCAGATAGGCTATTTACACATTAGGACGACATCGCAAAACATGCGATGTTGTCCTCGATGGGATCAGACATCAGCAAGTGCATACACATTTGCCGATGTCAGCTGCGATGGGGTTAGGAGCGGAGCCATGCTGCATTCGACAGCATTGCCCTCGTAAGCAATATCACCGGGATGGCCTGCAAGCAGGTCCGACGTGCGATCCAGGATACGATTCGCAGGAGCGCGCGTTGTATCCTGTATCAAGGGTACACACTATACAATATCGCAACAATCCGGCCGAGATCAGCTGGATCATATGCAATATTGCATAGTGTGTACACACCCATAGAACCCTAGTAACCTAGAGGCATATGTATCAAAGCTTACAGAGAGATAAGGTGGAGAGAGATAAATCAGCTCCTGTCAATTTACAGGCTGTGTTTGATACAGTACATGACGGTAAGGAGCAGATTGGTACTCTCTCTCTAAGCTTTGATACATATGCCCTCTAGAGTGTAAAGAACCATTCCTCCACATGACTGGAATATATTAAATTCAATTCTTCTAGACTAAACCTAGTACTCAAAACGGAATGATTAAGATCTTTAAATCCCCCCATGCAGGCAACAGTTGAGTAGTGTTCCTTCTACGCCGTTTCAGCAGGGTGCTGCACCTTACCCATTTTTGAGATGTGAAAAAGCACCCTGCCCTTTTCCAGCGCACCCTGCATGATCATAAATCTCCCCTTGTATACAGAATGCAACAGTCAGAGTGCATGTTACAATATAGTTGTCTACTCCTTGCGTACCTCTGAAATTGGAAACAATTTATATCCTTAATGAAATGGATGGAAGAGGAGGCACTGTAAATGGCATAGCACAGCACTCTGATAGAGGGAAAGAACAGTTCCGGTATGAATTGTTGACCATGTTATGGTCAACAGTCATTAGGTCGACCACTATTGGTCGACATTGACATGGTCGACATGGACACATGGTCGACACATGAAAAGGTCGACATGGGGTTTTTAAACTTTTTTTGGTGTCGTTTTTTGCGTAAAGTGACTGGGAACCCCAATTAGTGCACCGCTTCGGGCATGGTGAATTCACTTGGCTAACGCTTCGCTCGCCACAGATTACCGTTCCAATCGTAGTCCACATGGATCGTAAAGTATGGAAAAGTTCCCCAAAAGAAAAAGGAAAAACAAAAACCCACGTCGACATTTCATGTGTCGACCATTTGTCCATGTCAATGTCGACCATTTGTCCATGTCAACCATGTCAATGTCGACCTATTGACTGTCGACCATAACATGGTCGACCATGTGAACGGATACCGGAAAGAACAGGGTAAGCAGTGAGAATGTACTGCTTAAACTATTTCCCTAATAGAAGAACACTTATTTTTTTTTTTTTTTTTGTACATATACTGTAAATTTTAACTCTCTGCTTAACTTTTCTGTTTTATAACACATAACGATTATAGCTACTTCAGCACCGGAGGAGACATTTATTATTATCCACTTATTTATATGCTGTAGCCCAGGGCTGGCCAAACCGGTCCTCGAGATCTACCAACAGTTCATGTTTTCCAGGCCTCCTGGAGATCTGTAGAATTGTCAGTTAGGAATGAATGCAGCACATCTTAATTAGTAATGACTACACCTGTGCACTAGCTAGGTGGCCTGGAAAATGTGAACCGCTGGTAGATCTCGAGGACTGGTTTGGCCAGCTCTGCTGTAGCCGTTCTTTCAAGAAGACTGGACATATATAGTATTTTTCTCAGTACAGATGTTGGGTGTTACATGGGTGTCCTATGTGTATGTAGGGGTAAATGATACATTAAGAGGAAAATAATAAGATTTTACTTACCGATAAATCTATTTCTCGTAGTCCGTAGTGGATGCTGGGGACTCCGTCAGGACCATGGGGATTAGCGGCTCCGCAGGAGACAGGGCACAAAAATAAAGCTTTAGGATCAGGTGGTGTGCACTGGCTCCTCCCCCTATGACCCTCCTCCAAGCCTCAGTTAGGATACTGTGCCCGGACGAGCGTACACAATAAGGAAGGATTTTGAATCCCGGGTAAGACTCATACCAGCCACACCAATCACACCGTACAACTTGTGATCTGAACCCAGTTAACAGTATGACAACGTAGGAGCCTCTGAACAGACGGCTCACAACAAGAACAACCCGATTTTTTTGTAACAATAACTATGTACAAGTATTGCAGACAATCCGCACTTGGGATGGGCGCCCAGCATCCACTACGGACTACGAGAAATAGATTTATCGGTAAGTAAAATCTTATTTTCTCTAACGTCCTAGTGGATGCTGGGGACTCCGTCAGGACCATGGGGATTATACCAAAGCTCCCAAACGGGCGGGAGAGTGCGGATGACTCTGCAGCACCGAATGAGAGAACTCCAGGTCCTCTTTAGCCAGGGTATCAAATTTGTAGAATTTTACAAACGTGTTCTCCCCCGACCACGTAGCTGCTCGGCAGAGTTGTAATGCCGAGACCCCTCGGGCAGCCGCCCAGGATGAGCCCACCTTCCTTGTGGAATGGGCCTTGACAGATTTAGGCTGTGGCAGGCCTGCCACAGAATGTGCAAGTTGAATTGTACTACAAATCCAACGAGCAATCGTCTGCTTAGAAGCAGGAGCACCCAGCTTGTTGGGTGCATACAGTATAAACAGCGAGTCAGATTTTCTGACTCCAGCCGTCCTTGAAATATATATTTTCAATGCCCTGACAACGTCCAGAAACTTGGAATCCTCCAAATCGCTAGTAGCCGCAGGCACCACAATAGGCTGGTTCAGGTGAAACGCTGACACCACCTTAGGCAGAAAATGAGGACGCGTCCGCAGTTCTGCCCTGTCCGAATGGAAAATCAGATATGGGCTTTTATACGATAAAGCCGCCAATTCTGACACTCTCCTGGCTGAAGCCAGGGCCAGTAGCATGGTTACTTTCCATGTAAGATATTTCAAATCCGCCGATTTGAGTGGCTCAAACCAATGGGATTTGAGAAAATCCAAAACTACATTAAGGTCCCACGGAGCCACTGGGGGCACAACCGGGGGCTGTATATGTAGTACTCCTTTTACAAAAGTCTGGACTTCAGGAACTGAAGCCAATTCTTTCTGGAAGAAAATCGACAGGGCCGAAATTTGAACCTTAATGGACCCCAATTTGAGGCCCATAGACAATCCTGTTTGCAGGAAATGTAGGAATCGACCCAATTGAAATTCCTCCGTGGGGGCCTTCCTGGCCTCACACCACGCAACATATTTTCTCCAAATGCGGTGATAATGTTGTGCAGTCACCTCCTTCCTGGCTTTAACCAGTGTAGGAATGACCTCTTCTGGAATGCCTTTTTCCCTTAGAATTCGGCGTTCAACCGCCACGCCGTCAAACGCAGCCGCGGTAAGTCTTGGAATAGACACGGTCCCTGCTGAATCAGGTCCCGTCTTAGAGGTAGAGGCCACGGATTTTCCGTGAGCATCTCCTGAAGTTCCGGGTACCAAGTTCTTCTTGGCCAATCGGGAGCCACGAGTATCGTTCTTACTCCCCTTTGCCGTATAATTCTCAGTACTTTGGGTATGAGAGGCAGAGGAGGAAACACATACACTGACTGGAACACCCACGGTGTTACCAGAGCGTCCACAGCTATTGCCTGAGGGTCTCTTGACCTGGCGCAATACCTGTCCAGTTTTTTGTTGAGGCGAGACGCCATCATATCCACCTTTGGTTTTTCCCAACGGTTCACAATCATGTGGAAGACTTCTGGATGAAGTCCCCACTCTCCCGGGTGTAGATCGTGTCTGCTGAGGAAGTCTGCTTCCCAGTTGTCCACTCCCGGAATGAACACTGCTGACAGTGCTATCACATGATCTTCCGACCAGCGAAGAATCCTTGCAGCTTCTGCCATTGCTCTCCTGCTTCTTGTGCCGCCCTGTTTGTTTACGTGGGCGACTGCCGTGATGTTGTCCGACTGGATCAACACCGGCTGACCCTGAAGCAGGGGTTTTGCCAGGCTTAGGAGCATTGTAAATCGCTCTTAGCTCCAGTATATTTATGTGAAGAGACATCTCCAGGCTTGACCATACTCCCTGGAAGTTTCTTCCCTGTGTGACCGCTCCCCAGCCTCTCAGACTGGCATCCGTGGTCACCAGGACCCAGTCCTGTATGCCGAATCTGCGGCCTTCTAACAGATGAGCACTCTGCAACCACCACAGAAGAGACACCCTTGTCCGTGGCGATAAGGTTATCCGCTGATGCATCTGCAGATGCGATCCGGACCATTTGTCCAGCAGATCCCACTGAAAAGTTCGTGCGTGGAATCTGCCGAATGGGATTGCTTCGTAAGAAGCCACCATCTTTCCCAGGACTCTTGTGCATTGATGCACAGACACTTTTCCTGGTTTTAGGAGGTTCCTGACAAGTTCGGATAACTCCTTGGCTTTCTCCTCCGGAAGAAACACCTTTTTCTGAACCGTGTCCAGAATCATTCCCAGGAACAGCAGACGTGTTGTCGGGGTCAACTGAGATTTTGGAAAATTCAGAATCCACCCGTGTTGTTGCAGCACTACTTGGGTTAGTGCTACTCCGTCCTCCAGCTGTTCTCTGGACCTTGCCCTTATCAGGAGATCGTCCAAGTAAGGGATAATTAATACGCCTCTTCTTCGCAGAAGAATCATCATTTCGGCCATTACCTTGGTAAAGACCCGAGGTGCCGTGGACAATCCAAACGGCAGCGTCTGAAACTGATAATGACAGTTTTGCACCACGAACCTGAGGTACCCTTGATGTGAAGGGCAAATTGGGACATGCAGGTAAGCATCTTTTATGTCCAGGGACACCATAAAGTCCCCTTCTTCCAGATTCGCTATCACTGCTCTGAGTGATTCCATCTTGAACTTGAATTTTTGTATGTACAGGTTCAAAGATTTCAGATTTAGAATAGGTCTTACCGAGCCGTCCGGCTTCGGTACCACAAATAGCGTGGAGTAATACCCCTTTTCCTGTTGTAGGAGGGGTACCTTGACTATCACCTGCTGAGAAAACAGCTTGTGAATGGCTTCCAATACCGTCGCCCTGTCTGAGGGAGACGTTGGCAAAGCAGACTTTTAGGAACCGGCGAGGGGGAGACTTCTCGAATTCCAACCTGTAACCCTGAGATACTACCTGCAGGATCCAGGGGTCCACCTGTGAGCAAGCCCACTGCGCGCTGAAATTCTTGAGTCGACCCCCCACCGTTCCTGAGTCCGCTTGTAAAGCCCCAGCGTCATGCTGAGGGCTTTGCAGAACCCGCGGAGGGCTTCTGTTCCTGGGAAGGAGCTGCTTGCTGCCCTCTCTTACCCTTTCCTCTGCCTCGGGGCAGATATGACTGTCCTTTTGCCCGCTTCTTATAGGACCGAAAGGACTGCGGCTGAAAAGACTATGTCTTTTTCTGTTGGGAGGGGGTCTGAGGTAAAAAGGTGGATTTCCCGGCAGTTGCCGTGGCCACCAAATCCGATAGACCGACGCCAAATAATTCCTCCCCTTTATACGGCAATACTTCCATATGCCGTTTGGAATCCGCATCACCTGACCACTGTCGTGTCCATAAACTTCTTCTGGCAGATATGGACATCGCACTTACTCTCGATGCCAGAGTGCAAATATCCCTCTGAGCATCTTGCATATAAAGAAAAGCATCCTTTAATTGCTCTAAAGTCTGTAAAATACTGTCCCTATCCAGGGTATCAATATTTTCAGTCAGGGAATCCGACCAGACCACCCCAGCACTGCACATCCAGGCTGAGGCGATGGCTGGTCGCAGTATAACACCAGTATGTGTGTATATACTTTTTAGGGTAGTTTCCAGCCTCCTATCAGCTGGATCCTTGAGGGCGGCCGTATCAGGAGATGGTAACGCCACTTGTTTTGATAAGCGTGTGAGCGCCTTATCCACCTTAGGGGGTGTTTCCCAGCGCGCCCTAACCTCTGGCGGGAAAGGGTATAATGCCAATAACTTTTTTGAAATTAGCACTTTTCTATCTGGGTTAACCCACGCTTCATCACATACATCATTCAATTCCTCTGATTCAGGAAAAACTACAGGTAGTTTTTTCACCCCCCACATAATACCCCTTTTTGTGGTACTTGTAGTATCAGAGATATGCAAAGCCTCCTTCATTGCCGTGATCATATAACGTGTGGCCCTACTGGAAAATACGTTTGTTTCTTCACCGTCGACACTAGATTCAGTGTCCGTGTCTGGGTCTGGGTCTGTGTCGACCGACTGAGGTAAAGGGCGTTTTACAGCCCCTGACGGTGTCTGAGACGCCTGGGCAGGTACTAACTGGTTTTCCGGCCGTCTCATGTCGTCAACTGATTTTTGTAATGTGCTGACATTATCACGTAATTCCATAAACAAAGCCATCCATTCCGGTGTCGACTCCCTGGGGGGTGACATCACCATTACCGGCAATTGCTCTGCCTCCACACAAACATCGTCCTCATACATGTCGACACACACGTACCGACACACAGCAGACACAGGGAATGCTCTATTGAAGACAGGACCCCACTAGCCCTTTGGGGAGACAGAGGGAGAGTTTGCCAGCACACACCCAAGCGCTATAATATATATGGGAACAACCCTATATAAGTGTTGTATCCTTATAGCAGCTTAAATATAGTAATATCGCCAAAAAAAGTGCCCCCCCTCTCTGTTTTACCCTGTTTCTGTAGTGCAGTGCAGGGGAGAGTCCTGGGAGCCTTCCTCACAGCGGAGCTGAGCAGGAAAATGGCGCTGTGTGCTGAGGAGAATAAGCCCCGCCCCCTATTTCGGCGGGCTCTTCTCCGGAGTTTGTGAGATCTGGCAGGGGTTAAATACATCCATATAGCCTCAAGGGCTATATGTGATGTATTTTTTAGCCATAAAAAGGTATTATACATTGCTGCCCAGGGCGCCCCCCCAGCGCCCTGCACCCTCCGTGACCGCTGTGTGAAGTGTGCTGACAACAATGGCGCACAGCTGCAGTGCTGTGCGCTACCTCAGGAAGACTGAAAAGTCTTCTGCCGCCTGCTTCTGGACCTCTTCCATCTTCGGCATCTGCAAGGGGGGTCGGCGGCGCGGCTCCGGGACCGGACTCCATGGCTGGGCCTGTGTTCGATCCCTCTGGAGCTAATGGTGTCCAGTAGCCTAAGAAGCCAATCCATCCTGCACGCAGGTGAGTTGACTTCTCTCCCCTAAGTCCCTCGATGCAGTGAGCCTGTTGCCAGCAGGACTCACTGAAAATAAAAAACCTAAAAACTTTTTCTAAGCAGCTCTTTAGGAGAGCCACCTAGATTGCACCCTGCTCGGACGGGCACAAAAACCTAACTGAGGCTTGGAGGAGGGTCATAGGGGGAGGAGCCAGTGCACACCACCTGATCCTAAAGCTTTATTTTTGTGCCCTGTCTCCTGCGGAGCCGCTAATCCCCATGGTCCTGACGGAGTCCCCAGCATCCACTAGGACGTTAGAGAAATATGTATAAAAACTATAAGCATATGCGCTATGCTTTGTGCGCAAAGAGTCACATCAAAAATGTGCACTTCAAAATGAAAATGTGCCCTCCTCAATGATCAGCACCCTGCCCTAAAAAAATCCTAGTATGAACACTAGTTGAGGCACATTGTTACCAAAGGTATATGAATATGTAGCCCTGGCAGACGATTGCATCACACAGTAGTACAAAGTTTAAATCGAATGGCCGACCACACACTATTGCTGGAGGACCAAGCCAAGTACAAGCAGGTGACTGAGCCAGAACAGTGGCCAAGCTGAGTACATCCACCACAACAGGACATGATCTGAACATAAATTGCATTTTGTAGTGCATCCACATTAAAGGGGTCCTGAACAGGAGCCAACAAAATGGAAGACTCCAAAATGATATCTACAGCCAATCATGCCATTTAACACTTTCGCAACCAGGGCACTGTGGAAATGTTGTACCTTTAATATTAGTCACCTTACTACTCCAGTGCAGAAACAGTAGGGGTTGTAAGTGGAAGTCCAAATGTACTTCAAGAAGTCACCTAGACACTGGGGGGGGGGGGGGGGGGGGGGGAATATTCAATTTGGCCCAAAGAGACATCGGGAGTAAAAAACCCTGATGTTTCTTTGGCTGCTGCGGTCGGGATATTTAATTTGCTCGGCCGGTAAAAGCTTTTTATTTTCCGTCCGTAAACAAACTGGTTCAGTGAAACCTGTGTGTTTTCGGGTGAAATAGCCCCGTTTTCGGATGAAAATGGGGCTGTTATCGGGCATTTTGATTCGCCTGCCGGAGGCAGGTGTAGCAAAACCCCCGATAAGCCGCGGCACGCGCCGGCTTATCGGGGCCAATTAAATAGCCCCCGGCGGCGAAACTTATCACCCGCCACCCTCAGGACAAATTGAATAACACCCTTGTTCTCTGAATGGCTGACCTTCCTTAACATGTATCAACATTTCTCTTCTGCAACAGCTTTTAATTTTCATGCGATGTAGGGTATTGTACCTGTCAGCACTGGCCAGAGGGTGTTCAGGGGAGCGGCGGTCACTGGCTGCATTGTAACTGGGTGAGTGGCGACGCTGTGGAGGAAAAAAAAAGTCAGAAAATACCTGATGATACAAAAACAATACAGGTGTCTGCAGGAGAGGGTGGGCCTGTAACTGGAGCAGTGTGGGGAGGGTCTAAAATGGAGTAGGTATGTCTAGTGGCAGGACAGTACATAGCTCAGACTGGAGGACAGGTGATGAAGCAGATCTGTGACTATGGGAAAGGGCAGGTGACGAGACAAGTCTGATTACAAGATGGAGTATTGATGGGGTCAGGCGACAGAGCGGCCCATTTATTTATAGGATGGGGAGGTTATGAGACAGGCCCTTAGCTAGGGGTGGAATGAATTGGTGATTGGATCTGTTATTAAGCAATGGACTGAGCGGGGAAGTGAGGTTAGGTAATGGGGTGGGCATGTGGCTATGGTAGAGGGCATTGGGTCACAGGTAACAAGATAGACACTTGGCTATTGGAGGGGTCAGGCAACATGGTGGACATTTGACTAGGGTACGGGGAAATGATGTATGGCCATAACTGGGCAGTGGACTGGTTTTAGGGTTGTCAACCATGAACAAGAGGTAGGTGGGAACAAGAGGGATAAGGCGGGCACACGTATATGAGAGGAAGAAGGCAATGAGACAGGCCCATGACTGAAGTGGTTGGCAAACTTGACCACAGAAGAAGGGAGCATGTGACAAGGTGTGAGGTAGTCAAGGGCTGTGGAGTCAAGCGGGAGGAACATGACAAAAGGCTCCAATTAATCTGTGTGGGCGTGGCAACTCAGTACTGCATAGGCGTGGCCCTCACCTGCTCTCTGCTGCTGCTCTCATGCTGCCGGGAACTCGGTGGGGAGCGGTTCCGGTCAGAGTACCGGGGTGACGGGGATCGGCGAGGAGTCGTAGAGTGGTCACGGGAGGGCGGGGGAGCGACGTGGGGTCGTTGGGGGGTGGCGGGGGGATGGAGAGCGACGTGAGGTCGTTGGGCGGTGGTGGGGGGATGGAGAGCGACGTGGGGTCGTTGGGGGGTGGCGGGGGGATGGAGAGCGACGTGAGGTCGTTGGGGGGTGGCGGGGGGATGGAGAGCGACGTGAGGTCGTTGGGGGGTGGCGGGGGGATGGAGAGCGACGTGAGGTCGTTGGGGGGTGGCGGGGGGATGGAGAGCGACGTGAGGTCGTTGGGCGGTGGTGGGGGGATGGAGAGCGACGTGGGGTCGTTGGGGGGTGGCGGGGGGATGGAGAGCGACGTGAGGTCGTTTGTCGGTGGCGGGGGGATGGAGAGCGACGTGACGTCGTTGTGCGGTGGCGGGGGGATGGAGAGCGGCGTGGGGGGGATGGAGAGCGGCGTGGAGAGCGGCGTGGGGTGGTTGGGTGGTGGCGGGGGGACGGGGAACGGCAGGGCCTGGAGCGAGAGCGGCCAGACGTATAGGGGGAGCGTCGGTGCAGGGACTTTGAGCGGTGCTCCGGTGAGGGCCTGGAGCGGGAGCGCCCGCGGGACCTGGAACGGGAGCGGCCGCGCCTGACCGGAGAACGGGAGCGGCCGCGCCTGACCGGAGAACGGGAGCGGCCGCGTCTGACCGGAGAACGGGAGCGGCCGCGCCTGACCGGAGAACGGGAGCGTGCGCGCCTGACCGGCGAACGGGAGCGGCCGCGCCTGACCGGAGAGCGGTGCGGCCTGGACGGCGAGCAGCCCCGGGACCAGCTCCGTGACCTGCTACGGGTCCTGTCGCAGCTCATTAAGGGTGGGATGTCCGGGGACTGGCCGCGCCGCATCGGGGTCCGGTACATGGCGAGCACCGGGTCACTAGCCGCGGCGAACGGGCTATTCGGGAAGGGAATGTACTCGACACCAAACTCTAATGTTGCAGCGCACGCATCTGACGCCGCTACGTCATCGGCGCTGCGCCCGTCATCTATCTACACCCATGCTGGTTGGTGCCTTCACATCCTACAGCAGCCATCTTACTACATCCGGCTACACTCATTCTGGGACAGCCATTGGTGGGAGTGTTTGGAAGACGCCGGGCGGACGTCTTGTGTGTCCATGGTGCTGGTTGCTAGGGAGTGTGACAGTTTAACCCAGAAGTTCCCAAACTGTGTGCCGTGGCTCCCTGGGGTGCCTCGGGAGTCGGGACACTTGCAGGCGTGCCCTGGGTTGGTGGTCCAGGACCAATTTAAATGATTCATGGTCAATATAATTGTCAAAACTAGTGCTGGTGGCTGCCAGTCATAAAATATGTGGCCAAACAGAAGCAAATCTTGTCCCTCACCACACAACTGATTCTAAGGATGATATATAAACGCGATCTACTTAATGTAATATTTCTTTCTAAATTTCTCTATAAGAAATTTTTGGTTTAGGGGTGCCGTGAGAAAATTCTGATATTCTATTGCGCCGTGATTCAAAAAAGTTTGGAAACCACTGGCTTAAACCTTAAGATTTAGGCACCTAGAAACATTAGTCAGTGCTGTTTCTAGACAATTTGGCTCCCAGTGCAAGCATCCAAAAAATGCGCTCCCCCCCCCCCCCCCCGACATTAAAACTTGCGCCGCCCCATACACATAAACCCAATTTTGCGCGTCTTGACATCGTTAAAATGGGCATGACTGCAGTAAAATAGGTGTGGCATTCCAGAAAAAAACCTTACACCCTACTTTTAAATTATCTGCTTGCTGCTAGGGTTTTCATGCACTGGGTGTCACTCTCGTTGCCAGGGGTTTCATGCACTGGGTGTCACGCTCGATGCCAGGGGTTTCACTCTCTGGGTGTCACACTCGTTGCCAGGGGTTTTACGCTCTGGGTGTCATGTTCGTTGGAGGGGTTTCATGTGCTGGGTGTCATGCGCGTTTCCAGGGGTTTCTCTGACGTCCTAGTGGATGCTGGGAACTCCGTAAGGACCATGGGGAATAGCGGGCTCCGAAGGAGGCTGGGCACTCTAGAAAGATTTATGACTACCTGGTGTGCACTGGCTCCTCCCACTATGACCCTCCTCCAAGCCTCAGTTAGATTTTGTGCCCGGCCGAGGTTGGATGCACACTAGGGGCTCTCCTGAGCCTTTAGAAAGAAAGTATAGAAATTAGGTTTCTCTGACGTCCTAGTGGATGCTGGGGACTCCGTAAGGACCATGGGGGAATAGCGGCTCCGCAGGAGACTGGGCACAAAAGTAAAGCTTTAGAACTACCTGGTGTGCACTGGCTCCTCCCCCTATGACCCTCCTCCAAGCCTCAGTTAGATTTTTGTGCCCGAACGAGAAGGGTGCACACTAGGTGGCTCTCCTGAGCTGCTTAGTGAAAAGTTTAGTTTTAGGTTTTTTATGTTCAGTGAGACCTGCTGGCAACAGGCTCACTGCATCGAGGGACTAAGGGGAGAAGAAGCGAACTCACCTGCGTGCAGAGTGGATTGGGCTTCTTAGGCTACTGGACATTAGCTCCAGAGGGACCGATCACAGGCCCAGCCATGGATAGGTCCCAGAGCCGCGCCGCCGGCCCCCTTACAGAGCCAGAAGACAGAAGAGGTCCGGAAAATCGGCGGCAGAAGACGTCCTGTCTTCAACAAGGTAGCGCACAGCACTGCAGCTGTGCGCCATTGCTCTCAGCACACTTCACACTCCGGTCACTGAGGGTGCAGGGCGCTGGGGGGGGGCGCTCTGAGACGCAATAAAAACACCTTGGATGGCAAAAAATGCATCACATATAGCTCCTGGGCTATATGGATGAATTTAACCCCTGCCAGAATACACAGAAAAACGGGAGATAAGGCCGCCGAGAAGGGGGCGGAGCCTATCTCCTCAGCACACTGGCGCCATTTTCCCTCACAGCTCCGTTGGAGGGAAGCTCCCTGGCTCTCCCCTGCAGTCACTACACTACAGAAAGGGTTAAAAAAGAGAGGGGGGCACTAATTACGCGCAGTATTAAAAATACAGTAGCTATAAGGGGAAAAACACTTATATAAGGTTATCCCTGTATATATATAGCGCTCTGGTGTGTGCTGGCAAACTCTCCCTCTGTCTCCCCAAAGGGCTAGTGGGGTCCTGTCCTCTATCAGAGCATTCCCTGTGTGTGTGCTGTGTGTCGGTACGTTTGTGTCGACATGTATGAGGAGAAAAATGATGTGGAGACGGAGCAGATTGCCTGTAATAGTGATGTCACCCCCTAGGGGGTCGACACCTGAGTGGATGAACTGTTGGAAGGAATTACGTGACAGTGTCAGCTCTGTATAAAAGACAGTGGTTGACATGAGACAGCCGGCTACTCAGCTTGTGCCTGTCCAGACGTCTCATAGGCCGTCAGGGGCTCTAAAGCGCCCGTTACCTCAGATGGCAGATATAGACGCCGACACGGATACTGACTCCAGTGTCGACGGTGAAGAGACAAATGTGACTTCCAGTAGGGCCACACGTTACATGATTGAGGCAATGAAAAATGTTTTACACATTTCTGATAATACGAGTACCACCAAAAAGGGGTATTATGTTCGGTGAGGAAAAACTACCTGTAGTTTTCCTGAATCTGAGAAATTAAACCTATAGAGCATTTAAAAGATGCATTTCTATATATGCGTGATGCACAGCGGAATATTTGCCGACTGGCATCAAGTCTAAGTGCGTTGTCCATTTCTGCCAGTAGAGGGTTATGGACACGACAGTGGTCAGGTGATGCGGATTCCAAACGGCATTTGGAAGAAGGGGAGGAGTTATTTGGGGTCGGTCTTTCAGACCTGGTGGCAACGGCAACAGCTGGGAAATCCACGTTTGTACCCCAGGTCGCCTCTCAACATAAGAAGACGCCGTATTATCAGGCGCAGTCCTTTCGTGGGCAAGCGGGCAAAAGGTTCCTCATTTCTGCCCCGTGACAGAGGGAGAGGAAAAAGGCTGCAGAAATCAGCCAGTTCCCAGGAACAGAAGCCCTCTCCCGCCTCTGCCAAGCCCTCAGTATGACGCTGGGGCTTTATAAGCAGAATCAGGCACGGTGGGGGCCCGTATCAATGAATTTCAGCGCGCAGTGGGCTCACTCGCAATTAGACCCCTGGATCCTTCAGGTGATATCTCAGGGGTACAAATTGGAATTCGAGACGTCTCCCCCTCGCCGTTTCCTAAAGTCGGCTTTACCGAGGTCTCCCTCTGACAGGGAGGCAGTTTTGGAAGCCATTCACAAGCTGTATTCCCAGCAGGTGATAATCAAGGTACCCCTCCTGCAACAGGGAACGGGGTATTATTCCACACTGTTGTGGTACCGAAGCCGGACGGCTCGGTGAGACCGATTCTAAATCTAAAATCTTGAACACTTACATACGGAGGTTCAAATTCAAGATTGAGTCACTCAGAGCAGTGATTGCGAACCTGGAAGAAGGGGACTACATGATGTCTCGGGACATCAAGGATGCTTACCTTCATGTCCCAATTTACCCTTCTCACCAAGGGTACCTCAGGTTTGTGGTACAGAACTGTCACTATCGGTTTCAGACACTGCCGTATGGATGGTCCACGGCACCCCGGGTCTTTACCAAGGTAATGGCCGAAATGATGATACTCTTTCGAAGAAAAGGAATTTTAGTTATCCCTTACTTAGACGATTCCCTGATAAGGGTAAGATCCAGGGAACAGTTGGAGGTCGGTGTAGCACTATCTCAGGTAGTGTTGCGGCAGCACGATTGGATTCTCAATATTCCAAAATCGCAGCTAATTCCGACGACTTGTCTTCTGTTCCTAGGGATGATCCTGGACACAGTCCAGAAAAAGGTGTTTCTCCCGGAGGAGAAAGTCAGGGAGTTATCCGAGCTAGTCGGGAACCTCCTATAATCGAGCCAAGTCTCAGTACATCAATGAAAGGGTTCTGGGAAAAATGGTGGCTTCCTACGAAGCAATCCCATTCGGCAGATTCCACGCAAGAACTTTCCAGTGGGACCTGCTGGACAAATGGTCCGGGTCGCATCTTCAGATGCATCAGCGGATAACCCTGTGTCAGGAATCGACTTACCAGGCTGACATCCGTCCGCCGCTGCGGACTCCGTCCTGGCTCCCTGCGGTCACCTGTCACCTATGCCCCTGCCATGGGACATCATCAAGGGCCTGGGAACACTCCTGAGATAGCGGGCATGTAGCGCGCCGCGTCCCTGCTAGGCCGCAGCGTGGGCGCCGCCATGACAGTCTGTAAACAGCCAGTACACTGCGGCCAATCCGGTGCTTGGCCGCACCCACTTTCCTTCACTCATCCAATCCCTGTGCACCATGGGGTACATAAGAGACTGCAGGATCAGTCTGCAGGCATCCTGGACTTTGTGTCATTCCTGCGACCCATGTGAAAGGATCTGTTCCTGTTCCTCCTGTGTTCCTGGTTCTCTGGTTAAGAACTTGTACTCCTGGTTACTCTGCACAGCTCCGTGGAACTTCAAGGCCCAGCAATACCTGCAACCTGCAACAAGGCTTCACACTCATCACCACCTTGTGTGCTTCAGCCTGCAGTTGAGACTGACTCCAGGTGTGTTTCATTCCTCCACCTGTGATACAGCTTGCTGCTGCCAGTGCCTCATCACCTGCACTGTGAAGTCAGACTCCTGCCTCTGCTCAGGTTTGCCATTCTACACCTTGCTGCCTAAGTTTCCTGTTTTAAAACCTGCACTGGTTTCCAAACCAGAACCATTTCACAAGCATTTGTTCTTCTGTTTATATATTACCGGTTATTATTTTCTCAAGTCATCTGTCATCCATTGCCATAGACTTTCAGTTATCATGCTGAGTGATTGACTTTATTCATCTGTTATTATTGTTTCTGCTACCATCCTGTTTAATATCATCTGCCAAATAAATACCATTGCGCTCATGCGCAGGAACGTTATCCAGCCTCCTCGTTTTCTCCCATCTACCTCCACTGACCCACTAGCGCCCCCTCCGGGGACACAGCCCAAACACAATCTGACAGTAAGTCCAGGATCCATGGACTCGGATGGTGGACGGAGTGTGGGGTCAGAGGCCTTGCAAAATCTGGTCTCCCGTCTGGATGGTCAAGAGGTTGCGCAGCAGCAGATGCTTCAATTCCTGCAAGGGATGTCCTCCCGATTAGATACACTACAGCAATCCCTGCCTAGTGTACTCTCTCCTACTGTTCCTGTTACTCCAGCACCTGCCAGTGCTGTGAGTTTTTCTATGCCGGCTGCATCAGCTCCAGTGTCACGTCTGCATCTGCCCGTGCCGAGCAAGTATGATGGCAGTCCTAAGTTATGTCGCGGGTTTCTCAATCAATGTGAAATACAGTTTGAGTTATTGCCACATAATTTCCCCACGCCAAGATCCAAGGTTGCCTACATCATCTCCTTACTCTCTGGATCTGCTCTGAGTTGGGTGTCTCCTCTGTGGGAACGTGCTGACCCTCTGATTAACAACTACACAGACTTCGTGTCAACCTTCAGACGGATCTTTGACGAGCCTGGTCGTGCGACATCAGCTTCGGCAGACCTGATCCAACTTCGTCAAGGTACCCGAAGCATGGGACAATATGTCATCCAGTTCCAGACGTTGGCTGCAGAGGTTCAGTGGAACAACCAAGCTCTGGTAGCAGCTTTCTGGCACGGACTCTCGGATCGGATCAAGGATGAATTGGCGACCCGTGACATTCCTGTTCAACTGTCTGATTTGACCTCCCTGTGCATTAAGTTGGACTCTCGCATCCGCGAACGCAATAATGAACGCGCTCGGAGTGAGCCACGCAGATCAAGGTTCATACCTTCTGTACAGTTCCAGTCTCCCTCTTCTGACGAGCCTATGCAGATAAATAGGTCCCGCCTAACTCCTGAAGAGCGGGCAAGAAGATTACGTGAGAGACTCTGCCTATACTGTGCTGCTGCGGGCCATCAGATTAACTCCTGCACGGTGCGTTCGGGAAACGCCAGATCCTGACTTGTAAGGGAGGAGTCAAGTTAGGATCTTTCAGTCAAGCTCCTTCTCAACAAGACCTCATCCTTCCAGTGATGCTAGAGACTCCAGTTGGGCTCCAGTCTGCGTCAGCATTAGTGGACTGCGGTGCTGCAGGAAACTTTATCACCCAAGCTGCGGTAAATAAATTTTGCCTATCTACCTGTGAACTTTCTTGTCCAGTTTACATTACTGCTGTGGATGGTAGTCGAATCTCCAAGGGGAACATTTCTCATCAAACTGTTCCAGTGGTTCTGGGAGTTGGATTTCTCCATTCTGAACTGATCAAGTTCCTGGTCATCCCTCAAGCCACCCAGGAGATTGTCTTGGGCATGCCCTGGCTCCAGCTACATAATCCACAGTTTGACTGGTCAACGTTGCAGCTTACCTCATGGGGTTCACATTGTCATCAATCCTGCTTAGCCCAAGTGTGTCCCATTAAGTCTACCGAAGTAAAGACACAGTCAAGTCTCCCAGCAGCTTATCAAGACTTCTCAGACGTCTTCTGTGAAAAGGCTGCTGATATCCTGCCGCCCCATAGGGAATGGGATTGTCCCATCGATCTCCTTCCTGGCAAGAAGCCACCTAGGGGGCGCACCTACCCGTTGTCTGTTCCTGAAACTGAGGCGATGAGTAATTACATCAGAGAGAATCTTCAGAAGGGATTCATCCGTCCGTCATCATCTCCCGCTGGTGCAGGTTTCTTCTTTGTTAAAAAGAAGGATGGAGGACTGCGTCCATGCATTGACTATCGGGGTCTCAATGACATTACTATCAAGAATAGTTATCCATTACCACTCATTACCGAATTATTCGACAGAGTTAAAGGAGCCCGCATCTTCACCAAGTTAGATCTCCGCGGTGCCTATAATCTCGTCAGAATCCGGAGTGGTGACGAGTGGAAGACAGCTTTCAACACTCGAGATGGCCATTATGAATACCTGGTAATGCCATTTGGGTTGAGTAATGCTCCAGCAGTGTTCCAACACTTTGTGAACGAAATCTTTCGTGATGTCCTGTATAAGTACCTCGTTGTTTACTTAGATGATATCCTTATCTTCTCCCAAGACCTTCCATCTCATCGTCTACAAGTTTGTGAAGTTCTCCGACGTCTTCGTGAGAACCGGCTCTACGGGAAACTATCTAAATGCACCTTTGAAGTTCCCTCTATACCCTTCCTGGGTTATATAATTTCCGGATCGGATCTTCAGATGGACCCGACAAAATTGGAAGCTATTGCCAATTGGTCCATTCCAAACTCTCTCAAGTCTATCCAGCGATTCCTGGGTTTCGCCAACTACTATAGAAAATTTATTCGAGGATTCTCCACTCTCATCGCTCCTATTACCAACCTAACTCGGAAAGGGGCAGACCATTCCAACTGGTCAGAAGAAGCCTTGGCAGCCTTCCAGAAGATCAAGCTAGCCTTTATGTCTGCTCCAGTGCTGTCTCAGCCAGATGTCAACAGACCTTTCGAGTTGGAGGTAGATGCCTCTACAGTTGGGGTTGGAGCTGTTCTCTCCCAGAAGGGATCCGATGGGAAAGTCCACCCTTGTGGATTTTATTCTCGAAAGTTTCTTCCTGCAGAAGCTAACTACTCCGTGGGAGATCAAGAACTACTGGCGATCAAGCTGGCTCTCGAGGAATGGAGATATCTCCTAGAAGGGGCCAAACATCCGTTTAATATCTACACGGATCATAAAAACCTGCTATATTTAAAGGCAGCTCAGTGCCTTAACCCTCGCCAGTCCAGGTGGGCTATGTTTTTCTCACGTTTTAATTTCAAGCTTCATTTCCGCCCAGGTTCGCAGAATGTGAAAGCCGACGCGTTATCCCGATCCATGGAATCTGAAGAAGGAACATCTGACTCAGTGCCACATTCCATCCTGAGTCCCGTGGTTTTCGCTGCATCTCAAGTCTCCCCAGCTCCTCCTCCTGGTAAGACTTTTGTTTCCCCAGATCTCCGTCCCAAGTTGCTATCTTGGGCCCATCAATCCAAGTTTACTGGTCATCCTGGGGTCCTGAAGACCTACAAGTTCCTTTCTGCTACATATTGGTGGCCAAAGATGAAAATGGACATCCAGGATTTCGTGGCATCCTGTCCTAAATGTGTGCAGCACAAGACTCCTCGTCAGTCTCCAGCAGGTCAGTTACAACCACTGTCTATCCCTAGTCGTCCTTGGTCACACCTGTCCATGGATTTTATCACCGACCTTCCTCCTTCTCAAGGACATAATACCATTTGGGTTGTAGTGGACAGATTCACCAAGATGGCTCATTTTGTTCCTCTCCAGGGTCTCCCTTCTGCCCCAAAACTTGCCCAAATCTTCCTACGGGAGATTTTCCGCTTACATGGTTTACCCTCTGAAATAATATCTGACCGGGGGGTACAGTTTGTAGCGAGGTTTTGGAGGGCCCTCTGTTCTGCCATGCAGGTCAAACTGAAGTTTTCATCTTCATACCATCCTCAGACGAATGGGCAGACAGAGAGGGTCAATCAAGAACTTGAGACTTTTTTAAGATTATATGTTTCATCTTCCCAGGATGACTGGTTCGATCTGCTCCCATGGGCCGAGTTTGCCCACAACTTTCGATACCATACTGCCACTGAAACGACACCATTCTTTGCAGTATATGGGCAACATCCCCGTGTACCTGATTTCCAAGAACTCCCTCATGTGGATGTTCCTGCTGCCACTACTGCTCTGACTCAGTTTTCATCTATTTGGAGAAAAATTCACGTTTCCCTCAAAAAGGCCTCCAGTCGGTACAAGGTCTTTGCCGACCGCAAGAGACGTGCGGTTCCCCATTTGAAACCTGGGGACAAGGTTTGGCTATCAACCCGTAACCTCCGTCTCACGGTCCCATCCATGAAGTTTGCACCACGCTTCATTGGTCCTTACCCTGTCGAAAGAGTCATCAACCCAGTGGCCTATAAATTAAAGTTACCATCTTCCCTTCGTATACCTAACGCTTTTCATATTTCTCTCCTCAGACCTCTAGTCCTAAACCGCTTTCAGAATACTCTTCCAGTAGGTCCCAAGGTTCGAACTCAGCGGGGCGTGGAATTCGAGATCAACAAAATTCTGGACTCCCGTTGTCGGTATGGACGTCTCCAGTACCTGGTTGATTGGTCCGGTTATGGCCCAGAGGAGAGAAGTTGGGTGAATTCGTCCGATGTCCATGCTCCTAGGTTGGTCCGTGTCTTCCACAGCACTCATCCCTCCAAATCACGTGGGTGTTCGGTGTCCACCCCTAAAGGAGGGGGTACTGTCAGGAATCGACTTACCAGGCTGACATCCGTCCGCCGCTGCGGACTCCGTCCTGGCTCCCTGCGGTCACCTGTCACCTATGCCCCTGCCATGGGACATCATCAAGGGCCTGGGAACACTCCTGAGATAGCGGGCATGTAGCGCGCCGCGTCCCTGCTAGGCCGCAGCGTGGGCGCCGCCATGACAGTCTGTAAACAGCCAGTACACTGCGGCCAATCCGGTGCTTGGCCGCACCCACTTTCCTTCACTCATCCAATCCCTGTGCACCATGGGGTACATAAGAGACTGCAGGATCAGTCTGCAGGCATCCTGGACTTTGTGTCATTCCTGCGACCCATGTGAAAGGATCTGTTCCTGTTCCTCCTGTGTTCCTGGTTCTCTGGTTAAGAACTTGTACTCCTGGTTACTCTGCACAGCTCCGTGGAACTTCAAGGCCCAGCAATACCTGCAACCTGCAACAAGGCTTCACACTCATCACCACCTTGTGTGCTTCAGCCTGCAGTTGAGACTGACTCCAGGTGTGTTTCATTCCTCCACCTGTGATACAGCTTGCTGCTGCCAGTGCCTCATCACCTGCACTGTGAAGTCAGACTCCTGCCTCTGCTCAGGTTTGCCATTCTACACCTTGCTGCCTAAGTTTCCTGTTTTAAAACCTGCACTGGTTTCCAAACCAGAACCATTTCACAAGCATTTGTTCTTCTGTTTATATATTACCGGTTATTATTTTCTCAAGTCATCTGTCATCCATTGCCATAGACTTTCAGTTATCATGCTGAGTGATTGACTTTATTCATCTGTTATTATTGTTTCTGCTACCATCCTGTTTAATATCATCTGCCAAATAAATACCATTGCGCTCATGCGCAGGAACGTTATCCAGCCTCCTCGTTTTCTCCCATCTACCTCCACTGACCCACTAGCGCCCCCTCCGGGGACACAGCCCAAACACAATCTGACACCCTGTCACCAAGCACAAGGGTGTCTCTCCTGTGGTGGTTGCAGAGTGCTCATCTTCTAGAGGGCCGCAGATTCGACATTCAGGACTGGGTCCTGGTGACCACGGATGCCAGCCTGCGAGGCTGGGGAGCAGTCACACAGGGAAGGAATTTCCAGAGCTTATGGTCAAGCCTGGAGACATCACTTCACATAAATATCCTGAAGCTAAGGGCCATTTACAATGCTCTAAGCTCAGCAAGACCTCTGCTTCAAGGTCACCCGGAGTTGATCCATTCGGACAACATCACGGCAGTCACCCACGTAAACAGACAGGGTGACACAAGAAGCAGGAGGGCAAGGCAGAAGCTGCAAGGATTCTTCGCTGGGCGGAAAATCATGTGATAGCACTGTCAGCAGTATTCATTCCGGGAGTGGACAACTGGGAAGCAGACTTCCTCAGCAGACACGACCCCCACCCGGGAGAGTGGGGACTTCACCCAGAAGTCTTCCACATGTTTATAAAACTCAACAAGTATTGCGCCAGGTCAAGGGACCCTCAGGCAATAGCTGTAGACGCTCTGGTAACACAGTGGGTGTACCAGTCAGTGTATGTGTTCCCTCCTCTGCCTCTCATACCCAAGGTACTGAGAATTATAAGATGGAGAGGAGTAAGCACTATATTCGTGACTCCGGATTGGCCAAGAAGGACTTGGTAACCGGAACTTCAAGAGATGCTCACGGAGGATCCGTGGCCTCTACCTTTAAGAAGGGACCTGCTCCAGCAAGGACCCTGTCTGTTCCAAGACTTACCGCGGCTGCGTTTGACGGCATGGCGGTTGAACGCCGGATCCTGAAGGAGAAAGGCATTCCGGATGAAGTCATTCCTATCCTGATCAAAGCCAGGAAAGATATAACCGCAAAACATTATCACCGCATTTGGCGAAAATATGTTGCGTGGTGCGCAGTAAGGCCCCGACGGAGGAATTTTCAACTAGGTCGATTCCTACATTTCCTGCAAACAGGAGTGTCTATGGGCCTGAAATGGGGGTCCATTAAGGTTCAAATTTCGGCCCTGTCAATTTTCTTCCAAAAAGAACTAGCTTCAGTCCCTGAAGTTCAGACGTTTGTGAAAGGGGTACTGTATATACAGCCTCCTTTTGTGCCTCCAGTGGCACCTTGGGATCTAAATGTAGTTTTTGGGTTCCAAAAGTCACATTGGTTTGAACCACTTAAATATGTGGAGTTAAAATATCTCACATGGAAAGTGGTCATGCTGTTGGCCCTGGCCTGGGCCAGGTGCGTGTCAGAATTGGCGGCTTTATCCTGTAAAAGCCCTCATCTGATTTTCCATTCGGACAGGGCGGAATTGAGGACTTGTCCTCAGTTTCTCCCTAAGGTGGTTTTCAGCGTTTCACCTGAATCAACCTATTGTGGTGCCTGCGGCTACTTGGGACTTGGAGGACTCCAAGTTGCTAGACGTTGTCAGGGCCCTGGAAATATAGAAAAACTGACTCGTTGTTTATTCTGTATGCACCCAACAAGCTGGGTGCTCCTGCTTCTAAGCAGACTATTGCTCGTTGGATTTGTAGTACAATTCAGCTTGCACATTCTGTGGCAGGCCTTGCCACAGCCAAAATCTGTAAAAGCCCATTCCACAAGGAAGGTGGGCTCATCTTGGGCGGCTGCCCGAGGGGTCTCGGCTTTACAACTTTGCCGAGCAGCTACTTGGTCAGGAGCAAATACGGTTGTAAAATTCTACAAATTTGATACCCTGGCTGAGGAGGACCTGGAGTTCTCTCATTTGGTGCTGCAGAGTCATCCGCACTCTCCCGCCCGTTTGGGAGCTTTGGTATAATCCCCATGGTCCTTACGGAGTCCCCAGCATCCACTAGGACGTCAGAGAAAATAAGAATTTACTTACCGATAATTCTATTTCTCGTAGTCCGTAGTGGATGCTGGGCGCCCATCCCAAGTGCGGATTGTCTGCAATACTGGTACATAGTTATTGTTACCAAAAAATCGGGTTATTGCTGTAGTGAGCCATCTTTTCTAGAGGCTCCTCTGTTATCATGCTGTTAACTGGGTTTAGATCACAAGTTATATGGTGTGATTGGTGTGGCTGGTATGAGTCTTACCCGGGATTCAAAATCCTTCCTTATTGTGTACGCTCGTCCGGGCACAGTATCCTAACTGAGGCTTGGAGGAGGGTCATAGGGGGAGGAGCCAGTGCACACCAGGTAGTTCTAAAGCTTTACTTTTGTGCCCAGTCTCCTGCGGAGCCGCTATTCCCCCATGGTCCTTACGGAGTCCCCAGCATCCACTACGGACTACGAGAAATAGAATTATCGGTAAGTAAATTCTTATTTTTTTATTTTCAGTGAGACCTGCTGGCAACAGGCTCACTGCAGCGAGGGACTAAGGGGAGAAGAAGCGAACCTGCCTGCTTGCAGCCAGCTTGGGCTTCTTAGGCTACTGGACACCATTAGCTCCAGAGGGATCGACCGCAGGCCCAGTCCTTGGTGTTCGGTCCCGGAGCCGCGCCGCCGTCCCCCTTACAGAGCCAGAAGCAAGAAGAGGTCTGGAAAATCGGCGGCAGAAGACATCAGTCTTCACCAAGGTAGCGCACAGCACTGCAGCTGTGCGCCATTGCTCCTCACACACACTTCACACTCCGGTCACTGAGGGTGCAGGGCGCTGGGGGGGGCGCCCTGAGAAGCAATAATAACACCTTGGCTGGCAAAAATACCACAATATATAGCCCCAGAGGCTATATATGTGGAAAATACCCCTGCCAGAATATAGAAAAAAGCGTGAGAATAGTCCGCGGAAAAGGGGCGGAGCTATCTCCCTTAGCACACTGGCGCCGTTTTCCCTCACAGCTCCGCTGGAAGGAAGCTCCCTGGCTCTCCCCTGCAGTCTACACTACAGAAAAGGGTAAAAAAAGAGAGGGGGGGGCACAAAATTTAGGCGCAGTATACATTATATAGAAAAAGCAGCTATAGGGGACATAACTCAGTTAGTCCCTACATTATATAGCGCTCTGGTGTGTGCTGGCATACTCTCACTCTGTCCCCCCAAAGGGCTTTTGTGGGTCCTGTCCTCTGTTAGAGCATTCCCTGTGTGTGTGCGGTGTGTCGGTACGGCTGTGTCGACATGTTTGATGAGGATAATGATGTGGAGACGGAGCAGATGCCTTTAGGAGGGATGTCACCCCCTGCGGGGCAGACACCTGAGTGGATGTGCTTATGGAAAGAAATGAGTGCACGTATAGACTCTTTACATAAGAAATTTGACGACATGCCAAATGTGGGACAGCCGGCTTCTCAGCTCGTGCCTATCCAGGCGTCTCAAAGGTCATCAGGGGCTCTGAAACGCCCGCTACCTCAGACCGCAGACGCAGATGTCGACACTGATACTGACACCAGTGTCGACGACGATGAGTCTAACCTGATGCCCACTAAGGCCATTCACTGCATGATTGAGGCAATGAAAGAGGTGTTACACATTTCTGATGTAAATACAGGTACCACTAAAAAGGGTATTATGTTTGGGGAGAAAAAACTACCCGTAGTTTTTCCCCCATCAGATGAATTAAATGAAGTGTGTGAAGAAGCGTGGGCTTTCCCTGATAAAAAATTGGTAATTCCTAAGAAGGTACTAATGGCGTTCCCTTTCCCGCCAGAGGATAGGTCACGTTGGGAAACACCTCCTAGGGTGGATAAAGCGCTCACACGTTTGTCTAAAAAGGTGGCACTACCGTCTCCGGATACGGCCGCCTTCAAGGAACCTGCTGATAGAAAGCAGGAGGCGATCCTGAAGTCTGTATACACACACTCAGGCATTAAACTTAGGCCAGCTATTGCGTCAGCATGGATGTGCAGTGCTGCCGCTGCCTGGTCAGATAAACTGTCAGAAAATATTGACACACTAGACAGAGACACGATTCTGCTAACCATAGACCATATCAAAGACTCAGTCTTATATATGAGAGATGCACAGAGGGAAATCTGCCGGCTGGCATCTAAAGTAAGTGCATTGTCCATTTCTGCTAGGAGAGGCTTATGGACTCGCCAGTGGACAGGAGATGCAGATTCTAAAAGGCACATGGAAGTTTTGCCTTATAAGGGTGAGGAATTATTTGGGGATGGTCTCTCGGACCTAGTTTCCACAGCAACGTCTGGGAAGTCAGCATTTTTACCCCATGTCCCCTCACAGCCTAAGAAGGCGCCATTTTATCAGGTCCAGTCCTTTCGGACCCAGAAAAACAAGCGTGGAAAAGGCAGGTCTTTTCTGTCCAGAGGCAGAGGTAGGGGAAAAAGGCTGCAACAAACAGCAGGTTCCCAGGAGCAAAAGTCCTCCCCCGCTTCTTCTTCCAAGTCCGCCGCATGACGGTGGGGCTCCACAGGCGGAGCCAGGTACGGTGGGGGGCCGCCTCAAGAATTTCAGCGATCAGTGGGCTCGCTCACAGGTAGATCCCTGGATCCTTCAAATAGTATCTCAGGGGTACAAACTGGAATTCGAGGCGTCTCCACCCCACCGGTTCCTAAAATCTGTCTTGCCGATTGCTCCCTCAGACAGGGAGGCGGTGCTAGCGGCAATTCACAAGCTGTATTCCCAGCAGGTGATAATCAAGGTACCCCTACTTCAACAAGGCCGGGGTTACTATTCCACACTATTTGTGGTGCCGAAACCGGACGGTTCGGTGAGACCCATTTTAAATTTGAAATCCTTGAACACATACATAAAAAAATTCAAGTTCAAGATGGAATCGCTCAGGGCGGTTATTGCAAGCCTGGACGAGGGGGATTACATGGTATCCCTGGACATCAAGGATGCTTACTTGCATGTCCCCATTTACCATCCTCACCAGGAGTACCTCAGATTTGTGGTACAGGATTGCCATTACCAATTCCAGACGCTGCCGTTTGGACTGTCCACGGCACCGAGGGTATTTACCAAGGTTATGGCGGAAATGATGATACTCCTTCGAAAAAAGGGAGTTTTAATTATCCCGTACTTGGACGATCTCCTAATAAAGGCGAGGTCCAAGGAACAGTTGTTGGTGGGAGTAGCACTATCTCAGGAAGTGCTGCACCAGCACGGCTGGATTCTGAATATCCCAAAGTCACAGCTGGTTCCGACGACACGTCTACTGTTCCTGGGGATGATTCTGGATACAGTCCAGAAAAAAGTGTTTCTCTCGGAGGAGAAAGCCAGGGAGTTGTCATCTCTAGTCAGAGACCTCCTGAAACCAAAACAGGTATCGGTGCATCACTGCACGCGGGTCCTGGGAAAGATGGTAGCTTCTTACGAAGCAATTCCCTTCGGCAGGTTCCATGCCACAATCTTTCAGTGGGACCTGTTGGACAAATGGTCCGGATCGCATCTTCAGATGCATCGCTTAATAACCCTGTCTCCAAGAACCAGGGTGTCTCTACTGTGGTGGCTGCAGAGTGCCCATCTTCTAGAGGGCCGCAGGTTCGGCATACAGGATTGGGTCCTGGTGACCACGGATGCCAGCCTTCGAGGCTGGGGGGCAGTCACACGGGGAAGAAACTTCCAAGGACTATGGTTGAGTCAAGAGACTTCCCTTCACATAAATATTCTGGAACTAACGGCCATTTACAATGCCCTAAGTCAAGCAAAATCCCTGCTCCTACACCAGCCGGTGCTGATCCAGTCAGACAACATCACGGCAGTCGCCCATGTAAATCGACAGGGCGGCACAAGAAGCAGGATGGCAATGGCAGAAGCCACAAGAATTCTCAGATGGGCGGAGAATCATGTACTAGCACTGTCAGCAGTGTTCATTCCGGGAGTGGACAACTGGGAAGCAGACTTCCTCAGCAGACACGACCTCCACCCGGGAGAGTGGGGACTTCATCCAGAAGTCTTACAGATGCTGGTAAACCGTTGGGAAAAACCACAGGTGGACATGATGGCGTCCCGCCTCAACAAAAAGTTAAAAAGATATTGCGCCAGGTCAAGGGACCCTCAGGCGATAGCTGTGGACGCTCTAGTGACACCGTGGGTGTACCAATCGGTTTATGTGTTCCCTCCTCTGCCTCTCATACCAAAGGTATTGAGAATAATAAGAAAGCGAGGAGTAAACACAATTCTCGTGGTTCCGGATTGGCCAAGACGAGCGTGGTACCCGGAACTTCAAGAGATGATCTCAGAGGACCCGTGGCCTCTGCCGCTCAGACAAGACCTGCTACAGCAGGGGCCCTGTCTGTTCCAAGACTTACCGCGGCTGCGTTTGACGGCATGGCGGTTGAACGCCGGATCCTGAAGGAAAAGGGCATTCCGGAAGAAGTCATTCCTACGCTTATTAAAGCCAGGAAAGATGTTACGGAAAATCATTATCACCGCATATGGCGGAAATATGTTGCATGGTGCGAGGCCGAAAAGGCCCCAACAGAGGAATTTCAACTAGGTCGATTTCTGCATTTCCTGCAAGCAGGAGTGAATATGGGCCTAAAACTAGGCTCCATTAAAGTACAGATCTCGGCTCTGTCGATTTTCTTTCAAAAATAACTAACTTCAGTACCTGAAGTTCAGACATTTGTGAAAGGAGTGCTGCATATTCAGCCCCCGTTTGTGCCTCCTGTGGCACCTTGGGATCTCAACGTGGTGTTGAGTTTCTTAAAATCACATTGGTTTGAGCCACTAAAAACCGTGGATCTGAAATATCTCACGTGGAAAGTGGTCATGTTATTGGCCTTGGCTTCAGCCAGGCGAGTGTCAGAATTGGCGGCTTTATCATGTAAAAGCCCTTATCTGATTTTCCATATGGATAGGGCAGAATTGAGGACTCGTCCCCAGTTTCTCCCTAAGGTGGTGTCAGCATTTCACCTGAACCAGCCTATTGTGGTGCCTGCGGCTACTTGGGGACTTGGAGGACTCCAAGTTGCTAGACGTTGTCAGGGCCCTGAAAATATATGTTTCCAGGACGGCTGGAGTCAGAAAATCTGACTCGCTGTTTATCCTGTATGCACCCAACAAGCTGGGTGCTCCTGCTTCTAAGCAGACTATTGCTCGCTGGATTTGTAGTACAATTCAGCTTGCACATTCTGTGGCAGGCCTGCCACAGCCAAAATCTGTAAATGCCCATTCCACAAGGAAGGTGGGCTCATCTTGGGCGGCTGCCCGAGGGGTCTCGGCTTTACAACTTTTCCGAGCAGCTACTTGGTCAGGGGTAAACACGTTTGCAAAATTCTACAAATTTGATACCCTGGCTGAGGAGGACCTGGAGTTCTCTCATTCGGTGCTGCAGAGTCATCCGCACTCTCCCGCCCGTTTGGGAGCTTTGGTATAATCCCCATGGTCCTTACGGAGTTCCCAGCATCCACTAGGACGTCAGAGAAAATAAGAATTTACTCACCGGTAATTCTATTTCTCTGACGTCCTAGTGGATGCTGGGGACTCCGTCAGGACCATGGGGATATAGCGGCTCCGCAGGAGACAGGGCACAATAATAAAAGCTTTAGGATCAGGTGGTGTGCACTGGCTCCTCCCCCTATGACCCTCCTCCAAGCCTCAGTTAGATTTTTGTGCCCGACGAGAAGGGTACAATCTAGGTGGCTCTCCTGAGCTGCTTAGAATAAAAGTTTAAGTTAGGTTTTTTATTTTCAGTGAGTCCTGCTGGCAACAGGCTCACTGCTACGAGGGACTTAGGGGAGAGAAGAAAACTCACCTGCGTGCAGGATGGATTTGCTTCTTAGGCTACTGGACACCATTAGCTCCAGAGGGAGTCGGAACACAGGTCTCACCCTGGGGTTCGTCCCGGAGCCGTGCCGCCGACCCCCCTTACAGATGCCGAAGTTGAAGAGGTCCAGAAACAGGCGGCAGAAGACTTTCAGTCTTCATAAGGTAGCGCACAGCACTGCAGCTGTGCGCCATTGTTGTCAGCACACTTCACCAACAGTCACCAACTGTCACTGAGGGTGCAGGGCGCTGGGGGGGGGCGCCCTGGGCAGCAATGTATAATACCTTTTTATGGCTAAAATACATCACATATAGCCCTTGAGGCTAAATGGAGGTATTTAACCCCTGCCAGATCTCACAAACTCCGGGAGAAGAGCCCGCCGAAAAGGGGGCGGGGCCTATTCTCCTCAGCACACGGCGCCATTTTCCTGCTCAGCTCTGCTGTGAGGAAGGCTCCCAGGCTCTCCCCTGCACTGCACTACAGAAACAGGGTTAAAACAGAGAGGGGGGCACTTATTTGGCGATATGATTACATATATAAAAATGCTATAAGGGAAAACACTTGTATAAGGGGTTGTCCCTGTATAATTATAGCGTTTTTGGTGTGTGCTGGCAAACTCTCCCTCTGTCTCCCCAAAGGGCTAGTGGGGTCCTGTCCTCTGTCAGAGCATTCCCTGTGTGTGTGCTGTGTGTCGGTACGTGTGTGTCGACATGTAGGAGGACGATGTTGGTGAGGAGGCGGAGCAAATTGCCTGTATTGGTGATGTCACTCTCTAGGGAGTCGACACTGGAATGGATGGCTTATTTAGGAATTACGTGATAATGTCAACACGCTGCAAGGTCGGTTGACGACATGAGACGGCCGGCAAACAAATTAGTACCTGTCCAGGCGTCTCAGACACCGTCAGGGGCTTGTAAAAACGCCCATTTACCTCAGTCGGTCGACACAGACACAGACACGGACACTGACTCCAGTGTCGACGGTGAAGAAACAAACGTATTTTCCTTTAGGGCCACACGTTTCATGTTAAGGGCAATGAAGGAGGTGTTACATATTTCTGATACTACAAGTACCACAAATAAGGGTATTATGTAGGGTGTGAATAAACTACTTGTAGTTTTTCCTGAATCAGATAAATTAAATGAAGTGTGTGATGATACGTGGGTTTCCTCCGATAGAAAATTATTGGCGGTATACCCTTTCCCGCCAGAAGTTAGGGCGAGTTGGGAAACACACCTTAGGGTGAATAAGGCGCTCACACGCTTATAAAAACAAGTGGCGTTACCGTCTCCAGATACGGCAGCCCTCAAGGAGCCAGCTGATAGGAAGCTGAAAAATATCCTAAAAGTATATACACATATACTGGTGTTATACTACGACCAGCAATCGCCTCAGCCTGGATGTGCAGCGCTGAGGGGGCTTGGTCGGATTTCCTGACTGAAAATATTGATACCCTTGACAGGGACAAGATTTTATTGACTATAGAGCATTTTAAGGATGCATTTCTATATATGCGAGATGCGCAGAGGGATATTTGCATTCTGGCATCAAGAGTAAATGTGATGTCCATATCTGCCAGACGACAGTGGTCAGGTGATGCAGATTCCAGACGGCACATGGAAGTATTGCCGTATAAAGGGGCGGTCCATCGGACCTGGTGGCCATGGCAACAGCTGAAAAATCCACCTTTTGTTACCCCAAGTCACATCTCAGCAGAAAAGGACACAGTCTTTTCAGTCTCAGTCCTTTCGTCCCCATAAGGGCAGGCGGGCAAAAGGGCCAGTCATATCTGCCCAGGGGTAGAGGAAAGGGAAGAAGACTGCAGCAGGCAGCCCATCACCAGGAACAGAAGCCCTCCACAGCTTCTGCCAAGTCCGCAGCATGACGCTGGGGCCGTACAAGCGGACTCAGGTGCGGTAGGGGGTCATCTCAAGAGTTTCAGCACGCAGTGGGCTCACTCACAAGTGGACTCCTGGATCCTACACGTAGTATCCCAGGTGTACATTGGAAATTCGAGACGTCTCCCCCTCACAAGTTCCTGAAGTCTGCTTTACCAACGTCTCCCTCCGACAGGGAGGCAGTATTGGGAACAATTCACAGGCTGTATTCCCAGCAGGTGATAATCAAAGTACCCCTTCTACAACAAGGGAAGGGGTATTATTCCACACTATATTGTGGTACTGAAGCCAGACGGCTAGGTGAGATCTGAAATATTTGAACACTTACATACAAGCGTTCAAATCAAGATGGAGTCACTCAGAGCAGTGATAGCGAACCAGGAAGAAGGGGACGATATGGTGTCACTGGATATCAGGGACGCTTACCTACATGTCCAAATTTGCCCTTCTCACCAAGGGTACCTCAGGTTCGTGGTACAGAACTGTCACTATCAGTTCAGACGCTGCCGTTTGGATTGTCCACGGCACCCCGGGTCTTTACCAAGGTAATGGCCGAAATGATGATTCTTCTTAAAAGAAATATGGACGCTTTCCTGATAAGGGCAAGGTCCAGAGAACAGTTGGAGGTCGGAGTAGCACTATCTTAAGTAGTTCTACGACAGCACGAGTGGATTCTAAATATTCCAAAATCGCATTTTTTTCCGACGACACGTCTATTGTTCCTAGGGATGATTCTGGTCACAGTCCAGAAAAGGATGTTTTCTCCCGGAGAAGAAAGCCAGGGAGTTATCCGAGCTAGTCAGGAACCTCCTAAAACCAGGAAAAGTATCAGTGCATCATTGCACAAGGATCCTGTGAAAAATGGTGGTTTCTTACAAAGCGATCCCATTCGGTAGATTTCACGCAAGAACCTTTCCGTGGGATCTGCTGGAAAAATGGTCCGGATCGCATCTTCAGATGCATCAGCGGATAACCCTGTCTCCAAGGACAAGGGTGTTTCTTCTGCGGTGGCTGCAGAGTGCTCATCTATGAAAGGGCCGCAGATTCGGCATTCAGGACTGGGTCCTGGTGACCACGGATGCCAGCCTGAGTGGCTGGGGAGCAGTCACACAAGGAAAAAATTTCCAGAGAGTGTGATCGAGTCTGGAGACTTCTCTCCACATAAATATACTGGAGCTAAGGGCAATTTACAATGCTCTAAGCTTAGCAAGACCTCTGCTTCAAGGTCAGCCGGTATTGATCCAGTGGGACAACATCACGGCAGTCGCCCACGTAAACAGACAGGGCGGCACAAGAAGCAGGAGGGAAATGGCAGAAACTGCAAGGATTCTTCGCTGGGCGAAAAATCATGTGATAACACTCTCAGCAGTGTTCATTCCGGGAGTGGAAAACTGGGAAGCAGACTTCCTCAGCAGGCATGACCTCCACCCGGGAGAGTGGGGACTTCATCGGGAAGTCTTCCACATGATTGTAAACCGTTGTGAAAAACCAAAGGTGGACATGATGGCGTCCCGCCTGAACAAAAAACTAGATATTGCGCCAGGTCAAGGGACCCTCAGGCAATAGCGGTGGACGCTCTGGTAACACTGTGGATGTACCAGTCAGAGTATGCGTTCCCTCCTATGCCTCTCATACAAAAAGTACTGAGAATCATAAGAGGGAGATGAGTAAGAATGATACTCGTGGTTCAGGATTGGCCAAGAAGGACTTGGTACCCGAAACTTCAAGAGATGTTCACGGAAGACCCGTGGCCTCTACCTTTAAGAAAGGACCTGCTCCAGCAGGGGCCTTGTCTGTTCCAAGACTTACCGCGGCCGCGTTTGACGGCATGGCGGTTGAACGCCGGATCCTGAAAGGGCATTCCAGATGAAGTCATCCCTACCCTGGTCGAAGACAGGAAGGATGTAACCGCAAAACATTTTCACCGCATTTGGCGAAGATATGTTGCGTGGTGTGAGGCCAAGAAGGCCCCTACAGAGGAATTCCAACTGGGTCGTTTCCTACATTTCCTGAAAACAGGACTGTCTATGGGCCTAAAATTAGGGTCCATTAAGGTTCAAATTTCGGCCCTGTCGAATTTCTTCCAGAAAGAACTGGCTTTAGTGCCTGACGTTCAGATGTTTGTAAAAGGGGTACTGCATATACAGCCTCCTTTTGTGCCCCAGTGGCACCTTGGGATCTCAATGTTGTTTTGAGTTTCCTAAAGTCACATTGGTTTGAACCACTCACCACTGTGGACTTAAAATATCTCACATGGAAGGTGACGATGCTATTAGCCCTGGCTTCAGCCAGGCGTGTGTCAGAATTGGCGGCTTTATCATATATAAAGCCCTTACTTAATTTTTCATTCTGACAGGGCAGAATTGAGGACTCGTCCTCAATTTCTCCTTAAGGTGTTTTCTGTTTTTCACATGAACCAACCTATTGTGGTACCTGCGGGTACTAGGGACTTGGAGGACTCCAAGTTACTTGACGTTGTCAGGGCCCTGAAAAATATGTTTCCAGGAAGGCTGGAGTCAGAAAATCTGACTCGCTGTTTAGCCTGTATGCACCCAACAAGATGGGTGCTCCTGCTTCTAAGCAGACGATTGCTCGCTGGATTTGTAATACAATTCAGTTTACACATTCTGTGGCAGGCCTGCCACAGCCAAAATCGGTAAAAGCCCATTCCAAAAGGAAGGGGGCTCATCTTGGGCGACTGCCCGAGGGGTCTCGGCTTTACAACTTTGCCGAGCAGTTACTTGGTCAGGGGAAAACACGTTTGCTAAATTCTACAAATTTGATACCCTGGCTGAGGAGGACATGGAGTTCTCTCATTCGGTGCTGCAGGGTCATCCGCACTCTCCCGCCCGTTTGGGAGCTTTGGTATAATCCCCATGGTCCTGACGGAGTCCCCAGCATCCACTAGGACGTCAGAGAAAATAAGATTTTACTTACCGATAAATCTATTTCTCGTAGTCCGTAGTGGATGCTGGGCGCCCATCCCAAGTGCGGATTGTCTGCAATACTTGTACATAGTTATTGTTACAAAAATCGGGTTATTCTTGTTGTGAGCCATCTTTTCAGAGGCTCCTTCGTTGTTATCATACTGTTAACTGGGTTCAGATCACAGGTTGTACGGTGTGATTGGTGTGGCTGGTATGAGTCTTACCCGGGATTCAATATCCTTCCTTATTATGCACGCTCGTCCGGGCACAGTATCCTAACTGAGGCTTGGAGGAGGGTCATAGGGGGAGGAGCCAGTGCACACCACCTGATCCTAAAGCTTTTATTATTGTGCCCTGTCTCCTGCGGAGCCGCTATATCCCCATGGTCCTGACGGAGTCCCCAGCATCCACTACGGACTACGAGAAATAGATTTATCGGTAAGTAAAATCTTATTTTCTCGTAGTCCGTAGTGGATGCTGGGCGCCCATCCCAAGTGCGGATTGTCTGCAATACTTGTAAATAGTTATTGCTAACTAAAGGGTTATTGTTGAGCCATCTGTTGAGAGGCTCAGTTGTTTTCATACTGTCAAACTGGATATAGTATCACGAGTTGTACGGTGTGATTGGTGTGGCTGGTATGAGTCTTACCCGGGATTCAAAATCCTTCCTTATTATGTCAGCTCGTCCGGGCACAGTGTCCTAACTGAGGCTTGGAGGAGGGTCATAGTGGGAGGAGCCAGTGCACACCAGGTAGTCATAAATCTTTCTAGAGTGCCCAGCCTCCTTCGGAGCCCGCTATTCCCCATGGTCCTTACGGAGTTCCCAGTATCCACTACGGACTACGAGAAATAGAATTACCTGTGAGTAAATTCTTATTTCTCTATCGTCCTAAGTGGATGCTGGGGTTCCTGAAAGGACCATGGGGAATAGCGGCTCCGCAGGAGACAGGGCACAAAAAAGTAAAGCTTTACTAGGTCAGGTGGTGTGCACTGGCTCCTCCCCCTATGACCCTCCTCCAGACTCCAGTTAGATTTTGTGCCCGAACGAGAAGGGTGCAATCTAGGTGGCTCTCCTAAAGAGCTGCTTAGAGAAAGTTTAGTTTAGGTTTTTTTCTTTACAGTGAGTCCTGCTGGCAACAGGATCACTGCAACGTGGGACTTAGGGGGAAAGTAGTAAACTCACCTGCATGCAGAGTGGATTTGCTGCTTGGCTACTGGACACCATTAGCTCCAGAGGGATCGAACACAGGCCCAGCCGTGGAGTCCGGTCCCGGAGCCGCGCCGCCGACCCCCTTGCAGATGCTGAAGCGTGAAGAGGTCCGGAAACCGGCGGCTGAAGACTCCTCAGTCTTCATAAGGTAGCGCACAGCACTGCAGCTGTGCGCCATTTTCCTCTCAGCACACTTCACTGGGCAGTCACTGAGGGTGCAGAGCGCTGGGGGGGGGCGCTCTGAGAGGCAAATATAAACCTTATACAAGGCTAAAAATACCTCACATATAGCCCATAGGGGCTATATGGAGATATTTAACCCCTGCCTGACTGGAAAAATAGCGGGAGAAGAACCCGCCGAAAAAGGGGCGGGGCCTATCTCCTCAGCACACGGCGCCATTTTCTGTCACAGCTCCGCTGGTCAGAACGGCTCCCAGGTCTCTCCCCTGCACTGCACTACAGAAACAGGGTAAAACAGAGAGGGGGGGCACATTAATGGCTATATATATATATATTAAAGCAGCTATAAGGGAGCACTTAATATAAGGATATCCCTTGTATATATAGCGTTTTGTGGTGTGTGCTGGCAGACTCTCCCTCTGTCTCCCCAAAAGGGCTAGTGGGTCCTGTCTTCATTAGAGCATTCCCTGTGAGTTTGCGGTGTGTGTCGGTACGTGGTGTCGACATGTATGAGGACGATATTGGTGTGGAGGCGGAGCAATTGCCAAATATGCAGATGTCACCCCCCAGGGGGTCGACACCAGAATGGATGCCTTTATTTGTGGAATTACGTGATGGTTTATCTTCCCTTAAACAGTCAGTTGAGGACATGAGGCGGCCGGACAATCAATTAATGCCTGTCCAGGCGCCTCAAACACCGTCAGGGGCTGTAAAACGCCCTTTGCCTCAGTCGGTCGACACAGACCCAGACACGGGCACTGATTCCAGTGACGACGGTAGAAATTCAAACGTATTTTCCAGTAGGGCCACACGTTATATGATTTTGGCAATGAAGGAGACGTTACATTTAGCTGATACTACAGATACCGTAAAACAGGGTATTATGTATGGTGTGAAAAAACTACAAACAGTTTTTCCTGAATCAGAAGAATTAAATGACGTGTGTGATGAAGCGTGGGTTGCTCCTGATAAAAAGTTGATAATTTCAAAAAAGTTATTGGCATTATACCCTTTCCCGCCAGAGGTTAGGGCGCGCTGGGAAACACCCCCTAAGGTGGACAAGGCGCTCACACGCTTATCCAAACAAGTGGCGTTACCCTCTCCTGAGACGGCCGCACTTAAGGATCCATCAGATAGAAAGATGGAAGTTATTCAAAAGAATATATACACACATGCAGGTGTTATACTACGACCAGCTATAGCAACTGCCTGGATGTGCAGTGCTGGAGTAGTTTGGTCAGAATCCCTGATTGAAAATATTGATACCCTAGATAGGGACAATGTTTTACTGTCGTTAGAACAAATAAAGGATGCATTTATCTATATGCGTGATGCACAGAGGGATATTTGCACACTGGCATCTCGGGTGAGTGCTATGTCCATTTCAGCCAGAAGAGCCTTATGGACACGACAGTGGACAGGCGATGCGGATTCAAAACGTCACATGGAGGTTTTGCCGTATAAAGGGGAGGAGTTATTTGGAGTTGGTCTATCAGACTTGGTGGCCACGGCTACTGCCGGGAAATCCACTTTTTTACCTCAAGTCACTCCCCAACAGAGAAAGGCACCGACCTTTCAACCGCAGCCTTTTCGCTCCTACAAAAATAAGAGAGCAAAGGGCTTGTCGTACCTGCCACGAGGCAGAGGAAGAGGGAAGAGACACCAACAGGCAGCTCCTTCCCAGGAACAGAAGCCCTCCCCGGCTCCTGCAAAAACCTCAGCATGACGCTGGGGCCTCTCAAGCGGACTCGGGGACAGTGGGGGGCCGTCTCAAAAATTACAGCGCGCAGTGGGCTCACTCGCAGGTAGACCCCTGGATCCTGCAGATAATATCTCAGGGGTACAGGTTGGAATTAGAGACGGATCCTCCTCATCGTTTCCTGAAGTCTGCCTTACCAACCGTCTCTTCCGAAAGGGAGAGGGTGTTGGAAGCCATTCACAAGCTGTACGCTCAGCAGGTGATAGTCAAAGTACCCCTATTACAACAAGGAAAGGGGTATTATTCCACTCTATTTGTGGTACCGAAGCCGGATGGCTCGGTAAGGCCTATTCTAAATCTGAAGTCCTTGAACCTCTACATAAAAAAGTTCAAGTTCAAGATGGAGTCACTCAGAGCAGTGATAGCGAACCTGGAAGAAGGGGACTTTATGGTATCCTTGGACATCAAGGATGCGTATCTACACGTTCCGATTTACCCCGCACACCAGGGGTACCTCAGGTTCATTGTTCAAAACTGTCACTATCAGTTTCAGACGCTGCCGTTCGGATTGTCCACGGCGCCTCGGGTCTTTACCAAGGTAATGGCCGAGATGATGATTCTTCTTCGAAGAAAAGGCGTATTAGTTATCCCATACTTGGACGATCTCCTAATAAGGGCAAGGTCCAGAGAACAGCTGGAGACAGCTTTAGCACTATCTCAAGAGGTGCTAAGACAACACGGGTGGATTCTGAATATTCCAAAATCCCATTTAATCCCGACAACTCGTCTGCTGTTCCTAGGAATGATTCTGGACACGGTTCAGAAAAAGGTTTTCCTTCCAGAGGAAAAAGCCAAGGAGTTATCCGATCTGGTCAGGAACCTCCTAAAACCAGGAAAAGTGTCAGTACATCAATGCACAAGAGTCCTGGGAAAAATGGTGGCTTCTTACGAAGCAATTCCATTCGGCAGATTCCATGCACGAATATTCCAAAGGGATCTGTTGGACAAATGGTCAGGGTCGCATCTGCAGATGCACCTGCGAATAACCCTGTCACCAAAGACAAGGGTGTCACTTCTGTGGTGGTTGCAGAAGGCTCACCTATTAGAAGGCCGCAGATTCGGCATTCAGGATTGGATCCTGGTGACCACGGACGCCAGCCTGAGAGGCTGGGGAGCAGTCACACAAGGAAGAAACTTCCAGGGAGTATGGACGAGTCTGGAAAAGTCTCTTCACATAAACATTCTGGAACTAAGAGCAATCTACAATGCTCTAAGCCAGGCGGAACTTCTCCTGCAAGGAAAGCCGGTGTTGATTCAGTCGGACAACATCACGGCGGTCGCCCATGTAAACAGGCAGGGCGGCACAAGAAGCAGGAGTGCAATGGCAGAAGCTGCCAAGATTCTTCGCTGGGCGGAGAATCACGTGATAGCACTGTCAGCAGTGTTCATCCCGGGCGTGGACAACTGGGAAGCAGACTTCCTCAGCAGACACGATCTTCATCCGGGAGAGTGGGGTCTACATCCAGAAGTCTTCAACATGTTAATAGACCGTTGGGAAAGACCAATTGTAGACATGATGGCGTCTCGCCTCAACAAGAAACTGGACAAATATTGCGCCAGGTCAAGAGATCCACAGGCAATAGCTGTGGACGCACTGGTAACTCCTTGGGTGTACCAGTCAGTGTATGTGTTTCCTCCTCTGCCGCTCATACCAAAGGTATTGAAGATCATACGGCAAAGAAGAGTAAGAACAATACTAGTGGTTCCGGATTGGCCGAGAAGGACTTGGTATCCGGAACTTCAAGAGATGCTCACGGACGAACCGTGGCCTCTACCTCTGAGAAGGGACCTGCTACAGCAGGGTCCCTGTCTTTTTCAAGACTTACCGCGGCTGCGTTTGACGGCATGGCGGTTGAACGCCAGATCCTAAAAGGGAAAGGCATTCCAGAAGAAGTCATTCCTACCTTGATTAAGGCACGGAAGGAAGTCACCGTGAAACATTATCACCGCATTTGGCGAAAATATGTAGCGTGGTGCGAGGATCGGAGGGTTCCGACGGAGGAATTCCAACTGGGTCGTTTCCTACATTTCCTGCAATCAGGATTATCTATGGGTCTCAAATTGGGATCCATTAAGGTTCAAATTTCGGCCCTGTCAATATTCTTCCAAAAAGAATTGGCCTCTGTCCCTGAGGTCCAGACTTTTGTCAAGGGAGTACTGCATATACAGCCTCCTGTGGTGCCTCCGGTGGCACCGTGGGATCTAAATGTAGTTTTAGATTTCCTCAAATCCCATTGGTTTGAACCATTGAAAAAGGTGGATTTGAAATATCTCACATTGAAAGTGACTATGTTACTAGCCCTGGCCTCTGCCAGGAGAGTATCTGAATTGGCGGCTTTATCTTATAAAAGTCCTTATCTAATCTTCCATTCGGATAGGGCAGAACTGCGGACTCGTCCGCATTTTCTCCCTAAAGTGGTATCAGCATTTCATCTGAACCAACCTATTGTGGTGCCTGCGGCCACTAGCGACTTGGAGGACTCCAAGTTGTTGGACGTTGTCAGAGCCTTAAAAATATACATTGCAAGGACGGCTGGAGTCAGAAAATCTGACTCGCTGTTTATATTGTATGCACCCAACAAGTTGGGCGCACCTGCTTCTAAGCAGTCGATTGCTCGTTGGATTTGTAACACAATTCAACTTGCACATTCTGTGGCAGGCCTGCCACAGCCTAAAACTGTAAAAGCCCACTCCACAAGGAAGGTGGGCTCATCTTGGGCGGCTGCCCGAGGGGTCTCGGCATTACAACTCTGCCGAGCAGCTACGTGGTCGGGGGAGAACACGTTTGTAAAATTTTACAAATTTGATACCCTGGCAAAGGAGGACCTGGAGTTCTCTCATTCGGTGCTGCAGAGTCATCCGCACTCTCCCGCCCGTTTGGGAGCTTTGGTATAATCCCCATGGTCCTTTCAGGAACCCCAGCATCCACTTAGGACGATAGAGAAAATAAGAATTTACTTACCGATAATTCTATTTCTCGGAGTCCGTAGTGGATGCTGGGCGCCCATCCCAAGTGCGGATTATCTGCAATACTTGTACATAGTTATTGTTAACTAATTCGGGTTATTGTTAAGGAGCCATCTTTAAGAGGCCCTTTCTGTTGTCATACTGTTAACTGGGTTTAGATCACAAGTTGTACGGTGTGATTGGTGTGGCTGGTATGAGTCTTACCCGGGATTCAAAATGCCTCCCTTATTGTGTATGCTCGTCCGGGCACAGTACCTAACTGGAGTCTGGAGGAGGGTCATAGGGGGAGGAGCCAGTGCACACCACCTGACCTAGTAAAGCTTTACTTTTTTGTGCCCTGTCTCCTGCGGAGCCGCTATTCCCCATGGTCCTTTCAGGAACCCCAGCATCCACTACGGACTCCGAGAAATAGAATTATCGGTAAGTAAATTCTTATTTTTCATGCTCTGACATCCATGCTCGTTACCATGGGGCTGTAAGTACATTAACTGGCGGGCGTAGATTTTCTGCTCCCTCTCCTCCCTAATACTACTCCGCTCGGGGGGTGGGGGCTTTGAGGAATGACGCGGTTGTGTCGCGACATCGTGACACAACCGCACCATTTGGCGAAACACTGCCTCCTTCCGAGTGGAGTAGTATGCTAGAGGGAGGAGGGGGAGCAGAAGTGGCCACAAAGTGCATCGCACGCTGCAAGAAGTGGCACTGAGCTTAATTATTACATTCCACATTTTTATCACGTCCTAGGGGATACTGGGAATCCAGTTAGTATCATGGGGTATAGACGGATCCACTAGGAGCCTTGGGCACGTTAAGAATTTGATAGTGTGCTCTGACTCCTCCCTCTATGCCCCTCCTACCAGACTAAGTTTAGAAAATGTGTCCGGAGGAGCCAGTCACGTCACATGGAAGCTCCTGAAGAGTTTTCTTTCTCATACGTCCTAGAGGATGCTGGGGTCATCATAGAACCATGGGGTATTGACGGGATCCGCAGGAGACATGGGCACTTTAAGACTTTGAAAGGGTGTGAACTGGCTCCTCCCTCTATGCCCCTTCTCCAGACTTCAGTTTTAGAATTGTGCCCAGTGAGACTGGACGCACTACAGGGAGCTCTACTGAGTTTCTCTGAAAAATACTTTTTGTTAGGTTTTTTCTGTTCAGGGAGGCTGCTGGCAACAGTCTCCCTGCTTTGTGGGACTTAGGGGAGCGGAGTATGACCCACGTCCAGTGAGTTCAAGGGCTCTGCTTCTGGCTAAAGGACACCATTAGCTCCTGAGGGTGCTGATCGCTAGGTACGCCTAGATGCTCACTGCCGAAGCCTGCCGTCATTCTCTGAGATACTGCACAGCATGCGGACGCTGCGCGCCAAGCTCCCACATATACACAGCACTACAGGGTGCAGGGAGCTGGGGGGGGGGCGCCCTGGGCAGCTAATATATCGTCAGTGGACACTGGCAAAAGAGGGACATTAGTGCCGAGGACTGTCCAAAACCCCCGCCAGTATAATCATAGAAGAAGCGGGACGGAAGCGCGCCATTAGGTGGGCGGAGCTTCGTCCTCAGCTCACTCGGCGCCATTTTCTCTCCATCAGGCTGCAGAGATGCTGGTCCTTCCTTCACACTGACAAGTATCAGGGTGCAAATCGGAAGGGGGACACTGGCTAATTTGGTGCAATATACCTTATATTTCTCTGACGTCCTAGTGGATGCTGGGAACTCCGTAAGGACCATGGGGAATAGCGGCTCCGCAGGAGACTGGGCACAAAAGTAAAGCTTTAGGACTACCTGGTGTGCACTGGCTCCTCCCCCTATGACCCTCCTCCAAGCCTCAGTTAGATTTTTGTGCCCGGCCGAGAAGGGTGCACACTAGGGGCTCTCCTGAGCTTCTTAGTGAAAGTTTAGTTTTAGGTTTTTTATTTTCAGTGAGACCTGCTGGCAACAGGCTCACTGCATCGAGGGACTAAGGGGAGAAGAAGCGAACCTGCCTGCTTGCAGCCAGCCTGGGCTTCTTGGCTACTGGACACCATTAGCTCCAGAGGGACCGAACACAGGCCCAGCCTCGGAGTCCGGTCCCAGAGCCGCGCCGCCGGCCCCCTTACAGAGCCAGAAGCAAGAAGAGGTCCGGAAAATTGGCGGCAGAAGACATCAGTCTTCACCAAGGTAGCGCACAGCACTGCAGCTGTGCGCCATTGCTCCTCATACACACCTCACACTGTGGTCACTGAGGGTGCAGGGCGCTGGGGGGGGGCGCCCTGAGCAGCAATAAAAACACCTTGGCTGGCAAACATACATCACATATAACCCCCAGGGCTATATGGATGTATTTTAACCCCTGCCAGAATCCATAAAAATGCGGGAGAAAAGTCTGTGAAAAAGGGGCGGAGCCTATCTCCTCAGCACACTGGCGCCATTTTCTCTCACAGCTCCGTTGGAGGGAAGCTCCCTGGCTCTCCCCTGCAGTTACTACACTACAGAAAGGGGTTAAAAAAGAGAGGGGGGCACTAATTAGGCGCAGTATTAATAAAACAGCAGCTATAAGGGGAAAAACACTTCTATAAGGTTATCCCTGTATATATATAGCGCTCTGGTGTGTGCTGGCATACTCTCCCTCTGTCTCCCCAAAGGGCTAGTGGGGTCCTGTCCTCTATCAGAGCATTCCCTGTGTGTGTGCTGTGTGTCGGTACGATTGTGTCGACATGTATGAGGAGGAAAATGGTGTGGAGGCGGAGCAATTGCCTGTAATGGAGATGTCACCCCCTAGGGAGTCGACACCTGAGTGGCTGAGCTTATGGAAGGAATTACGTGACAGTGTCAGCTCTTTACAAAAGATTGATGACATGAGCCAGCCGGCTACTCAGCCTGTGCCTGTCCAGGTGTCTCAAAAGCCATCAGGGGCTCTAAAACGCCCGTTACCTCAGATGGCAGATACAGACGCCGACACGGATACTGACTCCAGTGTCAACGATTAAGAGACGAATGTGACTTCCAGTAGGGCCACACGTTACATGATTGAGGCTATGGAAAATGTTTTACATATTTCTGATAATACCAGTACCACTAAAAAAGGGTATTATGTTGGGTGAGAAAAAACTGCCTGTAGTTTTTCCTGCATCTGAGGAATTAAATGAAGTGTGTGATGATGCGTGGGTTTCCCCCGATAAAAACTGTTAATTCCTAAAAAGTTATTAGCATCATACCCCTTCCCGCCAGAGGATAGGGCACGTTGGGAAACACCCCCTAGGGTGGATAAAGCGCTCACACGCTTGTCTAAACAGGTGGCACTACCGTCCCCGGATACGGCCGCCCTTAAGGAACCTGCTGACAGAAAGCAGGAAAATATCCTAAAAATGTATATACACTCACACGGGTGTGATACTGCGACCAGCAATCGCCTCAGCCTGGATGTGCAGTGCTGGGGTGGCTTGGTCGGATTCCCTGACTGACAATATTGATACCCTAGATAGGGACAGTATATTACTGACTATAGAGCATTTAAAAGATGCATTTCTATATATGCGTGATGCACAGAGGGATATTTGCCGACTGGCATCAAGAGTAAGTGCGCTGTCCATTTCTGCCAGAAGAGGGTTATGGACAAGACAGTGGTCAGGTGATGCTGATTCCAAAAGGCATATGGAAGTATCGCCTTATAAAAGGGAGGAGTTATTTGGGGTAGGTCTAACAGACCTGGTGGCCACGGCAACGGCTGGGAAATCCACATTTTTACCCCAGGTAGCCTCTCAACATAAGAAGACGCCGTATTATCAGGCGCAGTCCTTTAGGCCCCATAAGGGCAAGCGGGCAAAAGACTCCTCATTTCTGCCCCGTGGCAGAGGGAGAGGAAAAAGGCTGCAGCAGAAGCCATTCACAAGCTGTATTCCCAGCAGGTGATTATCAAGGTACCCCTCCTACAACAGGGAAAGGGGTATTATTCCACGCTGTTTGTGGTACCGAAGCCGGACGGCTCGGTGAGACTTATTTTAAATCTGAAATCCTTGAACACTTACATACAAAGGTTCAAATTCAAGATGGAGTCACTCAGAGCGGTGATTGCGAACCTGGAAGAAGGGGATTATATGGTGTCTCTGGACATCAAGGATGCTTATCTCCATGTCCCAATTTACCCTTCTCACCAAGGATACCTCAGGTTTGTGGTACAGAACTGTCACTATCAGTTTCAGACGCTGCCGTTTGGTTTGTCCACGGCACCCCGGGTCTTTACCAAAGTAATGGCCGAAATGATGATACTCCTTCGAAGGAAGGGAGTTTTAGTTATCCCTTACTTGGACGATCTCCTGATAAGGGCAAGATCCAGGGAACAGTTGGTAGTCGGGGTAGCACTATCTCAAGTAGTGTTGCGGCAGCACGGTTGGATTCTCAATATTCCAAAATCGCAGCTGATCCCGACGACACGTCTTCTATTCCTAGGGATGATCCTGGACACAGTCCAGAAAAAGGTGTTTCTCCCGGAGGAGAAAGCCAGGGAGTTATCCGAACTAGTCAGAAACCTCCTAAAACCAGGCCAAGTGTCAGTGCATCAGTGCACAAGGGTCCTGGGAAAAATGGTGGCTTCCTACGAAGCAATTCCATTCGGCAGATTCCACGCAAGAACTTTCCAGTGGGACCTGCTGGACAAATGGTCCGGATCGCATCTTCAGATGCATCAGCGGATAACCCTGTCACCAAAGACAAGGGTGTCTCTCCTGTGGTGGTTGCAGAGTGCTCATCTTCTAGAGGGCCGCAGATTCGGCATTCAGGACTGGGTCCTGGTGACCACGGATGCCAGCCTGCGAGGCTGGGGAGCAGTCACACAGGGAAGAAATTTCCAGGGCTTGTGGTCAAGCCTGGAGACATCACTTCACATAAATATTTTGGAGCTAAGGGCCATTTACAATGCCCTAAGCCAAGCAAGACCTCTGCTTCAAGGTCAGCCGGTGCTGATCCAGTCGGACAACATCACGGCAGTCGCCCACGTAAACAGACAGGGCGGCACAAGAAGCAGGAGGGCAATGGCAGAAGCTGCAAGGATTTTTCGCTGGGCGGAAAATCATGTGATAGCATTGTCAGCTGTGTTCATTCCGGGAGTGGACAACTGGGAAGCAGACTTCCTCAGCAGGCACGACCTCCACCCGGGAGAGTGGGGACTTCACCCAGAAGTCTTCCACATGATTGTAAACCGTTGGGAAAAACCAAAGGTGGACATGATGGCGTCCCGCCTAAACAAAAAATTGGACAGGTATTGCGCCAGGTCAAGGGACCCTCAGGCAATAGCTGTGGACGCTCTGGTAACACCGTGGGTGTACCAGTCAGTGTATGTGTTCCCTCCTCTTCCTCTCATACCAAAAGTACTGAGAATTATAAGACGGAGGGGAGTAAGAACTATACTCGTGGCTCCGGATTGGCCAAGAAGGACTTGGTACCCGGAACTTCAAGAGATGCTCACGGAGGACTCGTGGCCTCTACCTCTAAGAAGGGACCTGCTCCAGCAAGGACCCTGTCTATTCCAAGACTTACCGCGGCTGCGTTTGACGGCAGGGCGGTTGAACGCCGGATCCTGAAGGAAAAAGGCATTCCGGATGAAGTCATCCCTACCCTGATCAAGCCAGGAAGGATGTAACCGCAAAGCATTATCACCGCATTTGGCGAAAATATGTTGCGTGGTGCGAGGCCAGTAAGGCCCCGATGGAGGAATTTCAACTAGGTCGATTCCTGCATTTCCTGTAAACAGGAGTGTCTATGGGCCTAAAATTGGGGTCCATTAAGGTTCAAATTTTGGCCCTGTCAATTTTCTTCCAGAAAGAACTAGCTTCAGTTCCTGAAGTTCAGACGTTTGTAAAAGGGGTACTGCATATACAGCCTCCTTTTGTGCCTCCAGTGGCACCTTGGGATCTCAATGTAGTTTTGGGGTTCCTAAAGTCACATTGGTTTGAACCACTTGAATCTGTGGAGTTAAAATATCTCACATGGAAAGTGGTCATGTTGTTGGCCCTGGCCTCGGCCAGGCGCGTGTCAGAATTGGCGGGCTTTATCCTGTAAAAGCCCTTATCTGATCTTCCATTCAGACAGGGTGGAATTGAGGACTCGTCCTCATTTTCTCCCTAAGGTGGTTTCAGTGTTTCATCTGAACCAACCTATTGTGGTACCTGCGGCTACTAGTGACTTGGAGGACTCCAAGTTGTTGGACGTAGTCAGGGCCTTGAAAATATATGTTTCCAGGACGGCTGGAGTCAGAAAATCTGACTCGCTGTTTATCCTGTATGCACCCAACAAGCTGGGTGCTCCTGCTTCTAAGCAGACTATTGCTCGTTGGATTTGTAATACAGTTCAGCTTGCACATTCTGTGGCAGGCCTGCCACAGCCAAAATCTGTAAAAGCCCATTCCACAAGGAAGGTGGGCTCATCTTGGGCGGCTGCCCGAGGGGTCTCGGCTTTACAACTTTGCCGAGCAGCTACTTGGTCAGGGAAAAACACGTTTGCTAAATTCTACAAATTTGATACCCTGGCTGAGGAGGACCTGGAGTTCTCTCATTCGGTGCTGCAGAGTCATCCGCGCTCTCCCGCCCGTTTGGGAGCTTTGGTATAATCCCCATGGTCCTTACGGAGTTCCCAGCATCCACTAGGACGTCAGAGAAAATAAGAATTTACTTACCGATAATTCTATTTCTCGTAGTCCGTAGTGGATGCTGGGCGCCCATCCCAAGTGCGGATTGTCTGCAATACTTGTACATAGTTATTGTTAACTAAATCGGGTTATTGTTGTGAGCCATCTATCCAGAGGCTCCTCTGTTATCATGCTGTTAACTGGGTTCAGATCACAAGTTGTACGGTGTGATTGGTGTGGCTGGTATGAGTCTTACCCGGGATTCATAAATCCTTCCTTATTGTGTACGCTCGTCCGGGCACAGTATCCTAACTGAGGCTTGGAGGAGGGTCATAGTGGGAGGAGCCAGTGCACACCAGGTAGTCCTAAAGCTTTACTTTTGTGCCCAGTCTCCTGCGGAGCCGCTATTCCCCATGGTCCTTACGGAGTTCCCAGCATCCACTACGGACTACGAGAAATAGATTATCGGTAAGTAAATTCTTATTTAAAAGCGCTACAGGTCTAAGGCATTTATTTGGCGCTTCAGAACCGCTGATTGGGCGCTGGGGTGTGAGCTGGCAAATCTCTGTGTCTCTCTAACAGGCTTTACTGTGGGTCTGTCTCTGTCACATATAGGCCCGGTGTGTCTGTGGGTGTTTGGTGCACGTGTGTCGACATGTCTGAGGCTGAAGGCTCTTCCCAGGAGGAGGCTGTATTAGGGACACAAACGGCTGCGGGGGTGACCCTGTCGGCACCGCCAACGCCGGATTGGATAAATGTGTTGAACGCCTTGAATGCTAATGTGGCTCTTATTAGTAAGAGGCTAGATAATTCTGAGTCTCAGACCCAGGCATGGAAGAAATCTGTAGAAGATATGTTATTGCAAAGTCAGGTCCCCTCAGGGTCACAGAAACGAACGCTGGCCCAGTTAGCAGACACTGATAGCAACACGGACTCTGGTTCCAGTGTCGACTATTGCGATTCCAGATTAGATCCAAAATTGGCAAAGAGCATTCAGTACATGATTGTCGCGGTTAAAGAGGTGTTACATATCACTGAGGACCCGGCTGTCCCTGATAAAAGGGTCTGTATGTATAAGGAAAGGAAACCTGAGGTAACGTTTCCCCCCTCATGAACTGAACACGCTATTTGAAAAACTCTGGGAAGCTCCTAACAAAAAGTTTCAGATTCCCAAAAGAATTAAGGTAGCTTATCCATTTTCCTCGGCGGATAGGAAAAAGTGGGAGTCACCCCCCACCGTGGACAAGGCCCTGCCACGTTTGTCTAAAAAAGTGGCTCTCCCGTCACCTGACACGGGGCCCTTAAGGATCCTGCGGATCGTAAACAAAAAACTACGTTAAAATCCATTTATGCGACCACAGGTACGCTACTCAGACCTGTCATTGCGTCTGCGTGGGTAAGTAGTGCTATCGAAAAGTGGGCAGACAACTTGTCTTCTGAAATAGATACCCTAGATAGGGATAGCGTCCTCTTGACGCTGGGTTAGATCAAGGACGCTGCAGCATACCTTAAGGAAGCTGCAAGAGATATTGGTCTTTTGGGATCAAAGGCCAATGCCATGGCAGTCTCAGACGAGCGTTGTGTTTTCACCAATTGAATGCTGATGCTGATTCCAAGAAAAGTACGGAATCTCTACCATATAAAGGTAAGGCTTTATTTGGTGATGGCCTTGATGACATGGTATCTACAGCTACCGCGGGTAAGTCTTTTTTGCCTTATGTTCCCCCACAACAAAAGAAAACGCACCACTATCAGATACAGTCCTTTCGGCCCAATAAATACAGAAAGGGCCGAGGTTCTTCCTTCCTTGCTACTAGATGAAGGGGAAGAGGTAAACGTTCACCAGCCATGTCAAGCTCCCAGGAGCAGAAGTCCTCCCAGGCTTCTGCCACTTCCACCGCATGACGGGGCTCCTATGCGGGAGTCCGCACCGGTGGGGGCACATCTCAAACTCTTCAGTCAGTTTTGGTTTCGTTCGGACCTAGACCCATGGGTTTTACAAATAGTATCCCAAGGGTACAAGCTGGAGTTTCAAGACGTTCCCACTCGCCGTTTTTTCAAATTGGCCTTACCAGCTTCTCTTCCGGACAGGGAGGTAGTTTGCGACGCAATACAAACGTTGTGTCAAAATCAACTTATCATCAGGGTTCCCCGAGTCACAACAGGGAGAAGGCTTTTATTCGAGCCTGTTTGTGGTCCCGAAGCCGGACGGCTCGGTCATACCAATCCTAAACCTGAAATCCCTAAATTTGTACCTAAAGAGATTCAAATTCAAGATGGAGTCTCTAAGCGCAGTGGTCTCCAGTCTGGAGGAGGGGGATTTTATGGTGTCGGCGGACATAAAGGATACCTACTTACATGTTCACATTTATCCTCCGCATCAGGCTTACCTGAGATTGCAATTCAGGATTGTCATTACCAATTTCAAACGTTGCCGTTTGGTCTGTCCACGGCTCCGAGGATTTTCACCAAAGTGATGGTGGAGATGATGGTTTTCCTTCGCAAGCAAGGAGTCATGATTATCCCATACTTGGACGATCTTCTGACAAAGGGGTATATTTACTAAGCTCCCGATTTTGACCGAGATGCCGTTTTTTCTTCAAAGTGTCATCTCGGTTAATCTCGGTCATTTACTAAACACTAATCACGGCAGTGATGAGGGCATTCGTATTTTTTTGCTAGTTCAGGTAAAAAATTACGAATGAATACACCATCGGTCAAATTACGCCTGTTTAGATATGAATCTCGGTCATTTACTAAGAAGTGCAAAGCAAAAAAACACAAAACACTGCCGTGAAAAATTACAACTCGTAAAAAAGTCCTAAAAAAAAACAGACCTGCTTTTTTTTTCCGTGATTTGAGATGCATGCAGGGATCCATGAGATCCGTGCATGTATATCAGTGGGAAGGGGTGGGAAAGTGCTTATTTTTGCCAAAAAAATTGCGTGGGGTCCCCCCTCCTAAGCATAACCAGCCTCGGGCTCTTTGAGCCGATCCTGGTTGCAGAAATATGGGGAAAAAAATGACAGGGGTTCCCCCATATTTAAGCAACCAGCATCGGGCTCTGCGCCTGGTCCTGGTCCCAAAAATACGGGGGACAAAAAGAGTAGGGGTCCCCCGTATTTTTAAAACCAGCACCGGGCTCCACTAGCTGGACAGATAATGCCACAGCCGGGGGTCACTTTTATACAGTGCCCTGCGGCCGTGGCATCAAAAATCCAACTAGTCACCCCTGGCCGGGGTACTCTGGGGGAGTGGGGACCCCTTCAATCAAGGGGTCCCCCCCCCCAGCCACCCAAGGGCCAGGGGTGAAGCCCGAGGCTGTCCCCCCCCATCCAATGGGCTGCGGATGGGGAGGCTGATAGCCATTTGTGATAATGAAAAGATATTGTTTTTAGTAGCAGTACTACAAGTCCCAGCAAGCCTCCCCCGCATGCTGGTACTTGGAGAACCACAAGTACCAGCATGCGGCGGAAAAACGGGCCCGCTGGTACCTGTAGTACTACCACTAAAAAAATACCCAAAAAAACACAAGACACACACACCGTGAAAGTATAATTTTATTACATACATACACACATACATACATACTTACCTTATGTTCTCACGCAGGTCGGTCCTCTTCTCCAGTAGAATCCAAGGGCTACCTGTTGAAGAAATTCTACTCCCCAGATCCATGGGTCCAGGCTCCTCGGCAAATCCAGGGTTAATCCACGTACTTGAATAAATAAAAAAAAACGGTGTCCCGACCACGAACTGAAAGGGGACCCATGTTTGCACATGGGTCACCTTCCCACGAATGCCAGAAACCCACTTTGACTTCTGTCTAAGTGGGTTTCTTCAGCCAATCAGGGAGTGCCACGTTGTAGCACTCTCCTGATCAGCTGTGTGCTGCTGTCCTCACTGACAGGCGGCACACGGCAGTGTTACAATGTAGCGCCTATGCGCTCCATTGTAACCAATGCTGGGAACTTTCTGCTCAGCGGTGACGTCACTTTAGGTCAACCGCAGGGCAGAAAGTTCCCATCATTGGTTACAATGTAGCGCATAGGCGCTACATTGTAACACTGCCGCGTGCTGCCTGTCAGTGAGGACAGCAGCACACAGCTGATCAGGAGAGTGCTACAACGTGGCACTCCCTGATTGGCTGAAGAAACCCACTTAGACAGAAGTCAAAGTGGGTTTCTGGCATTCGTGGGAAGGTGACCCATGTGCAAACATGGGTCCCCTTTCAGTTCGTGGTCGGGACACCGTTTTTTTTTATTTATTCAAGTACGTGGATTAACCCTGGATTTGCCGAGGAGCCTGGACCCATGGATCTGGTGAGTAGAATTTCTTCAACAGGTAGCCCTTGGATTCTACTGGAGAAGAGGACCGACCTGCGTGAGAACATAAGGTAAGTATGTATGTATGTGTGTATGTATGTAATAAAATTATACTTTCACGGTGTGTGTGTCTTGTGTTTTTTTGGGTATTTTTTTAGTGGTAGTACTACAGGTACCAGCGGGCCCGTTTTTCCGCCGCATGCTGGTACTTGTGGTTCTCCAAGTACCAGCATGCGGGGGAGGCTTGCTGGGACTTGTAGTACTGCTACTAAAAACAATATCTTTTCATTATCACAAATGGCTATCAGCCTCCCCATCCGCAGCCCATTGGATGGGGGGGGACAGCCTCGGGCTTCACCCCTGGCCCTTGGGTGGCTGGGGGGGGGGACCCCTTGATTGAAGGGGTCCCCACTCCCCCAGGGTACCCCGGCCAGGGGTGACTAGTTGGATTTTTGATGCCACGGCCGCAGGGCACTGTATAAAAGTGACCCCCGGCTGTGGCATTATCTGTCCAGCTAGTGGAGCCCGGTGCTGGTTTTAAAAATACGGGGGACCCCTACTCTTTTTGTCCCCCGTATTTTTGGAACCAGGACCAGGCGCAGAGCCCGATGCTGGTTGCTTAAATATGGGGGAACCCCTGTCAATTTTTTCCCCATATTTCTGCAACCAGGATCGGCTCAAAGAGCCCGAGGCTGGTTATGCTTAGGAGGGGGGACCCCACGCATTTTTTTTTTGGATTTTACATTGTTTAATTAAAAAAAAAAAAAATAAGAACCCCAGCACGGATCACACAGATCCGGCCGAGATTGATTGTAAAAAAAAACGGCAGTGTTTTGCTAATCACTGCCGTAAAAATAGGTTAAAAAAAACGAATGACATCGACATCGGAAGCAAAGAAAAATACGAATACGACAGCTTAGTAAATCCATCGTAATCAATTCAAAAAGTTGCAGTTTTACACTGTCGATGTCATTCGTGATTGAACTTTGACCTATTTTCGGAAATTACGAATCTTAGTAAATATACCCCAAAGTCGAGATCCAGGGTCCAGTTGGTGGAAAAAGTTGCACTCTCCCTGACAGTTCTTCAGCAACATGGTTGGCTCCTAAACTTGCCAAAATCACAGTTGATTCCGATGACGCGGTTGTGGTTTTTGGGAATGATATTGGACACAGAACTACAGAGAGTCTTTCTTCCAGTGGAAAAGGCTCTGGAATTTCAGAGTCTGGTCAAACAAATTCTGAAGCCAGCAAGAGTGTCAATCCATCAATGCATTCGGTTGATGGGGAAGATGGTTGCGGCCTACGAGGCCATTCAGTTTGGAAGGTTCCATGTCAGAGTGTTCCAGTGGGACCTGTTAGACAAGTGGTCCGGGTCCCACCTACACATGCACCGGAGGATAATCCTGTCTTCCAAGACCAGGCTATCACTCCTGTGGTGGCTGCACAGCTCTCACCTCCTAGAGGGGCGCAGGTTCGGGATTCAGGACTGGATCCTAGTGACCACGGATGCAAGCCTCCGAGGCTGGGGGGTAGTCACAATGGGAGAAAACTTCCAAGGAAGATGGTCAAGTCAGGAAACTTGTCTCCACATAAATGTTCTGGAGTTAAGGGCCATTTACAACGGCCTTCTGCAAGCGGAACATCTTCTTCGAGATCTGCCTGTACTGATCCAGTCGGACACTGTAACAGCAGTAGCGTACATAAACTGTCAGGGTGGAACGAAAAGCAGAGCGGCAATGGCAGAAGCCACGAGGATTTTCCGCTGGGCGGAAAAGCATACAAGCGCTCTGTCAGTGATCTTCATTCCTGGAGTGGACAACTGGGAAGCAGACTTCCTCAGCAGACACGATCTCCATCCAGGAGAGTGGGGCCTCCACCAAGAAGTCTTTGCAGAGGTGACAAGTCGTTGGGGAGTTCCTCAAGTAGACATGATGGCATCTCGGCTCAACAAGATGCTTCAGAGATATTGTTCCAGGTCAAGGGACCCTCAAGCAATTGCAGTGGATGCACTGGTAACACCGTTTCAGTCGGTGTATGTATTCTCTCCACTTCCTCTCATTACAAATGTTCTAAAGATCATAAGAAGAACAAAGATCCGGGCGATCCTCATTGTCCCAGACTGGCCAAGGAGGGCTTGGTATACAGAGCTTCAGGAATTACTCATAGGAAATCTCTGGCCTCTTCCTCTGCGCGAGGATCTGTTACAACAGGGGCCGTGGGTGTATCAGGACTTACCGCGGCTACGTTTGACGGCATGGTGGTTGAGCGCAAAATCCTAGCCCGTAAGGGTATTCCCAGTGAATTCATTCCCACACTTATTCATTATTCAAAAGGGGTAACGTCTAAACATTACCACCGTATTTGGAGAAAATACGTGTGAATCCAAGGGGGCTCCTACAGAGGAGTTTCGGCTAGGACGTTTTCTCCATTTTCTATGAGCAGGTGTGGATGTGGGCCTAAAATTGGGCTCAATTAAGGTCCAGATTTTGGCCTTGTCCGTTTTCTTTGAGAAACAATTGGCCCCCCTTCCAGAAGTTCAGACTTTCGTGAAAGGCGTGTTGCACATCCATTTGTGCCTCCAGTGGCACCATGGGATCTTAATGTGGCGTTGCAATTCCTTCAATCACATTGGTTTGAACCTTTACGGAAGGTGGAGTTGAAATTCCTCACTTGGAAAGTGGTCATCCTTTTGGCCTTGGCTTCTGTAAGGCGGGTGTCTGAATTAGCGGCCTTGTCTCACAAGGGCCCTTATTTTATCTTCTATGAAGATAGAGCTGAATTGAGGACACGTCAACAATTTCTGCTGAAGGTGGTTTCCTCTTTCCACGTGAACCAACCTATTGTGGTGCCTGTGGCTACTGACGCTTTCGCTGAGTCAAAATTTCTGGATGTGGTCAGAGCTTTGAAGATTTATGTCGCCAGAACTTCTCAGATTAGGAAAACATAAGCTCTGTTTGTCCTGTATGCTCCCAGCAAGGTTGGGTGTCCTGCTTCCAAGCAGACCATTGCACGCTGGATCTGTAACACGATTCCGCAGGCTCATTCCATGGCTGGATTGCCGTTACCGGAATCGGTAAAAGCCCATTCTTCTAGAAAGGTGGGTTCATCCTTGGCGGCTGCCCGGGGGGGTCTCGGCATTGCAACTTTGCCGAGCAGCTACTTGGTCGGGGTCAAACACTTTTGCAAAGTTCTACAAGTTTGACACCTTGGCCAATGAAGACCTTAAGTTTGGTCAATCGGTGCTGCAGAGTCATCCGCACTCTCCCGCCCGTTCTAGAGCTTTGGTATAACCCCATGGTTCTATAATGACCCCAGCATCCTCTAGGATGTATGAGAAAATAGGATTTTAATACCTACCGGTAAATCCTTTTCTCTTAGTCCGTAGAGGATGCTGGGCGCCCGTCCCAGTGCGTACTGTATCTGCATTTATTAGTTGTCGTTACACACAGGTTGTGTTACGTTTATAGGGGGTAATTCCAAGTTGATCGCAGCAGGATGGGCAGATATAACATGTGTAGAGAGAGTTAGATTTGGGTGGTGCGTGTTCAAACTGAAATCTAAATTGCAGTGTAAAAATAAAGCAGCCAGTATTTACCCTGCAAAGAAACAAAATAACCCATCCACATTTAACTCTCTCTGCAAATGTTATATCTGCCACACCTGCAGTGCACATGGGCCCTCATTCCGAGTTGTTCGCTCGCAAGCTGCTTTTAGCAGCTTTGCACACGCTAAGCCGCCGCCTACTGGGAGTGAATCTTAGCTTCTTATAATTGCGAACGAAAGATTCTCAAAATTGCGATTACACACCTCTTAGCAGTTTCAGAGTAGCTCCAGACTTACTCGGCATCTGCGATCAGTTCAGTGCTTGTCGATCCTGGTTTGACGTCATAAACACACCCAGCGTTCGCCCAGACACTCCTCCGTTTCTCCAGCCACTCCCGCGTTTTTCCCAGAAACTGTAGCGTTTTTTCCCACACGCCCATAAAACGTCCTGTTTCCGCCCAGAAACACCCACTTCCTGTCAATCACACTCCGATCGCCTAAACGAAGAAAAAGCCGTGAGTAAAATACCTAACTGCATAGCAAATTTACTTGGCGCAGTCGCAGTGCGAACATTGCGCATGCGCATTAGCGACTAATCGCTCCGTTGCGAGAAAAAAATAACGAGCGAACAACTCGGAATGAGGGCCATGGTTTTGCCCAACTGCTAAAAAGTTTTCTGCTGCGATCAACTTGGAATTACCCCCATAGTCAGCCTGTTGCTGAAATTGTTCATGCCATTGGCTTGTGTTCTGTTGAATGCCACGTTGTGCGGCATGCTTGAGGTGTGAGCTGGTATGAATCTCACCTTAGTTTAACAATTAATCCTTTCCTTGAAATGTCCGTCTCCCTGGGCACAGTTCCTATAACTGGAGTCTGGAGGAGGGGCATAGAGGAAGGAGCCAGTTCACACCCTTTCAAAGTCTTAAAGTGCCCATGTCTCCTGCGGATCCCGCCTATACCCCATGGTTCTATGATGACCCCAACATCCTCTACGGACTAAGAGAAAAGGATTTACCGGTAGGTATTAAAATCCTTTTATTTTTATTTTCTCTGTTTGTTATTTTTAGGCAGGACTGGATGGCACCAGCCTGCCTGCTACGTGGGACTCAGGGGGGTGGGGTGGGGGAACGGCCCAACCTGTTGAAGTGTTAATGGTCCCGTTCCCCGGTGACAGGACGCTAGCTCCTGAGGGAACTATTCGCAAGCCCCACCGCGGCGAGCGTATATTCCCGAAGCACGTCGCCACCCCTAACAGAGCCAGAAGAAAGAAGAGTGGTGACTACTAAGCCGGCGTCCCGGTTAGCAAGTCACCGGCCATTATGGCGGCATGAGGATACGGAGATGCACGGCTTCTGAGCGGGACGGACTGCGTCTCCCTGTGTAAGGACCATACTTACCTACTTTTTTGCTGCTCTCTCCGGGAGAGAGCAGCCAGGTCCGTTCGGCAGGAGGGCGGGCTGGGATATGTATGCCGAGGGGGGCGGACCGGGGGCGTGGCGGAGGCGGGCCGGGGGCGTGACCATAGGGACCGTGACGTGTTAGCCCCGCCCCCCGCTGTGTAATGCCGCTATTATGGCATTATACAGCAGGGGGCGTGGCTACGATGACGCGAATCAACAAGAATTGCGTCATCGCCTGCCCGGACCGCCCACTTTACTCGCTAAGTGGGCGGCCGGGCTTTGGGGGACCCCTGTAATCGGGAGACTTGCCTGCCCTTCCGGGGGGCCGGGAGGGTCACCCGATTTTCGGGAGCCTCCCGGCCATTCCGGGAGAGTAGGCAAGTCTGGTAAGGACACAGACGCTGAACAGCAGACACAGTACCCAGACTGGCAACAAAGCCATAAAAGGAGTCTGTCTCCATTTTGGAGGTAATTCTGAGTTGATCGCAGCAGCAAGTTTGTTAGCAATTGGGCAAAATCATGTGCACTGCAGGGGGGGCAGATATAACATTTGCAGAGAGAGTTAGATTGGGGTGGGTTATTTTGTTTCTGTGCAGAGTAAATACTGGCTGCTTAATTTAAATTTAAATTTCAGTTGAACACACCCCTTCCAAATCTAACTCTCTCTGCAAATGTTATATCTGCCCCCCCCCCCCTGCAGTGCACATGGTTTTGCCCAATTGCTAACAAACTTGCTGCTGCGATCAACACAGAATTACCCCCTTTATTCACTCAGACACAAACAGCCAGTATAATAAAGTGCGGGAAGACCGCGCGCCATTGGTGGGGCAGGGCTTCACTATGAGCGGATCCAGCGACTCACCAGCACCATTTTCCCTCTGCAGCTGACACAGACACTGACTGACATGGTCGCGTAGCTTCTCCGGAGAGACTCCAGATTACCTCAGCGGTACCAGTGGGTCATAGCAGTGGGGGAAATTACTTTTCTGCTGCGTGGTACACTGGGCTCCACAAGGATTGGACAATGGGGTGTAGAGTAGGATCTTGATCCGAGGCTCCAACAGGCTCAAAGCTTTGACTGTTCTTAGAATGCACAGCGCCGCCTCCTCTATAACCCCGCCTCCCTGCACAGGAGCTCAGCTTTGTAAGTTGGTGCTGCAGTAAGCAGGCACTTAACAGAGGGGCTGCTCCAAGCAGCCCTAAGAAATGCTTTTTATGAGGTAAAAAGTGAAGACTTCAAGGGCAGCAGTGGTGGTAAATGTTTTGTGACATTCACTGCTGCAGATCCAGCTCTCCCCAGCGGTGCTGTACACTCCCGAGCCCTGGTTGCCGGGTACCTACAGTGGAGGCTCCGGTTTTCTTCACGTCAGACATACGCGGCAGGGGCTCTCCAGGATCGCGTGGCCGCACTTCGGGAGGTGGTAAGTGGGTCCCTCTTGCGGTACCCGGTCTTTATCGCGATCCGGCGCGGTCAGTGGGAGGCGGGACGCGCTCGCTGGCAGTGGACACTGTGGATACAGGCGATCCCACTAGATCACCAGGGCATGGGCGCAGGTCAGGTTTTCCCTCTAAACCAATTCTTATATCGCCCACAGTACCCGGTGGTTTTGCAAGCAGAGGGGATAAGGCTTAGACCTGAAGCCCCTCCCTCAGCCCCAGGGCGTCATTGCTAGCAAGTGTTCCCGCCCTGGAGCTGCATCTCTGTCTTTTCCACAATCCCTGTCAGTGTCTGCGGCGCCATTATCCCTCAGCTCACTGTTCCTGGGACTGCTTGGGCAAATCCTCCTATGTAAAGCCGCCTGGTTGTCAGTGCTGTGACTTTACATGACACTTAAGTATTCTACCGGCCTGTTTTAGTCAGTGTTAGTAAGAAAGAGTGCACTTAGTCAGGGTTTTATAGTACAATTACCCTGTGATATACATCCAGTTCTTACTGTGTACTGTTATATCTATTGTTATGTAGCTGTGTAAGCTAGTCCAGTGCAGTATTATTGTCAGTAATAACCTCTGCATTGTACAAACTGTGACTATCTGTGTGTACATTAGATAGCTGAGTGTTGTCCATTTCGTGTTTTTCACTCAACTTGCTATCCCTATATTCTATAACCTAAGGGGGCTTGGTGCGTCAGGTTTTATCTAATATAGAATTTTCACAAAGATATACTGTATTACGTATTTCTCTAACGTCCTAGTGGATGCTGGGGACTCCGAAAGGACCATGGGGAATAGCGGCTCCGCAGGAGACTGGGCACAAAAGTAAAAAGCTTTAGGACTACCTGGTGTGCACTGGCTCCTCCCCCTATGACCCTCCTCCAAGCCTCAGTTAAGATTTTGTGCCCGAACGAGAAGGGTGCAATCTAGGTGGCTCTCCTGAGCTGCTTAGAGTAAAAGTTTAAATAGGTTTTTTTATTTTCAGTGAGACCTGCTGGCAACAGGCTCACTGCATCGAGGGACTAAGGGGAGAAGAAGCGAACTCACCTGCGTGCAGAGTGGATTGGGCTTCTTAGGCTACTGGACATTAGCTCCAGAGGGACGATCACAGGCCCAGCCATGGATGGGTCCCGGAGCCGCGCCGCCGTCCCCCTTACAGAGCCAGAAGACTGAAGAGGTCCGGAAAATCGGCGGCAGAAGACGTCCTGTCTTCACTAAGGTAGCGCACAGCACCGCAGCTGTGCGCCATTGCTCTCAGCACACTTCACACTCCGGTCACTGAGGGTGCAGGGCGCTGGGGGGGGGCGCCCTGAGACGCAATAAAAACACCTTTTTGGCAAAAGATACATCACATATAGCTCCTGGGCTATATGGATGTATTTAATCCCTGCCAATTTTTACATAAAAAAGCGGGAGAAAGGCCGCCAAAAAAGGGGCGGAGCCTATCTCCTCAGCACACTGGCGCCATTTTTTCCTCACAGCTCCATTGGAGGAAGGCTCCCTGACTCTCCCCTGCAGTCCTGCACTACAGAAACAGGGTAAAACAAGAGAGGGGGGGCACTAAATTGGCATATAAATATATACAGCAGCTATATTAGGGAAAAACACTTATATAAGGTTATCCCTGTATATATATATATATATATATAGCGCTCTGGTGTGTGCTTGCAAACTCTCCCTCTGTCTCCCCAAAGGGCTAGTGGGGTCCTGTCCTCTATCAGAGCATTCCCTGTGTGTGTGCTGTGTGTCGGTACGTTGTGTCGACATGTATGAGGAGGAAAATGGTGTGGAGGCGGAGCAATTGCCTGTGTTAGGGATGTCACCCCCTAGGGAGTCGACACCTGACTGGATGGTCTTATGGAAAGAATTACGTGATAGTGTCAGCACTTTACAAAAGACTGTTGACGACATGAGACAGCCGGCAAATCAGTTAATACCTGTACAGGCGTCTCAAACACCATCAGGGGCTCTAAAGCGCCCGTTACCTCAGGTCGATACAGACACAGACACGGACACTGACTCCAGTGTCGACGGTGAGAAAACAAACGTATTTTCCAGTAGGGCCACACGTTACATGATCACGGCAATGAAGGAGGTTTTGAACATTTCTGATACTACAAGTACCACAAAAAAGGGTATTATGTGGGGTGTGAAAAAACTACCCGTAGTTTTTCCCGAATCAGATGAATTAAATGAGGTGTGTGATGAAACGTGGGTTTCCCCCGATAAAAAACTGCTAATTTCTAAAAAGTTATTGGCATTATACCCTTTCCCGCCAGAGGTTAGGGCGCGTTGGGAAACACCCCCTAGCGTAGATAAGGCGCTCACACGCTTATCAAAACAAGTGGCGTTACCGTCCCCTGATACGGCCGCCCTCAAGGAACCAGCTGATAGAAAGCTGGAAAATATCCTTAAAAGTATATACACACATACTGGTATTATACTGCAACCAGCAATCGCCTCAGCCTGGATGTGCAGTGCTGGGGTGGCTTGGTCGGATTCCCTGACTGAAAATATTGATACCCTGGACAGGGACAATATATTATTGACTATAGAGCATTTAAAGGATGCATTTCTATATATGCGAGATGCACAGAGGGATATTTGCACTCTGGCATCAAGAGTAAGTGCGATGTCCATTTCTGCCAGAAGAGGATTATGGACGCGACAGTGGTCAGGGGATGCGGATTCCAAACGGCATATGGAAGTATTGCCGTATAAAGGGGAGGAGTTATTTGGGGTCGGTCTATCGGACCTGGTTGCCACGGCAACGGCTGGAAAATCCACCTTTTTACCCCAAGTCACCTCGCAGCAGAAAAAGATACCGTCTTTTCAGGCTCAGTCCTTTCGTCCCCATAAGGGCAAGCGGGCAAAAGGCCACTCATATCTGCCCCGGGGCAGAGGAAGGGGAAAAAGACTGCAGCAGACAGCCTCTTCCCACGAACAGAAGCCCTCCCCCGCTTCTTCCAAGTCCTCAGCATGACGCTGGGGCCTTACAAGCGGACTCAGGCACGGTGGGGGCCCGTCTCAAGAATTTCAGCGCGCAGTGGGCTCACTCGCAAGTGGACCCCTGGATCCTGCAGGTAGTATCTCAGGGGTACAAATTGGAATTCGAGACGTCTCCCCCTCGCCGGTTCCTGATGTCTGCTTTACCAACGTCTCCCCCCGACAGGGAGGCGGTATTGGAAGCCATTCACAAGCTGTATTCCCAGCAGGTGATAATCAAGGTACCCCTCCTACAACAGGGAAAGGGGTATTATTCCACGCTGTTTGTGGTACCGAAGCCGGACGGCTCGGTGAGACCCATTTTAAATCTGAAATCCTTGAACACTTACATAAAAAGGTTCAAGTTCAAGATGGAGTCACTCAGAGCAGTGATAGCGAACCTGGAAGAAGGGGACTATATGGTGTCTCTGGACATCAAGGATGCTTACCTCCATGTCCCAATTTGCCCTTCTCACCAAGGGTACCTCAGGTTTGTGGTACAGAACTGTCACTATCAGTTTCAGACGCTGCCGTTTGGATTGTCCACGGCACCCCGGGTCTTTACCAAGGTAATGGCCGAAATGATGATTCTTCTTCGAAGAAAAGGCGTCTTAATTATCCCTTACTTGGACGATCTCCTGATAAGGGCAAGGTCCAGAGAACAGTTAGAGGTCGGAGTAGCACTATCTCAAGTAGTACTACGACAGCACGGATGGATTCTAAATATTCCAAAATCGCAGCTGATTCCGACGACACGTCTGCTGTTCCTAGGGATGATTCTGGACACAGTACAGAAAAAGGTGTTCTCCCGGAGGAGAAGGCCAAGGAGTTATCCGACCTAGTCAGGAACCTCCTAAGACCAGGCCAAGTGTCAGTACATCAATGCACAAGGGTCCTGGGAAAGATGGTGGCTTCTTACGAAGCGATTCCATTCGGCAGATTCCACGCAAGAACTTTTCAGTGGGATCTGCTGGACAAATGGTCCGGATCGCATCTTCAAATGCATCAGCGGATAACCCTGTCTCCAAGGACAAGGGTGTCTCTCCTGTGGTGGTTACAGAGTGCTCATCTCCTAGAGGGCCGCAGATTCTGCATTCAGGATTGGGTCCTGGTGACCACGGATGCCAGCCTGAGAGGCTGGGGAGCAGTCACACAGGGAAGAAATTTCCAGGGCTTGTGGTCAAGCATGGAAACGTCACTTCACATAAATATCCTGGAACTAAGGGCCATTTACAATGCCCTAAGTCCGGCAAGACCTCTGCTTCAGGGTCAGCCGGTGTTGATCCAGTCAGACAACATCACGGCAGTCGCCCACGTAAACAGACAGGGCGGCACAAGAAGCAGGAGGGCAATGATGGAAGTGGCAAGGATTCTTCGCTGGGCGGAGAATCATGTGATAGCACTGTCAGCAGTGTTCATTCCGGGAGTGGACAACTGGGAAGCAGACTTCCTCAGCAGACACGATCTTCACCCGGGGGAGTGGGGACTTCACCCAGAAGTCTTCCACATGATTGTGAACCGTTGGGAAAAACCAAAGGTGGACATGATGGCGTCCCGCCTCAACAAAAAACTGGACAGATATTGCGCCAGGTCAAGGGACCCTCAGGCAATAGCTGTGGACGCTCTGGTAACACCGTGGGTGTACCAGTCAGTGTATGTGTTCCCTCCTCTTCCTCTCATACCAAAAGTACTGAGAATCATAAGAAGGAGAGGAGTAAAGACTATACTCATGGCTCCGGATTGGCCAAGAAGGACTTGGTACCCGGAAATTCAAGAGATGCTCACGGAAGACCCGTGGCCTCTACCTCTAAGAAAGGACCTGCTCCAGCAGGGACCATGTCTGTTCCAAGACTTACCGCGGCTGCGTTTGACGGCATGGCGGTTGAACGCCGGATCCTGAAGGAAAAAGGCATTCCGGATGAAGTCATCCCTACCCTGATCAAAGCCAGGAAGGATGTAACCGTACAACATTATCACCGTATTTGGCGTAAATATGTTGCGTGGTGCGAGGCCAGGAAGGCCCCTACAGAGGAATTTCAACTGGGTCGTTTCCTGCATTTCCTGCAAACAGGACTGTCTATGGGCCTCAAATTGGGGTCCATTAAGGTTCAAATTTCGGCCCTGTCTATATTCTTCCAAAAAGAACTGGCTTCTGTTCCTGAAGTTCAGACGTTTGTCAAGGGAGTACTGCATATACAGCCTCCTTTTGTGCCTCCAGTGGCACCTTGGGATCTCAATGTAGTTTTGGGATTCCTAAAATCACATTGGTTTGAACCACTCACCACTGTGGACTTAAAATATCTCACATGGAAAGTGATAATGCTGTTAGCCCTGGCTTCAGCCAGGCGTGTCTCAGAATTGGCGGCTTTATCCTATAAAAGCCCTTACCTAATTTTTCATACGGACAGGGCAGAATTGAGGACTCGTCCTCAATTTCTCCCTAAGGTGGTTTCAGCTTTTCACTTAAACCAGCCTATTGTGGTGCCTGCGGCTACTAGGGACTTGGAGGATTCCAAGTTGCTGGACGTAGTCAGGGCCCTGAAAATATATGTTTCCAGGACGGCTGGAGTCAGAAAATCTGATTCGCTGTTTATCCTGTATGCACCCAACAAGCTGGGTGCTCCTGCTTCTAAGCAGACGATTGCTCGTTGGATTTGTAGTACAATTCAGCTTGCACATTCTGTGGCAGGCCTGCCACAGCCAAAATCTGTAAAAGCCCATTCCACACGGAAAGTGGGCTCATCTTGGGCGGCTGCCCGAGGGGTCTCGGCTTTACAACTTTGCCGAGCAGCTACTTGGTCAGGGGCAAACACGTTTGCTAAATTCTACAAATTTGATACCCTGGCTGAGGAGGACCTGGAGTTCTCTCATTCGGTGCTGCAGAGTCATCCGCACTCTCCCGCCCGTTTGGGAGCTTTGGTATAATCCCCATGGTCCTTTCGGAGTCCCCAGCATCCACTAGGACGTTAGAGAAAATAAGAATTTACTTACCGATAATTCTATTTCTCATAGTCCGTAGTGGATGCTGGGCGCCCATCCCAAGTGCGGATTGTCTGCATTACTTGTACATAGTTATTGTTACAAAAATCGGGTTATTGTTGTTGTGAGCCATCTTTTCAGAGGCTCCTTCTGTTATCATGCTGTTAACTGGGTTCAGATCACAAGTTGTACGGTGTGATTGGTGTGGCTGGTATGAGTCTTACCCGGGATTCAAAATCCTTCCTTATTGTGTACGCTCGTCCGGGCACAGTATCCTAACTGAGGCTTGGAGGAGGGTCATAGTGGGAGGAGCCAGTGCACACCAGGTAGTCCTAAAGCTTTTTACTTTTGTGCCCAGTCTCCTGCGGAGCCGCTATTCCCCATGGTCCTTTCGGAGTCCCCAGCATCCACTACGGACTATGAGAAATAGAATTATCGGTAAGTAAATTCTTATTTTCTCTAACGTCCTAAGTGGATGCTGGGGACTCCGTAAGGACCATGGGGAATAGCGGCTCCGCAGGAGACTGGGCACATCTAAAGAAAGCTTTAGGACTATCTGGTGTGCACTGGCTCCTCCCCCTATGACCCTCCTCCAAGCCTCAGTTAGATCTCTGTGCCCGAACGAGAAGGGTGCACACTAGGGGCTCTCCTGAGCTTCTTAGTGAAAGTTTTAGTTTAGGTTTTTTATTTTCAGTGAGACCTGCTGGCAACAGGCTCACTGCATCGAGGGACTAAGGGGAGAAGAAGCGAACTCACCTGCGTGCAGAGTGGATTGGGCTTCTTAGGCTACTGGACATTAGCTCCAGAGGGACGATCACAGGCCCAGCTTGGATGGGTCCCAGAGCCGCGCCGCCGGCCCCCTTACAGAGCCAGAAGGCAGAAGAGGTCCGGAAAATCGGCGGCAGAAGACGTCCTGTCTTCAACAAGGTAGCGCACAGCACTGCAGCTGTGCGCCATTGCTCTCAGCACACTTCACACTTCGGTCACTGAGGGTGCAGGGCGCTGGGGGGGGGCGCCCTGAGACGCAATAAAAACACCTTGGATGGCAAAAAATGCATCACATATAGCTCCTGGGCTATATGGATGCATTTAACCCCTGCCAGAATACATAGAAAAACGGGAGATAAGGCCGCCGATAAGGGGGCGGAGCCTATCTCCTCAGCACACTGGCGCCATTTTCCCTCACAGCTCCGTTGGAGGGAAGCTCCCTGGCTCTCCCCTGCAGTCACTACACTACAGAAAGGGTTAAAAAAGAGAGGGGGGCACTAATTAGGCGCAGTATTAACTATACAGCAGCTATAAGGGGAAAAACACTTATATAAGGTTATCCCTGTATATATATATAGCGCTCTGGTGTGTGCTGGCAAACTCTCCCTCTGTCTCCCCAAAGGGCTAGTGGGGTCCTGTCCTCTATCAGAGCATTCCCTGTGTGTGTGCTGTATGTCGGTACTTTTGTGTCGACATGTATGAGGAGAAAAATGATGTGGAGACGGAGCAGATTGCCTGTAATAGTGATGTCACCCCCTAGGGGGTCGACACCTGAGTGGATGAACTGTTGGAAGGAATTACGTGACAGTGTCAGCTCTGTATAAAAGACAGTGGTTGACATGAGACAGCCGGCTACTCAGCTTGTGCCTGTCCAGACGTCTCATAGGCCGTCAGGGGCTCTAAAGCGCCCGTTACCTCAGATGGCAGATATAGACGCCGACACGGATACTGACTCCAGTGTCGACGGTGAAGAGACGAATGTGACTTCCAGTAGGGCCACACGTTACATGATTGAGGCAATGAAAAATGTTTTACATTTCTGATAATACGAGTACCACCCAAAAAAGGGGTATTATGTTCGGTGAGGAAAAACTACCTGTAGTTTTCCTGAATCTGAGAAATTAAATGAGGTGTGTGATGATGCGTGGGTTTCCCCCGATAACAACTGATAATTTCTAAAATGTTATTGGCATTATATCCTTTCCCGCCAGAGGTTAGGGTGCGTTGGGAAACACCCCCTAGGGTGGATAAAGCGCTCACACGCTTGTAAGGGCTCTACCTTCGCCTGAGATGGCCACCCTTAAGGATCCTGCTGATAGAAAGCAGGAGGGTATCCTAAAAGGTATTTACACACATACTGGTGTTATACTGCGACCAGCAATCGCCTCAGCCTGGATGTGCAGTGCTGGGTTGGCGTGGTCGGATTCCCTGACTGAAAATATTGATACCCTAGATAGGGACAGTATATTTTTGCCTATAGAGCATTTAAAAGATGCATTTCTATATATGCGTGATGCACAGCGGAATATTTGCCGACTGGCATCAAGTCTAAGCGCGTTGTCCATTTCTACCAGTAGAGGGTTATGGACACGTCAGTGGTCAGGTGATGCGTATTCCAAACGGCATTTGGAAGTATTGCTTTATTAAGGGGAGGAGTTATTTGGGGTCGGTCTTTCAGACCTGGTGGCCACGGCAACAGCTGGGAATTCCACGTTTGTACCCCAGGTCGCCTCTCAACATGAGAAGACGCCGTATTATCAGGCGCAGTCTTTTCGTGGACAAGCGGAAAAAAGGTTCCTCATTTCTGCCCCGTGACAGAGGGAGAGGAAAAAGGCTGCAGAAATCAGCCAGTTCCCAGGAACAGAAACCCTCTCCCGCCTCTGCCAAGCCCTCAGTATACGCTGGGGCTTTACAAGCAGAATCAGGCACGGTGGGGGGCCCGTCTCAATGAATTTCAGCGCGCAGTGGGCTCACTCGCAAGTAGACTCCTGGATCCTTCAGCTGATATCTCAGGGGTACAAATTAGAATTCGAGACGTCTCCCCCTCGCCGTTTCCTAAAGTCGGCTTTACCGATGTCTCCTTCTGACAGGGAGACAGTTTTGGAAGCCATTCACAAGCTGTATTCCTAGCAGGTGATGATCAAGATACCCCTCCTGCAACAGGGAACAGGGTATTATTCCACACTGTTGTGGTACCGAAGCCGGACGGCTCGGTGAGACCGATTCTAAATCTAAAATCTTTGAACACTTACATACAGAGGTTCAAATTCAAGATTGAGTCACTCAGAGCAGTGATTGCGAACCTGGAAGAAGGGGACTACATGATGTCTCGGGACATCAAGGATGCTTACCTTCTTGTCAAAATTTACCCTTCTCACCAAGGGTACCTCAGGTTTATGGTACAGAACTGTCACTATCAGTTCAGACGCTGCCGTATGGATGGTCCACGGCACCCCGGGTCTTTACCAAGGTAATGGCCGAAATGATGATATTCCTTCGAAGGAAGTGAATTTTAGTTATCCCTTACTTGGACAATTCCCTGATAAGGGTAAGATCAAGGGAACAGTTGGAGGTCGGTGTAGCACTATCTCAGGTAGTGTTGCGGCAGCACGATTGGATTCTCAATATTCCAAAAATCGCACCTGGTTCCGACGACGTGTCTTCTGTTCCTAGGGATGATCCTGGACACAGTCCAGAAAAAGGTGTTTCTCCCGGAGGAGAAAGCCAGGGAGTTATCCGAGCTAGTCAGGAACCTCCTAAAACCGAGCCAAGTCTCAGTGCATCAATGCACAAGGGTTCTGGGTAAAATGGTGGCTTCCTACGAAGCAATCCCATTCGGCAGATTCCACGCAAGAACTTTCCAGTGGGACCTGCTGGACAAATGGTCCGGGTCGCATCTTCAGATGCATCAGCGGATAACCCTGTCACCAAGGACAAGGGTGTTAGGATTCCCGTACTCCAGACCAGAGGAGATCTTATGGCAGAGGTCTGAGTACTGGAAAGATATACTGGTTGTGGGAGCAGGAGAGCCTAGTAACCCCTGGCGCCCTAACTCCGTTGTCTCGCCCGTGTTATCAGAAATCCTCTGCGAGACTATGGTTGCTTGAGCCCATGGCAGCCGCGTTCGAAGGGCGGATTATGTCTGCCCAACCCCGATGCCCCCTCAGGTCTAAATGGGAGACAAAGGGAAATCCGAGACAGGGTGATAACAAGGGGCCCTCTGACTAAGCAACCAGGCCAGGGGTTACAAGCTAACTAACTAAACCAAAAAGTATGTGCGGACTAGCCGCCAGGGAAAAGGACAACCAAAGATCCACTGATCCGTAACTCCTATCCAGCACCGCTGGATACCAGAGTGGATCAGGGGGAGCGGAATCCTCCGCAAAAGCTCCAGAACACAAAGATACAAAATAATAAACAGTAAGCGGTCAAGCCGCAACACACGGCTACGCCGCGACTCACGAACACCACAGGATGTTTAAAGGTGCTCGGTCAGACTCCAGGAACAGATGACAACTTCCGAGTACAGGATCACTGAGGACAGGAACAACCGGATTGAGCAGGACTGGAACTCTCTGTAACCGACACAGGCAAACAGGAAGCTATCACCGGCGTCTGTGAGAAGTCCAAAGGGTGCTTATAACTGTGAGCTCCCCAATCAGGAGCCAGACTGGGTAATCACAAGTAATGCCGTGCAGCTTGCATGCTGCACGGCCAGCACACCATTATACAATTAGAAAAGACCCAGCAACGGGGAACGCGGCCCGAACGTGGCGTCCCCGTTGCTAGGGTCTGAGCGGCTCCGTGCGCCCGGCGTCTAGCGTTGCCAGGGAGCCGGCGGCTGTACGCGCACGGCGTCCCTGGTTGCTAGGCGCCGGGCCGCACCGACGAGCGGACCCCGGCGCCTAACAGTACCCCCCCCTTGAGGAGGGGTCAAGGAACCCCTAAAGCCAGGTTTCCGAGGAAATTCTCGAAAAAATGCCCTCTTGAGCCTCGGGGCATGGAGATCCTTATCCAGGACCCAAGACCTTTCTTCTGGACCATAACCTCTCCAATGCACCAAAAAATAAAGCCGACCCCGGGACAACTTGGAATCGAGAACCTTCTCCACCAAGAACTCCTGCTGACCCTGTACAACTATTGGTGATCTCTCCTGAGATATCTTACGAGGAAATCTACTGGACGAAACATATGGTTTCAGTAATGAGCAATGGAAAGTATTTCCGATCCGTAAAGTTTTTGGTAAACGTAACCGGAAGGCAACTGGATTGACTTTTTTGATAATGTGAAATGGTCCAATAAATTTAGGACCCAATCTGGCTGAGGTTTGTCGAAGTTTAATGTTGCGAGTCGACAACCACACCCTATCTCCTACTTTAAAAGTGCACGGCCGCCGGAGCCTGTCAGAAAATCTCTTTTCCTGAAATGCCGCTTTTCTGAGAGCCAGGTGCACTTTTCTCCAAATGAGCCTAAGATGAGAGGTCAAGGTCAGTGAGGAAACAGAGGAATGTTGAAAAAAGGAATTAGCTCTGGGGTGAAAACCAAAAACTGCAAAAAATGGAGACACATTGGTGGAGGAATGACAGGCATTATTGTAAGCGAACTCCGCCAATGGAAGAAACTCAGACCAGTCATTTTGGAGTTTGGCCGAGTACAACCGCAAATATTGTTTTAGTGATTGGTTAACTCGCTCAGTCTGCCCGTTGGATTGGGGATGGTAGCCTGACGTTAAAGATAATTTCATCTTCAATGAGACACAAAAAGATTTCCAAAACTGTGCAATGAATTGTGGACCCCGATCGGAAACAATATCAGTGGGTAACCCATGGAGTCTGAAAACATGGCGGAGGAACAAGACTGCCAATCCCTGGGCAGATGGCAATCGGGGAAGAGCAATGAAATGGGCCATTTTACTAAAACGGTCCACTACCACCCATATGACTCGGCATCCGGCTGACAGAGGGAGGTCCACCACAAAATCCATGGAGATATGAGACCATGGCCTAAGAGGAACATTCAAGGGCATAAGCTGACCGATAGGCAAAGAACGGGGAACTTTATGCTGTGCACAGACCTGACATGAAAAAACAAACTCTTTAATGTCTTTGGAAAGACCAGGCCACCATACTGAGCGGGAGACTAATTCCAAAGTCTTAGCGATTCCCGGATGCCCGGCAACTTTGCTATCATGAAACTCCGTCAAAACAGTTGCTCTCAAAAACTCAGGGACAAAAAGACGACCAGCAGGAGTATTTCCAGGAGCCTGATGTTGAAGCAGCTTTAACTGGGTAAATAAATCCTGTGTGAGGCCTGCCCGAATGACTGAAGACGGAAGTATGGGAGTAACAGGACTGTTGTCTTGAACTGGAAGAAAACTGCGTGACAGGGCATCTGCCTTGGTATTCTTGGAACCTGGCCTGAAGGTGATAATGAATTTGAAACGAGTAAAAAATAAAGCCCAACGAGCCTGCCGGGCATTCAGTCGTTTAGCTGATTCAATGTATTGAAGATTTTTGTGATCAGTCAAAACTGAAATGATATGAGTCGCTCCCTCAAGCCAATGCCTCCACTCCTCGAAAGCCCATTTAATAGCCAGCAATTCCCGGTTACCAACATCGTAGTTGGATTCAGCAGAAGAGAATTTCCTGGACATAAAGGCACAAGGGTGTAATTCAAGGGAATCCGGATCCTTCTGAGATAGGATAGCCCCTACTCCAACCTCTGAGGCATCAACCTCAACAATGAAAGGCAATTCTGGGTTGGGGTGTCTGAGGACAGGGGCTGAGACAAAGGCTTGTTTCAAGGCCTGAAAAGATAGCTCGGCTTCACGTGACCAATTGGTAGGATCCGCTCCCTTCTTAGTCAGTGCCACAATGGGAGCAACTAGGTCAGAGAAAGAGTGAATAAATCTTCTATAGTAGTTCGCAAACCCTAAAAAGCGCTGAATTGCTTTTAAGTTGGTGGGTTGCGCCCAACTAAGAATGGCTTGGAGCTTCTTTGGTTCCATACGGAATCCCCGAGGGGAAATAATGTGTCCTAAAAAGGATACCTCCGTGACATGAAATTCACACTTCTCCAGCTTGGCATATAGGTGATTTTCACGTAATTTTTTTAGAACCTGACGCACCTGGGTAACATGTTGTTCTACAGAGTCAGAATAAATCAAAATATCGTCTAAGTAGACTACAACGAATTTTCCAAGAAATTCACGGAGCACATCGTTAATGAGATCCTGGAAAACTGCCGGAGCGTTAGACAGGCCGAATGGCATAACCAGATACTCATAGTGGCCTGACTGAGTACTGAATGCCGTTTTCCACTCATCCCCTGACTTGATTCTGATGAGGTTATATGCTCCTCTCAGGTCAATCTTGGAAAAAATCACAGCCGAACGTAGCTGATCAAAGAGGACAGAGATCAGTGGCAGAGGGTAAGTATTTTTTACTGAGATTTTATTCAAGGCTCTAAAGTCAATGCAGGGTCTGAGTGAACCATCCTTCTTCTCTACGAAGAAGAAGCCTGCACTTAAAGGGGATTTAGATGGCCTGATAAATCCTTTCCCTAGGCTTTCTTTAACATACTCATTCATGGCCACAGTTTCAGGTCCGGACAATGCATATAACCTTCCCTTAGGCAAAGTGGCACCAGGAATTAGCTCAATAGCACAATCATAAGGCCTATGGGGAGGCAGAATATCCGCATTGCCCTTGGAAAAAACATCAACAAAATCCTGGTATTCCACAGGAATGGGTGCGGGAATGGCAGCAGCTATTCTGATGGGAAGCGTAATACATTCCTTATTACAGATGGTACCCCATTGTGAGATCTCCCCCTACTGCCAATCAATGATGGGATTATGAAAGGCCAGCCAAGGGTGACCCAGAACCACTGGAACTGCTGGGCAATGGGTGAGGAAAAACTCAATTTTTTCAGAATGCAGAGCTCCTACCGAGAGTAGAACAGGAGGTGTACAGAGAGAAATAACCCCATTGGACAAGGGACTCCCATCTAAACCATGCATGGTGATACACCTACCCAAGGCTAACTGAGGAATACCTAAGGTCTTGGCCCATGTTAAATCCATAAAGTTCCCTGCAGCTCCACTGTCCACAAAAACAGAGACCGAGGAACAGAGGCTGCCAAAGGAAACTTTAGCTGGGACTAACAGTGAATTATTTGAGGAGATAAGCTGCAGACCAAAGTGAACCCCCTCACAATTCACTTGGTCGAGACGTTTCCCGACTTGTTCGGACAACTACGGGCAAAATGTCCCTTACCTCCACAGTATAAACAAAGACCAGAATTTTGCCTTCTGGTTCTTTCTTCAGGAGACAGTTTGGAGAGACCTATCTGCATAGGCTCCTCTATGTCCACAGGGATGGAAAAAACACAAGGAGTTGACCCGACAGATGCTCCTTTTTCAGCCCTCCGCTCTCTGAGCCGACGATCAATCTTAATAGAGAGCTCCATGAGTTTATCGAGAGTCTCAGGAGCGGGATACTGAAGGAGACTGTCTTTTATAGACTCAGATAAGCCGAGGCGAAACTGACTGCGCAGGGCTGGGTCATTCCATCCACAGTCGTTCGACCAACGGCGAAACTCCGTACAATAAATCTCTGCGGGATTCCTACCCTGTCTGAGAGCACGCAACTGACTCTCGGCGGATGCCTCTCTATCAGGGTCGTCATACAATAGCCCTAAAGACTTTAGAAAGGCGTCTACAGAAAATAAAGCCGGATCGTCTGTCTTTAAACCAAAAGCCCAGGTCTGAGGATCCCCCTGAAGCAGAGAAATAATAATTCCAACCCGCTGAGCCTCCGTACCTGAGGAGACTGGTCTCAAACGAAAATAAAGTTTACAAGACTCTTTAAAATAAAAAAACTGTTTTCTATCCCCAGAAAAACGGTCAGGCAGATGCATTTTTGGTTCAGGAATGACCCTCGGGGAAGTCCGTAACAGATCTTCCTGTGACCTCACCCGAAGGGACAGATCCTGAACCATCTGAGTAAGTTCTTGAATCTGGCTAACTAGAAGCTGGCCAGGATTTGGCCCGACACCGGTGGGATTCATGAGGCCGACAAATCTCCCAACTGAACAAGGGAAAAATTAACTCCTGTTTAATTTTAAATTTTAGTCTGGCCGGTGATAATGTTAGGATTCCCGTACTCCAGACCAGAGGAGATCTTATGGCAGAGGTCTGAGTACTGGAAAGATATACTGGTTGTGGGAGCAGGAGAGCCTAGTAACCCCTGGCGCCCTAACTCCGTTGTCTCGCCCGTGTTATCAGAAATCCCCTGCGAGACTATGGTTGCTTGAGCCCATGGCAGCCGCGTTCGAAGGGCGGATTATGTCTGCCCAACCCCGATGCCCCCTCAGGTCTAAATGGGAGACAAAGGGAAATCCGAGACAGGGTGATAACAAGGGGCCCTCTGACTAAGCAACCAGGCCAGGGGTTACAAGCTAACTAACTAAACCAAAAAGTATGTGCGGACTAGCCGCCAGGGAAAAGGACAACCAAAGATCCACTGATCCGTAACTCCTATCCAGCACCGCTGGATACCAGAGTGGATCAGGGGGAGCGGAATCCTCCGCAAAAGCTCCAGAACACAAAGATACAAAATAATAAACAGTAAGCGGTCAAGCCGCAACACACGGCTACGCCGCGACTCACGAACACCACAGGATGTTTAAAGGTGCTCGGTCAGACTCCAGGAACAGATGACAACTTCCGAGTACAGGATCACTGAGGACAGGAACAACCGGATTGAGCAGGACTGGAACTCTCTGTAACCGACACAGGCAAACAGGAAGCTATCACCGGCGTCTGTGAGAAGTCCAAAGGGTGCTTATAACTGTGAGCTCCCCAATCAGGAGCCAGACTGGGTAATCACAAGTAATGCCGTGCAGCTTGCATGCTGCACGGCCAGCACACCATTATACAATTAGAAAAGACCCAGCAACGGGGAACGCGGCCCGAACGTGGCGTCCCCGTTGCTAGGGTCTGAGCGGCTCCGTGCGCCCGGCGTCTAGCGTTGCCAGGGAGCCGGCGGCTGTACGCGCACGGCGTCCCTGGTTGCTAGGCGCCGGGCCGCACCGACGAGCGGACCTCGGCGCCTAACAGGGTGTCCCTCCTGTGGTGGTTGCAGAGTGCTCATCTTCTAGAGGGCCGCAGATTAGGCATTCAGGACTGGGTCCTGGTGACCACGGATGCCAGCCTGCGAGGCTGGGGAGCAGTCACACAGGGAGGGAATATCCAGGGCTTATGGTCAAGCCTGGAGACATCACTTCACATAAATATCCTGAAGCTAAGGGACATTTACAATGCTCTAAGCTTAGCAAGACCTCTGCTTCAAGGTCAGCCGGTGTTGATCCAGTCGGACAACATCACGGCAGTCACCCACGTAAACAGACAGGGTGGCACAAGAAGCAGGAGGGCAATGGCAGAAGCTGCAAGGATTTTTCGCTGGGCGGAAAATCATGTGATAGCACTGTCAGCAGTATTCATTCCGGGAGTGGACAACTGGGAAGCAGACTTCCTCAGCACGACCTCCACCCGGGAGAGTGGGGACTTCACCCAGAAGTCTTCCACATGATTAAAAACTCGACAGGTATTGCGCCAGGTCCAGGGACCCTCAGGCAATAAGCTGTAGACGCTCTGGTAACACCGTGGGTGTACCAGTCAGGGTATGTGTTCCCTCCTCTGCCTCTCATACCCAAGGTACTGAGATTGATAAGATGGAGAGGAGTAAGCACTATATTCGTGGTTCCGGATTGGCCAAGAAGGACTTGGTAACCGGAACTTCAAGAGATGCTCACGGAGGATCCGTGGCCTCTACCTCTAAGAAGGGACCTGCTCCAGCAAGGACCCTGTCTGTTCCAAGACTTACCGCGGCTGCGTTTGACGGCATGGCGATTGAACGCCGGATCCTGAAGGAAAAAAGGCATTCCGGATGAAGTCATCCCTATCCTGATCAAAGCCAGGAAGGATGTAACCGCAAAAACATTATCACCGCAATTGGCGAAAATATGTTGCGTGGTGCGAGGCCAGTAAGGCCCGACGGAGGAAATTCAACTGGGTCGATTCCTACATTTCCTGCAAACAGGAGTGTCTATGGGCCTGAAATTGGGGTCCATTAAGGTTCAAATATCGTCCCTGTAAATTTTCTTCCAAAAAGAACTAGCTTCAGTCCCTGAAGTTCAGACGTTTGTAAAAGGGATACTGCATATACAGCCTCCTTTTGTGCCTCCAGTGGCACTTTGGGATCTCAATGTAGTTTTGGGTTCCAAAAGTCACATTGGTTTGAACCACTTAAATCTGTGGAGTTAAAATATCTCACATGAAAAGTGGTCATGCTGTTGGCCCTGGCCTGGGCCAGGCGCGTGTCAGAATTGGCGGCTTTATCCTGAAAAAGCCCTTATCTGATTTTCCATTCGGACAGGGCGGAATTGAGGACTCGTCCTCAGTTTCTCCCCAAGGTGGTTTCAGCGTTTCACCTGAACCAACCTATTTGTGGTGCCTGCGGCTACTAGGGACTTGGAGGCCTCCAAGTTGCTAGACGTTGTCAGTGCCCTGAAAATATATGTTTCCAGGACGGCTGGAGTCAGGAAATCTGACTCGCTTTTTATCCTGTATGCACCCAACAAGCTGGGTGCTCCTGCTTCTAAGCAGACTATTGCTCGTTGGATTTGTAGTACAATTCAGCTTGCACATTCTGTGGCAGGCCTGCCACAGCCAAAAATCTGTAAATGCCCACTCCACAAGGAAGGTGGGCTCATCTTGGGCGGCTGCCCGAGGGGTCTCGGCTTTACAACTTTGCCGAGCAGCTACTTGGTCAGGAGCAAATACGTTTGTAAAATTCTACAAAATTGATATCCTGGCTGAGGAGGACCTGGAGTTCTCTCATTTGGTGCTGCAGAGTCATCCGCACTCTCCCGCCCGTTTGGGAGCTTTGGTATAATCCCCATGGTCCTTACGGAGTCCCCAGCATCCACTTAGGACGTCAGAGAAAATAAGAATTTACTTACCGATAATTCTATTTCTCATAGTCCGTAGTGGATGCTGGGCGCCCATCCCAAGTGCGGATTGTCTGCAATACTTGTACATAGTTATTGTTACAAAAATCGGGTTATTATTGTTGTGAGCCATCTTTCAGAGGCTCCTCTGTTATCATGCTGTTAACTGGGTTCAGATCACAGGTTATACGGTGTGATTGGTGTGGCTGGTATGAGTCTTACCAGGGATTCAAAATCCTTCCTTATTGTGTACGCTCGTCCGGGCACAGTATCCTAACTGAGGCTTGGAGGAGGGTCATAGGGGGAGGAGCCAGTGCACACCAGATAGTCCTAAAGCTTTCTTTAGATGTGCCCAGTCTCCTGCGGAGCCGCTATTCCCCATGGTCCTTATGGAGTCCCCAGCATCCACTACGGACTATGAGAAATAGAATTATCGGTAAGTAAATTCTTATTTTTTTCTCTGTGATTTAGTCACGATGGCCCTCATTCCGAGTTGTTCGCTCACTAGCTGCTTTTAGCAACATTGCACACGCTAAGCCGCCGCCCTCTGGGAGTGTATCTTAGCTTAGCAGAATTGCGAACAAAAGATTAGCAGAATTGCGAATAGAAAATTCTTAGCAGTTTCTGAGTAGCTCCAGACTTACTCAGCCATTGCGATCAGTTCAGTCGGTTTCGTTCCTGGTTTGACGTCACAAACACACCCAGCATTCGCCCAGACACTCCCCTGTTTCTTCAGACACTCCTGCGTTTTTCCCAGAAACGCCAACGTTTTTTCACACACGCCCAGAAAACGTCACGTTTCCGCCCAGAAACACCCACTTCCTGTCAATCACAGTACGTTCACCAGAACGATGAAAAATCCTCGTTATGCCGTGAGTAAAATACCTAACTTTTGTGTAAAATCTCCTCTGACCATGCTAGACAATGCTTGTCATATATTGTCACAGCTTCTCGCTATATTAAAGAGGCGGCTTCGGATGCCTGTATCCTAGCAGCCAAGGCCTCTACTACGTCAGTCCTGGCTCGCCGGATATTGTGGCTGAGATTCTGGTCTGTGGATCTGGACTCTAGAAAAACCCTGGAGGTACTCCCTTTCAAGGGAAATATTCTGTTTGGGGAGGACTTAAATAAGATAGTGGCTGACTTGGCTACTGCCAAAACTGCCTGTCTACCAAATACCGCTCCTTCTGTATCGAAGGCTAAAGGTACGTCCTTTCGACCCTTTCGCCCTTCAGGTAAAGCAAAAGGTCAGGCGTACTACAAACAGGCCCGCACTTCCAAACCTGGTAAGCCGAAGCCCAAAAGAGCCTGGGCTGCTCGTCAGCCAGCTTCCAAGACCGATAAGCCTGCCGCATGACGGGGCGGGCCTCCCCCTAGGGGATCCCAGGTGGGAGCCAGCTTCTAGGTTATACCCAGGAATGGTTGAAGACCACTTCAGATGCCTGGGTACGGGAAGTCATCACTCGAGGTTACGCCATAGCCTTCAAAAACCGACCCCCTCATCGATTTTGCCAGACAGACGTCCCGTCGGACTAGACAAAGGCAAACCCTCTGAATTCGGTGGTACAGACCCTCCTGGATACAGGAGTCGTAGTACAGGTGCCTCTTGCTCAGAGGGGCCGGGGGTACTATTCTCTGCTGTTTCTAGTCCCGAAACCGAATGGGTCCTCCCGGCCCATTCTCAACCTCAAGGCATTGAACAGGTTTGTGAAGGTTTCCAAGTTCCGTATGGAAACCCTTCGCTCTATAGTTCGGGCCTTGGAACCTGGGGACTACATGGTCTCCCTGGATATACAGGATGCTTACTTGCATATTCCTATAACAGCGTCACATCAGCAATACCTGAAGTTCGCTATTGGCAACCTTCATTACCAGTTTTGGGCGTTACCTTTTTTTTTGACAACGGCTCCGCGAGTCTTCACCAAAGTAATGGCGGTGATGACGGTGGTACTCCGCCGTCAAGGGGTCAGGATACTGCCGTATCTGGACGACTTGTTAATCCTGGCAAATTCCCCAGAACTTCTCCTGTGTCATCTGGATATGACGGTCCGGTTTCTACAAGCCCACAGGTGGCTCATCAACTGGAAGAAATCCTCCCTGGTCCCTGCTCAGAGCATGGTGCACCTGGGAGCGCTATTGGACACTCACAACCAGTGGTTGTTCTTGTCTCAGGAGAAAGTCCTGAAGCTTCAGGACAGGATTCGTTGCTTCCTTTCTCGTCCGCAAGTGTCGATACATTCGGCGATGCAGGTGCTGGGCCTCATGGTCTCAGCATTCGACATGGTGAAGTATGCTCAATTCCATTCTCGCCCCCTCGAGAGGCTGATTCTAGCCAAGTGGGACGGCCTGCCTCACCGGATCAGGTCTCACATGATCTTATTGACTCCGGAGGTCCGTATGTCGCTACTTTGATGGCTCCGGGGCCAACAGTTGTGCAGGGGCCGTCCCTTCTGGATATCCAACTGGGTCCTGTTGACGACAAATGCCAGTCTAAGAGGTTGGGGCACGGTGCTGGAGCAACACTCCCTTCAGGGTCGGTGGACCAAGGAGGAGTCTCTCCTCTCGATCAACATTCTGGAATTGCGGGCAGTCTTCAATGCGTTGAACCTGGCCCAGCATTTAATTCAGAACCGTCCTGTTCAAATACAGTCAGACAACGCCACCACTGTGGCTTACATAAATCATCAAGGCGGCACTCAAAGCCATTCAGCAATGAAGGAAGTCTCACGGATTCTACGTTTGGCGGAACGCCATCTACCGACCTTATCAGCAATATTCATTCCGGGAGTCCTGAATTGGGAAGCAGGCTTTCTCAGTCGTCAGGACGTGCATGCCGGCGAGTGGACCCTCCATCCAGAAGTGTTTCAACTTCTATTGGAAAAGTGGGGTCTTCCAGATGTAGATCTGATGGCGTCTCGACACAATCACAAGGTTCCGGTCTTCGAAGCAAGAACAAGGGATCCCCAAGCAGCATTTGTGGATGCGCTGGCGGTGCCGTGGAGGTTTCGGCTGCCGTACGTGCTCCCTCCGGTGTCACTCCTGTCCAGGGTAATTCGGAACTTCAAGCAAGAAAAAGAAAATCTGCTTCTCATAGCTCCGGCGTGGCCCAGACGGCATTGGTTCTCAGACCTGCAAGGCCTATCGTCAGAGTGTCCACTTCTGCTTCCACAACGCCCAGACCTCCTCGTTCAGGGCCCCTGTGTCTACCAGGACCTAGCCCGGCTGTCTTTGACGGCATGGCTCCTGAAGCTTCCGTCTTGAGGGCTAAGGATTTTTCTGAAGAGGTCATTAAAACTATGTTGCGGGCCCGGAAACCGGCTTCTGCTCGGATTTACTATAGGGTCTGGCATTCCTACTTTGTTTGGTGCGCATCTAATAATTATGACGCTTCCAAGTTTAGTACAGCCAAACTTTTGGCTTTTCTACAGCAGTGCCTAGATTTAGGCCTGCGTCTGGCCTCCCTCAAGGTTCATATTTCTGCCTTGTCGGTGTGGTTTCAGAGAAAAATTTCGACTTTACCTGATGTTCATATTTTCACTCAGGGTGTGTTGCGTATCCAACCTTCCTATGTCCCGCCTGTGGCTCCTTGGGACTTGTCGGTGGTTTTGGAGACGTTGCAGGAGCCTCCGTTTGAACCCCTGGGTTCAGCTGACCTTAAGTGGCTTTCCCTTAAGGTGGTGTTCTTGCTGGCTATTGCCTCTGCTAGAAGAGTGTCGGATCTGGGTGCCTTGTCTTGTAGTTCCCCATATCTGATTTTTCACCGTGACCAGGCGGTTCTTAGGACTCGTCCCGGATATTTACCTAAGGTGGTTTCTTCGTTCCACCTTAATCAGGAGATTGTGGTTCCGGCCCTTGTCTCTCCTGATCTGTCTCCCAAAGAGCGGTCTTTGGATGTGGTACGGGCTCTCCGTATCTACGTGAAGAGAACTGCTTCTGTTCGAAAATCTGATTCTTTGTTTTGCTTGGATTTCACAAACGTGGCTGGCCTGCTCACAAGCAGACCCTGGCCAGATGGATTAGAATGGTGATTGCACATGCTTATGTGAAGGCTGGTCTATCAGCTCCTACTCACATTACGGCCCTTTCTACTCAGTCTGTTGGACCTTCTTGGGCGGCCCAACGTGGTGCGACCCTTGAACAATTGTGCAAGGCGGCTACGTGGTCCTCCAGGAACACGTTCATTAGGTTCTATGCCTTCGATACTGCCGCTTCCCAGGATGCTTCCTTTGGACGCCGGGTTCTTGTGCCTGCTACAGTGCGTCCCCTCCCATAAGGAACTGCTTTAGGACATCCCCATTGTCCAATCCTTGTGGAGCCCGGTGTACCCGGCAGCAGAAAATGAGATTTATGGTAAGAACTTACCTTTGTTAAGTCTCTTTCTGCGAGGTACACTGGGCTCCACAAGGCGCCCACCCTGATGCACTTAGCTTCTTTGGGTTGGTATGGCATTAGCCGCTGACACTTCTCGTCATGAGAGTGTGGTGTATGTAGCTACTAACCGTTGTCGTCTCTTTTCCTGCTACTGCATTGGGCTGGTTAACTAAAAACTGAGCTCCTGTGCAGGGAGGCGAGGTTATAGAGGAGGTGGCGCTGTGCATTCTGGGAACAGTCAAAGCTTTGAGCCTGTTGGTGCCTCGGATCAAGATCCTACACCCCATTGTCCAATCCTTGTGGAGCCCAGTGTACCTCACAGAAAGAGATTTAACAAAGGTAAGTTCTTACCATAAATCTCGTTATTAGTATACTAAGTCCCTAATCTAGGTAGTCTGCGACCCGGCTAAACTTGGCATTACTGGTAAGGGTGCCGTGGGCTGGCTCCATGCACTCTCTGTGTCTCCCTGGAAGGGCTCTTTGTGGGATAATTGTGCATTTAACCTTTTCGCGTGTGTGTGTGTGTGTGCGCGCTGTCACTGTTAGAGTATGTCAGGCAAGGAGTGTTTCATGTAAAGCACAGTATTCCTCTTCTCCAGGCGGTTCACTACTGTGTACTCAGTTTAGTGTCCCTTCCCAGGCTAGTGGGGAAGAGCCAGCATGACTGAACTCCATTAGGGGAATGATTTCCAATATTTCTAATAAATTGTTCTGCAATGAGAAAGGGACGCAATACTTAAGACAATCTATGTCTGAGTTTATGAAAAGAGGCTCGTTACCCAAACCAGCGTCTCAGTCCCTTGCCATTTTTCCGCAAAAACGTACAGTCTAAGTCTGATGATGAGGGGTCAGAAATGGAGGTGGGGGAGGGTACTCTGTCACAGGGAATAAAGGCTCTCATAGAGGCTATCAGAGAAGTTCTGCATATCCCTGATAAGGTGACAGAGGAGAGTGAGGAATATTATTTTAATATCTAAAATTCCTCAGCCACTTTTCCTGTGTCAAAGGAACTAAATACCCTGTTTGAAGAACCGTGGGTTAATCCTGATAGGAAATTTCAAATCTCTAAAAGGTTGCTATCATCTTTTCCTCCCAAGGATAGGAAAAAATGGGAAAACGATAGTGGATGCATCAGTATTGCCTGTCCCGGGTGTAGCCTCCCTGAAAGACACCGCTGAACGCAAGATTGAGATTACGCTCAAATCTTTATATACAGCTGCGGGGGTGGCCTAGAGACCCACTATAGCATGTGGGTGGATTACAAGACCCACTGCCAAATGGTCAGGTAACCTAATTGAGGGGTTAGATACCTTGCCTCAAGGGGAGATTATTTTACTCCTGCAACATATGCAGGACTCTGCGAACTTTATGGTGGAAGAAATAGGCTTGCTTAAGGCACGTACTACTGAGAGGTTCTTCTACAGCCACCAGAGGCACTAGAGGTAAACCACGCAAACCAGCAACTGCCTGTTCACAGGAACAGAGCTCAAGCTCTGCTTCCTCAAAACCTTCAGCGTGACGGTGGACCGCGATACCTGGAGGACTGGCAGGTGGGAGCCCGAGTAAAATTCTTCAGTCACATCTGGACAAGTTCGTGCTAGGATCCTTGGGTCATAGATCTTATTTCCCATATCTACAGACTGGAGTTTCAGGAGCTCCCATCTCACAGATTCTTCAAATCAGGCGTACCAGTTTCATAAGAGGCAAGTATAACTTTACAGGACGCCATTCAAAAACTGGTACAGACCCAGGTCATTGTTCCAGTTCCACCTCATCTGCAAAACAAGAAGTATTATTCCAACTTGTTTGTAGTACCGAAACCGGACAGTTCGGTAAGACTGATTCTGAACCGCAAGTCGTTGAACCCATACTTACGAGTGTTCAATTTCAAGATGGAGTCGCTGAGAGCAGTGATCTCAGGTCTAGAGGAGGGGGAATTCCTAGTGTCTCTGGATATCAAGGATGCATACCTTCACATTCCGATCTGGCCGCCTCATCAGGCTTATCAACGGTTTTTCGCTGCAAGACTGTCACTACCAGTTCCAGGCCCTGCCATTTGATCTCTCCACAGCACAGAGAGTGTTCACCAAAATGATGGCAGAGATGTTTCTACTCCGCAAACGGGGAGTGAACATAATTCCGTACCTGGACGATCTCCTGATAAAGGCAACGCCCAGGGAGCAGTTGTTGGACAGCATTGCCCTCTCAACCAGACTACTCCTGGATCACGGGTGGAATCTGAATTGACCAAAATCTCACCTGGAACCGACACAGAGGCTTTCTATCCTGGGAATTATACTAGTCACAGAGTCTCAGATAGCGTTCCTTCCCTTAGAGAAGTCTATGGTAATCCAGTTGATGATTCGTGCAGTCCTGAAGCCAACCCAGATCTCGGTGCATCTGTGCATTCGCCTTTTGGGGAAAATGGTGGCCTCTTACGAGGTGCTTCAGTACGGAAGGTTTTATGCGAGGCCCTTCCAGCTGGATCTGTTGGACAAGTCATCTGGATCGCATCTTCACATGCACCAGAGGATTAGTCTGTCGCCAAAAGCCAGGATCTCCCTCCTGTGGTGGCTACAGACTTCTCCCCTCAACGAGGGTAGGAGGTTCGGGATTCAGAATTGGATTCTGCTAACCACAGATGCAAGCCTCAGAGGTTGGTGAGCAGTCACCCAGGGGGTGTAGTTTCAGGGAAGATGGTCAAGTCAGTAAGTCGACCTTCAAATACACATCCTGGAACTCAGCTCTACTTCGGAATCAGGCCATTCAAGTCCAGTTGGACAATGTAACGGCGGTAACGTACATAAACCGACATGGCAGAATGAAAAGCAGAGCAGCAATGTCAGAGGTGTCAAGAATCGTCCTCTGGGTGGAAAAACACACTGTGGCATTGTCGGCGGTCTTCATTCCGGGAGTAGACAGCTGGGAAGCAGACTTCCTCAGCAGACATGACCTGCATCCAGGGTAGTGGGGCCTTCACCCGGAGGTGTTCCAGTGGTTGACATGTCGGTGGGGATATCCACAGATCGCCATGGCCTCTCGACTCAACAAGAAGCTCAAGCGGTATTGTTCCAGGTCGAGAGACCCACAAGCTGTGGCGGTAGACGCTCTGACAACTCCATTAATCTGATTCCAAACGAAGAAAAAATCCGCACAGATCATATAGGTCATATATACATATCAATCAGTTACTTCCCATTGTTTATAGTCAAAAACAGTTCTTAGAAAAAATTGTTAGTATTAATAATTAGTTTGGGGGTGCTCCCTGGAATAAATTAATCATATTAGAACACAGAAAGAAAAAGTATTCCACATTGGGGCACTCATCTGTAACTGGCTGTAATGATATTTCTAAATCTAGGTGCAGGACGATTCCCTCTAAAACGTAACCTTTATTATAATTAGTATAAAATACCAGTAATGGGTAGCTAGCGAAATATTAGAAGAAAATGTGTGAAAAGTGAATAGTGTAGAAGAAAAATCAAAAAATAAAAATAGAACACACACCAGTCTCAAATATGATCAATCAGTTAGATAATTCTCTCCTATAATGATTATACAACTATATCGTTGTGCTTGTTATCAATATTGACCTATAGGATTATATACATAAATTGTGCGCTCCCCTCATTGGGATATAGGGGCTTATTGTTAGGGTATTTTAAATTGGGAGATCCACTTTAATATTGGTCACAGTGTACGATAATCACAGTCTGCAATTCGCATACTGATGCCATGAGTAGGTAAAATTCTGACACACTTGTGATTGTTACTCATGTAGACAAATTAATGCAGTACCATGTCTTAATAAGTGATGATTTTATTCTTGTGATCCTAATTTACTACACATTCCAGTCTGATTTGTATGAAAACTGAGGTACTGCAGCGATATAATCTGAACACTTCTCTGTGCAACAGTGGAATCACTTAAATTAAATTGATGTTCTTGTCTAACATGCATTAACACAGGTCAGTTGAGGGGTTAATCTTACTGGAGCATAACATTACAAACTCTCCGGGAGTTGGTAGGTGTCCTACGTCTCCCTGCTCCTATGTGTAATCAATCAGAAGCAGCTAAGTCAGGCCGTAAAATTGTAGCTCAGTCGGAGAATCTTGGTGACATACACTTAAGATAATAATCTATTTCACTTGGTGCAGTATGTCTACGGCTGATTATGTCAGTCTAGAATGGTCTGACTACAATACAAGGTATCACAAACGTGTTGTACAAATAGTGGACTCATTCACACTGACCCGCTACAAATGTATCAGAATCAGCCGTGTCAGTGTTAGCATAACCTGGCTACTTTACATTGTATCCACCACATGTGCTGCCAGTTACGTTCTCTTGCAGTTGCCATATAACATAGTGAGGGATCTATTCTGTATATAGATATTGAGCTAACTGTTTCTATTAATTAAATCCTAATATGCTGGCTGGATAAAAGGGAGAGATCGAGTGTCAGTTTACTGCGTGTCTTGTTGTTCAATGCCGTTAATAGCAATAGTGCATTATATCAGACTCGTTCTCTCAACTGTGCCCAAATAAGCTTTACTATATCCCTGGTGAGAGGGAGACAACACTTAATTAATATCTAATAGCATCCTACGGTACATTTGATCCGGTGCCCCGGATATCAGATTATCTCAATAATCAACATATACTGATTGCACAATAAGATATAATGTATAGAGACAGTGTGATCATTTAAAAACACGGCACCCAGAAGGTGGGTGGCGTGCTAACCAATGCGCATTTCGCATATAAGCTTTAAAGCTTATATGCGAAATGCGCATTGGTTAGCACGCCACCCACCTTCTGGGTGCCGTGTTTTTAAATGATCACACTGTCTCTATACATTATATCTTATTGTGCAATCAGTATATGTTGATTATTGAGATAATCTGATATCCGGGGCACCGGATCAAATGTACCGTAGGATACTATTAGATATTAATTAAGTGTTGTCTCCCTCTCACCAGGGATATATTAAAGCTTATTTGGGCACAGTTGAGAGAACGAGTCTGATATAATGCACTATTGCTATTAACGGCATTGAACAACAAGACACGCAGTAAACTGACACTCGATCTCTCCCTTTTATCCAGCCAGCATATTAGGATTTAATTCATAGAAACAGTTAGCTCAATATCTATATACAGAATAGATCCCTCACTATGTTATATGGCAACTGCAAGAGAACGTAACTGGCAGCACATGTGGTGGATACAATGTAAAGTAGCCAGGTTATGCTAACACTGACACGGCTGATTCTGATACATTTGTAGCGGGTCAGTGTGAATGAGTCCACTATTTGTACAACACGTTTGTGATACCTTGTATTGTAGTCAGACCATTCTAGACTGACATAATCAGCCGTAGACATACTGCACCAAGTGAAATAGATTATTATCTTAAGTGTATGTCACCAAGATTCTCCGACTGAGCTACAATTTTACGGCCTGACTTAGCTGCTTCTGATTGATTACACATAGGAGCAGGGAGACGTAGGACACCTACCAACTCCCGGAGAGTTTGTAATGTTATGCTCCAGTAAGATTAACCCCTCAACTGACCTGTGTTAATGCATGTTAGACAAGAACATCAATTTAATTTAAGTGATTCCACTGTTGCACAGAGAAGTGTTCAGATTATATCGCTGCAGTACCTCAGTTTTCATACAAATCAGACTGGAATGTGTAGTAAATTAGGATCACAAGAATAAAATCATCACTTATTAAGACATGGTACTGCATTAATTTGTCTACATGAGTAACAATCACAAGTGTGTCAGAATTTTACCTACTCATGGCATCAGTATGCGAATTGCAGACTGTGATTATCGTACACTGTGACCAATATTAAAGTGGATCTCCCAATTTAAAATACCCTAACAATAAGCCCATATATCCCAATGAGGGGAGCGCACAATTTATGTATATAATCCTATAGGTCAATATTGATAACAAGCACAACGATATAGTTGTATAATCATTATAGGAGAGAATTATCTAACTGATTGATCATATTTGAGACTGGTGTGTGTTCTATTTTTATTTTTTGATTTTTCTTCTACACTATTCACTTTTCACACATTTTCTTCTAATATTTCGCTAGCTACCCATTACTGGTATTTTATACTAATTATAATAAAGGTTACGTTTTAGAGGGAATCGTCCTGCACCTAGATTTAGAAATATCATTACAGCCAGTTACAGATGAGTGCCCCAATGTGGAATACTTTTTCTTTCTGTGTTCTAACTCCATTAATCTACCAGCTGGTGTGTTTCCTCCAGTTCCTCTGATCCCAAGAATTCTAAAAAGAATAAAAAGGGAAAAGGTTGAAGCAATATTTATTGCTCTGGACTGGCCGCAAAGGGCCTGGTACGCAGATTTTCCCGCAGATCTTCTTGAGATGCTGATCGAAGCTCCGTGGCATCTACTTCTTTGTGAGGTTCTTCTGCAACAGGGCCCGTTCGTCTATCAAGACTTACCGCAGCTACGTTTAATGGCATGGAAGTTGAACGGCTGATTCTAGCCAGGAGAGGGATTCCTGACAAGGTCATCCTGACTATGATCCAAGCCAGGAAGGGAGTACCGTCTAAACATTACCACTGTATAGGGAAGAAGTATGTCTCATGTGAAAGCAGACAATATTCTATGGTGGAATTTCATCTGTGAAGTTTCATGCTTTTTCTGAAGTCGGGAGTGGATGTGGGCCTACGTCTAGGCTCCATTAAAGTCCAGATTTGGCCTTGTCTATTTACTATCAGAAATAATTAGCTTCTCTCCCTGAGGTCCAGATGTTCTTGAAGGGTGTTTTACACATTCAACCTCCCTCTGTGCCTCCCAAGGCACCTTGGGATCTCAATTTGGTGCTGCACTTCCTCCAATCAGACTGGTTTGAACCGTTACAGGAGGTGGATATGAAGTATCTTACAGAAAACCGTCACACTGTTGGCCTTGGCTTCAGCAAGACGTGTGTCGGAGCTGGGGGCATTGTCTTACAATAGCCCCTATTTAATTTTCCATGACCACAGAGCTGAACTCACGAATTGTCAGCAATTTCTTTCTAAGGTGGTGTCCGCATTTCACATCAACCAATCTATTGTGGGTCGGTCGTTACGGGCACCTCTGCTACTTCAAAGTCTTTGGATGTTGTGAGGGCTTTGCAGGTGTATGTAAAGAGGACAGCTCATCACAGGAAATCGGACTCGCTGTTCATTCTTTATTATCCCAACAAAATTGGGTGTCCTGCTTCAAAGCAGTCAGTTGCACGCTGGATCAGGCTCACTATCCAGCATGCTTATTCCTCAGCAGGCTTACCAGTACCAAAATCTGTACAGGCCCACTTTACTAGGTCAGTGGGTTCTTCTTGGGCGGCTGCCCGGGGTGTCTCAGCTCTACAGCTCTGCCGAGCAGCTACTTGGTCAGGTTCGAACATGTTTGCAAAGTTTGATACTATGGCCTCTGAGGACCTTCAGTTTGGTCATTCAGTTCTGCAGGAACCTCAGCACTCTCCCACCTGGTTTGGGAGCTTTGGTACTTCCCCATTGTACTAAATGGATTCCCAGTATCCCCTAGGACGTAAGAAAAAATAGGATTGTAATTACCTACCGGTAAATCCTTTTCTCATAGTCCGTAGAGGATACTGGGCGCCCGTCCGGTGCTTCGTTCTTCCTGCACTGTTAATTGATTCAGTAATGTTGTTTGGTTCAGCTGTTGCTGTTCCTGGTTTCAAGTTTGGTTAGCATGGCTTTCCTCTTGTTTTGTGTGTGCTGGTTCGGAATCTCATCACTTTCCTTTTTCTATATCCTTTTCTCAAAGTATATCCGTCTCCTCGGGCACAGTTTCCTAGACTGAGTCTGGTAGGAGGGGCATAGAGGAAGGAGCCAGCGCACACTGTGCCCAAGGCTCCTCCATTGGACCCGTGTATACCCATGGTACTAAATGGATTCCCAGTATCCCCTACGGACTACGAAAAAAAGGTTTTACCGGTAGGTACTGTAATTAAAATCCTATTTTTTTCATGCAGATGTGATAAATCATTTTTACAGAAATTCGCAAAGGGAAAATTATGCAAATTTACAAGTACTAACATCCTCTTACCAGGAGACATTATTATTATCCTTTATTTATTTGGCGCCACAAGGGATCCGCAGCGCCCAATTACAGAGTACGTAAACAAATAAGCAAAAACAAAAAAACAGTGACTTACAATATAGGACAAGTACAGGGTATATAAACATGGCTGCTTCAGCAGCCGACACTGAGCTAAGTATCAGGGTGGCAGAAATCTGAGGGATTTGGTGCTGTCAAAGGGAGTATTGAAAAGAAAATAGATTATGTAAGCGTCAAAAGTACATGAGGGAAGAAGGCCCTGCTCGTGAAAGCTGACATGCTCTGATAAGAGCTCATCCATGCAAAGAGCTGGATGCAGGGTGAAAGAGTAAAGCTAATTCTTCATGGTCTAAGGCCCTCATTCCGAGTTGTTCGCTCACTAGCTGCTTTTAGCAGCAGTGCAAACGCTAAGCCGCCTCCCTCTGGGAGTGTATCTTAGCTTAGCAGAAGTGCGAACGAAAGGTTCGCAGCGCTGCTACAAAAAATATGTGCAGTTTCAGAGTAGCTCAAGACCTACTTCTTCAGTCTGTTTAGTTCCTGTTTTAGCCTGATCGCTGCGCTGCGAATAACTGCAGCCAGCTATCAACTCGGAATGACCCCCTAAGTCCCCGGTGCACACTGCACATGCATCATCAGGAGTGGCAATGGAGAAGTAGCCAAAGCTGGAGCTTCACATTCCAAAGCTTGGCAAATCTGACAGTATCGCATCACCCCTATAGAAACCTAGGCACTAGCTGTACTAGCTGGGTAGACAGTGATTCTATAGCCCTCACAGTGATCTGTATATCATACAGTGACAGTTATGTTATCAGTGGCGCACCCAGGGGGGGTTTCTGAGCACCCAGAAACCCCCCTCCACCAAAAAAAATTTTTATTATTTCTCCGACGTCCTAGTGGATGCTGGGAACTCCGTAAGGACCATGGGGAATAGACGGGCTCCGCAGGAGACTGGGCACTCTAAAAGAAAGATTAGGTACTATCTGGTGTGCACTGGCTCCTCCCTCTATGCCCCTCCTCCAGACCCCAGTTAGAACCTGTGCCCGGCCAGAGCTGGGTGCTCCTAGTGGGCTCTCCTGAGCTTGCTAGAAAGAAAGTATTTGTTAGGTTTTTTATTTTCAGTGAGATCTGCTGGCAACAGACTCACTGCTACGTGGGACTGAGGGGAGAGAAGCAAACCTACCTGCTTGCAGCTAGCTTGTGCTTCTTAGGCTACTGGACACCATTAGCTCCAGAGGGTTCGAACACAGGGCCTGACCTCGATCGTCCGTTCCCGGAGCCGCGCCGCCGTCCCCCTTGCAGAGCCAGAAGACAGAAGAGAAGTGATGAAATCGGCGGCAGAAGACTCCTGTCTTCATTAAGGTAGCGCACAGCACCGCAGCTGTGCGCCATTGCTCCCACAGCACACCACACACTCCGGTCACTGTAGGGTGCAGGGCGCTGGGGGGGGGGGGGGGCGCCCTGGGCAGCAATAAAAATACCTTTGGCATAAAAATACACATAATACAGTCTGTGACTGTATATGTGTAAAATCTAGAGATGTGCACTTGAAATTTTTCGGGTTTTGTGTTTTGGTTTTGGGTTCGGTTCCGCGGCCGTGTTTTGGGTTCGACCGCGTTTTGGCAAAACCTCACCGAATTTTTTTTGTCGGATTCGGGTGTGTTTTGGATTCGGGTGTTTTTTTTTAAAAACACTAAAAAACAGCTTAAATCATAGAATTTGGGGGTCATTTTGATCCCAAAGTATTATTAACCTCAAAAACCAAAATTTCCACTCATTTTCAGTCTATTCTGAATACCTCACACCTCACAATATTATTTTTAGTCCTAAAATTTGCACCTAGGTCGCTGGATGACTAAGATAAGCGACCCTAGTGGCCGACACAAACACCGTGCCCATCTAGGAGTGGCACTGCAGTGTCACGCAGGATGGCCCTTCCAAAAAACACTCCCCAAACAGCACATGACGCAAAGAAAAAAAGAGGCGCAATGAGGTAGCTGTGTGAGTAAGATAAGCGACCCTAGTGGCCGACACAAACACCGGGCCCATCTAGGAGTGGCACTGCAGTGTCACGCAGGATGGCCCTTCCAAAAAACCCTCCCCAAACAGCACATGACGCAAAGAAAAAAAGAGGCGCAATGAGGTAGCTGTGTGAGTAAGATAAGCAACCCTAGTGGCCGACACAAACACCGGGCCCATCTAGGAGTGGCACTGCAGTGTCACGCAGGATGGCCCTTCCAAAAAACCCTCCCCAAACAGCACATGACGCAAAGAAAAAAAGAGGCGCAATGAGGTAGCTGTGTGAGTAAGATAAGCGACCCTAGTGGCCGACACAAACACCGGGCCCATCTAGGAGTGGCACTGCAGTGTCACGCAGGATGGCCCTTCCAAAAAACCCTCCCCAAACAGCACATGACGCAAAGAAAAAAAGAGGCGCAATGAGGTAGCTGTGTGAGTAAGATAAGCGACCCTAGTGGCCGACACAAACACCGTGCCCATCTAGGAGTGGCACTGCAGTGTCACGCAGGATGGCCCTTCCAAAAAACCCTCCCCAAACAGCACATGACGCAAAGAAAAAAAGAGGCGCAATGAGGTAGCTGTGTGAGTAAGATAAGCGACCCTAGTGGCCGACACAAACACCGGGCCCATCTAGGAGTGGCACTGCAGTGTCACGCAGGATGGCCCTTCCAAAAAACCCTCCCCAAACAGCACATGACGCAAAGAAAAAAAGAGGCGCAATGAGGTAGCTGTGTGAGTAAGATAAGCGACCCTAGTGGCCGACACAAACACCGTGCCCATCTAGGAGTGGCACTGCAGTGTCACGCAGGATGGCCCTTCCAAAAAACCCTCCCCAAACAGCACATGACGCAAAGAAAAAAAGAGGCGCAATGAGGTAGCTGTGTGAGTAAGATAAGCGACCCTAGTGGCCGACACAAACACCGGGCCCATCTAGGAGTGGCACTGCAGTGTCACGCAGGATGGCCCTTCCAAAAAACATTCCACAAACAGCACATGACGCAAAGAAAAATTAAAGAAAAAAGAGGTGCAAGATGGAATTGTCCTTGGGCCCTCCCACCCACCCTTATGTTGTATAAACAGGACATGCACACTTTAACCAACCCATCATTTCAGTGACAGGGTCTGCCACACGACTGTGACTGAAATGACGGGTTGGTTTGGACCCCCACCAAAAAAGAAGCAATTAATCTCTCCTTGCACAAACTGGCTCTACAGAGGCAAGATGTCCACCTCATCATCATCCTCCGATATATCACCGTGTACATCCCCCTCCTCACAGATTATCAATTCGTCCCCACTGGAATCCACCATCTCAGCTCCCTGTGTACTTTGTGGAGGCAATTGCTGCTGGTCAATGTCTCCACGGAGGAATTGATTATAATTCATTTTAATGAACATCATCTTCTCCACATTTTCTGGATGTAACCTCGTACGCCGATTGCTGACAAGGTGAGCGGCGGCACTAAACACTCTTTCGGAGTACACACTTGTGGGAGGGCAACTTAGGTAGAATAAAGCCAGTTTGTGCAAGGGCCTCCAAATTGCCTCTTTTTCCTGCCAGTATAAGTACGGACTGTGTGACGTGCCTACTTGGATGCGGTCACTCATATAATCCTCCACCATTCTTTCAATGGTGAGAGAATCATATGCAGTGACAGTAGACGACATGTCCGTAATCGTTGTCAGGTCCTTCAGTCTGGACCAGATGTCAGCATCAGCAGTCGCTCCAGACTGCCCTGCATCACCGCCAGCGGGTGGGCTCGGAATTCTGAGCCTTTTCCTCGCACCCCCAGTTGCAGGAGAATGTGAAGGAGGAGATGTTGACAGGTCGCGTTCCGCTTGACTTGACAATTTTCTCACCAGCAGGTCTTTCAACCCCAGCAGACTTGTGTCTGCCGGAAAGAGAGATCCAAGGTAGGCTTTAAATCTAGGATCGAGCACGGTGGCCAAAATGTAGTGCTCTGATTTCAACAGATTGACCACCCGTGAATCCTTGTTAAGCGAATTAAGGGCTCCATCCACAAGTCCCACATGCCTAGCGGAATCGCTCCGTGTTAGCTCCTCCTTCAATGTCTCCAGCTTCTTCTGCAAAAGCCTGATGAGGGGAATGACCTGACTCAGGCTGGCAGTGTCTGAACTGACTTCACGTGTGGCAAGTTCAAAGGGCATCAGAACCTTGCACAACGTTGAAATCATTCTCCACTGCGCTTGAGACAGGTGCATTCCACCTCCTATATCGTGCTCAATTGTATAGGCTTGAATGGCCTTTTGCTGCTCCTCCAACCTCTGAAGCATATAGAGGGTTGAATTCCACCTCGTTACCACTTCTTGCTTCAGATGATGGCAGGGCAGGTTCAGGCGTTTTTGGTGTTGCTCCAGTCTTCTGTACGTGGTGCCTGTACGCCGAAAGTGTCCCGCAATTCTTCTGGCCACCGACAGCATCTCTTGCACGCCCCTGTCGTTTTTTAAAAAATTCTGCTCCACCAAATTCAAGGTATGTGCAAAACATGGGACGTGCTGGAATTTGCCCATATTTAATGCACACACAATATTGCTGGCGTTGTCCGATGCCACAAATCCACAGGAGAGTCCAATTGGGGTAAGCCATTCCGCGATGATCTTCCTCAGTTGCCGTAAGAGGTTTTCAGCTGTGTGCGTATTCTGGAAAGTGGTGATACAAAGCGTAGCCTGCCTAGGAAAGAGTTGGCGTTTGCGAGATGCTGCTACTGGTGCCGCCGCTACTGTTCTTGCGGCGGGAGTCCATACATCTACCCAGTGGGCTGTCACAGTCATATAGTCCTGACCCTGCCCTGCTCCACTTGTCCACATGTCCGTGGTTAAGTGGACATTGGGTACAGCTGCATTTTTTAGGACACTGGTGAGTCTTTTTCTGAGGTCTGTGTACATTTTCGGTATCGCCTGCCTAGAGAAGTGGAACCTAGATGGTATTTGGTAACGGGGGCACACTACCTCAAGAAATTGTGTAGTTCCCTGTGAACTAACGGCGGATACCGGACGCACGTCTAACACCAACATAGTTGTCAAGGCCTCAGTTATCCGCTTTGCAGCAGGATGACTGCTGTGATATTTCATCTTCCTCGCAAAGGACTGTTGGACAGTCAATTGCTTACTGGAAGTAGTACAAGTGGTCTTCCGACTTCCCCTCTGGGATGACCATCGACTCCCAGCAGCAACAACAGCAGCGCCAGCAGCAGTAGGCGTTACACGCAAGGATGCATCGGAGGAATCCCAGGCAGGAGAGGAATCGTCAGAATTGCCAGTAACATGGCCTGCAGGACTATTGGCATTCCTGGGGAAGGAGGAAATTGACACTGAGGGAGTTGGTGGGGTGGTTTGCGTGAGCTTGGTTACAAGAGGAAGGGATTTACTGGTCAGTGGACTGCTTCCGCTGTCACCCAAAGTTTTTGAACTTGTCACTGACTTATTATGAATGCGCTGCAGGTGACGTATAAGGGAGGATGTTCCGAGGTGGTTAACGTCCTTACCCCTACTTATTACAGCTTGACAAAGGCAACACACGGCTTGACACCTGTTGTCCGCTTTTCTGTTGAAATACCTCCACACTGAAGAGCTGATTTTTTTGGTATTTTCACCAGGCATGTCAACGGCCATATTCCTCCCACGGACAACAGGTGTCTCCCCGGGTGCCTGACTTAAACAAACCACCTCACCATCAGAATCCTCCTTGTCAATTTCCTCCCCAGCGCCAGCAACACCCATATCCTCCTCATCCTGGTGTACTTCAACACTGACATCTTCAATCTGACTATCAGGAACTGGACTGCGGGTGCTCCTTCCAGCACTTGCAGGGGGCGTGCAAATGGTGGAAGGCGCATGCTCTTCATGTCCAGTGTTGGGAAGGTCAGGCATCGCAACCGACACAATTGGACTCTCCTTGTGGATTTGGGATTTCGAAGAACGCACAGTTCTTTGCGGTGCTTTTGCCAGCTTGAGTCTTTTCAGTTTTCTAGCGAGAGGCTGAGTGCTTCCATCCTCATGTGAAGCTGAACCACTAGCCATGAACATAGGCCAGGGCCTCAGCCGTTCCTTGCCACTCCGTGTGGTAAATGGCATATTGGCAAGTTTACGCTTCTCCTCCGACAATTTTATTTTAGGTTTTGGAGTCCTTTTTTTACTGATATTTGGTGTTTTGGATTTGACATGCTCTGTACTATGACATTGGGCATCGGCCTTGGCAGACGACGTTGCTGGCATTTCATCGTCTCGGCCATGACTAGTGGCAGCAGCTTCAGCACGAGGTGGAAGTGGATCTTGATCTTTCCCTAATTTTGGAACCTCAACATTTTTGTTCTCCATATTTTAATAGGCACAACTAAAAGGCACCTCAGGTAAACAATGGAGATGGATGGATACTAGTATACTTATGGATGGACTGCCGAGTGCCGACACAGAGGTAGCTACAGCCGTGGACTACCGTACTGTGTCTGCTGCTAATATAGACTGGATGATTGATAATGAGATGAAATCAATATATATATGTATGTATATATAATATCACTAGTACTGCAGCCGGACAGGTAGATAATATATTTATTAGGTAATGATGACTGATGACGGACCTGCTGGACACTGTCAGCTCAGCAGCACCGCAGACTGCTACAGTAAGCTACTATACTATAGTAGCATGTACAAAGAAGAAAGAAAAAAAAAAACCACGGGTAGGTGGTATACAATTATGGATGGACTGCCGAGTGCCGACACAGAGGTAGCTACAGCCGTGGACTAACGTACTGTGTCTGCTGCTAATATAGACTGGATGATTGATAATGAGATGAAATCAATATATATATGTATGTATATATAATATCACTAGTACTGCAGCCTGACAGGTAGATAATATATTTATTAGGTAATGATGACTGATGACGGACCTGCTGGACACTGTCAGCTCAGCAGCACCGCAGACTGCTACAGTAAGCTACTATACTCTATAGTAGTATGTACAAAGAAGAAAGAAAAAAAAAACCACGGGTAGGTGGTATACAATTATGGATGGACTGCCGAGTGCCGACACAGAGGTAGCTACAGCCGTGGACTAACGTACTGTGTCTGCTGCTAATATAGACTGGATGATTGATAATGAGATGAAATCAATATATATATGTATGTATATATAATATCACTAGTACTGCAGCCGGACAGGTAGATAATATATTTATTAGGTAATGATGACTGATGACGGACCTGCTGGACACTGTCAGCTCAGCAGCACCGCAGACTGCTACAGTAAGCTACTATACTCTATAGTAGTATGTACAAAGAAGAAAGAAAAGAAAAAAACCACGGGTAGGTGGTATACAATTATGGATGGACTGCCGAGTGCCGACACAGAGGTAGCTACAGCCGTGGACTAACGTACTGTGTCTGCTGCTAATATAGACTGGATGATTGATAATGAGATGAAATCAATATATATATGTATGTATATATAATATCACTAGTACTGCAGCCGGACAGGTAGATAATATATTTATTAGGTAATGATGACTGATGACAGACCTGCTGGACACTGTCAGCTCAGCAGCACCGCAGACTGCTACAGTAAGCTACTATACTATAGTAGTATGTACAAAGAAGAAAGAAAAAAAAAAACCACGGGTAGGTGGTATACAATTATGGATGGACTGCCGAGTGCTGACACAGAGGTAGCTACAGCCGTGGACTAACGTACTGTGTCTGCTGCTAATATAGACTGGATGATTGATAATGAGATGAAATCAATATATATATGTATGTATATATAATATCACTAGTACTGCAGCCGGACAGGTAGATAATATATTTATTAGGTAATGATGACTGATGACGGACCTGCTGGACACTGTCAGCTCAGCAGCACCGCAGACTGCTACAGTAAGCTACTATACTATAGTAGTATGTACAAAGAAGAAAGAAAAAAAAAAAACACGGGTAGGTGGTATACAATTATGGATGGACTGCCGAGTGCCGACACAGAGGTAGCTACAGCCGTGGACTAACGTACTGTGTCTGCTGCTAATATAGACTGGATGATTGATAATGAGATGAAATCAATATATATATGTATGTATATATAATATCACTAGTACTGCAGCCGGACAGGTAGATAATATATTTATTAGGTAATGATGACTGATGACGGACCTGCTGGACACTGTCAGCTCAGCAGCACCGCAGACTGCTACAGTAAGCTACTATACTCTATAGTAGTATGTACAAAGAAGAAAGAAAAAAAAAAAACCACGGGTAGGTGGTATACAATTATGGATGGACTGCCGAGTGCCGACACAGAGGTAGCTACAGCCGTGGACTAACGTACTGTGTCTGCTGCTAATATAGAGTCTAGACTGGATGATAAATTATTGATAATGAGATGAAATCAATATAATATCACTAGTACTGCAGCCGGACAGGTACTATATATATTTATTATGTAATGACTGATGACGGACCTGCTGGACACTGTCAGGTCAGCACAGCACCGCAGACTGCTACAGTAAGCTACTATAGTAGTATGTATAAAGAAGAATGAAAAAAAAAAAAAAACACGGGTAGGTGGTATACAATATTATATATATATATATTATATACAATTTTATATATATATATATATATATATATATATATTAAACTGGTGGTGATTGATTATTAAACTGGTGGTCACTTCAGGTCACGTTGCAACTTGCAACTAGTACTCCGAGGCCTAAGCAGACAATCACAAAATATATTATTATACTGGTGGTCAGTGTGGTCACAACAATGGCAGTGTGGCACTGACTCTGGCAGCAAAAGTGTGCACTGTACGTTATATGTACTCCTGAGTCCTGCTCTCAGACTCTAACTGCTCCCCACTGTCAGTGTCTCCCCCACAAGTCAGATAATACACTTACAGTTACACTATCTATTATCTAATCTATAAATATCACTTCAGCAAGTAGTATAGTAGTATACAGTATAGTAGTACTCCTCCTAATAATGCTCCCCAAAATACTGTGTCTCTCTCTTCTCTAAACGGAGAGGACGCCAGCCACGTCCTCTCCCTATGACTCTCAATGCACGTGTGAAAATGGCGGCGACGCGCGGCTCCTTATATAGAATCCGAGTCTCGCGATAGAATCCGAGCCTCGCGAGAATCCGACAGCGTGATGATGACGTTCGGGCGCGCTCGGGTTAGCCGAGCAAGGCGGGAAGATCCGAGCCTGCTCGGACCCGTGTAAAAAACCTGAAGTTCGGGCGGGTTCGGATTCAGAGGAACCGAACCCGCTCATCTCTAGTAAAATCCCCGCCATTTTTTAGTCCGAAACAGCGGGACAGAAGCCCGCCGCTGAGGGGGCGGGGCCTTCTTCCTCAGCACACCAGCGCCATTTTCCCTTCACAGCTCCGCTGGAAGCAGCTCCCCAGGCTCTCCCCTGCAGTATCCTGATACAAGAAGGGTAAAAAAGAGAGGGGGGGCACATAAATTTAGGCGCAAATAAGATAATTAAGCAGCTATTGGGAAAAATCACTTATTATAGTGTAAATCCCTGTGTTATATAGCGCTGTGTTGTATGCTGGCATACTCTCTCTCTCTCTGTCTCCCCAAAGGACTTTGTGGGGTCCTGTCCTCAGTCAGAGCATTCCCTGTGTGTGTGCGGTGTGTCGGTACGGCTGTGTCGACATGTTTGATGAGGAGGGTTACGTGGAGGCGGAGCAAGGGCAGATAAGTGTGGTGTCGCCCCCGACGGGGCCGACACCTGATTGGATGGCTATGTGGAAGGTCTTAACCGACAGTGTCAACTCCTTACATAAAAGGTTAGATGACGCAGCAGCCTTGGGACAGCCGGGGTCTCAGCCCGTGCCTGCCCAGGCGACTCTGAAGCCGTCAGGGGCTCATAAACGCCCGCTAGCCCAGATAGTGGACACAGATGTCGACACGGAGTCTGACTCCAGTGTAGATGAGGATGAGACAAATGTACAGTCTACAAAGGCCATCCGATGCATGATTACTGCAATGAAAGATGTATTGCACATTTCTGACGTTAACCCGGTTACCACCAAAAAGGGTATTATGTTTGGGGAGAAAAAGCAGCCAGTGACTTTTCCCCCATCTGATGAATTAAATGAATTGTGTGAAGAAGCGTGGAGTTCCCCTGATAAGAAACTAGTGATTTCTAAGAGGTTACTGATGGCGTACCCTTTCCCGCCAACGGACAGGTTACGTTGGGAAACATCCCCTAGGGTGGACAAGGCGCTCACACGCTTATCTAAAAGGGTGGCACTGCCGTCTCAGGATACGGCCACCCTAAAGGAGCCTGCGGATAGAAAGCAGGAAGCTATCCTGAAGTCTGTGTATTCACACTCTGGTACTCTACTGAGACCTGCTATTGCTTCAGCCTGGATGTGTAGTGCTGCAGCAGCATGGACTGATACCCTGTCAGACAACATTGATTCCCTCAGAAAGGCAAGCGGGTCAGAGGCGCATCCTTTCTGGCCAGAGGCAAGGGTAGAGGAAAGAAGCTGCACCAGGCAGCCAGTTCCAAGGAACAAAAATCCTCCCCTGCTTCCACTAAGTCCACCGTATGACGTTGGGGCTCCACAGGCGGAGCCAGGTGCGGTGGGGGCGCGTCTCCGAAACTTCAGCGACCAGTGGGTTCGCTCACAGGTGGATCTCTGGGCTGTACAAGTTGTATCTCGGGGATACAAGCTGGAGTTCGAGGCGCCTCCCCCTCTCCGTTACCTCAAATCAGCCTTGCCAGCTGCTCCCAGGGAAAGGGAGGTAGTACTGGCGGCAATTCACAAGCTGTACCTCCAGCAGGTGATAATCAAGGTCCCCCTCCTTCAACAGGGAAGGGGTTACTATTCCACAATGTTTGTGGTACCGAAACCGGACTGTTCGGTGAGACCCATTCTGAATTTAAAATCTTTGAACACTTATATAAAGAAGTTCAAGTTCAAAATGGAATCGCTCAGGGCGGTTATTGCAAGCCTGGAAGAGGGGGATTTTATTGTGTCGCTGGACATCAAGGATGCTTACCTACATGACCCCATTTACCCACCTCACCAGGAGTACCTCAGGTTCGTGGTACAGGACTGTCATTACCAATTCCAGATGTTGCCGTATGGTCTCTCCACGGCAGCGAGAATATTTACCAAGGTAATGGCTGAAATGATGATACTCCTTCGGAAGAAGGGAGTTATAATTATCCCGTACTTGGACGATCTCCTCATAAAGGCGAGGTCCAGAGAGCAGTTGTTGATCAGCGTAGCACTCTCTCAGGAAGTGTTGCAACAGCACGGCTGGATTCTGAATATCCCAAAGTCGCAGCTGATTCCTGCGACAAGTCTGCTTTACCTGGGCATGATTCTGGATACAGAACAGAAGAAGGTGTTTCTCCCGGTGGAGAAGGCCCAGGAATTGTCATCTCTGGTCAGGGACCTCCTGAAACCAAAACAGGTGTTGGTGCATCACTGCACGCGAGTCCTGGGAAAGCGGTGTGAGCTGCCTTTCTGCATCAATCCCTGGACCTGCACTGTTTGGAGATTGGACGACCTGAACCAAGTTCCCCCCACTTCACTGGGACCCAAAGACCCCAACTAGAGGTATACCAATTGAACTGTGGAAATTGCTAAACCACCTACCTCACCGAGGAATTGCAATACTGCGGACTGCCAAGCCGCTTAAAATTATCCTTGGACATACCTGTGGTAACTATTAATGTCGGCATTCGACCACTAAGTGGGTCTATGGACTTTTAGAAGGGGACTACTTCATAGGAACAGGTCCTATTATCTCCACAACTGCTTTATCAGTGCACATGGGAGTTTTTTCCTAAATCCTTTTTCATTAAGGTTTTTTTAATGTTTTATTTATCATATATTATTACTCCATATGGATGTTACATTGGTTTTATTATGTATTAAATATGTTGTTTGATATACTTATCCCATCTATGACCTACTAGCGCTATTTATTATTTCTATTGCCTATTGTATGCGAGGTCTGACCAACCTCATATATAGCTGCTGTGTTGAACCTCCCCAATCAGCACCTGGCTAGAATTACCAATTGGTAAATTCTTCTTTTTTGCACCTGGGAAAGATGGTGGCTTCTTACAAAGCAATTCCCTTCGGCAGGTTCCATGCAAGGATCTTTCAGTGGGATATGTTGGACAAATGGTCCGGATTGCATCTTCAAATGCATCGATTGATCACCCTGTCCCCAAGGGCCAGGGTGTCTCTGCTGTGGTGGCTGCAGAGTGCTCATCTTCTCGAGGGCCGCAGGTTCGGAATACAGGACTGGGTCCTGGTGACCACGGATTACAACGACCTGAGTCAAGCAGAGCCCCTGCTTCAACACCAACCAGTACTGATTCAGTCAGACAACATCACGGCGGTCGCCCATGTAAACCACCAGGGCGGCACAAGAAGCAGGATGGCAATGGCAGAAGCCACAAGGATTCTTCGATGGGCGGAGAATCACGTGCTAGCACTGTCAGCAGTGTTCATTCCGGGAGTGGACAACTGGGAAGCAGACTTCCTCAGCAGGCACGACCTCCACCCAGGAGAGTGGGGACTTCATCAAGAAGTCTTCACACAGATTGTAAATCGTTGGGAACTGCCACAGGTGGACATGATGGCGTCCCGCCTCAACAAAAAGCTAAAAAGATATTGCGCCAGGTCAAGGGACCCTCAGGCGATAGCTGTGGACGCACTTGTGACACCGTGGGTGTACCAGTCGGTTTATGTGTTCCCTCCTCTTCCTCTTATACCCAAGGTACTGAGGATAGTAAGAAAGAGAGGAGTAAGAACTATACTCATCGTTCCGGATTGGCCAAGAAGAACTTGGTACCCAGAACTACAAGAAATGATCTCAGAGGACCCATGGCCTCTGCCTCTCAGACAGGACCTGTTACAGCAGAGTCCCTGTCTGTTCCAAGACTTACCGCGGCTGCGTTTGACGGCATGGCGGTTGAACGCCGGATCCTAACGGAAAAGGGCATTCCAGATGAAGTCATTCCTACGCTGATAAAAGCTAGGAAGGATGTGACAGCAAAGCATTAATACCGCATATGGCGAAAATATGTTGCTTGGTGTGAGGCCAGGAAGGCCCCAACAGAGGAATTCCAGCTGGGTCGATTTCTGCACTTCCTACAGTCAGGGGTGACTAAGGGCCTAAAATTGGGGTCAATAAAGGTCCAGATTTCGGCCCTATCTTTTCTTTCAAAAAGAACTGGCTTCACTGCCTGAAGTTCAGACGTTTGTTAAGGGAGTGCTGCATATTCAGCCCCCTTTTGTGCCTCCAGTGGCACCTTGGGATCTTAACGTTGTGTTGGATTTCCTGAAATCACACTGGTTTGAGCCACTTAAGACCGTGGAGCTAAAGTATCTCACGTGGAAGGTGGTCATGCTGTTGGCCTTAGCTTCAGCTAGGCGTGTGTCAGAATTGGCGGCTTTGTCATGTAAAAGCCCATATCTGATCTTCCATATGGACAGGGCAGAATTGAGGACTCGTCCCCAATTTCTCCCTAAGGTGGTATCAGCATTTCATTTGAACCAACCTATTGTGGTGCCTGCGGCTACTCGGGACTTGGAGGACTCCAAGTTACTGGATGTAGTCAGGGCTTTGAAAATCTATGTAGCCAGGACGGCTGGAGTCAGGAAAACTGACTCGCTGTTTATCCTGTATGCACCCAACAAGCTGGGTGCTCCTGCTTCAAAGCAAACTATTGCGCGCTGGATCTGTAACACGATTCAGCTAGCTCATTCTGCGGCTGGATTGCCGCATCCTGAATCAGTAAAAGCCTATTCCACAAGGAAGGTGGGCTCTTCTTGGGCGGCTGCCCGAGGGGTCTCGGCTTTACAGCTTTGCCGAGCCGCTACTTGGTCGGGTTCAAACACATTTGCTAAGTTCTACAAGTTTGATACCCTGGCTGAGGAGGACCTTGCCTTTGCTCATTCGGTGCTGCAGAGTCATCCGCACTCTCCCGCCCGTTTGGAAGCTTTGGTATAATCCCCATGGTCCTTACGGAGTTCCCAGCATCCACTAGGACGACAGAGAAAATAAGATTTTACTCACCGGTAATTCTATTTCTCGTAGTCCGTAGTGGATGCTGGGCGCCCGTCCCAAGTGCGGACTCTCTGCAATACATGTATATAGTTATTGCTTAACTAAAGGGTTATTGTTATGAGCCATCTGTTAAATGAGGCTCAGTTGTTGTTCATACTGTTAACTGGGTATGGTTATCACAAGTTGTACGGTTTGATTGGTGTGGCTGGTATGAGTCTTACCCTGGATTCCAAATCCTTTCCTTGTTGTGTCAGCTCTTCCGGGCACAGTTTCCCTAACTGAGGTCTGGAGGAGGGGCATAGAGGGAGGAGCCAGTGCACACCTGTTAGGATCTCCTGCTCTGTGCTGCCACGTCGCCATGGCAACCGGGAGGCAAGTGTTAGCGAAGTAACCTGAGCGCAGCTGATACTCCGGTCCGGGTTTTTACTGTGTAGTGGTTACAGGCTCTGTGCACGGCAGGGAATCCGGTTGTAGTATCATGCCCAGAAAAGCCAGAAAACTTCAGGGCCTGAGGGTGATGGGAAATATCCTGTCAGGCCAGAAGTCAGAATTTCCCAAAAAGACTTTTCTCATTCCGGTGACTTTGGAGATCCTCGGTCAAACTGTCAAGACTGAGGCCTTTGTTGACAGTGAGGCCGATGGGGTTTTCATGGACCGTCAATTCGCCCTGGAACACTCTGTTCCCTCAGTACCTTTGGCATCAGAGATTGAGATCTGTGGGTTAAACGGGGAACCATTGCCCCAGGGTAAAATTACCTCCTGCACCAGCCAAATTCCTTTGTTTATTGGAGCCACACACTCTGAAAAATTGTCTTTCTATGTGACTGTCTATTCTTTTGCCCCATTGGTTTTGGGGTTACCCTGGTTAAGGGCCCATAACCCTCAATTTGACTGGGTCTCTGGGGAGATTCTTAGCTGGGGTAGTGATTGTTTCAGGAGTTGCTTGAGCCTTCCAGTCAGGCTCTCGCAGCTAAGTTTGCCAGGATTGCCAGGATGTTATGCAGATTTTGCGGATGTGTTCTCCAAAAAAGTTGCGGAGGTACTACCTCCCCATCGCCCCTATGACTGTGCCATTGATTTGTTGCCGGATGCTAAGCTTCCCAAGAGCAGGTTGTACTCCCTGTCACGTCCTGAGACTCAGGCTATGGCAGAGTACATTCAGGAGAACTTGGCTAAGGGATTTATCAGACCTCACAGTCCCCAGTTGGGTCGGGGTTCTTCTTCGTGGGTAAAAAGGACGGCTCGTTGCGACCCTGCATCGACTTCAGGGAATTGAACCGTATCACGATTAAAAACTCGTACCCACTGCCTCTCATTTCGGTTTTGTTTGACCAGCTTCGTACTGCCACCATTTTTTCTAAGATTGACCTACGCGGTGCTTACAATCTAATCCGAATAAGAGAGGGGGATGAATGGAAGACTGCCTTTAATACCCACTCAGGGCATTATGAATATTTGGTGATGCCTTTTGGGCTCTCTAATGCCCCGGCAGTCTTCCAGGAATTCATGAACGATGTGCTCAGGGAATATTTGGATAGATTCTTAGTTGTTTATCTAGATGACATCCTAATCTTCTCCCATTCCCTGGAGGAACATCGGAAGCATGTACGCTTAGTCCTCCAGAAACTCAGAGACCACCAGCTTGGGGCGAAGCTGGAGAAGTGCGAATTTGAAGTCCAGCAAATCGCATTTCTAGGGTATATTATCTCCTCAGAAGATTTCCAAATGGAGGGTTCTAAGGTACAGGCAGTCCTGGATTGGGTGCAGCCCACTAGTTTGAAGGCGCTTCAGCGTTTTTTGGGCTTTGCGAATTTTTATAGACGGTTTATCGCTGGATTTTCGTCTATAGTGGCCCCCTTGGTGGCACTCACTAAGAAAGGGGCGGATGTTGCTCACTGGTCTTGTGAGGCCAAAGCGGCCTTTGCCCGTCTCAAAAGGGCATTTGTCTCTGCCAAGGTGCTGCGACACCCAGATCCAGAGCGTCCTTTTGTGGTAGAAGTGGATGCCTCTGAGATAGGTATTGGGGCAGTGCTCTCTCAGATGGGGGTGTCTGATAATCGCCTTCATCCCTGTGCTTACTTTTCCCGTAAATTTTCGTCTGCCGAGATGAATTATGATGTGGGTAACCGGTAATTGTTGGCTATAAAGGATGCACTCGGGGAGTGGAGACACTGGCTTGAGGGGGCTAAGTTTGTGGTCTCAATTCTCACCGACCATAAGAATCTGGCATATTTAGAGTCAGCGAAGCGGCTCAATGCCAGGCAGGCACGATGGGCTTTGTTTTTTGCTCGCTTTAATTTTTTGATAACATATCGCCCTGGGTCAAAAAACATCAAGGCTAATGCGCTCTCGCGGAGTTTTGCTCCAGTCCAAGAGACCACCGAGGAGCCATTGCCCATTGTGTCCCCATCATGTATTAAAGTGGGCATTACCCAGGACCTCTTGTCATTAGTCCCTAGAGCACAGGAGCAGGCTCCTCCAGACCTTCCGGTAGGTCTCTTGTTTGTGCCTCCTAGGTTAAGACAGCGAGTGTTCCTGGAATTCCATGCCAAGAGGTCGGCAGGGCATCCTGGTATTGCCAGAACTCGGGAGTTGCTGTCTAGGGCGGTGTGGTGGCCCTCGGTGGCTAGGGATGTGGATCAGTGGGTTTGGGCATGTGACGTTTGTGCACGAAATAAAACTCCTAGAGGGGTTCCTGTCGGCCCATTACATCCACTCTCTATTCCATCTAAGCCATGGACCCACATTTCCATGGATTTTGTGGTGGACTTGCCCAAATCCTCGGGGATGACAGCCATTTGGGTTGTCGTTGACAGGTTTTCGAAGATGGCGCATTTCGTTCCACTGGTTGGGTTGCCATCGGCCAGACGCCTGTCTGAGTTATTTATGCAGCATGTTGTGCGCCTCCACGGGTTGCCACTTGATGTGGTCTCTGACCGCGGATCCCAGTTTGTGGCCAAATTCTGGAGGGCATTTTGTTCTGATCTCCAGATTTCTGTGAGCTTGTCGTCAGGCTACCATCCACAGTCTAATGGGCAGACTGAGAGGGTGGACCAGTCCTTGGAGCAGTTCCTCAGGTGTTATGTCTCCAAGTGTCATACTGACTGGGTTGCTCATCTGTCCATGGCGGAGTTTGCCTATAACAACGCGGCTCACTCTGCTACAGGGATCTCTCCCTTCCTTTGTGTATGGGCATCATCCTAAGGCCAATTCTTTTGACCCCCTGGATTCCACGCCTGGTGGTTCCTCTGTGGTTTCGGCCCTTAGGGGTATTTGGAGGAAAGTGAAGAAAGCCCTTGTGTCTGTGTCATTAGTGACCAAAAGGGTTTTTGATAAGCGGAGAAGACCCTGCAGCTTCAAATTAGGAGACTTCGTCTGGTTGTCCACCAAGAATTTGAAGTTGAGACAGCCATCTCATAAGTTAGGCCCCCGGTTCATCGGCCCTTATAAGATCACCAGGGTTATCAATCCGGTGGCATTTCAGTTAGATCTGCCCCGTTCATTGGGTATCAATAAAACATTTCATTGTTCCCTTTTAAAACTGGCGGTTAGTAATCCTTCTTCCAGTGGAAGACCTTCTCCTCTTCTGATACGGGGTCAGAGGGAGTTTGTGGTTGAAAGGGTTCTTGACTCCAAGATGGTTCAGGGTCGGCTGTCATTTTTGGTGCACTGGAAGGGGTATGGCCCGGAGGAGCGGTCGTGGGTGCGCAGTTGTGATCTTCATGCCCCCAGACTGATACGCTCTTTCTTCTCGCAGTTCCACGATAAACCCGGTGGTAGGGTTCTTTGACCCCTCGTCAGAGGGGGAGTACTGTTAGGATCTCCTGCTCTGTGCTGCCACGTCGCCATGGCAACCGGGAGGCAAGTAACCTGAGCGCAGCTGATACTCCGGTCCGGGTTTTTACTGTGTAGTGGTTACAGGCTCTGTGCACGGCAGGGAATCCGGCGCTGGTTTTGTGCTCACAGTCTGTGAGGTCTGAGTGGGGCGTGGACAGCACCTGCTATATAAACCATCCTCTCAGGCTAGGCAAATGCTGCTGAATCTTTGTTTGTTAGCCAGTTCCAGAGAGTTAGCTAGTACTGTGTGACTTTGTATTTACTTGTTGCTTACTGCAAATAGGCCTTGGGATTCGGTACTTCATTCTGCCAATCCGGACCTAGCAGTAAGACTGGAGTCAGTTGTTTAACCTGCTGGGGTTCTTTTGCTATTCTGTGAACCCAGCAGGTTTGCGGCTGTACTTTCAGACCTGCTTGCTTAATCCTCCCTCACTGTGCAGGGCGTCCAGGTGTCAGCTTAGTGGCAGTAAGCTGAACCTGTGCCCTGCAATTGGGGGTTAGGATTGTGGATACTCTCCTTGTGTCTATATTTCTATCTCTGACCAAGGAGTTTATTCCCACACCCGTTGGTAACCCTTTGGGGTTTTTTCTGTTGCTCTTAGCAACATCATTTCGGGTGCTCCACATGTTAAATCACTACACCTCGCTTCATTGTCCGCTCTATTCCATCTGAGCATTCCTGACACTAGGGAGACACCCAGTTCCTGAGCCTTTGGGCTTCTCCGTTCACTTTGTGTTTATTAGTTATTCCATCACCTCCTGTGTATGTTATGTTATACTGTCTGTGAGTTCGTTTGCTTCGCATCCCTCTCTGTTCATACACCGGTATACTCCTGTTAGCACTGGTGTGCGTAACAACACCAGATAGTACCTAATCTTTCTTTTAGAGTGCCCAGTCTCCTGCGGAGCCCGTCTATTCCCCATGGTCCTTACGGAGTTCCCAGCATCCACTACAGACTACGAGAAATAGAATTACCGGTGAGTAAATTATTATTATTTTTTGCTGCATGAGTATTATTAATGTCTGTCTAGCGTCCTCTGCAGCCTGCTGTCTTCCTGGTGGCACTTGTAAGTGCTTAATAAAAGTTTACTTTATTTTAATTATAGTACATATATATCCATGTGCATACATATATACACAGGTATATACATACATACATATAAACACACACATATATGATATATATACATGTGTGTATATATACGTGTACTGTATGTGTATGTATATATATATATATATATATATATATATATGTATGTATGCATGTTTAATATGCTAAGTATATGTGTATATGTATGTGCAGAGGCGTAACTAGCATGGGGCGAGCAGGGCACGTGCCCTGGGCGCCGTGACAGCCCCAGCAGAAGGGGGCGCCACTGGCACCTGCACGACCCGCTCGCCCCATGTTGCCTGCCGCTGCTAGTCCGCCGGCGCCGCTGTGAGACCTCCAGACGTGCTGTCTTCCTGGGCCCTCCCTCTATTCACTGCACTCACAGACGCGGCCAGGAGAGTGCAATAAATAGAGGGAGGGCCCAGGACCTATCGTTTGACTCCCGCCCGCCCGCCGCTGTGAGCGACGCGAAGGAAGGCCCCCGCCACGGACCTGCCGTCTGCCTCCCGGTCGCCGCTGTGACTGAGCACCAGCCAGTGTGCGCAGACACGGAGTGCCCCGGTCCGGACCTGCCAACCGCCCGCTCACAATGATGGAGGGCCCGGGGTAAGCTGCAAGCGTGTAGCAATGGAGGGGTGTGTGTGTTATTGGAGGGGTAAGAGGGCGGGTGTGTGTGCATGCATGCATGTGTCCAGCAATGGAGGGGTGTGTGTGTTATTGGGGGGGGGGGGGGTGTTTGTGTGTGCATGCATGCATGTGTCCAGCAATGGAGGGGTTTGTGTGTTTTGTTGGAGGGGTAAGCAGGGGTGTGTGTGGGGGTGCATGTGTCTACTGTCTAGCAATCGAGGGGTTTGTGTGTGTGTTGTTGGAGGGGTAAGCAGTGTGTGTGTGTGTGTGTGTGTGTGTGTGTGTGTGTGTGTGTCCAGCAATGGATGGGTGGGTGGGTGTTATTGGAGGGGTAAGAGGGGTGGGGGGATGCATGTGTCCAGCAATGGAGGGGTGTGTGTGTGTTGTTTGAGTGGTAAGCAGGGGTGTGTATGTGTGTGTGTGCATGTGTCCAGCAATGGAGGGGTAAGCAGGCATGTATGTATGTTGCTGGAGGGGTAAGCAGGGGTGTGCGTGTGCCTGTTTGTGTGTGTGTACTGCCTGGAGGGGTAAGCAGGAGTGTGCGTGTCACCGCAAGACTGCGTAAGGAATATAATATGACAGCAGCAGCATAAACACGCCGTCCGTGCTTGCAGAGCGCTGCTCGGTGCATCACTTTGGCCTGCAAGGGGTTAAGGTTTTTGTAGTGGGAGGAACGTAGATGGAGGAACCGGGAGGCTATTGGCCGGATTGTGGATAGGGGCTGTACTGCCTGGATATAGGTTGCTAATCCACCATTTCCTGCCTCTTTCAGTGTCTTCACGTGAGGCAGAGCAAGTATTATTCAGTCATTCAGTAATTTTACTTTATTTTCCTTCTCTTTTTCCATATCTTATCTTGCCTGTATTCGTACTTCTACATTTATCCTATTCCTAACTCTTTTATTCCTACTGTTCCCCCTCCTCTCTTAGAGGTTATTTATCTGTGTATTCCCCCCCTTGCCTGCGGTGACTCCTCAGCCCCCCCCTCTCCCTGGACCATGTCGGGGTTGCAAAACCCCCGTTCCCGTCCTGCACGCAGCGCTGGCCTCCCCGCCCGGCTTTTAGATGCCCCTGATGTCCCGCCGGGTCGGGGAAGCCCTGCTGCTTCGGCTGCTGTGAGGGAGACGAGGGCTGTGCGCGGCCGAGCTCGGCCGCCCGCCCGCGCTCGGCCGCCCGCCCGCGCTCCCCCACGTGCGTCCTCCCCGTCTCCTTCCCCGCTGCAGTCAGCGGCGGGGGACGGAGCGCCGGGGAGCAGGAGAAGCCTCAGACGGCTTGCCAGGGACGGTGTTTTGCCGTCCCTGGCCCCGCCGCTTGTTGCAGCGGGTGGACGCACGGGTCACGTGGGGCGGGGGCGGAGCTCCCGCCCGGCGGCTCTCACCAGTCCCCAACACGGCCGGCGCTTTCAGTGGGCGGGTGGGGGGTCGTGCGGCAGCCGGACTGCTGCCTGCGCGTGCTGCAAACATGAGGGGGGCCCATATGAGGCATACCCCCTCTGTGCCACTACCCCCCTTACCCGTGCGGTCAGCGCCCTCCCGCGTGGGGGTGGGGCGTCGCCCCCGCTCCGCGCCAGCGGGGGGGGGGCATTACCTATTGCAGACAGTGCGGGGCCTGTCGTGCGGGGGCGGCCCGCGCCCGCCCCCGGTGTGCCTGCCCGCCCGACCTCCCCCTTCGTGGTGGGGCCCGGGGCGTCGGGCCCTTCCTGTACGCCCGCCTTGGCGAGTATTTCGGCCGCCGCCCGTGGCCGCGCGGCTCCTGGCAGACAGCGGCCGGGGTCGCGCCTGCCGGCAAATCACCCCACTAGGGGGCGGCGTGCGCAGGCGGCTCACGAACCAGCACCCCCTCCCCGCATCCAATTTTCTCCTGCTGACGCTTCTGCGGTCAGCACTCAGTCCGACGTCGCGCTCCCCCCTTCTAGTGGTGACGACTCTCCGACTTCTCCTCCTGTGGCCGACGTTCGGGTCGGTAGACGGTCGAGGGGTCGGCGGTCTATCCGCGGTCTGGCACAGCCAGACGGTTGTGCCATGATTCCCGACAGTGAGGGATCCTCCGGATCCTTGCTCCCGACGGGAGGTTTGCGTACCTCACGTCGGGCGCGTGACTCGCGGAGGGGGTCCGTTCTTACTTCACCTTCCCCTGCGGCTGCACCCTTGGTGGACGCCACCGTCTTGTCTGCCATTTGTGCCGCTGTGGTGTCGGCGGTGGCTCCCTTGTTATCTTCCGTACCCGGGGGACTGGGGCGGCCCACTGCTTCCTTGGCGGATAGCATCGCGCAATCCCTTATCCCACTTCTGTCTCCTGGCGCGACTACCCCCCCCCCTTCTGCCCTGCTCCCGGCGGCTGCGGGACCGGTGGTGGAGCAGGGGAACAATGTCTCTTTTGTCTCCCCAGCCACGGTAGTCGGGTCGGCAATGGAGTCCGCCGGTGTATCCACGAGTCGTTCGGTGGCCGGAGGCGCGGACGGCGTTCCCTCTCGAGCAGGTGAGTCTTCCTCGGACCCTAACTGGTCCAAGGGGAGCGCGGTGTCACACCATAGCGGCTTGGGTTCGGGTACTCGCTCCAGCGCCTCTAGCATAGGTAGCAGCGCGGGTAGGATTTCCGGCAAGCGCAGTAGGCGCAGGCGCAGGCGTCGGGGCACAGATTCCTCCCTTGCCTCTACTTCCTCGGAGGGTCTGTCCTCCTCAGATGGTGGGTTGCACAGGGTGAAGCGTTGCAGACGACGCGAGCGTCGGTATTCCACCTCGTCCGCTTCCCAAGTATCGGTGGAATCGGACACCGTGCACTGCGCCAATACGGCGGTACAACGTGGACTCAGGCCCCGGGTCCGGGACCGTATCCGTAAGGGCCAATATGTGAACATTTTTGCCCTTACCAGCGACAATCGCAAAGCCTTGTTTTCGGCTAAGAAAAAGGGGCAGGGTAGCGAGGAAGCTTTGCGGTCCTACCAGAATTGGGTCCGCTGCATGTTGATCTTTGCGGCGTGTTACCTGGAGACGCGCCCGGATGAACATATGAATGTGGTGCGCTATCAATTTCTCATACACGTTCTGTACCATAAGTACAAAGGGTCTGCCTGGCGGCGCTACGACGAGGATTTCCGACGCAAAAACAACACGGGCGGCAGATCTATAACTTTGGTAAAAAAGACGTGGAATTGTGCTCTGAATTGACACAGGTTTCGGCCGGCACTGATGACGGCGGCACGGCAAGACGATGGGCAAAAAAACCTGCCTCTCGGTCTGTCGGCTTTCGCGGAGGCGCAGGGCGGGCGGGGCATGGGAAATGATTCGCTTTTAATAATGCACAATGCGACTTGGGGGGGCAATGTCGTTTTCGCCACTCCTGTATCAGATGTGGCGGGGGCCACGGGATTAAGGATTGCCCCAGTCCTGGGACCGGGAGTGCTTTTGGCTCGCAGCCCCGACAGAGTCGCGCTCCCGCGGCCACCGGCGCTAGCCACAGCTCCCACCCCAATTAGACTTCGGGCGCTCATTCCCTGGCTGCGACGATACCCGCGGTCGGGGGACGCCCAATTTTTACACTTGGGTTTCGCGTCGGGTTTCCCCTTGCCGATACATGGACGGGTGGGTCCCGGGGTGGGTACTAACCTGCGTTCGGCTCGGGAGTTTCCGGACGTGCTCCGGCACAAGGTAGAGGCAGAGGTGGCTTTAGGGAGGATGATAGGTCCTTTCCGGGAACCCCCCTTGCCAGATTTGGTCTTGTCCCCCGTAGGCGTAGTGCCCAAAAAGACAGCGGGCAAATTTCGCCTCATCCAACACCTTTCCTGTCCTATGGGGTCCTCGGTTAATGATGCCATCCCTGCTGACCAGTGTAGGGTCGTTTACCTATCCTTTGATTCGGCCATTGACACCGTACGGTCTTTTGGCCCTGGGGCAGTTATGTGTAAGTTGGACATCCAGTCTGCGTTTCGTCTCCTTCCGCTGCACCCTTCCGCCTTCAAGTTTATGGGTTTTAAGCTGGACGATGGCTACTACATAGATCGGTGCCTCCCTATGGGTTGTTCTATCTCTTGCGCCTACTTTGAGAGATTTAGTTCCTTCCTCCACTGGTGTCTCCAGCAGGCAACGGGCGAACGGGGAATTTCCCACTACTTGGACGATTTTCTTTTTATCGGCCCCTCAGACTCCCCTCGCTGCGTCAACTTGCTGCAGGGGGCTCTGGCCCTCTTTGCACGCTTCGGGGTTCTGGTTGCACCAGAAAAGACGGAGGGACCCTCCGCCTCCTTGGTTTACCTCGGGATCCAGATTGATACGGTCGGTGGTCTCTGTAGGCTCCCTTCGGACAGGGTGTTGCGTTTACGTGACGGTATCATATATGCGCTGTCCGCGGGCAAGCTCACTCTCAAACAGGCCCAATCCCTATTGGGCCTGTTTAACTTTGCTTGCAAAGTGATCCCCATGGGCAGGGTTTTCTGTAGAAAATTGGAACGGGCTACCGTGGGGGTTAGACGCCCGCATCATTTCCTCAGGTTGTCCCTCGAAATCCATCGGGATTTAAGCATTTGGGACGAATTTCTTGTTCGTTTCAACGGCATCTGTATTTGGCAGGAGGCGGTCGTGTCTAGCCCGACCCTGGAGCTTTTCACGGACGCCTCCGGCGCTTTCGGCGCTTACTTTGCGGGTCGTTGGTGCGCCTCTCATGCCTCGCATGCCTGGCTTAGCAAGGGCCTCACTACGAACATGCTGTTGCTGGAAATTTTTCCTATTCTGGTCGTCTTGGAATTATGGCGCGATGCCCTGCGTAATAAACATGTTGTCTTCTGGTGCGACAATCTGGGAGTGGTTTTTGCCATCAACCGCCAAAAATCCACGTCCTTGCCGGTATTGCGGGTCATTGAGCAGATAGTCTTGTTATGTTTGGTGAACAACATTACGTTGCGAGCCAAACATGTCCGTGGCGTGCGTAACGAAATTGCAGATGCACTGTCACGCGGCGATTTGCAGCGATTTAGGCGCTTGGCTCCTGCAGCTCTCCTCCATGGGGAATTATGTCCTGCTTCTGTGTGGCAGGTCATCCACCCGGATTGGAGGCGTTAGCTCACAGGTCATTGGCCCCTGCAACTTTTGCGGCCTATCGGGCCGCCTGGGAGCGGTGGTGTCGCTTCCTCCTGGAGAGAGGCCAGTGTGGTAAGACCTCTCATGATTTACTTTTAGATTACATCTGGGTTCTGTACTCCGACGGGATTTCGCGGGCGTCTGTTAACAGGGTTCTGGCAGGTATATCTTACTTTCTGCAGCTGCAGGGGGAAGCGGATTTTACGAAGTCCTTTTTCCTCCGGCGGGTGTTGAAAGGTTGGGCTCGGGCCACCCCGCCCCTCCCGGATACTCGCCAGCCGATCACCGGTGCTTTGTTGAGGCGGATTTTGGGATCCCTACAGAGCATTTGCTTTTCGGGATACGAGGTTCGCCTCTTCCGGGCGGCCTTTACTATGGCCTTCCACGGTGCGTTCAGGGTGGGTGAGCTGGTGTCCGTCTCTCGGGCTTCTGTCTCACCCATGCTGGAGGCCCACGTCGTCATCCGCCCCGACGGTTTATGGTGCAGGATTCAGCGCTCCAAGACTGACGTAGCCGGCAGGGGGCAGTGGGTTCGAATGGGTCCGGCTCGTGCGCGGGGCATTTGTCCAGTTTCCGCGGCCCGGGCATATTCGTCCATACGGCCTCCAACGCCCACCGGGTGGCTCGTCCATAGTGACGGCTCCCCGTTGACCAGATATCAATTCCGGTCGGTTTTGGGGCATTGTATTTTGTACCTAGGTCTATCTCCGACCGTCTATGGGACTCACTCTTTCCGCATCGGCGCTGCTTCAGCTGCTGCTGCGGCGGGTTGGTCCGAGGTCGAAGTCCGGGCACTGGGTAGGTGGAGGTCTGGTGCAGTCAGACGCTATATCAGGCCTTTTCCTCCCAGTGCGCCCCTTTGAGGACTAGCCGCTCGTCGCAGTTGCACTTTGTGATTGCGGGGGCCTTGAGGAATTTTTGTTTTATCGTTGGTTTTAATTTCGGCTTTTGCCGGCTAACGAAGTTTTGTTTTTGCCTCAAGTCAAATTGGGCGCCCCCCCCCCCCCCCACTCCCTCCCCGTTAGGGATGCAGTCAGGTTTCTCATTTACATACCTTATTTCATTCCTAACCTTCGTCACACCTTCTTTTGCAGGGCGGCGGTTAGATCCGCACTTTATATGGTTTGTCGGCCATTCCTACATCTATTGGCTGTCCGTGTCGGCTCTGGCCTGCGACACTGCCCGGTTTCCAGAGCTGCAGGCTGTGCGCTGGTTGGGGCGTAGAGGCCTCCGCTGGGATGGCCTGCGGGACTGGCTTCGGGCGGCAGTTGGCCGATTTGGGTACCCCCTGATTTTGGTCTTGCATCTGGGGGGCAATGATCTGGTACGCCGCACTGGGCTCGACATTCGCCTCGAGATCAGGCGCCAGCTACTGGAACTCATGGCTGACTGGCCGTTTTGCCTCATCTTCTGGTCGGACATCGTTCCCCGGCGGTCTTGGCGCGGAGCCTTTAACCCCGGGGCGATTGACCTGGTTTGGAGGCGGGTCAATTCGGTCGTTGGTCGTGCTGTCCTCCTGCATGGCGGGCTAGTCGTGCCACACGGTGGTATTTCCTACCGTGATCCGACACAATACCGGTCTGACGGGGTGCATTTGTCCCCGGCTGGCATGCTGATCTTCCTGGAGGACATTATTCACATTCTTAGGTCCCTTTAGATAGCTTTTTCCTTTTGATAGTTCATTTGGGTTTCTTTTGTGCTTTCTTAGGTCTCTCTAGTTAGTTTTTCTGTTTTTGTTGTGTGGGTTTTTAGTTCGGTGGCGGTGGCAGGTTGGTAACCTGGCAGTTGGCCTGTTTTCTGAACGGTTACTTAAATTTAATGATGAGTTCACAGTTAGTCAGTTTGGGTGTATTTAGAGGTAATTTATATCTTTTAGAATTAGTTTACGGGCATCATTTTGACAAGTGGGTCCATATAATTAGTATAAAACATATGTGGATGTTGGGGCCGGTGGCCCAATTTTTATCCCGTAGGGGCGGAGCGTACCTCCGTCCCTGCAACCGTTGGTGGACAGGGGTAGTGGCAGAAGGTCGACCCCTGTCCTTGGATTTTTTGATTTTCGATGTCTGGGATGGAGGCAGCAGGCCGATACCGGAACATCTGGGGCAGGAGGCTACCTCACACATATGTTTTTTACTGCTTGTTTTTATGTATTATAATGTTGATCACCCATGTTGTGTTTATTATGTTTAACCGTTCTTCTCCTCGCCACCTTTAGTTAGAGAGGGAAGTCTGCATTTTAGTTTTAGTATTTAATAGGCCTCCCTCTCAGTCAGAAAATAAAAGCTGACCCCTTTCACGCCAACTACAGTTGTGGTGTCTTTATTTCATAAGATAAGTGTGCTTGAGTGGCGCGTGGAAGCATCTGACGTGTGAGGTTTATATCCGTGTGTGTGTGTGTGTGTGTGTGTGTGTGTGTGTGTGTGTGCGTGTGTCCAGCAATGGAGGGGTAAGCAGGTGTGTGTGTGTGTGTGTGTGTGTGTGTGTGCATGTGTCCAGCAATGGAGGGGTAAGCAGGTGTGTGTGTGTGTGTGTGTGTGTGTGTGTACATGTGTCCAGCAATGGAGGGGTAAGCAGGTGTGTGTGTGTGTGTGTGTGTGTGTGTGTGTGTGCATGTGTCCAGCAATGGAGGGGTAAGCAGGCATGTATGTATGTTGCTGGAGGGGTAAGCAGGGGTGTGCGTGTGCCTGTTTGTGTGTGTGTACTGCCTGGAGGGGTAAGCAGGAGTGTGCGTGTCACCGCATATCCATGGTGTGTGTGTGTGTGTGTGTGTGTGTGTGTGTGTGTGTGTGTGTGTGTGTGTGATTGTGTGCGTGTGTCCAGCAATGGAGGGGTAAGTGTGTGTGTGTGTGTGTGTGTGTGTGTGTGTGATTGTGTGCGTGTGTCCAGCAATGGAGGGGTAAGTGTGTGTGTGTGTGTGTGTGTGTGTGTGTGTGTGTGTGTGTGTGTGTCTGGCTTGAAGGGGTAAGCAGAAGTGTGTGTACACTTGGAGGGCTAAGCAGGAGTATGCGTGTGTTTCTGTGTGTGTTGTGTGTATTTCTTCTATGTGTGTGGATATTTGTGTGTATGTGTTTTATGTGTAGATATATAGATATATATAGATATATATATATATATATATATATATATATATATCACTTGCTTTATAATGGCACTCACTGTCAAGTGACAACCACCGGGGTGCCCTCCTCCACTACTGATATACCAACAACGGCTTTCTGGGGTGGATTGCGACTCCTCTCCCCTCTGCTTGAAGAACCAGGCGGCACTCCTCGGATTTATTCAGCCATGCAAGGCGTGTATTAAATCACATCAAAACAAAATAACAGTGACAGACATAGTGAAACACCAACGTTTCAACGCCTTACAGGCGTTTTTTTCAAGGTGCTATGCTGTGAAAGATAGTGATAGTTGTTGTTTATATATATTTATTTATTGTATGTAGGTCGAAGTAGCGGCACTTCTCCACAGACCCGGAAGTATATATATTTTTTAATTAGCAGACAGCAGCAACACGTAGGAAGGAGCCCTGGAGGACTCACGAAGACCGGAGGAGGAGGAGCTGAGACATGCGCACCAGCTGAAGAGACGCAAGGGAGCAAGCAGCAGGACCAGGAGAAGACCAACGCCAGGGAGGAGCTGCCTGTGCCTGTCACCAAACCCGTCCGCGCTGAGTGGAGAAGACGCCACAGAAGAGGAGGAGTCCAGCCAGCAGGACCGGGGAAGGACATCCAACCTTCAGTGGAGCGGGACCCTGCAGCAACGGAGGAGACTGACCAGCAACGGGAGCACCGGCATCGCAGAGGACACCCGCTTGCCGGAGCAAGGACCCGCAGAAGACCCTGGCTGGCTTAAAGAAGATGGTGCAGAACAGCGGGGAGGACGGCGCACTTCAGGATCCTGCAGCAGGAGAGAAGATCCCCCTACAGAGCGCAGCAGACCACACTGATAAGGGTGCATCCCCGGTGCGGTGCTCTGCATACCGGGTGGCGCCGAAGACGTGGAGTGTCGGAGGTGGCAGAAGCGCCGCAGCTTGGGGTGAGAAACCGCTGCAACCCTTCCGCTGCTAAACTCTACAAATAGTCAATTAAGGGGGTAGGCTCCCCTCACCACAGTGCCCCACAGGATTAGTTAATTAAGGGCTCCACGGGATTAGTTAATTGAGGGGGTAGGATCCCCTCACTCTATAATGTGAATTTTGGCTCATACCGTGTGCTATAATGTGAATTTCGGCTCATACCGTGTGCTATAATGTGAATTTTGGCTCATACCGTGTGCTATAATGTGAATTTTGGCTCATACCGTGTGCTATAATGTGAATTTTGGCTCATACCGTGTGCTATAATGTGAATTTTGGCTCATACCGTGTGCTATAATGTGAATTTCGGCTCATACCGTGTGCTTTAGGGGTATATTCAATTGAAGTCGAAAACTGCCGTCTGTCGAAAAGACGTCAGTTTTTGACTTTTTAAGGTCGAATCGTGATTCGACCTATTCAATATTTTCGACAATTCTGTGAATTTGACTTGTCAAAAAGCACGTGGATCGGCAGAATAGCTGCCGATCCACGTGCTTACGGCCCCCTTTTCGACCATCTCAGTCCGACATCAAAAGATGTTGGACTGAGATGCGGACCCAGAGGAGGAGAGGGGGGAGAGCCGCAGGGAGACGGGGGACTGCCGCGGGCAGCCAGAGGAGATCAGCGCTACAGCACAGCGCTGCAGCAGGATGTCACACAGCCGTGCCGCTCACAGCAGCGTCCACCCAGCTCCAGCAAGCTTGCTGGAGCAGGGTGGACACTAACGTGAGGTCGGGCGGCTGTGTGACATCCTTCTGCAGCGCTACTGTAGTGCTGACATCCTCTGGCTGCCGGCGGCTGTCCCCCGTGGCTCCCTCCCCCCTCCTCTCCTCCTCCTGGGTCACTCATCTCAATTCGACTTGAAAAAATCAAATTGAGATGAGATTTGAATAGGGGTTGCCAGATCCATTCCGACAAATGCATGTCGGAATGGATCTGATTTTATTTGAATATACCCCATAATGTGAATTTTGGCTCATACCGTGTGCTGTAATGTGAAAGAGGCACCAGTACTAGATAGTATAAGGAGACCTACTACATTGAAGGACACGCCCCTTTTGAGTGACCACGCCCCCTTTCCCGGAGCGCGCGCACCTTCGGCACGCGCATAATTGCAACCTTCACTATTTCATTCCCTCTTCAAAAATTCCTCTTCGACCACTGCACCTACATCTGTACATACACACCCTCATATCTTTATATACAGTGACACCGGTGATGTGGGCACATACTTTCCTTTTTAGTTTTGTTTTTGGGGAGGGGGGGGGGGGCGCCATTTTTGATCTTGCCCTGGGCTCCAAAAACCCTAGCTACGCCTCTGTGTATGTATGTGTGTGTGTGTGTGTGTGTGTGTGTGTGTGTGTGGGTGTATATATATATATACATATATATAGGTGTGTATATACCAGGGCTGTAACTAGGTATGTGCGCTGTGTGCCTTGCACACAGCGCACGATGACCTGGGGCGCAACTAGCCTCCATCATAATGTATACTCGACAGCGGCAGCGCCAGTGCCACTGTCTGAATGTCAGCTCCGCTCCTCCCCAAGTTGGACTTGGAGCTTGGAGTGCTGTGCAGCTGCAGAAAGCTGCGAGGAAGGACATCTCATCTCTCCCCCTCCCCCCCCCCCCCCCCCGCCTGCCCGCCGGACCTTGTCCGCCCGCTGCCTGACTGAGAAGCCGTCCACAGTGTGTGCAGGCGTGCAGAGCAGAGGGATACAGCTGTCACTATGCAGGTGGGCCGCAGGCGGGAGAGCAGCAGGCGCCGCTCAGCAGGGTGCAGTGAGGAGTCAGTAACGATGTGGTGGGGAGAGTAGTGTATTACTTGTTTAACATTGTATGGCTGTGTGTGTATGTGTGACTGTGTATGGGAGCATATGTGGTTGTCGATGTATATGTGCTGTGGTGTACATGTGGCTGGCTGTGCTTATGTGACTGTATATACTGTGGCTGTCTATAACTATGTGTGTATAGTGTATGTGGCTGTCTGTGTATATTTGACTGTGTGTGTGTATATGTGACTGTGTGTGCGCGCGCGCATATGTCGCTATGTATGTGTGTGTATATGTACCCATCTGTGTATATGTGACAGTGTGTGCATGTGTGACTGTGTGTGCGCATATGTGACTGTGTGTATGTGTGACTGTGTGTGTGTGCCTATGTGGCTGTGTGTGAACTTTGAGGGTGGGGGAGCACACCATCGTCTATTCCGCCTCCAGGCATCTAGATTAAACTTGCGCCACTGGTACAGGCCATAAGGTAAAGTCAGCATAGCATGACAGAGGAGGGGATGGGGGAAGGTGGGCAGGCACAGGGGCAATCACAGAATATTTCAGCGGAGGAGGACGGGGGACTCTGTAAATGGTGACTCTGCCTGCCATAATGTGTGACAGGGGACTCTGCCTGCCAGAATGTGTGACAGGGGACTCTGCCTGCCAGAATGTGTGACAGGGGACTCTGCCTGCCAGAATGTGTGACAGGGGACTCTGCCTGCCAGAATGTGTGACCGGGACTCTGCCTGCCGTATTGATTGACAGGGGACTCTGCCTGCCGTAAGGTGTAAATGGTGACTCTGCCTGCCGTAAGGTGTAAATGGTGACTCTGCCTGCCGTAAGGTGTAAATGGTGACTCTGCCTGCCGTAAGGTGTAAATGGTGACTCTGCCTGCCGTAAGGTGTAAATGGTGACTCTGCCTGCCGTAAGGTGTAAATGTTGACTCTGCCTGCCGTAAGGTGTAAATGGGTGCTCTGTCTGCCGTAAGGTGTAAAAAGGAGCTGTGCCTGCCGTAAGGTGTAAAAGGGAGCTCTGCCTACTGTAATGTGTGTGTAAGTGGCACTACTGTTCGGCATCATTTGAATAATGAAGACTACTGTGCAGCGTAATATAATTTGGTATCATTTTGTGGTCACGCCCCTATCCCACGAAGACACCCCCCCCCCTACATTTTTGCTGCGCGCCTGTGGCGCGCACTGGCCCTGTTTTAAATGTGTGTGTGTGTGGGGGGGCGATGTTGTTTCTTGCACACAGCGCTAAAATGTCTAGTTACGGCACTGGTATATACACTGCTCAAAAAAATAAAGGGAACACTAAAATAACACATCCTAGATCTGAATGAATGAATGAATCTGAATGAATGAAATATTCTTATTAAATACTTTGTTCTTTACATAGTTGAATGTGCTGACAACAAAATCACACAAAAATTATCAATGGAAATCAAATTTATTAACCCATGGAGGTCTGGATTTGGAGTCACACTCAAAATTAAAGTGGAAAAACACACAACAGGCTGATCCAACTTTGATGTAATGTCCTTAAAACAAGTCAAAATGAGGCTCAGTAGTGTGTGTGGCCTCCACGTGCCTGTATGACCTCCCTACAACGCCTGGGCATGCTCCTGATGAGGTAGCGGATGGTCTCCTGAGGGATCTCCTCCCAGACCTGGACTAAAGCATCCACCAACTCCTGGACAGTCTGTGTGCAAAGTGGCGTTGGTGGATGGAGCGAGACATGATGTCCCAGATGTGCTCAATTGGATTCAGGTCTGGGGAACGGGCGGGCCAGTCCATAGCATCAATGCCTTCGTCTTGCAGGAACTGCTGACACACTCCAGCCACATGAGGTCTAGCATTGTCTTGCATTAGGAGTAACCCAGGGCCAACCGCACAAGCATATGGTCTCACAAGTGGTCTAAGGATCTCATCTCTTTACCTAATGGCAGTCAGGCTACCTCTGGCGAGCACATGGAGGGCTGTGCGGCCCCCCAAAGAAATGTCACCCCACACCATTACTGACCCACTGCCAAACCGGTCATGCTGGAGGATGTTGCAGGCAGCAGAACGTTCTCCTTGGCGTCTCCAGACTCTGTCATGTCTGTCACGTGCTCAGTGAGAACCTGCTTTCATCTGTGAAGAGCACAGGGCGCCAGTGGCGAATTTGCCAATCTTGGTGTTCTCTGGCAAATGCCAAACGTCCTGCACGGTGTTGGGCTGTAAGCACAACCCCCGCCTGTGGACGTCGGGCCCTCATACCACCCTCATGGAGTCTGTTTCTGATCGTTTGAGTAGACACATGCACATTTTTGGCTTGCTGGAGGTCATTTTGCAGGACTCTGGCAGTGCTCCTCCTGTTCCTCCCTGCACAAAGGCGGAGATAGCGATCCTGCTGCTGGGTTGTTGCCCTCCTACGGCCTCCTCCACGTCTCCTGATGTACTGGCCTGTCTCCTGGTAGCGCCTCCATGCTCTGGACACTACGCTGACAGACACAGCAAACAGCTTGCATTGATGTGCCATCCTGGATGAGCTGCACTACCTGAGCCACTTGTGTGGGTTGTAGGGAGGTCATACAGGCACGTGGAGGCCACACACACTACTGAGCCTCTTTTTGAATTGTTTTAAGGACATTACATCAAAGTTGGATCAGCCTGTAGTGTGCTTTTCCACTTTAATTTTGAGTGTGACTCCAAATCCAGACCTCCATGGGTTAATAATTTTGATTTCCATTGATAATTTTTGTCTGATTTTGTTGTCAGCACATTCAACTATGTAAAGAACAAAGTATTTAATAAGAATATTTCATTCATTCGGATCTAGGATGTGTTATTTTAGTGTTCCCTTTATTTTTTTGAGCAGTGTATATACGGTATATATATATATATATATATATATATGTGTATATATATATATATGTATATACATACACACAGACACACTAGTTTTACGGACCCACCTCAGTCCCCACCCCCGTGATTGGCTCCACCCAGTTCTGGGGGGGGGGAAACATGCAAATCCTGCGTTTGCCACTGGTTATCACTGCAAAGCAGTTACTTTCAGCTCTGAGAGTATCTTATGTTCTTCCAAAAAGCTGGAGTATGTCATTATACCATACAGCCCTGGGATGCCTGTTTACCTCAGAAAAGCTGGCTAGTGGGACTAAAAGTGCCTAGGCACAGTCCAAAACCCCCGCCAGGATAATAAATGTATATTTAAGCGGGACGAAGCGCGCCATTATGGGGGCGGAGCTTCTTCCTCACTGCTCACTTGGCGCCATTTCCTCCTCCACACAAGCAGCGCTGGTCCTTCCTCACAAGCAACAAGTACCAGGGGCATAAGAAAATGAGGGGGGGGGGGGGCAGAAGGAATAGATAAATATAGCACTGCAGCTCTGGGGCACTTGAGGGTGTTTTCAGACCTGCATTTTGGCGCTGGGGTGTGAGCTGGCTTTTTCCCTTTGTGTTCCCTGACAGGCTTTGATTTGGGTGCTGTTTTCAGTGGACGACATGTCAGAGACAGATTATTCCTCTCAGGGGGATAATTTATTGGGGACACCAAATGTTTTGGGGGTGCCCTGTCGGCACCGCCGACTGCTGACTGGTTACCTACTTTAATAAAAATAAGAAAGCGTTAAACTGAATAGTGTGTCAGTTATCCAACCCCACAGATCTTACAAATCAATTCCTCTTAAAATGGACTTCTGCCCTCAAATAATTGGGGTGTTGAATCCCAATATTATATAGAACAATGGGCAAGAAGAAAATGTATTGAAAGCGCTGTCCAATTTTAAAGAGTATTTTATTAAAAGAATTTTTTTAAAACATCAGAATTAAATACATCCACATTAAATACTAATCCAAAAGGTCTCTGCAATTAATAAGTCCGACAATGGACATAAAGTATTTCAAAGACTGCTTTTGTCCTTGCAATACTTATTAGAAACACAACTGTGCACCGTGGATACAATTTTAATATAACATATACACCTCATTAAAAAGCAACATTTGTATCTGTGGCTCATAAGAGTATTACTACAAATATTCCCCCACAATATGCATCAATTATAATAATCTAATCAACAGCCTTTCAATATGAATTATAACTTCCTAACAATTGTATAATCAATAGGTCACAGTCCCAGTTATGTTTGTATAGATATATGATAATTTGTTATCGCTTAAATCCTTCCACTGGGGAGATCATATAACTCCAGACATTCAGCAATATCACTGGAATTAGAACATACTAATTATTTGGAGCAATAAACGTTTGCCAATCAGTAAATTTTCCTCACCGGGAGTACTCAAACCAGGTGACTCTGATGTTTCCCACGGGCGTCCCCGTGTATTAATTGTACAAATAATTTATCTAGATTCCACTTTAGTGATATCATTTATCATGCTCCTTGATAATTGTAGTTCTTTATCAGGCTGTATAGAATTAAATGGTTGTGTCTCACCATACATTTAGCGGCTGCGCCTCCTGTCAGGCATATAGTTCTATTTCGTGCGCACTGCACCGTCTCTCTGCCGTTAGTGATCCGGCAACCACCTCGTAATGTTCGGCAGGATATTCTCTACGGTTGCGCCACTCACTAGATCTTTGCCTCCGTCTATAGAAGCACCTTACTGCCGTCCAGAGTATAGTGGCCCGCCTCCCGCCTTCCAGGTCGTGATATCAGCATTCACTGCAAAACCTTAGGACAGACGGCTGTATTCTCGGCTGGGCTCACGAAATCAGGTCTGCTTGGAATGGCAAGATGAACGCCCGTGCTGGAGGCTCCTATGCCGCTTTCAAAAGACTGATGTCCACACTGCTCGGGAGCAACTCTTGACGCGTTTCTCAGCCAAATTACAACGGCTGTTTCCTCAGAAGAATACACTCCCTTTCCCATCTAATAGATAGTCCTGCGTATTCTGTATTACCAACCCCCCAACCCCCCCCCCCCCCCCCCTTATCGGCCTGTTTGATGATTATGTCTTTATCACCCATTAATTTTTTCAAGGCTTGTCATTCTTTCTTAGATAGATTATCTTTGCTCTTAAAGGAGCCTGGATTCTTACACAGAGTATAAAATTCCTCTAATGTAGATGAATAGAAGCTCTCAACAAAGGGGCCCTGATATTGGAGGGGGTAAAAGTTTGATGGATTCTTAAATACCCTATTTTGTCCTGCATTAACATCGTATATTTTTTCTATTGCTGGTTCATCATTTTCTCCCAGCAAAGATTCCAGAATTTCCAGTGGAACTTGGTCACTCTTATCCAAGGCAATTGGGGTACCTTCTATCCCTTTTCTCTGAAGATCCTTTATCGCAAAATACCTCTTTCTACTCAACGTCCTTACGAACTTGTTTAAGTCGACAAGTAGGTCGAACAAATTTGGCTTCATGTATGGAGCAAAACTCAGCCCCTTATTTAATAAGGATGTTTCTTCAGGGGAAAGGGATTTAGAGGAAAGATTAAATATGCCCCTTGGTTTCACCTCCATCTTGAGTTTTTGCTGAATTATATAAGTAGAATGAAAACAATAGTATAATTAAATGCCTGGTTTTGAGGGAAATAGTAGATCTATGATTATTCACAGCTGTATCAGATTTTTAATTATTTTAGCCTGCTTTTACAAATGGTAAAATAACAGGACAATTATAATTGGAGTTGTTTAGTCACTATTTTGAATGGACAAATGATGTTTTGTGTGTGTCGGTTATTCTAAACAAATCCTAATGAATAATGAGTATAAATATGTGTTAGAAATGTATAAATAGGTTTTATTGTGGTCAAATACGTTTGAATGCATCATAATCAAAGGGTTAAAATAAACTAATGAGGTGCTGGGTGATTGGTACACCTGGTAGATAAAAGAAGTAGATGGGAAAGGGAGTGTATTCTTCTGAGGAAACAGCCGTTGTAATTTGGATGAGAAACGCGTCAAGAGTTGCTCCCGAGCAGTGTGGACATCAGTCTTTTGAAAGCGGCATAGGAGCCTCCAGCACGGGCGTTCATCTTGCCATTCCAAGCAGACCTGATTTCGTGAGCCCAGCCGAGAATACAGCCGTCTGTCCTAAGGTTTTGCAGTGAATGCTGATATCACGACCTGGAAGGCGGGAGGCGGGCCACTATACTCTGGACGGCAGTAAGGTGCTTCTATAGACGGAGGCAAAGATCTAGTGAGTGGCGCAACCGTAGAGAATATCCTGCCGAACATTACGAGGTGGTTGCCGGATCACTAACGGCAGAGAGACGGTGCAGTGCGCATTAAATAGAACTATATGCCTGACAGGAGGCGCAGCCGCTAATGCATGGTGAGACACAACCATTTAATTCTATACAGCCTGATAAAGAACTACAATTATCAAGGAGCATGATAAATGATATCACTAAAGTGGAATCTAGATAAATTATTTGTACAATTAATACACGGGGACGCCCGTGGGAAACATCAGAGTCACCTGGTTTGAGTACTCCCGGTGAGGAAAATTTACTGATTGGCAAACGTTTATTGCTCCAAATAATTAGTATGTTCTAATTCCAGTGATTTTGCTTAGTGTCTGGAGTTATATGATCTCCCCAGTGGAAGGATTTAAGCGATAACAAATGATCATATATCTATACAAACATAACTGGGACTGTGACCTATTGATTATACAATTTTTAGGAAGTTATAATTCATATTGAAAGGCTGTTGATTAGATTATTATAATTGATGCATATTGTGGGGGAATATTTGTAGTAATACTCTTATGAGCCACAGATACAAATGTTGCTTTTTAATGAGGTGTATATGTTATATTAAAATTGTATCCACGGTGCACAGTTGTGTTTCTAATAAGTATTGCAAGGACAAAAGCAGTCTTTGAAATACTTTATGTCCATTGTCGGACTTATTAATTGCAGAGACCTTTTGGATTAGTATTTAATGTGGATGTATTTAATTCTGATGTTTTAAAAAAATTATTTTAATAAAATACTCTTTAAAATTGGACAGCGCTTTCAATACATTTTCTTCTGGTTACCTACTTTGAATGCTTTAAATGCTAATGTCACTCTTTTAAATCAAAAGTTTGATCAGTCTGAATCTCAAATCCAGGTGTGGAACAGATCAATGGAGGACGCTTTATTGCAGGTCCAGGGCCCTCTGGGGTCGCTCAAACGTGGTGTTGACCAATTAGTTGACACAGATACCGACACAGACTCTGAGGCTGATGTCGACTATGCTGATTCCAGATTAGATCCTAAATTAGCTAAGAGTATCCAGTATATGATTGTAGCTATTAAAGACATATTACATATTGATGAGGACCCTATTACACCTGAAACGAGGGTCCTTATTTACAAGGAAAAGAGACGCTCAGTTGCTTTTCCTCCATGTTTGGAACTAAATGACCTCTTTGATGGCATTTGGAACAACCCTGATAAAAAATGTCTAATTCCTAACCGGATCAAGGTGGCATACCCCTTTCCCACGGCTGATAGGGAAAAGTGGGAAACACCGCCCACAGTTGACAAGGCCCTAGCGCGCTTGTCTAAACAGGTAGCCCTCCCTGCGGCTCAGTCGACGACCCTTAAGGAGCCGGCTGATCGTAAGCAGGAGGCTATTTTATTATTTTTATTTATTAACAGTTTCTTATTTAGCGCAGCATATTCCGTTGCGCTTTACAATTAGAACAACAGTAATAGAACAAAACTGGGTAAAAACAGACAGACAGAGGTAGGAAGGCCCTGCTCGCAAGCTTACAATCTATAGGGAAATAGGCATTGATACACAAGGATAGATGCTACCTATTGCATAATGGTCCACCAGATTGCTAGGTTCTTAATAGGTTGTATGATGATACCCCACAAAGTTATCCAAGTGTCAGGAGGGTGTGAGACTACAGAAAGACGAGATATGTGATGTTATGAATACTCTACAGAGGATGTAATTAGATAGGGAAGCACTGAAGGTTATGTGGGTGGGTCTGGAATTTGATAGGCTTGTCTGAAGAGGTGAGTTTTCAGGGAACATTTAAAGGTTTGGAGACTAGTGGCGAGTCTTACTGTGCGTGGGAGGGCATTCCACAGAAAGGGTGAAGCCCGGATAAAGTCCTGTAATTTTGAGTGTGAACAAGTAATGCGTGTGGATGAGAGACATAGATCTTGTGCAGAGCGGAGAGGTCGGGTAGGGAGATATTTTGAGATGAGTGAAGAGATGTATGTTGGTGCAGTTTGGTTAATAGCCTTGTATGTGAGTAAAAGTATTTTATATTTAATACGGTAGAATACCGGTAACCAATGGAGGGACTGACAGAGCGGATCTGCAGACGATGAACGTCTGGCAAGGAAGATTAGCCTCGCAGCTGCATTCAAAATGGATTGTAGTGGTGAGAGCCTATGTTTGGGAAGACCGATCAGGAGACTATTACAATAATCAATGCGGGAGATAATGAGAGCATGGATTAGAGTTTTTGCTGTGTCTTGTGTAAGATAAGGGCGTATTTTGGATATGTTTCTTAGATGTATGTAACATGATCTTGAGACAGATTGAATGTGGGTAACAAAGGACAGTTCAGAGTCAAGACTGACACCTAGGCAGCGAGCTTGTGGGGTAGGGGTGATTGCAGAGTTCTCAACAGTGATAGAGATATCAGGTTGGAAACTACTATTGGCCGGTGGAAATATAATTCATTCTGTTTTGGAAATATTAAGTTTGAGGTGGCGAGATGTCATCCAAGATGAAATGGCAGAAAGGCATTCAGTGACACGGCCCAATACAGATGGTGACAAATCAGGGGAGGATAGGTAGATTTGAGTATCATCCGCATACAGATGGTACTGAAATCCGAAAGAGTTGATTAGTTTGCCAAGAGATGTGGTATAGATAGAGAAAAGCAAAGGACCTAGGACTGAGCCTTGCGGTACTCCAACTGAGAGAGGTAGCGAAGGAGAGGTGGAATCAGAGAAACGAACACTGAAGGAGCGATTAGATAGGTAGGATGAGAACCAAGAAAGGGCTGTGTCCTGAATACCTAGGGATTGTAGTGTTTGTATGAGAAGAGAGTGGTCAACAGTGTCAAAAGCAGCAGAGAGATCAAGGAGAATAAGTAGAGAGAAATGTCCTTTAGATTTAGCAGTGACCAAATCATTCACTACCTTAGTCAGTGCTGTCTCTGTGGAGTGTTGGGCACGAAATCCTGACTGAAGTGGGTCCAGTAGGCTGTGTGAGTTAAGAAAGTGTGTGAGGCGAGTGTAGGCAAGTCTCTCCAGTAGCTTGGAGGGGCATGGGAGCTGAGAGATGGGACGGTAGTTAGAGAGAGAGTTCGGGTCAGAGTTTTGTTTTTTTCAGAATGGGAGTAATCACTGCATGCTTGTATAGAGAAGGAAAGATACCAGTAGACAGGGAGAGATTACAGATTTTTGTTAAGGTTGGGATGAGCACAGCAGACAGAGCTTTACTAATTTGTGAGGGTATAGAGTCAAGGGGAGAGGTATTAGAGTAGGCAGATGAAAAGAGTGCAGATACTTCATCTTCATTTGTAGGATCAAAGGAAGAGAAGGTGTTAGAGGGTTCAGGCAGGGAATTGAGCAGGTCACTTGCTGTGGAAGAGCATACTATTTCATTTCGGATCTTGTCAATCTTGTCCTTGAAATAGGAAGCAAGATCTTGCGAACTGACCGTGGCTTTGAAAGCTATTTTTACAACCACGGGGACGCAGCTTAGGCCTCTTATTGCGTCAGCATGGGTAAGTAGCGCTATTGAAAAATGGGCTGAAGTTTGTCTTCTGATTTGGATAATCTTGATAGGGATAGCATCCTAGTGACGCTTGGTTATATCAGGGACGTGGCTGCGTACTTGAAAGAGGCTGCAAGAGATGCTGGCCTCCTGTGTGCTAAGGCTAATGCTATGTCAGTTGCGGTTAGGCGAGCGCTTTGGACTCACCAGTGGAATGCTGATGCCGATTCCAAGAAACATATGGAGCCCCTTCCATTTAAGGGAGGTGAACTTTTTGGGGATGGCCTTACTGATTTGGTATCGGCGGCCACCGCGGGTAAGTCAACCTATTTACCTTATGTTCCTGCGCAACAAAAGAAACCACACTATCATATACAGTCCTTTCGGCCCAACAAGTATAAAAGAGGCCGAGGAAATTTCTTTCTTGCTACCAGAGGTAGAGGAAGGGGCAAGAGAACACCCGCCTCCTCGGGTTCCCAGGAGCAGAAGTCCTCCCAGGCTTCTGCCAACACCACCGCATGACGCCGGGTCTTCCCTACAGGAGACCGCACCGGTGGGGCCACGTCTAAAGCTCTTCAGTCAGGTCTGGGTTCGTTCGGACCTAGACCCTTGGGTGTTGCAAATTGTGACCCAAGGGTACAAACTGGAGTTTCAAGACGTTCCCCTTCGCCGTTTTTTCAAATCAACCTTACCAGCTTCGCTTCCAGTTCTAGTCTGAGGAGCAATACAAAAATTGTGTCAAAATCAGGTTGTGGTCCCTGTTCCCCTGGCACACCAAGGGGAGGGCTTTTATTCAAGCCTGTTTGTGGTACCAAAGCCGGATGGCTCGGTAAGACCAATCCTCAACCTGAAATCTCTAATTTTTTTCCTGAAGAAATTCAAATTCAAGATGGAGTCTCTCAGAGCGGTGATTTCCAGTCTGGAGGAGGGGAAATTCATGTTATCATTGGACATAAAGGATGCATACCTTCATGTCCCCATCTATCCCCCTCATCAAAGGTACCTCAGGTTTGCAATCCAGGATACTCATTACCAGTTTCAGACGTTGCCGTTTGGACTGTCCACGGCTCCGAGGATTTTCACAAGTCATGGTAGAGATGATGGTTCACCTCCGCAAGCGAGGAGTTACAATTATCTCATACTTGGACGATCTCCTGATAAAGGCGAGATCCAAAGACAAGCTGGTACAGGACATCGCACTGTCCCTATCCATTCAGCAACAACACGGCTGGATCTTAAACTTGCCGAAATCACAGTTAATCCCAACAACCCGGTTGGTGTTTTTAGGTATGATTCTGGACACAGTCCAGCAGAAAGTGTTCCTCCCTATGGAGAAAGTTCTGGAAATTCGGAGTTTGGTAAAACTCATTCTGAAACCAACAACAGTCTCCATTCATCAATGCATTCGGTTGCTGGGGAAGATGGTAGCGGCATACAAAGCCCTCCAGTTTGGGAGGTTCCATGCCAGAGTGTTTCAGTGGGACCTGTTGGACAAGTGGTCCGGATCCCACCTTCATATGCACTGGAAAATAATTCTATCTCCCAACACCAGAATCTCACTCATGTGGTGGCTCCACAGCTCTCATCTCTTAGAGGGATACAGGTTCGGGATACAGGACTGGATCCTAGTGACCACGGATGCAAGTCTCCGAGGTTGGGGAGCAGTCACACAAGGGGTGACCTTTCAAGGAAGATGGTCAGGTCCAGAGACTCATCTTCACATAAACGTTCTGGAGCTAAGGGCCATTTACAACGGCCTTCTGCAAGCGGAGCATCTTCTTCGAAACCGGCCTGACCTGATCCAATCGGACAATGTGACAGCAGTAGCATACATAAACCGTTAAGGTGGCACAAAGAGCAGGACAGCCATGGCAGAGGCCACAAAGATTCTCCGCTGGGCAGAGACACATACAAGCGCTCTGTCAGAGATATTTCTTCCAGGGGTGGACAACTGGGAAGCAGACTTCCTCAGCAGACACGATCTACATCCAGGAGAGTGGAGCCTCCATCAAGAGGTCTTCACACTAGTGACAAGTCTTTGGGGGGGTTCCCCACATAGACATGATGGCGTCTCGCCTCAACAGAAAACTTCTGAAGTATTGGTCCAGGGACCCTCAGGCGGCGGCAGTGGACGCACTGACGTCACCTTGGGTGTTTCCGTCGGTGTACATTTTCCCTCCGCTTCCTCTCATCCCAAAGGTTCTGAGAATTCTAAGAAAAACAAAGATTCCAGTGCTCCTTGTAGTTCCAGACTGGCCAAGGAGAATTTGGTACCCGGATCGTCAGGCGTTACTGGTCGAAGATCCCTGGCCTCTTCCTCTTCGCGAGGATCTGCTATGACAGGGGCCATTCATCTATCAGGACTTACAGTGGCTACATTTGACGGCATGGCGGTTCAACGCCAGATTTTAGGCCGAAAGGGTATTCCCAGTGAAGTCATCCCTACCCTTATTCTTGCTAGGAAGGGTGTGACGTCAAAGCACTATCACCGTATTTGGAGGAAATATGTTTCCTGGTGCGAGTCCAAGAAAGCTCCTGTGGAGAAGTTTGACCTTGGACGGTTTCTCCTTTTTCTACAAAATGGAGTGGATGCGGGCCTTAAATTAGGCTCCATTAAGGTGCAGATTTCTGCCTTGTCACTTTTCTTTCAGAAACAATTGGCCTCACTTCCTGAGGTGCAGACCTTCGTAAAAGGGGTCCTGCACATACAACCTCCCTTTGTGCCCCCTGTGGGGGCACATTGGTTTAAACCTTTACCTAAAGTGGAATTGAAATTCCTCATGTGGAAGGTTGTCATGTGCAAGGCGGGTGTCTGAGTTAGCGGCCTTGTCTCACAAGAGCCCTTATTTGATCTTCCATGAAGATAGAGCAGAGTTGAGAACTCAGCAACAATTTCTGCCAAAAGTGGTTTCCTCTTTTCATATTAACCAACCTATTGTGGTGCCAGTGGCTACTGGCGCTTTGGCTGAGGAAAAGTCTCTAGATGTGTCAGAGCTTTGAAAATTTATGTCGCCAGAACGGCTCCAGTTAGGAAATCAGAGTCTCTGTTTATCCTGTATGCTCCCAATAAGATTGGATGTCCTGCTTCCAAGCAGACCATTGCCCGCTGGATATGTCAAACGATTCAGCAGGCTCATTCCACGGCAGGTTTGCCGTTGCCGAAATCGGTGAAGGCCCATTCCACTAGGAAGGTGGGCTCGTCCTGGGCGGCTGCCCGGGGTGTCTCGGCATTGCGACTTTGCCAAGCTGCTACTTGGTCGGGGTCAAACACGTTTGCTAAATTTTGCAAGTTTGATACCTTGGCTGATGAGGACCCTAAGTTTGGTCAATCGGTGCCGCAGAGTCATCCGCACTTTCCCGCCGTCTATAGAGCTTTGGTATAAACCCCATGGTTCTTTTGGTGTCCCCAACATCCTCTAGGACGAAATAGAAAATAGGATTTTAATACCTACCGGTAAATCCTATTCTATGAGTCTGTAGAGGATGTTGGGCGCCCGTCCCAGTGCATACTGTATCTGCAGTTTAGTTCTGGTTACACACAGGTTGTGTTATGGGGGTATATTTACTAAGGTCCCGATTTTGACCGAGATGGTGTTTTTTCTTCAAAGTGTCATCTCGGGAATTTACTAAACTCAAATCACGGCAGAGATGAGGGCATTCGGTTTTTTTTGGAACTCCAAGAAAAAAATTACGAATTAATACACCATCGGTCAAATACGCCTGTAATTTGGTAGAACTCGGTAATTTACTAAAAAGTGTAATTCACAAACACTGCCGGCAATAGCCAAACACTGCCGTGAAAAAATACAAATCGTAAAAAAGTGCTAAAATAAAACAGACCTGCTTTTTTTTACCGTGTTCTGATAGGCATGCACGGATCCATGAGATCCGTGCATGTTTATCAGTGGGAAGGGGTGGGAAAGTGTTACATTTGTTGAAAAAAAATGCGTAGGGTCCCCCCTCCTAAGCAAAACCAGCCTCGGGCTCTTTGAGCCGGTCCTGGTTGAAAAAATGTGGGGGGAAAAGTGACAGGGGTTCCCCCATATTTAATCAACCAGCACCGGGCTCTGCGCCTGGTCCTGGTTCCAAAAATACGGGGGACAAAAGGGGTCCCCCGTATTTCTGAAACCAGCACCGGCTCCACTAGCCAGATACATAATGCCACAGCCGGGGGACACTTTTATATTGGTCCCTGCGGCCCTGGCATTACATACCCAACTAGTCACTGTCAAAGTCAGAAAAATATCACGCTACACACTGCCATATATGCACCTCATGCGAGTGCCTGCTGCGCGTGCATGAGCCCTCCCATGCGTGCGCATACTGTCAGTTGCGTGCACCCGCAGGCGCACGGTATGCGCATTTACGGTAGAGTTTGTGTACGTCTAGCGGGCGACTCAATCGTAACATATTTTAGTCATATAATGTATTTTGTAGATTATGGTCCCTTTGATAGAATCTGAAAGTTTAGTTAATGTAGTATGTTCGGGGACAAAGAGATCCCTCTTTGTTTGATACGAAGGGTCAGACAGGGGTTACACAGTGGTGTTTAGTATCCATCGGAAGAGAATATAAGTAGCAATATTCTGGTGTTGGTTTGAAGCGGATTAATCGCTTGTGCGTATAGTTATGGACATAAGAAGTTTATGGACATTTACTATATTTGCACTTTATTACCCATGCGGCGGGAAACCCAGTTTCCCACCCACCTGAGCAGTTAGGAATAGTGACAGCCCACCTGTATGAACCAACCTATGACCTTTTGTTATAATGCGAAGACGAATTCCTGTGTCCAATGAACAATAAGAATGTAGGGACCATTGTACTGTATTGTGTGTAGTGTATAAAAGGACAAGCCGATCTGGGCCAGCTCTCTATTCTCTTCAACGGTTCTCATCACTGATAATCGGGAGCTGGATATCCAGAAAGGCGCTTGCGATTGTTTCCCCTGGTGCGTAAGTTCTCTGCAACCATATTGTCTCTTATTTAATGTTATAAGCCATTCTCTCTCTCCTTCCCCCTTAAATGTAATTGTATCTGTATTGTATTTTATGTGTAGTGATTCGGTTAGGTATTTTATGTTATTTTGGTAGTGTATGACTTGTATTGTATTATTCTTTTGCAATTGAACGTTCAGTCTCTTCCTTAAAGGTGTTGTAACCTTAGACCGGTATTAGAGTGTTTATTATATTGCTAAAGGGTTCTCAGAGCGTAACAGACGCTCATACAGCTTTGAAACTATCTGAGTTACATTGTGTTGCATTTACACCTTATCACTGCACAAGGGTTTACTGTATAAGTACATTGTTTATGGTATAGTTATAAAGGTTTAACACTGTGAGCGTCAGCGCCGCTTGTAATCTCCTCGTGGTCCCGAGCGTCCGCTACGCTGATAGCGTATCATTACGTTAGTCGGCAGCCTATAGCGTGCTTGCCTTTACGCTCTAAGCCGTGAGCGAACGTGCCGCTCGTGCGTCTCATCCACGGCTAAGCGTTCGTTACGCTACGTGCGTACTCTTACGGTATTCCATACGCCAATTGCGTACTGTGTTCTTTAACCTTTTAGAGTGTTTTATACAAGGTATATTATAGGCATTGTCAATTGAGGGCTCCTCCGGTCTTCACATATCTGCATTAGGTAATTTCAGCAGACATTATCGGTCAGCAAAAGGCGGGAGGTAATATTCTTCGTAGTGCTGACCAGATAAGTGTCTGCTTCGCTTAGTAAGGAGTGCTGAAGGAATCCAGAACCGAAAGGTAGGAACAGTACGTTATTGTCTTTTAAAAACCTGTTTAGTTTCTGTTTTGCGAACGTACGCATAAGCAATAAGCATACACATCTGTATTTCTTGTTTAGTATTGTTTTCGTGCCTCATTCTCCTGATTGCCACATACTAGTGAAAAACGTGCTGAGACATCTGTTGTTATTAATAGTTAAAAGATAAAAAGTAACATTTAAGGGTATAATTATAAAAGGCACGCACACAATCTCGCCTAGAATACAAGGGAGATTTGAGTGGTGGTCAGGGAAGGATTACTGTTAAAGATCATTCACATTGATAAACGTGTAGTGTGTTACTGTAGGACGTACTTGGTCTGTGTACACGTGTCCTTACAAGGGCAGGGCGTACGCAGCAAGGGTCGACGCACGGAGCGTATATTACGCAACGGAGCGTACGGATACGCCCATAGAATACAAACCGCACAATAGTATTGTTTAGTAAGCGATAAGGAAATAACGCGATAATAACACAGATCTATCTCAAATCCAAAAGTTTAAAGTTAAAAGAAAAAAACCCTTCTCTATTGCAATTCTTCTGGGTTAGGCTAATACTGAATGAAAGGATTTCTGCGCAGAAATAAAAATTAAAGTGTACATGTGGTAAGAGTGTGTATATATATATAAGAATTCTCTTTTATTACGGAAGCGGGAACCATAGGCCAGTAGAAAGAGATACACCAGCGAGAGTGATATCGTGGGGTGGCTTGGGAGGCGTCCCTTGTTAGACTCGACACATTAATGAGCAGTAGAGTCTGCTGTACATAACAGACCAGGAGGTCACAGCACAGACCAGGAGGTCACAGACCAGGAGGTCATGGACCAGGAGGTCACAGAACAAGAGGTTCAGGTACAGCAGACTAGAAGTAGAGAAGCACAACCGAAGAGGGGTTGGTGCGAGACCCATATAGGCCAAAGAAGCTCAGGCTGAAGGAATTTGCAGCCGAAATTTTCAATTCCGCTGATCGTTCCGCACATAAGATTAGTTGCTTGTGTGCAGATACGATTGTACCGCATGTGATTGTGTGCATTAGCGTGTCTTGAATTCAGAAGAACGCTACTTGCACATTGTTAACGTGATTTGTGTAATTTTTTTTATTTTAAGGGAAGTAGCCTGATCACTCAGGGACATTCCAGCGACTGATACTTGCTGGGGAGGGTAAGACACTCCCACACGCCCAAGCAAGTAGACGTACTTAGGTGCCCTAGGTTGGGTACGGAACCTCTGGGAACTTTGGTCGCCGTATTGGCCAGCGTGGGCGGAGTTAAGTGGGCGGACCTTGTTGCAAAACCCCCACTGCAGCCTTACCCCGGACATTTTGGTTTTCTGTGAGGGTTGCCGGAGACCCTGATTGGAAGTCAGAGGTAGTGAAAGCAACGCCTGCAGAGATGGGGGCCGCTTGTTCAGGTAAGGGGCGATCAACCCTGGTTCAGGTTGATTTGGTAAACCGACCAATCGGGTCGGCAAGGTATATCATGTGTGAAAAATATGGTCATCACACAGAGACATTGTGCAATGAATGGGAAAGGATGACTGTGCACGACGGGGATAAGTTTCCCCGGGTAGGTACTTTTAACCCAGAAGTGTTACAAAACTTAAAGAGAAGAGTTTGCCTGATTAAATCTACAAAAAGGCGTATTAGACATTATGATTATTTAACATTGTGGCAACAGGAAGGTGAAATACAAAGGGGGTTGGCGCAAGCAGCCGGATCTAACCCTATCAGGAAACTGATAGCAATGGCACCCCCACCACCATACATAACTGGAGAGAAATTGGTTGCAGAGAATGGCACTCAGGGTTATGTTAAATGTGTAGAGGTTAAGGATAATGTAACCAAAGTAATTAATGCTAACACTAATCCGTGCAAGTTGTACCCTGTTTTGAACTTTCCCCAGGATTGTAACCAAGAGGATGAGCCCACAACAATATCAGCACTCTCCCTAGCAGCCACCATATCAGAAACAGCAGTAGGCACGACTCAACCCATAAGATTAGCATCAAAGGCCCCTAGCGGAGGGACAGGTGAGGTCGTATCGACTGGTAAGTACGGCACCATGCACTACGCTGAAACCATTTCACCAAGTATTGTAGAATCTACACAGACAGATGTTATTAAACTTAATCCCGTTAGGGTAATAGCAGTGCCAAATGGGAAGACTGATACTTCAGGGGCAACCCCTATCAGAAACATCGCCATGCACTGTCCCTTTTCCCGAACGGAATTAAGGTCAATGATGTCTGAATTCCCTGATCCTAGAAAAGACTTAGCTGCATGTCAAAAGTATATTAGAGAGCTAGGAAATTCTGCAGAGCCAAATAACAAAGATTGGAGGACAGTTTTGAGGGCATGTTTACCCCCCAATGTTGATTCGTTAAAGTTTATCGCTGATTGCAAGTTAGATGAGGAAGTACCACTAACAGACGAGTATAATCAGGATAATGTAAAGAGAATCAACTTACAGTTAGGAGTATATTTTCCTGCAGTTGTAAAGTGGAATAAAATCTTTACAATAAAACAAAAAGGTGGTGAATCCACATCAGAGTATTTTCACCGGGCTCTGCAGGATATGGCTAGGTACACTGGTATAGATGACATTAAAACTAATGTACACCACAGGGAAGTAGCTGTTTCAGTATTAATGGACGGTCTAAAAGAGGTTTTAAGGAATAGAATACAAACCACTAGGCCTGATTGGAGAGGTATGTCGGTGGATGCATTGGGAGAGGCTGCTGCTGGGCATGATCGAAATATCATTAGGCACAGGGAGTCACAGAGTGATAAATTAATGGCTGTAAGCATACAGGCTCTTACTACCGGGCCACCACCTCAGCCCAGAACTGTGGCCCCTGTGAGTAAGTCAAGAGGTATAAAGTGTTATAATTGTCACAGAGAGGGACACATGTCACGTGATTGTAAAACAAAACCAAGGCAAAATTCATACCAATCCCCTAGACAACGACCAGATACGAGACATTGGGATCAGGGACCGCAGAGGTGGAGCTATGGGCCACATGCAGGGGAAACAAAAAGGTATCCCCCAAGAAGAGATTGGCAAATCTCTGATAGTTCCCATCTACCCCCACCACAAGTAATTGCTGCCAGCGCGATTCAGGGAGGTCACCATACCCAATAGGGGTGTGGCCACACCTGTAATCTGCAGCCAGTGAAATTGATTGCAAGTCTTGGAAGTGAACCCGAGGTCACAATTGATGTAGCTGGTAAATCATTAAACTTCCTTGTAGATACGGGGGCGGCCAAATCAGTGATAAATTCGACAGTGGGCATGAGAACCACTGGTAAGACAATTCCAGCCATGGGAGTAACGGGAGTAGTACAGCACTACCCTGTTAGCAAACCAGCAGAGATTACAATAGGGCCTTTGCATACCAAGCATTCCTTTTTGCTGGCTGCATCGGCACCGACTAATCTCCTGAGAAGAGATTTATTGTGTAAAATGGGGTGCGTCATTTATTGCACTTCTGAAGGTGTATTCTTAGACATACCTGAGAATCACGCTCAGGAAGTGCGAGATATGCTAGACTCCCCATCAAAATTAATGTCACATACTGTTATGATAAATAGGAATCCATCCCAGGTAGAAGAAATGACATCCCAAATACCAGAGTCACTTTGGACTAAAGATGGACAAGACACTGGATTAATGGCAAACGTAGCTCCAGTAGTTGTGCAAGTAAAAGATGGTAGGATAGCTCCAAAAATCCCACAATACCCTCTGAAGCCAGAGGTGGAGTTAGGAGTATACCCCGTAATAGAGCGCTTGCTACAACAGGGCATTCTGGTAAGAAAGTCCAGCACTGCCAATAGTCCCATCTTCCCTGTGAAAAAGAGTGGGGGGAGGGGTTACAGGTTAGTGCAGGATCTAAGGGGGATTAACAAAATAGTTGAGAGTCAGTTCCCCGTAGTGCCAAATCCAGCTGTCATCCTTATGCAGATCCCTCCCACTGCAAAATTTTTCACTGTTATTGACCTTTGCTCCGCCTTCTTCTCGGTACCTCTGCACCCTGACAGCCAATATTTGTTTGCCTTCACATACAGAGGAGTCCAATACACATGGACTCGATTACCACAAGGTTTCATAGACAGTCCAAGTATATTTTCACAGGCTTTGCATGATTGTTTACAGTCTTTTCAACCAGAGAGTGGATCAATATTGATACAGTATGTGGATGATTTACTACTGTGTTTAGATTCATTGGAAACATCCCTGAAGGATACGAAACAGCTCCTGTTTCATCTTTCAGACACAGGACACAAGGTTTCCAAAGACAAGTTGCAATTATGCCAGACTAGAGTAAAATATTTGGGACACTGTCTGACACAAGGACTGAGACACCTGACCGCTGATAGAATTCAAGCAATTCGTGACATGACACTGCCACAAACCCAGCAACAGATTAGAACGTTTTTAGGAATGTGTGGGTATTGCCGTAACTGGATCCCAGGTTTTTCCATTCTAGCATTACCTTTGCAGGAGATGGTCTCATCAAACAAACCTGACCGGATTTCGCATACAGACGAATCCGAGATGGCATTTGAAAGACTTAAACAGTGCCTAACGCAGGCACCAGCATTAGGTATGCCAGACTATGGGAGACCCTTTGAGCTGTACGGAACAGAAAGTGCTGGTTGCGCGGCAGGCGTCCTAACCCAAAAGCACGGTGATGCCAGCAGGCCGGTAGCATACTACAGCGCTCAGCTAGATACGGTAGCGCGATCCCTCCCCACATGCTTGCGAAGTGTTGCAGCGATAGCATTGCTAGTTACAAAAAGCGAAGATGTAGTGCTAGGACACAACCTCACAATCTATACACCGCATGCAGTGTCAGCCTTGCTGAATTCTGCCCAAACCAGGCACGTCTCATCAGCGCGGTTTACAAGATGGGAATTGGCATTAATGGCCCCCGTAAACATCACCATAAAGAGATGCAGTGCATTAAATCCTGCAACGTATCTCCCAGGTGTGCCTGGACAGGCACAAAGGGTGGAGGATGAGAGTGATGGGGACGGAGGATTTAATACAGGAGATGACATGCATGATTGTATAGAATATTTGACCCAAAATTTCACGGCAAGGCCTGACATCAGTGACAACCCACTGGAAGATGTAGATCTTACTTTCTACACTGACGGTAGTTGTCACAGACAGACGGACTCGGGAGACTTGTGTACTGGTTATGCAGTCGTAGATGACCAAGGCACCATAGAAGCAGAACCGCTAGGCCCACCTCACTCAGCCCAGGTTGCTGAACTGGTTGCCCTAACCAGAGCATGTGAATTGGCTAAGGGCAAGTCAGCCAATATCTACACCGATTCTAGATACGCCTTCGGGGTAGTCCATGATTTCGGAGCCCTATGGCGCCTCAGAAATTTCATGATGGCAGCTGGTACACCGGTAGCGCATGCAGCTCACATAAAAAGGCTTCTAACAGCGATACAGGAACCCGACAGAGTGGCTGTTATCAAGTGTAAAGCACATACATATAGCCAAGACCCAGTATCACTTGGTAACAGCCGAGCAGACGAAGCTGCTAAGTTGGCAGCTGGTACTCCCAGACAGACAGACACCACACAACTGATGGTATTTAATACCATCAACACACAGAAATTGTGTGAAATGCAAAATTTGTGTTCCACACAGGAAAAGGCAGTTTGGAGGGCAAAGGGATATGGCCAGGAGTCCTCAGGACTCTGGACAGATGGACAGGGTAAACCAGTGGCACCCAGAGCATACCTTCCAAGTTTGGCTGAAGCAGCACATGGGCTGACTCATCTAGGCAAGGAAGGGATGTGCAAGTTGGTAAGAGCATATTGGTGCGCCCCAGGATTTTCTTCCCATGCGGGAAAGAGAGCAATGTCATGCCTCACCTGCTTGAGGAAGAATATCGGAAAGGCAATACCAACAGAACCATCTCATATCCCACCTACAGGCGGCCCTTTTCAGGTAATACAAATTGATTTTATACAATTACCCCCTTGTCGAAATTTGAAGTATGTACTAGTTTGTATAGATGTGTTTTCAGATTGGGTCGAAGCATTTCCTGCGGCCACAAATACCGCTATGTTTACTGCTAAGAAAATTGTGCAGGAATTTGTGTGTAGATACGGTATCCCTAGAATAATTGAAAGTGATAGGGGTACCCATTTTACAGGTGATGTCTTTCAAGGAATGTGTAAGTTGATGGGAATTGATAGTAAGCTGCACACTCCGTACCGCCCCCAGGCGAGTGCGAAAGTAGAAAGACTGAACAGCACTATTAAAAATAAATTGAGCAAAGTTATGGCAGAAACAGGATTAACATGGCCAGAAGCTTTACCCATTGTATTATACAGCATCAGAACCACTCCCAGGTCCCCTCTTAATCTGTCCCCCTTTGAAATTCTGTTTGGTCGACAACCGCATGTTATGATTAACCCTCAGGATGATTTGAAGTGTAACAATGAAGTGACTGTAAAATACCTGGTTAACATGAGTAAACAGCTAAGGAATCAGAATGACAATTTGAAGTTAGTGATTCCTGATATGCCAGATAGTAATTGTCATGACATTGAACCTGGGGATTATGTAATGATACAGAATTTTCTACGCTCAGGTTGCCTTATTGACAGATGGGAAGGACCATACCACGTCTTATTGGTCAGCACGACAGCATTGAAGGTTGCCGAGAGAGAGACTTGGGTTCATTCGTCCCATTGTAAGAAGGTTGCTGATCCAGAGAGGTCCTGTGATAAAGAACAGACGGTAGAGGAAGTTGTATCACTGGAGTGTCTGTTTCAGGAGGACTGAGACGGCACCTGAGCATTGAGAATAATAAGATCGGAGGCAGTTGTCGATTCCCTGTTCCCTTTTATTGTTTTTCTCCACTTCCCATCCCATCTCCCTCAATTATTTCTTTCCCCCTTCTCATTCTTCTCCATTTCCTCCTATAAGATGGACTTGCCCCAAGAGACTGTGATCCGGATTTTCCTGTTGACCGTGATGTTGACCAGAGCAGTCTGTTCCGGCGAGAGTACCATGGAGGTCGAGAGAGGTTCTGGAATGGGTTCTGATGACAAAGATGGAGGCGTAGATTTCCAAGAACAACATAATCACCAAGCAAAGGCGAGTATCAGAAAACGATCCGATAGCATTGACCATAGAAGGAATTGTGAAGGATTGTTAGCTGAAGAAAATTGTATCTGTAGCATTGTGACAATGTAGTTGAGGATGGGTGCATCAAGAAATGCCAATCCAGTTTTAATATCCATATGGATAGGCATCCATTGAGTGACTATCACTCCTTAGTGGGTAAAGTACTAAATCAGACAGACTGTTGGGTATGCTCTCAAGTACCTCAAGGTCACAGCAAGTCAGGACTAGTACCATTTCCTTTAACGATAGGGGAGGTACTTGAGTTAAGTGGTGGGAGGCCGGTGGACAAGAGGTTTAATATCTCTAGTCCTCCTAGTTTGAAGCTCCACCAATACCATGTGGATAGGTCTTTAGTGTGCTTTAACATTTCCAATCCCCGAAAGCCGGGAAATTGGGAAGTGTCATGGAATAACAAAACCATGACATTCTCACATAGAGCCGACGGACTGCCTACAGATACAGAACTTATACGCTACTTAGCCGGTAGTGGAAGATATTTCCGATATAGGTATACCCTAGGAAGTAGGACCATGAGAGTTGGAGAGGTATCACCAGGATACTGTGCACATGTCGTACAAACAGATACGTGTACTAAACAGATGGGAGAATTAGGGTTAGGAGATTTCATATGGAAAATGTGTAATATGGTTATGTCCTACTCCGTCCCATATGTTCTCCCCGATGATGCATATTTCATATGTAGGAGGAAGGCGTATAAGTGGCTTGCCCCAAACTCAGAAGGATTATGTTATATTGGAAAAGTACTGCCTGAGGTAATGACGGTATCACATACTAAAATGAAAGATATTCACCGTGGTGCCCAAGCTCCTTATACTCACACTCATTACGAGCACATCGTTAAACGTCACCTAATAGAAAGAACAGAGCATCCGGCCTCTGACCTGATCCATGAATCCACCGGGATTCAAGTCTTACTCGCGTTAGATATCACTCGTACTGCCAGAGGAGTGATGAATTATAGATACATATCTGCGCTTGCAAATTTATTAGACAATATCACTGAAATGTATGACGACACTTTTAGGTATACCGGAAGGGAGCTCCAAGCTTATAAAACAGAACTGGTTCAGCATAGGATGGTTCTTAATTATCTCACAGCAGTGACAGGCGGATATTGTGTCACACTGGCAACGCAGTACGGCGTAAAATGCTGCACTTATATTACGAATAGCACGGAGGACCCGGTCGAGGTCATAGACCAAAAGATGGACGACATTCTCCAATTAAAGTGGGAATTTCGCAGGAGACACAATCTCACCCTTGCTGCTAAGGGTAATGAGCTGACTGGTTGGGTGTCATGGTTGAACCCGCGAAATTGGTTCTCTGGTTTAGGAGAATGGGCCCAAGGAATTATAATGGATGTAGGGAAATTTCTTCTGTGTATCTTGGGTATCGTCATATCGATTGGTTTGATATTTAGATGCGTTCAGGCTTTGACGAAGTGTAAACGAAGTACTAGGGTGATGAGTCTAAGGAGTGAGGACATTGTAATTCCTATGGATTTGATTTATGACCCAACGATAGAGACAATGTAGTGATGAAAATGTGATTCCACGGTCCGTTTCTTTCACCCGTTTCTCCTTTGTTTTCCTCCAAGGTAAAAAGACATCCGCTTGCAAGAAGAATTTGACAACCTTTTACACAGACAACTGATGGACTATGCCATAGACCCCCCATATCCCTAGCGACTTTAAATTTTACGCTAGCCCAACACTTTTTGTAAGTCTATGGACATTGATAAAGCTTTGCTCGCATTGTTGGCAAAAGCCCAAAGAGACTACAGTCAACATGTACATCGAGACAAGACAAGACAAGACCTCAATCGGCAAATGTATATTAAACTCACATAGTTTATCACTGCATTTACCATAATTGTTCTTTATCTTCATCTCTACAACCTTCAGGTAATGACGCACATAGTCGGTAGGGAATACAGGCACAGATATCAGCACTCACATATCCCCCCTACTCATGTATCATCAACTAAAATGTGCTCCCCCATTTTGTTGCAACCAAAAGCCGAAAAGAGCTCGGTAAAGTTTGACAGCCCATCCACAGACCCTTAATACGGGATAAGAAGGAATTCAAATGTATACTTCGCAATACCTCGAAGCTTGTTTTGAAACACGTACGGCACGATGATACATGACCCCCCAAACATGGATTCATACACACATGCTTTTGCTATCTCATTAGGTCATACCCTTTTCTCACCTTCTTCTCTCCTCCCCTACCCGACCATAGAAATGTATTTACACATGACATATATTTTTCTCTTTTTGAAATGTTTTAGAAAGTGGCAGTTATTGGTGACTGCCAAAGGGTGGACTGTCAAAGTCAGAAAAATATCACGCTACACACTGCCATATATGCACCTCATGCGAGTGCCTGCTGCGCGTGCATGAGCCCTCCCGTGCGTGCGCATACTCTCAGTTGCGTGCACCCACAGGCGCACGGTATGCGCATTTACGGTAGAGTTTGTGTACGTCTAGCGGGCGACTCAATCGTAACATATTTTAGTCATATAATGTATTTTGTAGATTATGGTCCCTTTGATAGAATCTGAAAGTTTAGTTAATGTAGTATGTTCGGGGACAAAGAGATCCCTCTTTGTTTGATACGAAGGGTCAGACAGGGGTTACACAGTGGTGTTTAGTATCCATCGGAAGAGAATATAAGTAGCAATATTCCGGTGTTGGTTTGAAGCGGATTAATCGCTCGTGCGTATAGTTATGGACATAAGAAGTTTATGGACATTTACTATATTTGCACTTTATTACCCATGCGGCGGGAAACCCAGTTTCCCACCCACCTGAGCAGTTAGGAATAGTCACAGCCCACCTGTATGAACCAACCTATGACCTTTTGTTATAATGCGAAGACGAATTCCTGTGTCCAATGAACAATAAGAATGTAGGGACCATTGTACTGTATTGTGTGTAGTGTATAAAAGGACAAGCCTATCTGGGCCAGCTCTCTATTCTCTTCAACGGTTCTCATCACTGATAATCGGGAGCTGGATATCCAGAAAGGCGCTTGCGATTGTTTCCCCTGGTGCGTAAGTTCTCTGCAACCATATTGTCTCTTATTTAATGTTATAAGCCATTCTCTCTCTCCTTCCCCCTTAAATGTAATTGTATCTGTATTGTATTTTATGTGTAGTGATTCGGTTAGGTATTTTATGTTATTTTGGTAGTGTATGACTTGTATTGTATTATTCTTTTGCAATTGAACTATCAGTCTCTTCCTTAAAGGTGTTGTAACCTTAGACCGGTATTAGAGTGTTTATTATATTGCTAAAGGGTTCTCAGAGCGTAACAGACGCTCATACAGCTTTGAAACTATCTGAGTTACATTGTGTTGCATTTACACCTTATCACTGCACAAGGGTTTACAGTATAAGTACATTGTTTATGGTATAGTTATAAAGGTTTAACACTGTGAGCGTCAGCGCCGCTTGTGATCTCCTCGTGGTCCCAAGCGTCCGCTACGCTGATAGCGTATCATTACGTTAGTCGGCAGCCTATAGCGTGCTTGCCTGTACGCTCTAAGCCGTGAGCGAATGTGCCGCTCGTGCGTCTCATCCACGGCTAAGCGTTCGTTACGCTACGTGCGTACTCTTACGGTATTCCATACGCCAATTGCGTACTGTGTTCTTTAACCTTTTAGAGTGTTTTATACAAGGTATATTATAGGCATTGTCATCACCCCTGGCTGGGGTACCCTGGAGGAGTGGGGACCCCTTCAATCAAGGAGTCCCCCCCCCCTCCAGCCACCCAAGGGCCAGGGGTGAAGCCCGAGACTGTCTCCCCCATCTAAGGGCGGCGGATGGGGGGGGCTGATAGCCTTTTTGTCAAAATGTGAATATTGTTTTTAGTAGCAGTACTACAAGTCCCAGCAAGCCTCCCCCGCAAGCTGGTACTTGGAGAACCACAAGTACCAGCATGCAGAGGAAAACCGGGCCGCTGGTACCTGTAGTACTACTACTAAAAAAAGACCCCAATAAAAACAGGAGACACACACCTTGAAAGTAAAAATTTATTACATACATCCACACCTCCAAACATACATACTTACCTATGTTCACACGAGGGTCGGTCCTCTTCTCCATGTAGAATCCATGGGGTACCTGTTGGAAAAATTTTACTCACATAATCCAGTGTAGATCGGTCCTCTTCTGTTCTATTTGTAATCCACGTACTTTGCAAAATAAAAAAACGGACACCCGACCAAGCACTGAAAGGGGCCCCATGTTTTCACATGGGACCCCTTTCCCCGACTGCCAGGAACCCCCCCTGACTTCTGTCTAAGAGGGTTCCTTCAGCCAATCAGGGAGCGCCACGTCGTGGCACCCTCCTGATTGGCTGTGTGCTCCTGTAGTGTCTGTCAGGCAGCACACGGCAGTGATACAATGTAGCGCCTATGCGCTCCATTGTAACCAATGGTGGGAACTTTGAGGTCAGCAGTGAGGTTACTTTCGGTCAACCGCTGACCACAAAGAGCAGACACTGATACCGACATGGATTCTGACTCCAGTGTCGACTACGATGATGCAAGGTTACACCCAAGGGTGGCCAAAAGTATTAATTATATGATTATTGCTATAAAAGATGTTTTGCATATCACAGATGACCCCTCTGTCCCTGACATGAGGGTGCGCATGTATAAGGAAAAGAAACCTGAGGCAGAGCCGGATTAGGCGGGGGGGCCCAGGGCTGGATTAACAATGGGGCGGATGGAGCTGCAGCTCCAGGCCCCCCATTGTAAATAGGCCCACAGAGCTCCCTGCAGTGCAGCCTGTGTTGACAGGAAAAACATTTCCTGTCACCACCAGCAGTTTACCTCACCCACCTCCCAATTGCCAAAGGTACCTCCGGCCGAGGTGCCGAACACCCAGGCCTGTTACTCTGCTGCCACGCCACGGCCCCCGTTTGAACGCCACCTCTGAAGCTCCGCCCCCGATCCCCGAAGCTCCGCCCCCATACCAGTCAGAACCATTGTCTCTTAACCAGCCGAAGCTCCTGCCACGAACTCATCTAAGCCCCGCCCCTGGACCCGCCGAAGCTCCGCCCCCAAACAGTCCAATGTTTCATCTAATTGAAGCTCTGCCCCCGGACCAGCTTGAAGCTCCGCCCCCTGACCCACCAAAGCTCCGCCCCCAGGCCCTGACCAGTTTAATGCTTCATCTTTATAGTTATACCAACTGTACCTCTGCTGCCTGGCCTGTATGAATGAAGTTACTGCTTCTGATGCTAAATGAAAAGGGGAAAGATCTGCTCTGGGGAGTAGGCTGGGTCTTGGATTTCTGTGAAGAGATCTGGCCATCATCTGGGTCGTGGATTTCACAGCGGAGCGGACGTGCACCTGATCAGGTGCAGCGCACACCAAGCCTGGAGGTCACCCTCTCCCCATATTTCAGTAACTGGTCTCAGTAAGTGTGTGTGTCTGTCTCAGTAAGTAATGTCTGTCAGTAATTGTTGTGTGTCAGTAAGGGGTTTCTATCAATAAGTGTGTCTGTGTCAGTAAGTATGTGTGTGTCAATGTTTTTGTCAGTAAGGGGTATCCGTGTCGGTAAGGGGTGTCTGTCAGTAACGGGAGTCCGTCTCAGTAAGTTTTATCTGTGTCAGTAAGTGGTGTTTGTCAGTAAGTATGTATGTATGTGTGTCAATAAGTGGTATCTGTGTAAGTAAGGGGTATTTGTCAGTAAGAGGTGTGTGTGTTAGTAAATGTCAGTAAGTGGGTCAGTGTCAGTGTGTATCAGATAGTGGAATATGTGTTAGTAAGGATCTGTCAATAAGTATTTGTGTCAGTTAGTGGAATGTGGAAGGGATTGGGTTTTTACTGCATGTTCAAATCTACTAACACCCGACTGCCCACTTTTTAATGTGGAGGGTATCACCAGCTTTTTATGGCAATACCTTATAGCCTATGGGTTTATAACCACATTTCACAGCTGCTCATGCCATCCCCTACATACCTGACTGTAGGCAGCCTCCCTGTCGCAATCCCGGATATGTTCGACATATGCAATTAGCATCACTGCAATAGCCGGCAATGGCCCGCAATTAGCATCAGTAAATCCCGCCCTGTGTGTCAATAAGTGGGATCTGACAGTAAATGGTGTCCGTGTCAGAAATACAGGGTACACACTGGACGATATATTGGCCGTTCAGTTAAAACGTCCAATATATCATTTACTAATCAGCGCATGCATACCAACAATATGTCCGTGAATAATATTTTTCACAGACATATCTCGTTGGCCCTGCAGCAAAGGCGATGACCAATATATCTTCAGAAATATTAGTGTATCGTGCTGTGTGTATGGCAGAACTGCTGATCACACGATAGGTCGGCCATTCAGTGCATTACCAGGATGGGCCGGGTTATGCTAATGATGTCCTGGAGTCCACATAGGAGCAGCAGCTTCTGCACTGCAAGACTGGATCACGCTGCCACAAAGCAGAGTCTTCAGAGAATTCAGCGACTTTGGGGGTCATTCAGATCTGATCACTGCTATGCGTTTTCGCACAGTGGACAACACGCGGTGGACAACAACAATGGGCGTCACCGGTCAGCGATGGGATGGTGCGAAAATTCAATTGCACACTTGCATATACACTCCCCCTGGAGGCGGTGACTATCTGAACACAGGACAGCAAAATTAGCAGCCAAGCGATCGGGTCTGAATGACCACCATTGTCAGGTGAGTTCACAGTCTGGGACACAGGGGTGGGGGGTGGGTTGGGGGGTTGGTGCATGTGCTGTCACCATCAAAGTGGGGGGTATGGAGTGTAGGTGCTGTGACCTTTGGGGGTGAGTGTGGCTGTGAATGCTGTGACCATCTGTGGTTGCAGGGTGGAGGGGTGGGTGCAGATACTGTGACCAATGGGGATTGCTGGGTGGAGGGGTGCATGCGGGTGCTCTGACCATCACTGCTGGTGTGGATACTGGATAGTACCATCAAGGGTTGCAAGGGGGAGGGGATTTTGTGAATGCTGTCACCATTAGCCAGGAAGTAACAGCAGAGTGGTGCAAGTGCTGTGACCATTTGGGTATGCTGGTGCTATAACCATCGCTACGGGTGTCCGGGGCAAACGCAGGATTTTCGTGGGGGGGTTTCTGCCGTACATGCATGTGTTTGTATGTGTGTGTATATATATATATATATATATATATATATAATTGAAAGAAGAGACTGCGGCACTCCAATAAATAAATGCATCTTTTAGTGAAGAGTCATGACAGCAGATACTAGGGCAACGTTTCGGTATACACAGATACCGTTGTCAAGCCCAATGCTGTCAAGCAAACAATGAAATAAAATAAATTTTTTATTTCATTGTTTGCTTGACAGCATTGGGCTTGACAACGGTATCTGTGTATACCGAAACGTTGCCCTAGTATCTGCTGTCATGACTCTTCACTAAAAGATGCATTTATTTATTGGAGTGCCGCAGTCTCTTCTTTCAATTGCACATTATTACTGAAGGCACCCTACTATTATCAATCACATCAGCACGAGTGCGGGTTCGTTTTTCTGGACTGTATATATATATATATATATATATACACACATGTATGTATGTAGTATATATACAAACAGCAGACACACACACACACACACACACACACACACACACACACACACACACACACCATACTTACAGTACACACAGGATATATACCACACACACACACACACACACACACACACACACACACACACACACACACACACACCAAGCATAATTTTGTTGTCTTGGTTAGGCTATTAGGGTTGGTTTAGTGGTTTGGGTTAGGGTATTAGGGACAGTTTAGTGAACTAGGCTGGTGGTTTGGGTATTAGAGCTAGTTTAGGGGTTTGGGTGAGGGAATTAGGGATAGGGTATTAGGCTTGGTACAGTGGTCTGGGCCAGATTAAGTGTTTGGGTTAGGGGCTTAGGCATTTGGGACAGGGCATCAGGGTTGCTTCATTGGATTGGGCCAGGGCACGTGTTGGTTTAGCGGTTTAGTTCAAAGATCAGACCTCACCACACATGCTGCTATGCCTGCACCTTTTCTTGTGTAGGCTGACACTGCATGCTAATTGGCTGGCCACAGGACAGGCACAGCTGAGTAGCTCAGAGTTATAATCACTGTACTGTACTTCTCTGTCAAACAGTGATCCGATTGGCAGTGGTGGTCAGCCCCTACTCTCCAACTCGTGGATGCCTCCCTTCACCCCTCAATGTTGGACCCCACTCGCAGATGCCTTCCTCCTCCTCCTCTCATGGACAGACCCTCCTTCACCACTCACGGATGCAGACCCTCTGCCCCCGATCTCAGCTTAAAATACCCTCCCCCAATTGCCCCAGTCTCTGTCACAACCTGTACCACTTTAACAAACAGGTCGATGCCAAACCTGGCTGACGGCCTCTCCAATAGTGGCAGTGGGTGACCTGCGCCCAGTGAGAAACACAGACAAGGTTCAACCCCCCGTGTGCGCCACCGCACCTCTCTCCTTACCTTGTGTCTGTCGCTGCACTATTGCCAAGGAGCTACTGTATGTTGTACAGCAGCTTCCCTGAACCCAGAACCTCCTGGCTACCCCTGCCGTGATCCCTGTCTGTAGCCCTGATAGCAGCGCTGGGACTAGATTTAAAAAAAACTAAAACATCAGCTCGGCAGCAGCATGGATCGGCCTGGCGAGCGTGGGGGAGTTCTAAGCATTCAGAACGCACCAGTGACATCGTCATCTTAAGTCAATAGATCGGCGCATAGAGGGGGTTTCCAAGTACTCAGAATTCCCCCATCCCGCGTGTGAGTATGGGTGAATACAAGCTTTTGCCGTACAAAAAATATCCAGTTTCTACTTGTTAATTATTTAATGTATCAAAAACACAGGTTAAAATGTATATAAAAATTGTATTTAAAAACTTTTCCAGATACTTAAAATAAACATAAAAACACTAAACATCACTATTAAGCAGTTGTATATGCCTAAATATAATACATAGGGTGGAATTCAATTGTTGTGCACGGCAACTGTCAGTGTCGGGAGCCTGACAGAGCAATTCAATTGTTGCTCCATATGGGCATAAACAGTTGCCGGCGCCGGCATTTGAGAAATGTGTGCTGTTTGGGCGTCAAAACAGCTCTTACCATAGCGCCCAATTGCCCAAATAAATTGAATAGCAACAGTGGATGCCCATTAATTATTGCGCCTGAAAAAACAATTGAATTCCACCCATAGAGTTGGATCTAACTAGTACATGTGATCTCCACATGCAGTTTGGATAACTAGTTTGTCCTTAGATAAAATGTACAGTATGCAGAGAATTACTACAGTCATTTCCAAGCGATAGGTGATCCTTAATAAGGGTGAGCATAGAATTTATTTAGCAGAGGTCTCAGTTCCTTTATGTCCATTAAACGTAGATTGGTAAGTGCGTTATTTATATTTGTAGTAATATCCTTTTTGTAAGAGAGCTGGTGACAGCAGCTGTTGCCTACCTAATGCTAGGTACACACTGGCTGATATATTGGGCATTCGTGGGTGCATTGGGTGTGTACCAGCGATATGTTTGTGAATAACTTCATACACAGACATACCATGTCAACTGTCCAGCACATATCTTCAGATATATCAACGTATCATGCTGTGTGTACAGTCAGCCGACCACCCGTACACTTGTTGCAGGGGCTGCCTGTGACAGTCATCCCAACTTGGCGGGCACAAGTAAATGGCCGCCAACATTTTCTTGTTATAGCTCCACTATTAAGTGGTTGAAGGTAGACACTCGCTATATCTGTCATAGAGATAGCCACACCCCTTATGTAGACCACACCCACACCACACTGGTCACCCCCCCCCCCCCCCCCACATCACTAGTCATACCGTCACAGCGCTTGTCACACATCCTGCCAAAGCACAAAACAGGCCCTTCATAAATTTCAGCTCCAGGCCCATGTGGACCTTAATCTGGCACTGGGGGGGCCAAGGGGGTTAGTACCCCGGGCCCCCCTTTCTAAAAGGGCCGCCTGCCACCCACCACAGATCGGATCTCTCTTACCAATCCAATCTGCGGTGCGGCGGTCCCGGCTCCCCGCGCAAATGAACAGACGGAGCCAGGGCCGCATAGCACTACAGGACAGCTGAGCGACGGCTCAGCAGTCCAATAGTGTGCGAAATAGCAGCCTGCGGCTCAGTCATTGGCTGGGCGCGCAGGCTGCATAACAGAAAAAACTTAGACGGAGCGGAGGAAGGCTGGATCCCGGGGGCGGCATGTGGAGCCCTGTGACAACAGCCTGTCTGCACAACAGTAAGACTGCCTTAATAAGATTGCTTTCCCCATGCTGCTATAATTGAAATTTCAAGCTCAGGCTGCAGGTCATATATATATATATTTCTCTGACGTCCTAGTAAGATTTTACTCACCGGTAAATCTATTTCTCGTAGTCCATAGTGGATGCTGGGACTCCATAAGGACCATGGGGAATAGCGGCTCCACAGGAGACTGGGCACATCTAAGAAAGATTTAGGACTATCTGGTGTGCACTGGCTCCTCCCCCTATGACCCTCCTCCAGACCTCAGTTAGATTCCTGTGCCCGGCTGAGCTGGATGCACACTAGGGGCTCTCCTGAGCTCCTAGAAAGAAAGTATAATTTAGGTTTTTTATTTTACAGTGAGACCTGCTGGCAACAGGCTCACTGCAACGAGGGACTAAGGGGAGAAGAAGCGAACCTACCTAACTGGTGGTAGCTTGGGCTTCTTAGGCTACTGGACACCATTAGCTCCAGAGGGATCGCACACAGGACTCAACCTCGTCGTCCGGTCCCGGAGCCGCGCCGCCGTCCCCCTTACAGAGCCAGAAGCAAGAAGTGTCCGGAAAATCGGCGGCTGAAGACTTCTGTCTTCTCCAAGGTAGCGCACAGCACTGCAGCTGTGCGCCATTGCTCCTCATGCACACCACACACTCCGGTCACTGATGGGTGCAGGGCGCTGGGGGGGGGGGGCGCCCTGAGCAGCAATATTAACACCTTGGCTGGCAAAACTGACACCATATATAGCCCTAGAGGTTATATAGGTGTAAATTACCCCTGCCAGATTTGCACAAACAGCGGGAGAAAGCCCACCGAAAAAGGGGCGGAGCCATCTCCCTCAGCACACTGGCGCCATTTTCCCTCACAGCTCCGCTGGAAGGATCGCTCCCTGGCTCTCCCCTGCAGTCCTGCACTACAGAAATGGTAAAAAAAGAGAGGGGGGGCACTAAATTTAGGCCCAGTATATTTATTATAAGCAGCTATAAGGGAAAACACTCTGTATAGTGATATCCCTGTGTTATATAGCGCTCTGGTGTGTGCTGGCATACTCTCCCTCTGTCTCCCCAAAGGGCTTTGTGGGGTCCTGTCCTCTGTCAGAGCATTCCCTGTGTGTGTACTGTGTCTCGGTACTGCTGTGTCGACATGTATGATGAGGATAATGATGTGGAGGCAGAGCAAATGCCTGTGAATGTGATGTCACCCCCTGCGGGGTCGACACCTGTGTGGATGGACTTATGGAAGTAATTACGTGACAGTGTCAGCTCCTTACATAAAGGGTTTGACGACATAGGACAGCCGGCTACTCAGCTTGTGCCTGTCCAAGCGTCTCAAATGTCATCAGGGGCTCTAAAACGCCCGCTACCTCAGATGGCAGACACAGATGTTGACACGGATACCGACTCCAGTGTCGACGATGAGACTAGTGTACCTTCCAATAGGACCACCCGTTACATGATTGAGGCAATGAAAATTGTATTACACATTTCTGATAGTACCCCAGGTACCACAAAAAAAAAGGGTATTATGTTTGGTGAGAAAAAACTACCAGTAGTTTTTCCTGCATCTGAGGAATTAAATGAGGTGTGTGAGGAAGCGTGGACTTCCCCCGATAAGAAATTGATAATTTCTAAACGGTTATTGGCAGCGTACCCTTTCCCGCCAGAGGATAGGTCACGTTGGGAAATACCCCCTAGGGTAGATAAAGCGCTTACACGTTTATCAAAAAAGGTGGCACTACCATCTCCGGATACGGCCGCCCTGAAGGAACCCGCTGATAGAAAGCAGGAGGCTACCCTTAAAGTTATATATACACACACGGGCATTATATTGCGACCAGCGATTGCATCGGCATGGATGTGCAGTGCTGCTGCTGTGTGGTCAGATTCCCTGTCGGATAATATTGATACTATGGATAGGGACAATATTTTGCTGACAATAGAGCATATAAAAGACGCTGTCTAATACATGCGTGATGCACAGAGGGATATTTGCCGGCTGGCATCAAAAATAAGCGCAATGTCCATCGCCGCCAGAAGGGGGTTATGGACTCGGCAGTGGTCAGGTGATGCCGATTCAAAAAGGCACATGGAAGTTTTGCCTTATAGGGGGGGGTGGAACTGTTTGGGGATGGTCTTTCAGACCTCGTTTCCACAGCTACGGCTGGGAAATCAACATTTTTGCCACAGGCTACCCCACAACAAAAGAAAGCACCGTATTATCAAGTACAGTCCTTTCGGCCCCATAAACACAAGAGGGCTCAAGGCGCATCCTTTCTTCCGAGAGGCAAAGGTAGAGGGAAAAAACTGCAGCATACAGCCAGTTCCCAAGAGCAGAAGTCCTCCCCCGCGTCCGGTAAGTCCACAGCATGACGCTGGGGCTTCACAGGCGGACCCGGGGACGGTAGGGGCCCGTCTCAGAAATTTCAGCGCACAGTGGGCTCTCTCACAGGTGGATCCCTGGATCCTTCAAGTAGTATCTCAGGGGTACAGGCTGGAATTCGAGACGTCTTCCCCCCCGCCGTTTTCTAAAATCTGCCTTACCAGCAACTCCCTCTGCCAGGGAGGCAGTGTTGTTGGCTATCCAAAAACTATATTCACAGCAAGTGATTGTCAAAGTACCTCTCCTTCAACAAGGAAAGGGTTACTATTCCACAATGTTTGTGGTACCGAAACCGGACAGTTCGGTGAGACCCATCTTAAATTTAAAATCCTTGAATACTTATATCAAAAGATTCAAGTTCAAGATGGAATCGCTCAGGGCGGTTATTGCGAGCCTGGACGAGGGGGATTACATGGTCTCCCTGGACATCAAGGATGCCTACCTGCATGTCCCCATTTACCCTCCTCACCAGGAGTACCTCAGGTTTGTGGTACAGGACAGTCACTATCAGTTCCAGACGCTGCCGTTTGGGTTATCCACGGCACCGAGGGTCTTTACCAAGGTAATGGCCGAAATGATGATACTCCTTCGGAAGAAGGGGGTTTTAATTATCCCGTACTTGGACGATCTCCTGATAAAGGCGAGGTCCATGGAACAGTTGTTAGTGGGGGTAGCACTTTCTCGGGAAGTGCTGCAGCAACACGGCTGGATTCTCAATATCCCAAAGTCACAGCTGGTCCCGACAACACGTCTTCTGTTCCTGGGAATGATTCTGGACACAGACCAGAAAAAATTGTTTCTTCCAGTGGGAAAACCGAGGAGTTGTCATCTATAGTCAGAAACCTCCTAAAACCGGGACAGGTTTCGGTACATCAATGCACGCGAGTCCTGGGAAAAATGGTAGCTTTGTACGAAGCAATTCCATTCGGAAGGTTCCATGCAAGAATTTTCCAGTGGGACCTGTTGGACAAATGGTCTGGGTCGCATCTCCAGATGCAGCAGTGGATAACCCTGTCAGCAAGGACCAGGGTGTCACTACTGTGGTGGCTGCAGAGGGCTCATCTCCTAGAGGGCCGCAGATTCGGAATACAGGACTGGGTCCTGGTGACCACGGATGCCAGCCTTCGGAGCTGGGAAGCGGTCACACGAGAAAAAAAATTCCAGGGACTGTGGTCAAATCAGGAGATTTCACTTCACATAAATATTCTGGAGCTAAGAGCCATTTACAATGCCCTAAGCCAAGCAAGACCCCTGCTTCAAAACCAGCCGGTACTGATCCAATCAGACAACATCACGGCGGTCGCCCATGTAAACAGACAGGGCGGCACAAGAAGCAGGAGGGCAATGGCAGAAGCCACAAGGATTCTCCGATGGGCGGAAAATCACGTGTTAGCACTGGCAGCAGTGTTCATTCCGGGAGTGGACAACTGGGAAGCAGACTTCCTCAGCAGGCACGACCTCCACCCGGGAGAATGGGGACTTCATCCAGAAGTCTTCCAAATGCTGGTAAACCGTTGGGAAAGACCACAGGTGGACATGATGGCGTCCCGCCTCAACAAAAAGCTAAAAAGATATTGTGCCAGGTCAAGGGACCCTCAGGCGATCGCTGTGGACGCTCTAGTAACACCGTGGGAATACCAGTCGGTTTATGTGTTTCCTCCTCTGCCTCTCATTCCCAAGGTACTGAGAATAATACGAAGGGGAGGAGTGAGAACTATACTCGTGGTTCCGGATTGGCCAAGAAGGGCTTGGTACCCGGAACTTCAAGAGATGCTTTCAGAGGAACCATGGCCTCTACCGCTAAGGCGGGACCTGCTGCAGCAGGGGCCCTGCCTGTTCCAAGACTTACCGTGGCTGCGTTTGACGGCATGGCGGTTGAACACCGGATCCTGAAGGAAAAAGGCATTCCGGAGGAAGTCATCCCTACCCTGATCAAAGCCAGGAAGGATGTCACTGCAAAACATTATCACTGCATTTGGCGGAAATATGTTGCTTAGTGTGAGGCCAGGAAGGCCTCAACGGAGGAATTTCAACTGGGTCGATTCCTGCATTTCCTGCAAGCAGGGGTGACGTTGGGCCTCAAATTGGGGTCCATTAAGGTCCAGATTTCGGCTCTGTCGATTTTCTTCCAGAAAGAAATGGCTTCACTGCCTGAAGTTCAGACATTTGTCAAAGGAGTTCGGCATATTCAGCCTCCTTTTGTGCCCCCAGTGGCACCTTGGGATCTCAATGTGGTTTTGGAGTTCCTGAAATCACATTGGTTTGAGCCACTTAAAACCGTGGATTTGAAATATCTCACGTGGAAAGTGGTCATGCTGTTGGCCCTGGCTTCGGCCAGGCGCGTATCAGAATTGGCGGCTTTGTCTTGTAAAAGCCCTTATCTGATTTTCCATATGGATAGGGAAGAGTTGAGGACTCATCCTCAGTTTCTCCCGAAGGTGGTATCAGCTTTTCACTTGAACCAACCTATTGTGGTGCCTGCGGCTACTAGGGACTTGGAGGATTCCAAGTTACTGGACGTAGTCAGGGCCCTGAAAATGTATGTTTCCAGGACGGCTAGTGTCAGGAAAACTGACTCGCTGTTTATCCTGTATGCACCCAACAAGCTGGGTGCTCCTGCTTCTAAGCAGACTATTGCGCTCTGGATTTGTAGCACTATTCAGCTTGCGCATTCTGCGGTAGGACTACCGCAGCCTAAATCTGTAAAAGCCCATTCCACAAGGAAGGTGGGCTCATCTTGGGCGGCTGCCCGAGGGGTCTCGGCACTGCAACTTTGCCGAGCTGCTACTCGGTCAGGGTCTAACACTTTTGCTAAGTTTTACAAATTTGACACCCTGGCTGAGGAGGACCTTGAGTTTGCTCATTCGGTGCTGCAGAGTCATCCGCACTCTCCCATCCATTTGGGAGCTTTGGTATAATCCCCATGGTCCTTACGGAGTCCCCAGCATCCACTAGGACGTCAGAGAAAATAAGAATTTACTCACCGGTAATTCTATTTCTCGTAGTCCGTAGTGGATGCTGGGCGCCCATCCCAAGTGCGGATTGTCTGCAATACTTGTAAATAGTTATTGTTAACTAATCGGGTTATTGTTGGGAGCCATCTGTTCAGAGGCTCCATTGTTATCATACTGTTAACTGGGTTATTATCACGAGTTGTACGGTGTGATTGGTGTGGCTGGTATGAGTCTTATTCGGGATTCAAAATCCTTCCTTATTGTGTCAGCTCTTCCGGGCACAGTATCTTAACTGAGGTCTGGAGGAGGGTCATAGGGGGAGGAGCCAGTGCACACCAGATAGTCCTAAATCTTTCTTTAGATGTGCCCAGTCTCCTGCGGAGCCGCTATTCCCCATGGTCCTTACGGAGTCCCCAGCATCCACTACGGACTACGAGAAATAGAATTACCGGTGAGTAAATTCTTATTATATATGTGCAGTATATATATATATATATATATATATATATGTGCAGTATATATATATATATGTGCAGTATATACACTGCTCAAAAAAATAAAGGGAACACTAAAATAACACATCCTAGATCTGAATGAATGAAATATTCTTATTAAATACTTTGTTCTTTACATAGTTCAATGTGCTGACAACAAAATCACACAAAAATTATCAATGGAAATCAAATTTATTAACCCATGGAGGTCTGGTTTTGGAGTCACCCTCAATATTAAAGTGGAAAAACACACTACAGGCTGATCCAACTTTGATGTAATGTCCTTAAAACAAGTCAAAATGAGGCTCAGTAGTGTGTGTGGCCTCCACGTGCCTGTATGACCTCCCCACAACCCACACAAGTGGCTCAGGAAGTGCAGCTCATCCAGGATGGCACATCAATGTGAGCTGTGGCAAGAAGGTTTGCTGTGTCTGTCAGCGTAGTGTCCAGAGCATGGAGGTGTTACCAGGAGACAGGCCAGTACATCAGGAGATGTGGAGGAGGCCGTAGGAGGGCAACAACCCAGCAGCAGGACCGCTACCTCCGCCTTTGTGCAAGGAGGAACAGGAGGAACACTGCCAGAGCACTGCAAAATGACCTCCAGCAAGCCACAAATGTGCATGTGTCTACTCAAACGATCAGAAACAGACTCCATGAGGGTGGTATGAGGGCCCGACGTCCACAGGTGAGGGTTGTGCTTACAGCCCAACACCGTGCAGGACGTTTGGCATTTGCCAGAGAACACCAAGATTGGCAAATTCGCCACTGATGCCCTGTGCTCTTCACAGATTAAACAGGTTCTCACTGAGCACATGTGACAGACGTGACAGAGTCTGGAGACACCAAGGAGAACGTTCTGCTGCCTGCAACATCCTCCAGCATGACCGGTTTGGCAGTGGGTCAGTAATGGTGTGGGGTAACATTTCTTTGAGGGGCCGTACAGCCCTCCATGTGCTCGCCAGAGGTAGCCTGACTGCCATTAGGTACCGAGATGAGATCCTCAGACCCCTTGTGAGACCATATGCTGGTGCGGTTGGCCCTGGGTTCCTCCTTATGCAAGACAATGCTAGACCTCATGTGGCTGGAGTGTGTCAGCAGTTCCTGCAAGATGAAGGCATTGATGCTATGGACTGGCCCGCCCGTTCCCCAGACCTGAATCCAATTGAGCACATCTGGGACATCATGTCTCGCTCCATCCACCAAAGCCACGTTGCACCACAGACTGTCCAGGAGTTGGTGGATGCTTTAGTCCAGGTCTGGGAGGAGATCCCTCAGGAGACCATCTGCCACCTCATCAGGAGCATGCCCAGGCGTTGTAGGGAGGTCATACAGGCACGTGGAGGCCACACACACTACTGAGCCTCATTTTTTTACTTGTTTTAAAGGACATTACATCAAAGTTGGATTAGCCTGTAGTGTGTTTTTCCACTTTAATATTGAGGGTGACTCCAAATCCAGACCTCCATGGGTTAATAAATTTGATTTCCATTGATAATTTGTGTGTGATTTTGTTGTCAGCACATTGAACTATGTAAAGAACAAAGTATTTAATAAGAATATTTCATTCATTCAGATCTAGGATGTGTTATTTTAGTGTTCCTTTTATTTTTTTGAGCAGTGTATATATATATATATATATATATATATATATGTATTTATATCTATATATGTATATATATACACATGTATATATCTATATATATCTATCTATATATATACAAAATAGAGAATTCAGCACTCACCATAGCAGCTCACTTGTCCTCACAACATCCATAAATAAATGATGGGGGTTTAGTTAGTTAATTGGCCAATGCACGGAAGCCTGCATACCGCTCCACGGTACCCCACCTTCATGCAGGTCCTACACTATCACAAAGCCTTAAGAATTAAAACCTGGCAACTGTATCACATATAATATAACTGCAAATATGCCCACTAAGTTTAATGTATGCCTGCCACATATCTAGTGGCTTTTAAAGGCATACTAGTCACCTGACACAGCTGGTAAATTACTAAGGAGCAGCTGACACAGGTTTAGAACAATTGAGATTACGCAGGGGTGCATGAAAAGGCCTGTGACCATGGTTAATAAGAGTTAACCAAAGATTAACCCCATAATATACAAACAAATATAGAAAACCACAGCACTCGTCACCCCAGAAGCGGAGTGCAGTGTCTGCACTCACCACTCATAGGGTGGGGTGCATGCAGCCCATGACCACCTACCCAAATACATACAAATAGAGAATTCAGCACTCACCATAGCAAGCTCACTTGTCCTCACAACATCAATAAATAAATGATGGGGGTTTAGTTACATACACGTCGTTATATTACACCTCTAAGCCAGGCACCCCCACAGTTTGAATGTTGTATATGAGTGCCGCACATCTCAACAATCTATCCTATGTGTATACACACACACACGCATACATACATACATACATACATACATACATACATACACATACACAGAGCAAACAGCAACACTCACGGACCTCTGAAGGATGTTTAATCGGAAAATGTTGAACGGCTTCTTGCGGTTTTCTTGATCCAGCCTGTGAGGTCCTTGAGTGACGCTGTTTGTTCTGTATATCTACTTGTGATTATATGATTCATCTGCCTGCGTCTGTATTAGGGGCCCCACTGTCTGAAGTGCCATGGGCCCCCCATCACCTTAATCCGGCTCTGACCTGAGGTAACCTTTCCCCCAGCTCATGAGCTGAACGAATTATTTGAAAAGACTTGGGAAACTCCAGACAAAAAACTGCAGATTCCCAAGAGGATTCTTATGGCGTATCCTTTCCCTGCACAGGACAGGGTACAGTGGGAATCCTCGCCCAGGGTGGACAAGGCTTTAACGCGCTTGTCCAAGAAGGTGGCGCTACCGTCTCCAGAAACGGCAGCCCTCAAGGATCCTGCTGATCGCAGACAGGAAACTACCTTAAAATCTATTTATAGCATACGGGTTCCTTACTCAGCCCGGCAATAGCATCGGCATGGGTATGTAGCGCAGTTGCAGCTTGGACAGATACCTTGTCAGCTGACTTTGCTACCCTAGATAGGGATACCATTTTATTGACCTTAGGTCACTTTAAAGACGCAGTCTTATATATGAGAGACGCTCAAAGAGACATTGGGCTGCTAGGTTCGAGAGCCAACGCCATGGCGATTTTTGCTAGGCGAGCCCTGTGGACCCGCCAATGGATGGGTGATGCCGACTCAAAGAAGCATATGGAGGTTTTACCTTACAAGGGTGAAGTTTTATTTGGGGAAGGTCTCGCAGACCTGGTTTCCACAGCTACCGTGGGTAAATCTACTTTTTTGCCTTTTGTTCCCCCACAGCAAAAGAAAACTCCACAATATCAGATGTAGTCCTTTCGGTCGCATAAGTCCAGAAGAGTTCGGGGCTCATCCTTCCTCGCCAGAGGTAAGGGTAGAGGGAAAAGAACGCCTGCTTCGGCTAGTTCCCAGGAACAGAAGTCCTCCCCGGCTTCTACTAAATCCACTGCATGACGCTGGGGCTCCACTGAGGGAGTCCGCACCGGTGGGGGCACGTCTTCGACTCTTCAGCCAGGTCTGGGTTCTGTCAGACGTGGATCTTTGGGCAATGGAAATTGTATCCTAAGGCTACAAACTGGAATTCGAAGAGGTGCCCCCTCGCCGATTTTTCAGGTCGGCCTTGCCAGCTTCTCCCCCAAGAGGGCAGTAGTGTTAGCTGCAATTCAAAAGCTGTGTCAACAGCACGTGATTATCAAGGTTCCCCTAGTCCAACAGGGAAAAGGGTACTATTCAACGCTGTTCGTGGTCCCGAAGCCGGATGGCTCGGTCAGACCCATTTTAAATCTAAAATCCCTAAACCGGTACTTGAAAAAGTTCAAATTCAGGATGGAATCGCTCCGGGCAGTGATCTCCAGTGTGGAAGGGAGGGATTTTATGGTGTCACTAGACATAAAGGATGCATACCTTCATGTTCCCATATATCCTCCTCATCACTGTACAGGATTGTCATTACCAGTTTCAGACGCTACCATTTGGGCTTTCCACAGCCCCGAGGATTTTCACCAAGGTAATGGCGGAGATGATGGTGCTCCTGTGAGGATGGGGAGCAGTCACACAAGGAAGAAATTTTCAGGGACTATGGTCAAGCCAGGAGGCTTGTCTACACATCAACATACTGGAATTAAGGGCCATATACAACGGCCTACGACAAGCAGAGAATCTTCTTCGCGACCTACCGGTTCTGATTCAATCAGACAACGTCACAGCCGTGGCTCATGTAAACCGCCAAGGCGGGACGAGGAGCAGAGCGGCAATGGCGGAAGCCACCAGGATTCTTCGCTGGGTGGAAAATCACGTAAGCGCTCTGTCAGCAGTCTTCATTCCGGGAGTAGACAACTGGGAAGCAGACTTCCTCAGCAGTCACGATCTCCATCCAGGAGAGTGGGGACTTCATCAAGAAGTGTTTGCAGAGCTAACAAGTCTTTGGGGAATTCCTCAAATAGACATGATGGCATCACGCCTCAACAAGAATCTTCGGAGGTATTGTGCCAGGTCAAGGGAACCTCAGGCAGTGGTGGTGGATGCCCTGGTGACACCATGGGTGTTTTAGTCGGTCTATGTGTTCCCTCCTCTTCCTCTCATCTCAAAAATATTGAGAATCATAAGACAAAAAAAAGTGCAGACAATACTCATTGTTCCAGATTGGCCTCGAAGGGCCTGGTACTCAGATCTTCAGGAAATGCTCACAGAAGATCCGTGGCCTCTTCCTCTCAGGGAGGACCTGTTACAGCAGGGGCCCTGCGTGTTCCAAGACTTACCGCTGTTATGATTGACGGCATGGCGGTTGAACACTGAATCCTAGCTGGGAAAGGTATTCTGGAAGAAGTCATCCCTACGCTGATAAAGGCTAGGAAGGAGGTGACGGCGAAACATTATCACCGTATCTGGAGGAAGTATGTTTCTTGGTGTGAAGCCAAGAATGCTCCTACGGAGGATTTCCATCTGGGCCGTTTTCTCCACTTTCTACAGACAGGAGTGGATATGGGCCTGAAGTTAGAGCCAAAATTTGTACCTTAATGGAGCCTATCTATATTCTTTCAGAAGGAATCGGCTTCTCTCCCAGAAGTCCAGACTTTTTTAAAGGGAGTGCTGCACATCCAGCCTCCTTTTGTGCCCCCAGTGGCACCATGGGACCTGTACGTGGTATTACGGTTCCTAAAATCTCACTGGTTTGAACCGCTTCTGACGGTTGAATTAAAATTTCTCACTTGGAAGGTGGTCATGTTGTTGGCCTTGGCATCTGCGAGGCGGGTGTCCGAATTGGCGGCCTTGTCTCACAAGAGCCCCTGATTTTCATGTGGATAGAGCGGAGTTGAGGACTCGTCCTCAATTTTTGCCCAAGGTGGTTTCATCATTTCATATGAACCAACCTATTGTGGTGCCTGTGGCTACGGGTGACTTGGAGGACTCCAAGTCCCTAGATGTAGTCAGGGCCTTAAAGATCTATGTAGCCTGGACGGCTCGGGTTAGGAAAACAGAAGCACTGTTTGTCCTATATGCAGCCAACAAAGTTGGCGCTCCTGCTTTGAAGCAGACTATTGCTCGCTGGATCTGTAACACGATTCAGTAGGCTCATTCTACGGTAGGATTGCCGTTACCAAATTCGGTAAAGGCCCATTCCACTAGGAAGGTGGGCTCTTCTTGGGCGGCTGCCCTAGGCGTCTCGGCTTTACAGCTTTGCCGAGCAGCTACCTGGTCGAGTTCAAACACTTTTGCAAAGTTCTATAAGTTTGATACCCTGGCTGATGAGGACCTTGCGTATGCTCAGTCGGTGCTGCAGAGTCATCTGCACTCTCCTGCCCGGTCTGGAGCTTTGGTAAAACCATATGGTCCTTACGGAGTCCCCAGCATCCTCTAGGACAGTGTTTCCCAACTGCGGTCCTCAAGGCACACTAACAGTCCTGGTTTTAGTGATATCCAGGCTTGAACACAGGTGACTTAATTAGTACCTCAGTTATTTTGATTTAACCATCTGCGCTGAAGCCTGGATATCACTAAAACCTGCACTGTTGGTGTGCCTTGAGGACCGCGGTTGGGAATGCCTGCTCTAGGACGTAAGAGAAAATAAGATTTTAAACCTACCGGTAAATCTTTTTCTCCTAGTCCGTAGAGGATGCTGGGCGCCCGTCCCAGTGCGGACTATTTTCTGCAAGGCTTGTATATAGTTGTAGCTTACATAAGGGTTATGTTACAGTTGAAATCAGTCTTTGCCTGATACTGTTTGTTGCATACTGTTAACTGGTTGCGTATATTCCATGTTATACGGTGTGGGCTGGTATGAATCTTGCCCTTGGATTTCCTCGTACTGTCCGTCTCCTCTGGGCACAGTTCTCTAACTGAGGTCTGGAGGAGGGGCATAGAGGGAGGAGCCAATACACACCCATTCTAAAGTTCTTTATAGTGCCTTACGGAGTCCCCAGCATCCTCTACGGACTAGGAGAAAAAGATTTACCGGTAGGTTTAAAATCTTATTTTCTCTTACGTCCTAATTCTTAAAGTGCCCGTGGCTCCTAGTGGACCCGTCTATACCCCATGGTACTAAATGGAACCCCAGTATCCTCTACGGACTACGAGAAAAGGATTTACCGGTAGGTAATTAAAATCATATTTTTTTCACACCTACAGTAAACAGGATATCAAGGATTCTATGGCTATTAGGAGAAGTATATTTAGCGCCAAGCATGAGGCAGATGCAAGTGCACACTGCTGATGACTAACAGTAACCAGGCCCACTTGCAGATGCATCTCTAGATGTGTACGGCTCTGTATATGGGTGATGACAATACACATTTTTCCCGGCAAGTTTCTCTGAGCAAACTGCATCCAAGTTATTTTCAGCTTTGCATCAGTCCCTAAATCTGTTCAAGACAATACTGTATTTGCAGACTCCCTACTACGTTCTTTAAATAATGCACTGCAGCATTTTTTTTTACACTAAACTCTATATTTTAGGGGCCCATTTATCAAGAATTTTATTTGCAATGTGATCTAGCAGCAGTATTAGCATCCAGAATCACATTGCAGGATGCTACTCTTATGGGCAGATGTATTACCGGGAGTCAGTTACGTGATCGGCGTAAAGGGCTTCGTTCCGCTCACGCCCCCCTCTCCCCCAGCCGGGCATTTGCAAGCTGGTATTCCAGTGTCAGTATGGTGACCGGCGGTCACACTTACCCATCCTGTATTACTGAGTAACCCTAAATACAGGGCCACTGAAACGGGGTAGAAACGCGTTCCGTCAGTTCCATTTGGAGACTGAACCAGTTCCGCCTGCTCCGGCTCACCTAACCCTGGTGCCTCAGGGAGATGCCAGGCGCCCGCTGAGATTGTGTTACCAGCAGGGGCGCCCGGTTCCCTCTCCACAGCGGCAGCCGGAGCTCACTCTTGAGCTCTGGCTACTGGCTCTGGCAGTGTGCGGCTGTGCGCTATGGGAGAGATGTCATGATGTCTCTCCCATAGTTCTAAGGAGCGGACGACAGAAGGACTGCAGCGGTCGGACGCAGGAACGGGGCTTGGTGAATATCGTGAAGTTTATTTTATGTGGCGCTACTACTGGGGGCATAACTACATGGCATTACTACTGGGGGCACTACTACAGTACACGGAAGAACACTTAAGGGGGCATTACTACCGGGGGATATTTTCATGGAGGCTAACTACTGGGGGCTAAACTACAAGGGGCTGAAATACATGTGGCTAAACTACAAAGAGCATAACTAGTGGGGGCAATACTACATCCCACCGCCTCTCTAGGGCCACTTTAAGCACTGTCCGAATGGGGATGTAGTCCACGATACCCATAGAACCCATGGCAGCGTGGCAAGCGCAGTGAGGCTGCAATGGGGTTGCTGCACTGCCCCCCCGCCGGGATCCCGGCGTCGGTATGCTGACTGGCAGTCTCTTGAACGCTGGTCACGCATACAACACACGTCCGGAAGTATGTGCTCAGTGTGGTCTCACTGACTACACATGCACAGCGCCCATTGCCAGGGGTGGGGATTCCAAGGGGGTAGCCCAAATGCAACAATGGGCTGCAGGGGCAAATCTGACTCCGTAAATGTCACCATACATTCATGGGAAACTAAGTATTTGTGGTAACCACCTGAAAATTGGAGTTTTTGGGGAATAAGCCCCAAATATTTCATGATAAATGGGCCCCTTAGAAAGGCAGGAATTTCCCTATCTCCTAACAAGCAGCAATTCCCCCACACTCATTTCTGACCACACACATTCGGGCAAACCATGTTGTAATACAAGGCTGCAAATACATCTATTTTCTTTTCATGTAGGGAACATACTGAGCAGCTTTCTTCTTACTCTGTGCTTAAGGTACAGCTAGGATAGTACAACCTCTTGGAGTTTCCATTCAGTGTTTGGGAATTCAGCAAAGTGGAGTCAGATAAATAGGTACAAGCACGTAGTACAGAGAGATCCCCTTACTGTCCAGCAAACACGTGTTTGTAGACTATGAGATTATTGTGGAGTCTCCACTCCATTTTCTTTTAGTCTCCTGAGACACTATTGAAATGCGTCAGCCCTGTGAGCTCTACAGCTGCTGGGAAGTAAGCTAAGCTGTATGTACTGTTTATATGTATGTGTTTGGAATGTAGGAATGCCACTGCATACACACATACATTTCCCCCCACCCCTTCCCCCCCATTCCCCATTAACGTCTCCACTCCAACTGTTGAAGGATCTGCCCGGCGAAGCACTCACCTCCTGCAGTGGTTTTGCTGAGAAGCTCAGTAAGGAATCTAACACAACGAAAGCCCTTCTACAACAGGTGGTTTTGCGCTTGGTGCTTGTCATGACTGTGCCCGCTTCAGCTGCAACATCGGAGCGCGCCTTTAGCGCACTTCACCATCTGAAAACATAGGTCTACTATGATGCAGAAACGCCTAAAGCAGATCCGGATTCTTCATGTTTAAGAACACACAGCTGTGCTGAACTTGTACGATGTGATGAGAGAGTTTGTAACCAGAAATCAACAGTAGAAACGTACCTTTGGCAAAGTGTAGGAGCAGGTCCTTCGTGCTACTTTCTGAAGACCTGGTATCTGTTCTAAACTTGTGAAACTTTTTTAATATCTAGATTGTTTTAGTATAACTAGCAAATGTTCTTTAACATAGATTATCTTAGTATACAGATTGATTGATTGATTGATTGATTGATTGATTGATTGATTGAAAAAATTCTAAGTGTTCTGTTCATAAACATTTAATAAATAAGTTTATATTCTTTTTATATTCTTTTTGAATTTAAATAAATCACCAATTTTTTAAAACCGAAAATTACTACACTATGGCCCTCATTCCGAGTTGATCGGTCGCAAGGCGAATTTAGCAGAGTTACACACGCTAAGCCTACGCCTACTGGGAGTGTATCTTAGCATCCTAAAATTGCGACCGATGTATTCGCATTATTGCGATCACAAACTACTTAGCAGTTTTAGAGTAGCTCCACACTTACTCTGCCTGTGCGATCAGTTCAGTGCTTGTCGTTCCTGGATTGACGTCAGAAACACACCCAGCGTTCGCTCAGACACTCCCCCGTTTCTCCGGCCACTCCTGCGTTTTTTCCGGAAACGGTAGCGTTTTCATCCACACGCCCCTAAAACGCCGTGTTTCCGCCCAGTAACACCCATTTCCTGTCAATCACACTACGATCGCCGGAGCGAAGAAAAAGCCGTGAGTAAAAAAACTATCTTCATAGCAAAGTTACTTGGCGCAGTCGCAGTGCGACTATTGCGCATGCGCACTAAGCGAAATTTCACTGCGATGCGATGAAAAATAACGAGCGATCAACTCGGAATGAGGGCCTATATGTGCTTTTCTAAGCTTTCCTTTTTTGTAAGGACATTAATTGCACAAGACATTCTCTGATGTGAGGATTATTTGGAGAAAGGTGGACCTGTGGAAGAACAAAGAAATCTTGCTGGGACAATACCGTAGACTTTTTTTAATTTTGTGCATATTTGTTTAAGGTGGTAGCGCCCAAGCTATATTCTAAAATTTGTTTACTTAGACTATTCACTATTGGTGATTGGGAATCACCTGAATATATCAGGGCGGCTTTTAATCCACAAAGCGCTATTGTCTGATCCATACTTTCATATCTTGACTATTATTTTTCCCAATTTTGGAACAGATATAAGCTGCTTTTTTCCTGAGAAAATACATTCTGTGGTAAAATGTTTGCACATTTAGAAAATAGAGAAAAAGCTTTTAAAGATGCCTTTTACTTACAGACCCAGGCTGAACAAATGGAAATTTCAGATGAAAGTCTTGATACAGCCATGGATAAATTAGGTTCCTGGCTCTTGAAAGAGAATAAATTGTGGTGGGAGGTAGCCACATTAGAAAAGTATCTATCAGATCAAATTATACCCAAAGGTTTAAGGATTATAAAATCCCCCTCATTTAGTGATGGAAGCGAACACTTCCAGAAAGAATGGGAGGTGATTATTAACACCTGCTCATTTTCCCTTATTCATTTGATATTAAAGGAACGAAAAGATAAATTGAAGGAAATAAATGAGAGAATTAAGAACCTACAAATTTTGGTAAAACCATTCCAAGAATTAGCCGAATTTGTAATAGCAGAAAAAGAAATTGAGTTGAAGATTAAGAAGAATACGAAAGAATTAATTGACAAAAAACATAAAAAGTTATTAAGGGACCAGAAATATTATAAGGATGAAAAATTAAGGGAGTCTACATCAAAGAAATTGAAAAGCAAAATTAAACCTTCAATAGACATTGAGAACAGTACAGATAGTGAAAGTGATGATAACTCATTAGTTAATATTCCTTTGAAATCAAATAAACCATATAGACAAAATTATAGAGATGATAAAATTCCAATGAAAAGAAAAACTATTTACTCACCTATTACGAAGTATGGGGACAATAATGATCAGAGGGAGAGGGGGGAGATGAGAACCCAGCCATCTAGAAGAAATCGTCCGTATAACAACGAGGAATGGATAGTTCCACGCAAATTCAATAGACGCAGAGACTCTTTTAGAAATGAAGGTTGTAGAATGAATGAATATCGTTCTCACAGAGGTAACGAATTTACCCCACGGAGGAATTGGAGATCTAGGAGATATGAACCATTGGAAGATTATAATCAATACAATCCTAGACCTTTTTTAGGGAGAGAATGGAGACCATTCCCGAAAAAATGGTAACTTACTGCCGTCCCTCTAAAACAAGATGGGCATATAGAGGCACTAGAGGGGGGAGGAAACAATAAAAAAAACCCGAAAAAAGAAAAAACCACAAGACTTAATTCCATCAAAGAAATGTAAGATCTTTAATATCAGTGGAAAAACCTTGACTGAATCAGAACAACAACTATTGGAGAAGGGATTGAAATTCGCCCCGACCTCAAACACAGATTCATTCAAATTATTTGTAGATACAGAAAAATTCGTAAGAAAGGTTACCTTGAAAAAGTTCTTTAAGATGAAAGAGAAAGAAGAAAATGAAATTCTAGGACAAGAGAATATTCAAGAGAAGGAGAAATCTTAGTTTCGAAAAAAATCCTCATTTTATCCCGCACAAGTGAAAGGAAATTTTATCAATGTGTTCAGTAAATTGGTGGAGGAAGATTTTAAGAATTTAAAATCAAAATCAAATCACCATAAGAATAACTTAACGAAGAAGGAGAAGCAATCCTTGAAAAATTTATCTAAAAATAATGAGATAGTCATCAAGCCTTGTGATAAGGGGGGAGGGGTTGCCATTATGAGTAAAGATTATTATATAGGAGAAATCCATCGCCAATTAAAGGATGAAAAAACATATAAAAAACTTAAAACTGACCCCACAAATCGTATTAAAACAGATTTTCAGAAATATTTAACGAAACATCTAGAAAATGGGGCCATTACTAAACAAGAATTTGAATTTCTTTTGATTGAGCATCCCAAGACCCCAAGTATCTATATTCTACCTAAGGTACATAAAAGTACATCAGCACCCCCGGGAAGACCAATAATAGCAGGGGTCGGTAGTCTTACCAGTAATTTATCAGAAATGATTGATTTTTTCTTACAACCGTTAGTAATAAAGAACAAATCGTATATTCAAGACACGACAGACATCATAAATAAACTGGAAAATATAGAAGTCACGGATCATACACTTATAGGAACTGCGGATGTAACATCTTTATATACCGTCATAGAGCATGAGAAGGGGACTGAGGCGGTTGAATGGTTCTTACATCAGTCGACCATCCCTGAGAAAACAAGAAATTTTATCATTGAAGGGATAAAATTCATATTAAGAAATAATGACTTCTTCTTTGAGGGAGACTATTATATACAATTGATGGGCACAGCCATGGGGACCAAGTTCGCGCCTAGCTACGCCAACCTCTTCATGGCATATTGGGAGAACACCCATGTTTGGGGAAATGTGGCTATGGCATCGAACTTGGTCCTCTGGCAAAGATTCATCGATGATGTGATATTTTTATGGGAAGGCACAGAAGATGACCTTTTGAATCTGTGTAATGATTTAAACAAGACAGAAGTCGGCATCAATTTTACTTTTGACATAAATAAAACTAGTGTCAATTTTCTTGATATTACCATCTATAAAGAAAACAATAAATTGAACACAAAGGGATATGTGAAACCAACTGACTCTCAGCAATATTTAAGTAAAGAAAGTCAACATCACCCTAATTGGATCAAAGGTATACCAAAAAGCCAACTCATACGTATAAAAAGAAATTGTAATAATTCACAAGAATATGTTGAACAAAGTGAAGCCATGTTGAATAATTTCAGATCACAAGGATATACGGAAAAACAACTAATTAAAGCTAAGGAGGAAGTGAAAGGAATGAACAGAAAGGATTTGTTACAAAAAAAGAAATCGATTCCAAAGGAAAAAGACAAATTTAATCTAGCCTTCGTTACTACTTTTGGAGCAGATTACAAGAAAGTGGAAACCATTATCAAAAAACATTGGTGTATCCTTAAAAAGGACCCCATATTAAATGGATTAATTCCAGACACACCAAAATTCATTTACAGAAGAGCCAATAATCTGAAATCAAATCTAGTAAGGAGCTCGTTACCCATTCAATCAATGAACCCAATCAGATCTGAAGGTTTTTATAGATGTGGGAGTTGCACCATGTGTAAACTAGTCCCGGGAAATAATCAAAAAATTTCAAGTTTTTGTATAAAAAATAAGGAATATAGTATCCGTAATTTTATAACGTGCCATACGAGTAATGTAATCTACTTGGTGGAATGCGAATGTGGACTAATCTACATAGGACGAACATCAAGAGCACTGAAGACACGTATGGGGGAACATGTCAGGAATATTGGCAAAGGACTGGAAACGCACAATCTTTCCAATCACTTTAGAATCAAACTCAAGTGCAAAGTAAATGGAATAAAACGCTTTTTGGGAATACAACATGTAAAAATAAATTGGAAGGATAGGGACTCCGAAAGTATGCTAGCTAGGGCAGAGATGAAGTGGATACATAATTTAAAGACCATTGTCCCTGATGGACTTAACAAGGAATTTGAAATAAAGTGGTTTCTTTAAGATTATGGTACACAGGGAAAGATTTTTTTAAAAATCCGTTAAAAAAGAATCTTTTTTCGGTAAATTTTTCCATATATATATATTTTAGCGGTATTAATTATTTATTGTATACACTAACAATTCTAAATTCAGACTAGTTGGTGAATTATATGCAAGTTTTATGTAGTTTATAGTGTGTATTATGTATCGTTTTAAATTGAGTACACCGCTGTGATAAGAAAGAACAGAACATCCCCCTTATACCTGTGGAACGCATGAACCCACAGGCGGAACTACTGTGAAACGCAGAGCGCTATTTCGCCCGTAACGGAAGTGCGTCATCGGAAAGACCGGTGGAACGCATAGAACTTCCGGGTACGCGAGCGTGGAACGCATAGCGTTCCGATACTAAACAAATTTATTGTGAATGTATTCATTTGGCGAGGCGATGTTTTTTGACATGAAGGCTGTGTGGGGGTGGACAGCATGAGATGAGTGGGGTTTTATTCCGTGATTTGAGGTGTCATCACGGTGGGTGTAATTTTGACCCACAGGAAGTACTTACATTACAGGATTTTAAATTTCGATGTATAATACAAGTTTTATGATATGTAACTGATCACTTTGTGACATATAAGTGTATGAGTATGATGAGCCAATTTTGATTTGAATTTTTATTTATTTAAGTTATATGGATTGAAAGGAAATGAAGGATTCATTTCCGGGTTACTTCTAGTATAAAAAGGGATGCATGCAGGTATGGATCACACTGCCCTGAGGAAGAGTTAATAAGAACTCGAAACGCGTTGGCGGCTTCCTGATTCATTTACCTGCATCCATAATCGGAAAGGAACCCACCCAGTCCTGCTGCCGGCGTCTAGCTTGGAAGGAGTAAGGAGGAATTCCGGAAAACTCCAAAAATTTATTGCTCTTTCCATTGCTCCACGCTGGGAGCTTGGCACGGTACGGTTCCATTTTTATCAATGTTAAAGTGAATGCCTTCACTTTTATGTAAAAGTTTATATTCTTTTTATATTCTTTTTGAATTTAAATAAATCACCAATTTTTTAAAACCGAAATTACTACACTATATGTGCTTTTCTTACCTTTCCTTTTTTTGTAAGGACATTAATTGCACAAGACATTCTCTGATGTGAGGATTATTTGGAGAAAGGTGGACCTGTGGAAGAACAAAGAAATCTTGCTGGGACAATACCGTAGACTTTTTTTAATTTTGTGCATATTTGTTTAAGGTGGTAGCGCCCAAGCTATATTCTAAAATTTGTTTACTTAACCTGTATTGAACAACTATTCACTTCACTTTTACCCTTAATTTCGTGTGGTGCGTCCAGTAACAAACAGGAGATACAGCAAGTAACATTTATAGCACATACCATAACCAGTGAAGCAGTGGCTATGGATTTAAAAATACTGCCTATCAAATGAGAAAAGGCTGCCAACGAAATATGAATAAAAACCAGGTTAATGACTATACTAAATTTACATATTTAATATAAACAATATATATAATTATTTTTTTAAGTAAAATAAACTATAAAAACGGGATTGGCCAACCCCAGGAACAATGGTGAAAATTAACATAGTCTTCAGACATGCCTATCAAATTCCAGACCCACCCACATAACCTACAGTGCTTCCCTATCTAATTACGGGGGTCATTCTGGGTTGATCGCTCGCTAGTTAGTTTTAGCAGTCGTGCAAACGCTATGCCGCCGTCCACTGGGGAGTGTATTTTAGCGTAGCAGAAGTGCGAATGCATGTGCAGCCGAGCTCTGCAAAAACAGTTTGCGCAGTTTCTGGGTAGGTCTGAATCTACTCAGCGCTTGCAATCACTTCAGCCTATTCATGTCTGGATTTGACGTCATACACCCGCCCAGCGAACGCCCAGCCACGCCTGCATTTTTTAAGACACGCCTGCGTTTTTGCAAACTCCCTGAAAACGGTCAGTTGACATCCAGAAACGCCCCCTTCCTGTCAATCTTCTACCGGCCGCCAGTGTGGAGGAAAACTTTGCTAGAACCTGAGCACAACCACACAGGGTTTTGTACCTGTATGTCATGCGTGCGCATTGCGGGGCATACGCATGCGCAAAAGTCGGAATGACCCCCTACATCCTCTCTGCACAGTACACATAACATCACATCACATATCTTGTCTTTCTTTACTGTCACACCCTCCTGACACTTGGCCAACATTGTATTATCATACAACCCATTAAGAACCTAGCAATTTGGTGGACCATTATGCAATAGGTAGCATCTATCCTTGTGTATCAATGCCTATTTCCCGATAGATTGTAAGCTTGCGAGCAGGGTCTTCCTACCTCTATGTCTGTCTGTTTTTACCCAGTTTTGTTCTACTACTGTTGTTCTATTTGTAAAGCACAACGAAATATGCTGTGCTATATGAGACTGTTAATAAATAAATAATAATAAATAACATAGGATTGCAAGTCTTTGTATATCTACAGTCACTTTTGTAAGATGGAATAGAGATGTGAGAAAAAGGGGCTCCAGGCCCTATAGTATTCCTTGGCACTTTGACAGCACCCCCCCATTAACATTTTCATTCTTATGCCCCTGTGGAGTCTCATACCTCAGCACATGGGTCCCAAGCTGCTACTTCCACTGAGTCCTAACAGCTCCCCCCCACTGCTGGAGCAGGTGGGGGAAGCAGGAGGTATAACTTACTCTCCTGTGGTCCCACAGCATTTCTCCAGATGCTTTATTTATATATTCCGCAAGAATATACAAATAAATTGTTTAATAATCATACAATGTGATTTCCTAGGTTATTTTTTCAGATGCTGTCTCTCACAAATTACAGACCTTTCTCATCTTTTTAAGTGGGTCAACTTGCACAATCGGTGGCTGTCCAAATACTTTTTTGCCCCACTGTGTGTGTGTGTGTGTGTGTGTGTGTATATACATTTTTAGAGAAGTTTTATTTACAAGTGTGTGGAACAGCAATGGGCACTGTTTTCGCACCCAGTTTCACTAATTTGCACATGGGGAGCTGGGAACAGAAATGTGTATATAACAACAACCCCTACTCTGAGCACATTGTTGTGTATAAGCGCTATATTGATGACATACTTTTAATTTGGGATGTTACTATGGAGTGTTTTAAGGATTTTATGACCCATCTAGAAATAAATTACTATAATTTATCTTTCACCTACAAGATGGACATCACAGAAATTGAGTACCTGGATTTGATTTTAACCAACAATGGCACTGAGGTGGTAACCAAAAATTTCATTAAATAAGTTGATACTAGTTCATATGTACACTACAAGAGTGGTCATGCGACAAAGTGGAAGACGAACATTCCGTATTCACAATTTTGTAGAATCAAAAGGAACTGTACTAAATTAGAGGATACGGAAGAACAACTAACTTTGTATGGAGAACGATTTTTGGAAAGGGGCTATCCTAAGGACCTAGTAGATGAAGCACAAACAAGGACTCTTGCTACAAATCGTCAGGATCTTCTGAAGTATAAACATAAAGATACAAATAACCAAGGGCTGAATTTTATTACAAGATTTAGCTGTCAAGATAAACAAATTTGGGGGATTCTAAGCAAACACTGGGGTTTTTTACAAACAGACCCTATTCTGAGCACAATTTTACCAGACAGACCACAAGTAGTTTTTAAGAAAGCAAAGAATCTAAAAGATCATCTTGCACCTAGCATGCTGCTCCCCATCTGACAAGAGAAAAATAATTTATGGGATATGAAAGGACTTTTTAAATGTCAGCATTGCAACATCTGCCAGTTTGTGAATCCCCACGTGAAATCTTTCACCAATTCAGAAGGCTCAAAAACCTACTTTACAAAAGACCGAACAACATGTAACACGACCTGGGTGATTTATATGCTCGAATGCCCCTGTAAACTAAAGGTGGGTACACACTAGTAGATATATCTGCAGATATTCAAGAGAACGGCCGATATATATCGACAAGTGTGTACGGGCCTTAAGATCTATAGGGAAGACGAAACGACAACTGAAATTACGTATCCAAGAGCATATCAGGAGTATTAAAAACAAACAAGAAAATCACTCGGTACCGAAGCACTTCAAACTCTTCCATAGTTCAGATACAAAAGGTATTACAGTGAGAACCCTTGAAACTGTCCAATTGGGACATAGAGGAGGTGACAGAGAAAAGAAACATTCACAAAGGGAGATGTACTGGATATATAAATAAAAAAAACTTTACCCCCGAGGGGCCTTAATGACAATTATGAAGTAACACCGTTTCTTTAAAATGTTTATTCTGTACACCTGTATATGCACATATATACTTATGTATTTACCTTTTTTTTTACACTAAGTACTTGCACCTTATAATTATTATTCTGCAATTTTTAATATTATTAGCATTGTCCCTTTAAATTTACAGCATTCATAGTACACACATAAATATATGACTATTCACATTTATGGAATTTTTCTATATGTAGTGATTAGAAGTTAAATAATTAATTTTTGATTGCATCTATAAATATGCACGAGCACTTCATATAATATTACCTAATGGTTATTATCTGAAAACTGCTGTTGATCATGTTTTTAAGAAAACTTTTTAAGAACGTTTTAAAGCATCTCTTAAATTTCATCCTCTTATACCCTTTTTATAATAAGATTTTACTCACCGGTAAATCTATTTCTCGTAGTCCGTAGTGGATGCAGTACCGGATCTTGCCACGGGCAAGCAGTACTTTTGCCCGGGGCGCCGCCTTCTGGAGGGCGCCGCACCATGGCAAGATCCGCCACTGTGCCCTCTGCAGTGCCCCCCGCTGTGCCCGCCGCTGGTCCCCCGCTTTGAAGGGAACCAGACGCTAAGCGTCTAGTTTCCCTTCATGGAGAGGACTGTGCTGTGCGGTGCGCGATGACATCATCGCGCACCGCACAGCATAGTGGCAGAGACACTAGGGGTCATAATTGACCTCTAGTGTCTATGCTGTGCTATGGGAGAGACGTAATGACATCTCTCCCATAGATCCGAGGACAGACACAACCATCCGAGTCCAGGAGAAGAGCGGCGCCGGCGGAGGAGGAGGTCTGGAATCAGGAGCGGGGATTGTAAGTATACTTTTATTTATTTATTTATTTATTTTTCAGCTGCGCTACAGGGGGCACAAATGGGGGCGTAACTGACCACGCCCCCATATGAAGCCACGCCCCCATTTTTGCCCGGGGCACCACAAGGGCAAGATCCGGCCCTGAGTGGATGCTGGGACTCCGTAAGGACCATGTGGAATAGCGGCTCCGCAGGAGACTGGGCACAACTAAAGAAAGCTTTAGGACTACCTGGTGTGCACTGGCTCCTCCCTCTATGACCCTCCTCCAGACCTCATTTAGGATACTGTGCCCGGAAGAGCTGACACAATAAGGAAGGATTTTGAATCCCGGGTAAGACTCATACCAGCCACACCAATCACACCGTATAACTCGTGATACTATACTCAGTTAACAGTATGAATAATAACTGAGCCTCTCAACAGATGGCTCAACAATAACCCTTTAGTTAAACAATAACTATATACAAGTATTGCAGACAATCCGCACTTGGGATGGGCGCCCAGCATCCACTACGGACTATGAGAAATAGATTTACCGGTGAGTAAAATCTTATTTTCTCTGACGTCCTAAGTGGATGCTGGGACTCCGTAAGGACCATGGGGATTATACCAAAGCTCCCAAACGGGCGGGAGAGTGTGGATGACTCTGCAGCACCGAATGGGCAAACTCTAGGTCCTCCTCAGCCAGGGTGTCAAACTTGTAGAATTTAGCAAATGTGTTTGACCCCGACCAAGTAGCTGCTCGGCAAAGTTGTAAAGCCGAGACCCCTCGGGCAGCCGCCCAAGAAGAGCCCACCTTCCTCGTGGAATGGGCTTTCACTGATTTAGGATGCGGCAGTCCAGCCGCAGAATGTGCAAGCTGAATCGTACTACAGATCCAGCGAGCAATAGTCTGCTTTGAAGCAGGAGCACCCAGCTTGTTGGGTGCATACAGGATAAACAACGAGTCAGTTTTTCTGACACTAGCTGTCCTGGAAACATAAATTTTCAGGGCCCTGACTACGTCCAACAACTTGGACCCCTCCAAGTCTTTAGTAGCCGCAGGCACCACAATAGGTTGGTTCAAATGAAAGGCTGATACCACCTTAGGGAGAAACTAATTCTGCCCTATCCATATGGAAAATCAGATAAGGGCTTTTACATGACAAAGCCGCCAATTCTGACACACGCCTGGCCGAAGCCAAGGCCAACAGCATGACCACTTTCCATGTGAGATATTTTAATTCCACAGTCTTAAGTGGCTCAAACCAATGTGACTTTAGGAAATCCAACACCACGTTGAGATCCCAAGGTGCCACTGGAGGTACAAAAGGGGGCTGAATATGCAGCACTCCCTTAACAAAAGTCTGAACTTCAGGTAGTGAAGCCAGTTCCTTCTGGAAGAAAATCGATAGAGCCGAAATCTGGACCTTAATGGAACCCAATTTTAGGCCCATAGTCACCCCTGATTGTAGGAAGTGCAGAAAACGGCCCAGATGAAATTCCTCCGTTGGGGCCTTCCTGGCCTCACACCACGCAACATATTTTCGCCAAATACGGTGATAATGGTTTGCGGTCACATCTTTCCTAGCTTTAATCAGCGTAGGAATGACTTCCTCCGGAATGCCCTTTTCCTTCAGGATCCGGCGTTCAACCGCCATGCCGTCAAATGCAGCCGCGGTAAGTCTTGGAACAGACAGGGCCCCTGCTGCAGCAGGTCCTGTCTGAGCGGCAGAGGCCATGGGTCCTCTGAGATCATTTCTTGAAGTTCCGGGTACCAAGCTCTTCTTGGCCAATCCGGAACAATGAGTATAGTTCTTACTCCTCTTCTCCTTATTATCCTCAGTACCTTGGGTATGAGAGGAAGAGGAGGGAACACATAAACCGACCGGTACACCCACGGTGTCACTAGAGCGTCCACCGCTATTGCCTGATGGTCTCTCGACCTGGCGCAATATCTTTCTAGCTTTTTGTTTAGGCGGGACGCCATCATGTCCACCTGTGGCCTTTCCCAACGGTTTACAATCAGTTGGAAGACTTCTGGATGAAGTCCCCACTCTCCCGGGTGGAGGTCGTGCCTGCTGAGGAAGTCTGCTTCCCAGTTGTCCACTCCCGGAATGAACACTGCTGACAGTGCTAACACGTGATTTTCCGCCCATCGGAGAATCCTTGTGGCTTCTGCCATCGCCATCCTGCTTCTTGTGCCGCCCTGTCGATTTACATGGGCGACTGCCGTGATGTTGTCTGACTGGATCAGTACCGGCTGGTTTTGAAGCAGGGGTCTTGCCTGACTTAGGGCATTGTAAATGGCCCTCAGTTCCAGAATATTTATGTGTAGGGAAGTTTCCTGACTTGACCATAGTCCTTGGAAGTTTCTTCCCTGTGTGACTGCCCCCCTGCCTCGAAGGCTGGCATCCGTGGTCACCAGGACCCAGTCCTGTATGCCGAATCTGCGGCCCTCTTGAAGATGAGCACTCTGCAGACACCACAGCAGAGACACCCTGGTCCTTGGAGACAGGGTTATCAGCCGATGCATCTGAAGATGCGATCCGGACCACTTGTCCAACAGGTCCCATTGAAAAATCCTTGCATGGAACCTGCCGAATGGAATTGTTTCGTAGGAAGCTACCATTTTTCCCAGGACTCGCGTGCAGTGATGCACCGACACCTGTTTTGGTTTCAGGAGGCCTCTGACTAGAGATGACAGCTCCTTGACTTTCTCCTCCGGGAGAAACACTTTTTTCTGTTCTGTGTCCAGAACCATCCCCAGGAACAGTAGACGTGTCGTAGGGACCAGCTGTGACTTTGGAATATTTAGAATCCATCCGTGCTGTTGTAGCACCTCCCGAGATAGTGCTACCCCGACCAACAACTGCTCCCTGGACCTCGCCTTTATCAGGAGATCGTCCAAGTACGGGATAATTAAAACTCCCTTTTTTCGAAGGAGTATCATCATTTCGGCCATTACCTTGGTAAATACCCTCGGTGCCATGGACAGACCAAACGGCAACGTCTGGAATTGGTAATGACAATCCTGTACCACAAATCTGAGGTACTCCTGGTGAGGATGGTAAATGGGGACATGCAGGTAAGCATCCTTGATGTCCAGTGATACCATGCAATCCCCCTCGTCCAGGCTTGAAATAACCGCCCTGAGCGATTCCATCTTGAACTTGAATTTTTTTATATAAGTGTTCAAGGATTTCAAATTTAAAATGGGTCTCACCGAACCGTCCGGTTTCGGTACCACAAACATTGTGGAATAGTAACCCCGTCCTTGTTGAAGGAGGGGCACCTTGACTATCACCTGCTGGGAATACAGATTGTGAATTGCCTCTAGCACTGCCTCCCTGCCTGAGGGAGTTGTTTGCAAGGCAGATTTGAGGAAACGGCGGGGGGGAGACGTCTCGAATTCCAGCTTGTACCCCTGAGATACCACTTGAAGGATCCAGGGATCCACCCGTGAGCAAGCCCACTGATTGCTGAAGTTTTTGAGACGGGCCCCCACCGTACCTGGCTCCGCCTGTGGAGCCCCAGCGTCATGCGGTGGACTTGGAGGAAGCGGGGGAGGACTTTTGCTCCTGGGAACTGGCTGTATGCTGAAGCTTTTTCCCTCTACCTCTGCCTCTGGGCAGAAAGGACGCGCCTTTAACCCGCTTGCCTTTCTGGGGCCGAAAGGACTGTACCTGATAATACGGTGCTTTCTTTGGCTGTGAAGGAACATGGGGTAAAAATGCTGACTTCCCAGCTGTTGCTGTGGAAACGAGGTCCGAGAGACCATCCCCGAACAACTCCTCACCCTTAAAAGGCAAAACTTCCATGTGCCTTTTAGAATCTGCATCACCCGTCCACTGCCGAGTCCATAATCCTCTCCTGGCAGAAATGGACATTGCACTTATTTTAGATGCCAGCCGGCAAATATCCCTCTGTGCATCTCTCATGTATAAGACTGCGTCTTTTATATACTCTATGGTTAGCAATATAGTGTCCCTGTCTAGGGTATCAATATTTTCCGACAGGGAATCTGACCACGCAGCTGCAGCACTGCACATCCATGCTGAAGCAATAGCTGGTCTCAGTATAATACCTGAGTGTGTATATACAGACTTCAGGATAGCCTCCTGCTTCCTATCAGCAGGCTCCTTTAGGGCGGCCGTATCCGGAGACGGTAGTGCCACCTTCTTTGACAGACGTGTGAGCGCTTTATCCACCCTAGGGGATGTTTCCCAACGTGACCTATCCTCTAGCGGGAAAGGGTACGCCATTAGTAACCTTTTAGAGATTACCAGTTTCTTATCAGGGGAAGCCCACGCTTCTTCACACACTTCATTTAATTCCTCAGATGGGGGAAAAACCACTGGTAGTTTTTTCTCCCCAAACATAATACCCTTTTTTGTGGTTCCTGGGGTAATATCAGAAATGTGCAACACATTTTTCATTGCCTCAATCATGTAACGTGTGGCTCTATTGGAATGTACATTAGTCTCATCGTCGTCGACACTGGATTCAGTATCCGTGTCGACATCTGTGTCCACCATCTGAGGTAGCGGGCGTTTTAGAGCCCCTGATGGCTTTTGAGACAGCTGGGCAGGCACAAGCTAAGAAGCCGGCTGTCCCACATCTGCTATGTCGTCAAACCTTTTATGTAAGGAGTTGACACTTTTACGTAATTCCTTCCACAAGTCCATCCACTCAGGTGTCGGCCCCGCAGGGGGTGACATCACATTTATCGGCACTTGCTCCGCCTCCACATAAGCCTCCTCATCAAACATGTCGACACAGCCGTACCGACACACCGCACACACACAGGGAATGCTCTGACTGAGGACAGGACCCCACAAAGCCCTTTGGGGAGACAGAGAGAGAGTATGCCAGCACACACCAACAGCGCTATATAACACAGGGATTAACACTATAACAGAGTGATTTTTCCCAATAGCTGCTTGTATACACAATATTGCGCCTAAATTTAGTGCCCCCCCTCTCTTTTTTACACTATGTAGTCTGGAAACTGCAGGGGAGAGCCTGGGAGCGATCCTTCCAGCGGAGCTGTGAGGGAAAATGGCGCCAGTGTGCTGAGGGAGATAGCCCCGCCCCTTTTTCGGCGGACTTCTCCCGCTTTTTTCTATGTATATCTGGCAGGGGTATTTTACACATATATAGTCTCTATGACTATATTATGTGTTATTTGCCAGCCAAGGTACTTAATATTGCAGCCCAGGGCGCCCCCCCCCCCCCCAGCGCCCTGCACCCATCAGTGACCGGAGTGTGAGGTGTGCATGGGAAGCAATGGCGCACAGCTGCAGTGCTGTGCGCTACCTTGTTTGAAGACGAAGTCTTCTGCCGCCGATTTCCAGGACCTCTTCTTGCTTCTGGCTCTGTAAGGGGGACGGCTGCGCGGCTCCGGGAACGGACGATCGAGGTCGGGCCCTGTGTTCGATCCCTCTGGAGCTATTGGTGTCCAGTAGCCTTAGAAGCCCAAGCTAGCTGCAAGCAGGTAGGTTCGCTTCTTCTCCTCTTAGTCCCTCGTAGCAGTGAGCCTGTTGCCAGCAGGTCTCACTGAAAATAAAAAACCTAAATATATACTTTCTTTTCTAGGAGCTCAGGAGAGCCCCTAGTGTGCATCCAGCTCAGCCGGGCACAAGATTCTAACTGAAGTCTGGAGGAGGGTCATAGAGGGAGGAGCCAGTGCACACCAGGTAGTCCTAAAGCTTTCTTTAGTTGTGCCCAGTCTCCTGCGGAGCCGCTATTCCCCATGGTCCTTACGGAGTCCCAGCATCCACTTAGGACGTCAGAGAAATATGGATGCATGGCAACACATTTAATACATATTTTTCTGAGCTATTATATTATATACTATATGATTCCTTGTCTCCAAGAAGATGGCGCCACTGTGTGTGGACATGGGCAGGCTTATCTCACTGGCCAAAGGTGCCTGGACGCGGCGGCGTTGTGACCGTCCTGGCCGGCGCATGCGCCCAGAGCGCCATGAGGCCAGACGGGGTAAGGGCGGCTGTGATGCCCGGTTCGCTTGTGACTTCCGGCAGTCGTGACGGACGATAGCAGAACTGCTGCCTTTACCTGCACCGTGTCTATAGTCACAGTTAGGCGCTTTCATTTGGACACATATATTTTATATATTTAGAATGCTAAGGGCTATAAATAATTCAATTCTGGGCGGAAATTACGTCACTCCCGGTAAACCGGGCTAATGGATTAATTGATATGTGTATAAATATGTGTCCATGCAATTCACACTATCACACCTGAGGAAGTCCAGGCCGTGGGCATCAGACCAAACGCGTTGAGTGTTTATTCGTATGGACGACCAATGACAGATTAGCTGTTTTTTACCTTTTATATTGTACGGGCAATTATTTTACTATTAGGACCAGTTCTGAATAAATGTGTTTTTATAAAACGTATTGCACTATCGGTCCTTTTGCTTTTATCTCTTCTGTGTGAGGTAAAAACCGGGGAGAAGTATCACCAGGATACCATTGATGACAACTAATCCCATCGCATATTAAAATTGTGACACTGTGCTATTCAAAGAGGTGGTTGGAATTCCACCATCTACAGTACACCTTGAATTCACTTGGGTGACACCAAGGGTGAAGGTCACATTATACACACAATATATATATATATATATATATATATATAGAGAGAGAGAGAGTCAGAGTATGAAGTCGCACTCTCATGTTACTCATCACAGCTGCTGGGGTGCGTAATCCAGGAATAGGCCAAGACGAGACTTAGTTCCAAATATAAAACTTGCAAAGGAACGCGCTCACCAGACTTCTCCAAGGTGAAAAGATATTTCTTTAATTACAGCTTCACATGTTTACAGGGTCAAGGTCATCGTTACAGCTCCCATCAGAGCCTTTTTCAAGACCGGATTATCAGACTGCATGGGCAGGGGGATGACATATAAGGTCTATATAATATTGTCTGCCTTTGTGTTCCCTACAAAACACTCTGTTGTGAATTACTAAGCACTTTACTATTTGACAAGCTGACGTTGCTGTGTTTCATAATTAATTGATTATTGACACCTGTATGTATTCAATCATTTGCTTTATATACTGATACCTGGACTGAGGGGATATACCTTTGAGAAAGTCACGTGGAGCGTGACGAAACTGGTTAGGACTCCTCAATTCTTTTTTACCAACTGGACTTCTACACTCTGCCTAACAAGCATTTTGCATGACAAGCACGTTCATCTATACTAAGAGACTGATATTGGCCTTGCAGCCCCTGCAGTGGCATATTATTCTCTGCACGCCGCAGCTGACATTGAGGCCTGCCGAGCAGCATTGGCAACTCAGTCTCCATAGTGGCTCCTTTATACCTCCAGCAGCATCTCCGTGTAGGACTGCGCCCGGTACAAACTTTGCACTCTCCCTCCCAGTGACAGCTACATGGTGGGCAACGCAGGATAATCTAACCGAGGGCGCTCGGTTAGAAACCAGCCCACGGGAGAGGTAATTTTGACTTTATCTGACATCGGAGCATTTCTACATAAAGGAGCTCCATTAATACATTCATGGGACTGCAGTTACCAGTTTAAAACTTATGAATTACTCCACATTCTAACAATTCATTCATATCCAGGATACGATACTGTTTCTACTTGTTGGATACAAATGTTGCATATTGTTACTGCTCACACCACAAGTGCTTGTTTTATCTGGTATCCAGTACAGGGTATTTTACTATTTTCCTTATAAGGTTTAAGTCCAGACTATATGTTTTATTGTATGAAATTTATTTTATTGTCATATTAAATTTTCTTTATAATTTATCTCAGCATACGTCAGTTTTTGTTCATGTTTCCAATTTCATTGCGCAGCTGAGTTCTATTTTCAATCTAGTTTCCTTCAATTAGGCAAACACACAGTGCCTACACAGCAGCGCATTGAAATTGGGGATTTTTTTTTTATATAGAACAATTTATTACGAGGCGCCTTCAGCAGTTTTTGTTTGTTTTTTAGTCTGATCTGCCTTTTCTTAACACCTGCCATGGCTAGCTCCAGCTTCCTTTTGAAGATTCTTCCCATGGGAATTTCCCGGCATGCGAAATTCAGCCTCCCCAACAAAGACTGCATCTGCCCTAGGGTAACCTTATTTGCTCTTGCCCACTGGCTGTCCTCCCTCCGCAGCTTCTCGACTTTCTCCACTGGCTACCTGCACTCAATTTTCTCAGAATCAATTTCTATGCCCAAGTATGATATCACTGTCTTTGGTCCCTCAGTCTTCTCGTGTGAAATGGGAACGCAGAATTCCCTTAGCATGCCCTGGAGCTCCTGCAACAATTGGTTGCACTGGACATACTGCGGGGGGACCAGCCAGCATGAAATCGTCCAAATAATGAGCTATGGCCTTTGCCCCCGTGCACTCCTCCAGACACCATCGCAAGAATGAGCTAAACGCATCAAAGAAAGCGCATGAAATTGCACAACCCATGGGCAAATACTTGTCTATGAACAGGTAACAGTCGAAACGGAAACCCATGAGACTGAAACTTTCGGGATGCAGGGGCAGCAGCCTAAAAGTGGATTCGATGTCCAGCTTCACTGTGAGTACTTCCCTGCCCTGCCCTTTCACCATCTGCACTGCTCTGTAAAATGACTGGTACTGAACTGAACACTGCTGCTTATCCAGCGCATCATTTACTGACGCCCCTTCCGGGTATGACAGGTGCTGTATGAGCCAGAATTTCCCTGGTCCCTTTCTTTGGAACCAGCCCCAGAGGTGAAACCACTAGTTCTGGCATTGACAGAGCACTAAATGGCCCCGCCATACTGCCCAGCACCAGCTCTTTCACAAACTTGTCCTGTACCACCAGCGGCTGTTCCGTGATGGATTTTTTTTTTTTTTAAACAATGGTTTTTATTATTTTGAACACAAACAAAATCAGATACAACAGTACACAACATAGGCGAAGTCCAACAAGAATAGGAGTTGACTGAATTGAATTACCAGCAGAAATACCACAATACAATGACAGTGCAACAGGGTATGTGTCACAACTGAGGGTCTAGGCTGACAGGAGGAAGCCTCAGTTGTAGGGGCTGAGATAAAGTTAAACTTGGGAGGTTTAATCAGACCCCTGGACATGTAAGTGTAGAAGGATTACCCGAAGGTGTGACCATGACAACCAGGTTTAAAAGTCAATAAAAGATTTATTAACAGACTCTGTATTAATACAGCAGTAATTAAAGATGAGAATGGACAGTGATAAATAATACAGTTCCTGGATCACTATAACCTTGGGAGGCGCTACAGAGCACTGGTAGGTTGAGGAACGGATGTTAAAGTCCCATTGATGGAATATCCTTACCTGGCCTGTCTGTAGTAGTGAAGATAGCCGAGGAACACGCCAGCAGGTGTAACAGGTGAAGCTGGTAACACTGTAACTTGAACAGTCTGCTGTAGATACTGGATGGAACCAGCCAGATGGTAGAAACACGGAGTGGATGCTGAATGGAATCAGCCAGGTGATAGAACACGGAGTGGATGCTGAATGGAATCAGCCAGGTGATGAAGACACGGAGTGGATGCTGGATGGAACCAGCCAGGTGATGAAGACACGGAGTGGATGCTGGATGGAACCAGCCAGATGACAGGATGAAGCTAGGGAGCGTGGAACTTGGAAAGTTGAAAAGTGAATTAGTGGATACTGCTGGTAAGTAGGGATCCGCTGGAACAACACCGGCACTTTAAGGAAACTGGATACTGCTGGAAGCTGACCGCTGGAAGCAGATGGATGATAGCTGGAAGCTGAAGTAGTCACGGAGGACTGCAGAGTCAGGCTGCACCGCAGGATGGGAAGCAGGTGCGGGTCTCTAGTGGCTGCTGGAAACAGGAGCTGGAACCTGGAGAAACAATCACAGGAGAGAGAGAGACTGGAACTAGGTTTGACAACCAAAGCACTGACGCCTTCCTGACCCAGGCACAGGATACTTATACCTGCAGCAAGGCAGGCGTTGGCTGGGCAATTATGCAGATTCCAGGAACAGCGGATTGGTGGAGACTGAGGCATGTGACTGAAACCAACATGGCTGCGCCCATGTTAGCACTTGGAGGGAAAGTCAGTTTGAGAAAACCATGTGGAGATTCAGCAGTAATGGCGGCGCATACCGCAGAGGGCAGGAGACGTCACACTGGTAACCTGCACGCTGGAACACATGGATGACAGCAGAGATCGCGGCAGACATGAAGCGCCACACTGACAATCAGGAACAGGAACACAGGAGCGGCAGCGGAGGCCGCAGAGGCTGGAGATGCCAAACGTGATGCCGCTTGTGACAGCATCTCAGAGTGACAGGAGGGAGATGTAGAACATGGACATCAGTAATACAGGTGAGATCCGGTCCTGGAACGCTGAGCCAGCCTCAGGAGACATCTAAATGGCAAATAATGGCGTCCAGATACCCGGATCGTGACAGCACCCCCCCCCCCCCCCCCCCCCTTTAGGAGTGGCCCCAGGACACTTCTTAGGCTTCTGAGGAAATTTAGAGTGGAAATTCCGGACCAAGGCAGGAGCATGGACATCAGAAGCATTGGTCCAAGAGCGTTCTTCAGGACCATAGCCCTTCCAGTCAATAAGATATTGCAACTGACCGTAACGGAAACGTGAATCCACAATTTTGGCAACTTCATACTCAACTCCCCGTTGAGTCTGGACTTTAGGAGCCAGAGGTAGTGCAGAATGAAAGCGATTCAGAATCAGTGGTTTCAGAAGAGAAACAAGGAATGTCCTAGGTATTTTCAAGAAGGGGGGTAACTGGAGTCTGTAAGCAACAGGATTGACGACTTGTTCAATTCGAAAAGGACCGATGTAACGAGGTGCAAACTTCATGCTGGGAACTCTTAACCTCAAATTCTTCGTAGACAATCACACACGATCACCCACCTTGAGAGCAGGAACTGCCCTACGTTTCCTATCCGCAAACTTCTTGTACCTGAATGATGCTTTGAGCAGAGCCGCTCGCACATTTTTCCAGTTATTTGAAAACTGACGTAAGGTGATATCCACTTGTCAAAGTCAGAAAAATATCCCCATACACACTGCCATATTTGCACCGCACACTGGTCCGCGCTGCGCATGCGTACGCTCTCCCGTGAAGGCGCATACCCGCAATAGCGTGCACCCGCGGGCGCACGGTATGCGTATTTACGGTAGAGTTTATGTAATCGTAGCGTGCGACTCATTCGTTACATATTTTCAGTAATAATGTAGTTTGTAGATCATGGTCCCTTTGATAGATTCTGAAAGTTTGGTTAACATAGAATGTCCCTGAGCTGAGGAATCCCTCTTTGTATCGTAGGAAGGGTCTAACAGGAGTCATGCAGTAGTGTTTGGTACCCATCGGAAGAGTATTTAAATAGCAATATTCCGGTGTTGGTTTGGAGCGTATTAATCGCTCGTGCGGATAGTTATGGACATAAGAAGTTTATGTCCATTTCTACTATTTACTCATACTCAGGTATGCGGCGGGAAACCTAGTTCCCCACCCACCTGAGCTGTTTGAAATCGTCACAGCCCACCTGTATGAATCAACCTATGACCTTTTGTTATGATACAGGGCCGAATTCCGACGTCCAATGGACAATGGGATTGTAGGGACTGTAGGATTGCATTGTGTGTGGGGCATAAATAGGCAGGCCGACCACATCCAGCTCTCACTCTTCAACGGTTCTCATTGCTGAAAATCGGGTGCTGGATGTCCAGGCGCATGCGATCGTTTACCCTTGTGCGTAAGTTTTCTCTCCGTAATCATTGTCTTACTGTGAGCCAATTTCTCTCATCTCTCTCCATTTCTCTCTCTCTCTCTCTCCTTTCTCTTTTCTCTCACATCTCCCCTAGACTAGTATTGTATTGTATTAGATAGTATTGTATTTTGGTTAGGAAGTCTCTGTTATATTGTAGTGTATCATTTGTACTGTGATTCTCTTTTACAAGTATATTAGATATAATACAGTTAATAGGCTTTGGACCCTAAACCAGTATCTGTGTATTTCCTATAGTGTTAAGTGTTCACTTGAGCGTCGGTGACGCTCAAGCAGCTTTGTAGTTAGTCAGGTTACACAAGGTTGCACTTACACCCTGTACTCACATTAAGGTATTCTGTGCATTTCATTGGTATAGGGTTTAGACATAAAGGTATAGCGTTGTGAGCGTCTGCGCCGCTGGTGATCTCCTCGTGGTCTCGAGCGTCCGCTACGTCATAGCGAATCATTACTCTAGTCATAACCAATAACGTGTTGTCCTGTGATCACTGGGCCGTGAGCGAACGTGACGCTTGAGCGTCTCGCCTACGGCGGAGCGATCGTTACGCAACCAGCGTACCCGTACGGTACTTCTTAAGTAAACAGCGTACAGTGTTCTTAGACTTCATAAAGGGTTGTTTATACGACAAAGGAATTTAGCATTGTCAATTGGGGACTCGTCCGATCCTTCTCATATCTGCACTAGGTAGATCAGCAGACATTATCCCCCAGCAAAGGGTGGGAGGTTGTCTCGCAGTGCTGACGGGATAAGCGTCTGCTTCGCTTAGATAAAGAGTGCTGAAGGAATCCGGGAACCGGAAGTAAGAACAAAACGCTTGTGTCTTTTAAAACTGTTTTATTTCTCTTCTGTCTTGCGTATACACGCACGCATACATATATATCTGCATTTCTTTTTCAATTTCGTATATCACTATTCCTGTTTGCCAATTTTTATAGTTGATAGAAAGTGCTAAAAGAGATTTGCTGTTATTTCATAGTAGAGGTAATAGTTAAAATATAGACCAACACACGGCTTGTCTGGGAGACAAGGCAGTCAGTGTGGTGTGCGGTAGATGATCAGGGATCATCTACATTGATAAAAATAGAAATTGTGTTACGGTGGATCTTTGTTTTGCGTACACGTGTCCCTAACAAAAGACTTGCGTACGCAATCCAAAGGCAGACGCACGCAGCGTACGTTACGCAACGTAACGTCCGGTTACACCCACGTAGCTCAAGTCACGAAAAGTTGAATTAGCGCAAAGCGATAATTAGCGCAAAGGCGATAAGTAACGCACAGCGGTAAATAACGCGACGCGGTAAATAACGCAAATCTATTTTTGAAAAAAATCTGAAATTTAGTTTAACAGATCCTGCTCCAAATTGGTAACACTGCTGGGCTGAAGAAAAAATTTCTGCGCAGAAATAGATATAGAAACAAAGTGTACATGTGTTGAGTGAGTGTGTTTTTTATCACATAAGTTTATATAACTTAGAGGTGGAACCAAAAGGAAAGTCGGGTACTCGTCAAGGGACACACGTGTAAGTGACATATACGGTGGCTAGGGAGGCATCCCTGGTTAAATAATATTTGAGCATTAGAGTATAGCGGACCATAAGGTAACAGACCAGGAGGTCATAAGGTAACAGACCAGGAGGTCATAAGGTAACAGACCAGGAGGTCATTAACAGACGGTAACAGACCAGGAGGTCATAAGGTAACAGGTAAAATAGACAAAGAGGTCCGCTATAAAGGTACAAGAGGCACAACGCCTGGGGTGTTGGTGCAGAACCCATATAGGCCATACAAGCTCTTGCTGAAGGAATCGCGGCCGGAAACATCGATTCCATTGATCTTTCAGTACATGACAAGTAGTGCTTATGTACTGAACGATTGGACCGCACGTAATTGTGTGCAGTAGTTAGTAATCTGACCTAATACCATTAGAGTAAAGTGGTCACAAACGCTATTTGTACATTCTGACGTGATTTGTGTAATTTTTTATTTTTAAAGGGAAGTTCGCTGGTCACTCAGGAACTATCTAACAACCCCACCTTTACTGGAAAGAGTAAGTGTCCTGCGGGTAACCCTCATATGTTCCAGTAAACACAGGTTCACAGGGGCCCTGAGTTGGGTACAGCAGCTCTGGTTACAGTGATTGCAGTACTGGCCAACGTGGGCGAGAAGTGAGTGGGGTACTTGGTAAACCGCCACCGCCAGCCTGCCCAGGACATCTTGGTTTGTTTGTAAGGGTTCGCTGAAAACCTTGATATAAAGATCAAAGGAGTAGTAAGCAACACCTGCAGATTATGGGGGCCAGTTGTTCAGGTAGGGGGCGATCAACCTCGGTTCGGGTTGATTTAGGGAACCGGCCAGTCGGGTCGGCAATGTGTGAGAAATATGGAAATCACGCTGAAGTTTTATGTGATGAATGGGAGAGAATGACTGTACATGATGGGGAGAAGTTCCCAAGAATAGGTAGCTTCAGCCCAAAAGTGTTACAAAATTTAAGGAGGAGGATATGTCTCATTGAACCAACAAAGAGACGAAGTAAACATTATGATTATTTGCAGTTATGGCAACAGGAAGGTGAATTACAAAGAGATTCAATTGACTTTTCTGACTCTTATCTTGAGGGGAGAGATATGGCAGCAGGGAGGATTGTGGTTGCGGAGAAAAGCACAAGGTAAACAATAAAAATGCTCTTAGCAACAGTAGTACAGATAATAAGAATAAATGTGATAAATGTAACAATGCTAATTGTAATGCTGTTGAATGTACAACTATTAACCCATGCAAGTCGCACCCCATGTTAAACTTTCCTCAGGAACACCAACAAGAAAGTGAACCCAGAACGATGTCGGCACCTCCTCCAGAAGCCATCACACAAGACATCCAGGTGGACGCGACCCAATCGGTAAAAACTGTAATCAAACCCCCTAATGGAGGGTCAGGTGAGGTCGTGTCCACAGGTATGTATGGTATTATACATCACGCACAAACAAATGTACCTTATATAATAGAATCAATTCAGAATGACATTACTGGACTTAATCCTGTTAGGGTAATTGCAGTACCAAATGGGGAAACTGACTCTTCAGGAATCACTCCTGTCAGGAACATCGCCATGTACTGCCCTTTTTCCCGGACAGAATTAAGAACAATTCTGTCTGAATTTCCTGATCCCAGGAAAGACTTAGTTGCTTGTCAAAGATACATTAGAGTGCTAGGACATACTGCAGAGCCGAATAACAAAGATTGGAGGACAGTTTTGAGGGCATGTTTACCCCCCGATGTTGATTCATTGAAATTTATCGCTGATTGTAAGCTAGATGAGGAAGTGCCACTAACAAACGAGTATAACCAAGATAATGTAAAAAGAATCAATCTACAGTTGAAAGAATATTTTCCTACAGTAGCAAAGTGGAATAAAATCTATACAATAAGACAAAAAGAAGGTGAATCCGCAGAAGAGTATTTTCACCGGGCTCTGCAGGATATGGCTAGGTACACTGGTATAGATGACATTGAAACTAATGTACACCACAGAGAGGTAGCTGTGTCCGTATTAGCGAGCAACTTGAAAGACACACTAAAAATTAGGGTACAAACCTCAATACCTCATTGGAGAGGTATCTCGGTTGCAGCATTAAGAGAGTCCGCTATCGAGCATGACCGAAATATCAAAAGAACCAGGGAAGCGCAGGGAGAGCGGTTGATGACACTAAACATCCAAGCACTAGAGAATGCATCAAGTCGACCGGAACCCCAGGCCCCTAGCACATGGAGAAAGCCAAGGATTTGTTACAATTGTAGAAGAGAAGGGCATTATGCCAACAACTGTAATAACCCACATAAAGTTAGACCCCCTAGACCAAGAAATGAGCAAAATTATAACACACACAATTATAATTAGGGATCACATAGGCAGGAAAGGTGATCATTGGGACTGATGGTAAGCCTGAGGTAACGGTTAATAAATTGGGAGGTCATTCACTGAAGACACAGGAATGACCAGGTGAAACGTTGTAAATGTATTTGTGAAGAAAAATGTTTTTTCTCTCTCTCTCTACCCCCATCTCTGACGATTATTGGTAAGAATTCACACATTGCATATCCACTTGGTCCTTGCAGAAGTCTACCAAACCCCAGCATGACCTCCGCCACAATGTATTTCTGGCCAGATACAGACAGTGGAGTAATGCAGGTGCTGGTGGGGAGGGACTGCTCAAGGAGACCATTAGACACATAGATATGACAGCCTAATAAGTCTGACAATGTTTTTCTAATGCTAACAATGTTTTCTTAATGTTGACAATGTTTAAAAAAAAAAATGTTTTGTTTCTCTTTTCTTATTGATGGTTATTGTCGAGTTATGTAATGCATATATGCACATGAATTGTTCTCTATCTCTTTTGGTTTTTTTTTGTGTTTTCTCTCTCTTCCCACTCATGTTTCCATGGTTTAAAGATGCTATGTCACCCCTCAGTTGGACCAATGGTAATGCCAGATTTTTGCTCCTTACAGAAAGATCGTCGGTTGGGAAGGAATATTGCATCACCAGAATGTTCGTTTGGAAGACTGAGAGATAGCACCTTTGAGAGGACAGCAGAACAAGAAGAACAACAAGACGAGAGAACTTGTTATCGTAACAAGTTCTCTCCCCCCTCAAACTGTTTTCTTATGCCCCCTTTACAAATTTCTTCTTTTCTCCTCCTGTAAGATGGACTTGCCCCAAGAGACTGTGATATGGATTTTCCCGTTAACCATGATGTTGACCAGAGCAGTCTGTTTCGGTGAGAGTACCAGTGAGGTCGAGAAAGGATCCAGAAAGTTCCTGATGACTGAGACGGAGGTGTAAATTTCCAATAGCAACCCAATCACCAAGCAAAGGCGAGTACCGGGCACGATCTAACAACCATGTTATCTGTAAACATTTTCTTTGAAGGATTGTTAGTTCAAAAAGAAAAACTGTATCTGTAGGCTCTGTGACAATGGTTGAAGATGGATGCATAAAGAAATGCCAATCCAGTCTTAATATCCATATGGACCAGCATCCATTGAGTGACCATCACTCCTTAGTGGGTAACGTGTTAAATAAAACAGATTGTTGGGTATGCTCTCAAGTACCTCAGGGTCATAGCAAATCAGGGCTAGTACCATTTCCTTTAACGTTAGGGGAGGTACTTGAGCTAAGTGGTGGGAGACCGGTGGACCGGAGGTTTAACATCTCCAGCCCTCCTAGTTTGAAGCTCCACCAATACCATGTGGATAGGTCCCTCTTATGTTTCAACATCTCCAATCCCAGAAAACCGGGAAATTGGGAAGTGTCGTGGAGCAATTTAACCATGACCTTTTCACACAGAGCAGATAGAATGCCTACAGATACAGAGCTTGTACGCCACATAGCCAGTAGAGGAAAATCTTTCCGGTATAGATACACCTTAGGAAATAGAATTACTAGAGTTGGAGAAGTATCACCAGGATACTGTGCACATATCGTACAAACTGATACGTGCCTTAAACAGATGGAAGAATTAGGGTCAGGAGATTTCACCTGGAAGGTTTGTAACATGGTCATGTCCTTCTCCGTCCCATATGTTCTCCCCGATGACGCATATTTCATATGCGGGAGAAAGGCGTACAAGTGGCTTGCCCCAAACTCTGAAGGATTGTGTTATATTGGAAAAGTATTGCCTGAAGTGATGACTGTTACACATGACAAAATGAAGGACATACACCGTGGTGCCCAAGCTCCTTATACTCACACTCATTACGAGCACCGAGTTAAGAGACAACTGTCAGAAAGGTTAGAGCATCCGGCCTCTGATCTTATCCATGAATCCACCGGGATTCAGGTTCTGGTAGCGTTAGATTTCACTCGCACCGCTCGAGGAGTGATGAATTATAGATACATTTCCGCACTCGCCAAATTTGTTAGATAATATCACTGAAATGTATGATGACACGTTTAGATACACTGGAAGAGAACTTCAAGCGTACAAAACAGAACTAGTTCAGCATAGGATGGTTCTTAATTATCTTACAGCAGTAACAGGCGGATATTGTGTTACATTGGCAACACAGTACGGCATAAAGTGTTGCACGTATATCACAAATAGCACCGAGGATCCGGTAGAGGTCATAGACCAAAAGATGGACGATATTCTCCAATTGAAGTGGGAATTTCGTCGAAAACACAATCTCACCCTTGCTGCTGTAGGTAATGAGCTGACTGGTTGGGTGTCATGGTTGAACCCGCGAAATTGGTTCTCCGGTTTAGGAGACTGGGCTCAAGGAGTCATAATGGATGTTGGAAAGTTTCTACTATGTATCTTGGGTGTCGTTATATCGATTGGATTGATATTTAGATGCGGGCAGGCTTTAATGAGGTGCAAACAAAGTACAAAAGTGATGAGCTTGAGGAGTGAGGAAACTGTAATTAACCTGGATTTGATTTATGACCCAATGATAGAAACCAGAATGTGATGAAAATGCGATTATACGGTCCGTTTCTTTCACCTGTTTTTCTGCTTTTCTCCAAGATACAAAGACCCCCTTGGACGAGGAAGTTGACGAGACGCTATACAGACAACAGACAAGCACCAAAGATGAAGTTTTGACAACCTATGATATGGACACTTGATGAACTTTGCCATGGATCCCCAGTTTCCCTAGTATTTTTAAACTCACGCTAGCCCAACATTTTTTGTAAATCCGATGGCTCTGACAAAGCTATTTGCTCATGCCCAAGGAGCAATACAGCGCAAAGAAGACGACTCTCAACAGATACCGAACACAACTTCAACGACAGATGTACATTTCCCTGACATAGAATATCATTGCATTTTCCATAAGTGTTCTTTATCTTCATCTCTACAACCCTCAGGTAAATGACACACATAGACGATAGGGAATACAGGCACAGATATCAGCAACCACATACCTCCCCCATTCATGTATCACCAACTAAAATGTGCATCCCCATTTTGTTACAACTGAAAGCCGAAATGAGCTCGGTAGAGTTTGACAGCCCATCCACAGATCCTTAGTACGGGATAAGAAGGAATTCAAATGTATACTTCGCAATACCTCGAAGCTTGATTTACCACACGTACGGCACGATGATACATGACCCTCCAAACATGGACTCATACACACATGCTTCTGCTATCTCACTAGGTCATACCCTCTTCACACCTTCTCCTCTCTCCTCCCTTACCCAACCATGGAAATGAATTAACCCCTGACATATATTTTTCTCCTTTTGAAATGTTTTCAGGAAGTGGCAGTTATTATTGACTGCCAAAGGGTGGACTGTCAAAGTCAGAAAAATATCCCCATACACACTGCCATATTTGCACTGCACACTGGTCCGCGCTGCGCATGCGTACGCTCTCCCGTGAAGGCGCATACCCGCAATAGCGTGCACCCGCGGGCGCACGGTATGCGTATTTACGGTAGAGTTTATGTAATCGTAGCGTGCGACTCATTCGTTACATATTTTCAGTAATATTGTAGTTTGTAGATCATGGTCCCTTTGATAGATTCTGAAAGTTTGGTTAACATAGAATGTCCCTGAGCTGAGGAATCCCTCTTTGTATCGTAGGAAGGGTCTAACAGGAGTCATGCAGTAGTGTTTGGTACCCATCGGAAGAGTATTTAAATAGCAATATTCCGGTGTTGGTTTGGAGCGTATTAATCGCTCGTGCGGATAGTTATGGACATAAGAAGTTTATGTCCATTTCTACTATTTACTCATACTCAGGTATGCGGCGGGAAACCTAGTTCCCCACCCACCTGAGCTGTTTGAAATCGTCACAGCCCACCTGTATGAATCAACCTATGACCTTTTGTTATGATACAGGGCCGAATTCCGACGTCCAATGGACAATGGGATTGTAGGGACTGTAGGATTGCATTGTGTGTGGGGCATAAATAGGCAGGCCGACCACATCCAGCTCTCACTCTTCAACGGTTCTCATTGCTGAAAATCGGGTGCTGGATGTCCAGGCGCATGCGATCGTTTACCCTTGTGCGTAAGTTTTCTCTCCGTAATCATTGTCTTACTGTGAGCCAATTTCTCTCATCTCTCTCCATTTCTCTCTCTCTCTCTCTCCTTTCTCTTTTCTCTCACATCTCCCCTAGACTAGTATTGTATGGTATTAGATAGTATTGTATTTTGGTTAGGAAGTCTCTGTTATATTGTAGTGTATCATTTGTACTGTGATTCTCTTTTACAAGTATATTAGATATAATACAGTTAATAGGCTTTGGACCCTAAACCAGTATCTGTGTATTTCCTATAGTGTTAAGTGTTCACTTGAGCGTCGGTGACGCTCAAGCAGCTTTGTAGTTAGTCAGGTTACACAAGGTTGCACTTACACCCTGTACTCACATTAAGGTATTCTGTGCATTTCATTGGTATAGGGTTTAGACATAAAGGTATAGCGTTGTGAGCGTCTGCGCCGCTGGTGATCTCCTCGTGGTCTCGAGCGTCCGCTACGTCATAGCGAATCATTACTCTAGTCATAACCAATAACGTGTTGTCCTGTGATCACTGGGCCGTGAGCGAACGTGACGCTTGAGCGTCTCGCCTACGGCGGAGCGATCGTTACGCAACCAGCGTACCCGTACGGTACTTCTTAAGTAAACAGCGTACAGTGTTCTTAGACTTCATAAAGGGTTGTTTATACGACAAAGGAATTTAGCATTGTCACACTGCTGGTACCGAAGTCGCTGGAAGCGGCTGAAATTCTGGAACTTTAGGGTGGAAAACATAGTTGATAAAGAATGGTGTTGAAGAAGATGAGGAATGATCTTGGTTGTTATGGCTGAACTCGGCCCAGGGAAGGAGTTGAACCCAGTCGTCTTGAGAGGAGAATACATAGATGCGGAGGAAGGCCTCCAAGTCCTGATTCACCCTCTCAGTTTGACCATTGGTCTGAGGATGGTAAGCTGTAGAAAACTTTAATTTGACTTGGAGGGCTTGACACAAACTTCGCCAGAACTTGGCTACAAATTGTACTCCTCTATCAGGGATGATCTCTTCAGGAAGATCGTGAAGTCGGAAGATTTCTTGAATAAATACTTGAGCCAACTTGGAAGCTGACGGAAGACCGGTGAGAGGAATGAAATGTGCCATCTTGGTGAACCAGTCAACTACCACCCAGATGGTATTAAACTTGTTGCACATAGGCAGGTCTGTAACAAAGTCCATCGACAAATGGGTCCATGGTCGACGGGGAACGGATAATGAAACCAGTTGCCCCGCAGGCGACTGGCGGGATACTTTGTGTTGGGCACATTTTGGGCAAGATGCAATAAACTCCATGACGTCCTTCTTCAGAGTTGGCCACCAATAAGACCTAGAGATAAACTCAAGGGTTTTCTGAATGCCCGTATGTCCGGCGAAACGGGAAGCATGGGCCCAATGCATGAGCTTCTTCCTTAATACCGGTTTCACAAAGCTTTTCCCTGGTGGGGGCGTAGAGTCCATCCTTACCGTGAAGAATGCCAATGGATTAATAATAGGATGCTTGTCAGAAGACTCCGACTTATTTTCTTGCTCCCATGAGCGGGAAAGGGCATCGGCCTTGCGATTCTGAGAGCCCGGACAGAACTGGAGTTTAAAGTCGAACCTGGAAAAGAAAAGTGCCCATCTGGCCTGACGAGGGTTAAGACATTGTGCGCCTTTCAAATATAAAAGATTCTTGTGGTCGGTGAGTATGGTAACTGAATGAGAAGCTCCCTCCAACAGGTATCTCCACTCCTCTAGAGCGAGTTTGATTGCCAGCAACTCCTGATCGCCAATGGCATAGTTGCGTTCAGCTGGGGAGAACTTCCGGGAGAAGAAACTGCAAGGATGTAGATGACCATCTTTAGCTCTCTGGGATAACACCACTCCTACTCCAACGGAGGAGGCATCCACCTCTAGGATGAAAGGAGTGTCGATGTCAGGCTGTTTCAAGACCGGAGCAGAGATGAATCGTTGCTTTAAAAGATGAAAAGCTTGCGTAGCTTCTTCAGACCACTTGGACGGATTAGCACCCTTTCTGGTCAACGCAGTGATAGGCGCCACAATGGTGGAAAAGTCTCGTATAAACTTTCTGTAGTAATTGGCGAATCCTAGAAACCTCTGGACCCCTTTGAGGGTTAAAGGTATCGGCCAATTCTGGATTGCTTGTAGTTTCTCAGGATCCATCTCTAGTCCGGAACCGGACACAATGTAGCCTAGAAACGGAATGGATTTGACTTCAAAAACACACTTCTCCAATTTTCAATAGAGATGATTGGCTCGGAGACGGGACAAAACCTCCTTTACCCAGAAACGGTGTTCCTCTAGATTATTGGCAAGGATGAGTATATCATCTAGATAAACCACGACATGGCGGTATAGGATGTCTCTGAAGATCTCATTCACGAAATGCTGGAAGACAGCTGGAGCATTACTTAATCCGAAGTGAATGACGAGGTACTCATAATGTCCATCATGGGTGTTAAAGGCGGTCTTCCACTCGTCACCCTCTCGGATCTGGATGAGATTGTAGGCACCCCTCAAATCCAACTTTGTAAAGATGGTTGCTCCGCTGACTCTATCGAAGAGCTCTGTAATCAAGAATAAAGGATATCGGTTTTTAACGTTAAGGTCGTTCAAGCCTCTGTAGTCGATGCACGGCCGCAGGCCGCCGTCTTTCTTCTACACGAAAAAGAAACCTGCACCTGCTGGAGAAGAAGAAGGTCGGATGAAACCCTTCGCCAGATTCTCCTTAATGTATTCTTCCATAGAGTGCGTCTCTGGAATGGACAACGGATAAGTTCGGCCTCAAGGTGGAACCTTCCCTGGAATGAAATCGATTGGACAGTCCCATTCTCTATGAGGAGGAAGGATGTCAGCAGAAGCTTTACTGAACACGTCCGTATAGTCTTGATATGGAGGAGGTGGAACATCAGACGACCTAGAGGAGGAAGAACAAACAGGAAGCACTTTGGACAAACAGGTCTCAGCACAGGAGGAACTGTTAGGATCTCCTGCTCTGTGCTGCCACGTCGCCATGGCAACCGGGAGGCAAGTGTTAGCGAAGTAACCTGAGCGCAGCTGATACTCCGGTCCGGGTTTTTACTGTGCAGTGGTTACAGGCTCTGTGCACGGCAGGGAATCCGGCGCTGGTTTTGTGCTCACAGTCTGTGAGGTCTGAGTGGGGCGTGGACAGCACCTGCTATATAAACCATCCTCTCAGGCTAGGCAAATGCTGCTGAATCTTTGTTTGTTAGTCAGTTCCAGAGAGTTAGCTAGTACTGTGTGACTTTGTATTTACTTGTTGCTTACTGCAAATAGGCCTTGGGATTCGGTACTTCATTCTGCCAATCCGGACCTAGCAGTAAGACTGGAGTCAGTTGTTTAACCTGCTGGGGTTCTTTTGTTATTCTGTGAACCCAGCAGGTTTGCGGCTGTACTCTCAGACCTGCTTGCTTAATCCTCCCTCACTGTGCAGGGCGTCCAGGTGTCAGCTTAGTGGCAGTAAGCTGAACCTGTGCCCTGCAAGTGGGGGTTAGGATTGTGGATACTCTCCTTGTGTCTATATTTCTATCTCTGACCAAGGAGTTTATTCCCACACCCGTTGGTAACCCTTTGGGTTTTTTTTCTGTTGCTCTTAGCAACATCATTTCGGGTGCTCCACATGTTAAATCACTACATCTCGCTTCATTGTCCGCTCTATTCCATCTGAGCATTCCTGACACTAGGGAGACACCCAGTTCCTGAGCCTTTGGGCTACTCCGTTCACTTTGTGTTTATTAGTTATTCCATCACCTCCTGTGTATGTTATGTTATACTGTCTGTGAGTTCGTTTGCTTCGCATCCCTCTCTGTTCATACACCGGTATACTCCTGTTAGCACTGGTGTGCGTAACATATTCAGCAGCCATACTCCTGTTGAAATTTTGTGGGAATATGGAGCATACCCCTCAAAATATTTTGCAACAGGTGGTCGATCAGGTGCAGGTCCTGACTCGACAATTTAATGAGATGTCCATTAAAATGAAAACCCCGCAGGCCGCTAGCGGAACTCCCGCAGCAGCAGTGGCAAGTTCAGGGGTTAAGGAGCCGAAAGTAAATCTCCCGGATCGTTTTTCTGGAGATCGCTCGCAGTTCTTTTGTTTCAGGGAGAGCTGTAAGCTATATTTCAGGCTTAGGCCCCAGTCTTCCGGGTCGGAGATTCAGCGGGTGGGCATGGTGATTTCCTTGCTACAAGGAGACCCACAGGTCTGGGCATATGGGTTGCAGCCTGACTGTCCGTCGCTTAAAAGTGTTGATGCTTTTTTTACGGCACTGGGCATTTTGTATGATGACCCTGACAAGATGGCTTCAGCCGAGGCTCAGATTACGGTCCTTAAGCAAGGGCGACGGCCAGCTGAGGTTTATAGTACGGAGTTTCGGAGGTTGGCTCATGATACCCAGTGGAATGACCCAGCCCTGAGAAACCAGTACCGAAGGGGCCTTTCTGACCAGATAAAGGACCAACTGGTACAATATCCCTCGCCTGATAGCTTAGATCAGCTCATGCAGTTATCCATCCGGGTGGATAGACGGCTGAGAGAGCGTAGGCTTGAAAGGGAGACCGCAGTTTCCTTTTTTCCCAAGGGAACCTCAGACTCTGAGGAATATTCCGAGGAGCCTATGCAGATTGGGGCTACCCTCTCCTCGCGTGAGAAGACGCGGAGGAGACAGCAGGGTTTGTGTTTGTACTGTGGGAATAAAGGTCATGTTGTAGTATCATGCCCAGAAAAGCCGGAAAACTTCAGGGCCTGAGGGTGATGGGAAATATCCTGTCAGGCCAGAAGTCAGAATTTCACAAAAAGACTTTTCTCATTCCGGTGACTTTGGAGATCCTCGGTCAAACTGTCAAGACTGAGGCCTTTGTTGACAGTGGGGCCGATGGGGTTTTCATGGACCGTCAATTCGCCCTGGAACACTGTTCCCTCAGTACCTTTGGCATCAGAGATTGAGATCTGTGGGTTAAACGGGGAACCATTGCCCCAGGGTAAAATTACCTCCTGCTCCAGCCAAATTCCTTTGTTTATTGGAGCCACACACTCTGAAAAATTGTCTTTCTATGTGACTGTCTGTTATTTTGCCCCATTGGTTTTGGGGTTACCCTGGTTAAGGGCCCATAACCCTCAATTTGACTGGGTCTCTGGGGAGATTCTTAGTTGGGGTAGTGATTGTTTCAGGAGTTGCTTGAGCCTTCCAGTCAGGCTCTCGCAGCTAAGTTTGCCAGGATTGCCAGGATGTTATGCAGATTTTGCGGATGTGTTCTCCAAAAAAGTTGCGGAGGTACTACCTCCCCATCGCCCCTATGACTGTGCCATTGATTTGTTGCCGGATGCTAAGCTTCCCAAGAGCAGGTTGTACTCCCTGTCACGTCCTGAGACTCAGGCTATGGCAGAGTACATTCAGGAGAACTTGGCTAAGGGATTTATCAGACCCTCACAGTCCCCAGTTGGGTCGGAGTTCTTCTTCGTGGGTAAAAAGGACGGCTCGTTGCGACCCTGCATTGACTTCAGGGAATTGAACCGTATCACGATTAAAAACTCGTACCCACTGCCTCTCATTTCGGTTTTGTTTGACCAGCTTCGTACTGCCACCATTTTTTCTAAGATTGACCTACGCGGTGCTTACAATCTAATCCGAATAAGAGAGGGGGATGAATGGAAGACTGCCTTTAATACCCACTCAGGGCATTATGAATATTTGGTGATGCCTTTTGGGCTCTCTAATGCCCCGGCAGTCTTCCAGGAATTCATGAACGATGTGCTCAGGGAATATTTGGATAGATTCTTAGTTGTTTATCTAGATGACATCCTAATCTTCTCCCATTCCCTGGAGGAACATCGGAAGCATGTACGCTTAGTCCTCCAGAAACTCAGAGACCACCAGCTTGGGGCGAAGCTGGAGAAGTGCGAATTTGAAGTCCAGCAAATCGCATTTCTAGGGTATATTATCTCCTCAGAAGGTTTCCAAATGGAGGGTTCTAAGGTACAGGCAGTCCTGGATTGGGTGCAGCCCACTAGTTTGAAGGCGCTTCAGCGTTTTTTGGGCTTTGCGAATTTTTATAGACGGTTTATCGCTGGATTTTCGTCTATAGTGGCCCCCTTGGTGGCACTCACTAAGAAAGGGACGGATGTTGCTCACTGGTCTTGTGAGGCCAAAGCGGCCTTTGCCCATCTCAAAAGGGCATTTGTCTCGGCCAAGGTGCTGCGACACCCAGATCCAGAGTGTCCTTTTGTGGTAGAAGTGGATGCCTCTGAGATAGGTATTGGGGCAGTGCTCTCTCAGATGGGGGTGTCTGATAATCGCCTTCATCCCTGTGCTTACTTTTCCCGTAAATGTTCATCTGCCGAGATGAATTATGATGTGGGTAACCGGGTATTGTTGGCTATAAAGGATGCACTCGGGGAGTGGAGACACTGGCTTGAGGGGGCTAAGTTTGTGGTCTCAATTCTCACCGACCATAAGAATCTGGCATATTTAGAGTCAGCGAAGCGGCTCAATGCCAGGCAGGCACGATGGGCTTTGTTTTTTGCTCGCTTTAATTTTTTGATAACATATCGCCCTGGGTCAAAAAACATCAAGGCTGATGCGCTCTCGCTGAGTTTTGCTCCAGTCCAAGAGACCACCGAGGAGCCATTGCCCATTGTGTCCCCATCATGTATTAAAGTGGGCATTACCCATGACCTCTTGTTATTAGTCCTTAGAGCACAGGAGCAGGCTCCTCCAGACCTTCCGGTAGGTCTCTTGTTTGTGCCTCCTAGGTTAAGACAGCAAGTGTTCCTGGAATTCCATGCCAAGAGGTCGGCTGGGTATCCAGGTATTGCCAGAACTCAGGAGTTGCTGTCTAGGGCGGTGTGGTGGCCCTCGGTGGCTAGGGATGTGGATCAGTGGGTTCGGGCATGTGACGTTTGTGCCCGAAATAAAACTCCTAGAGGGGTTCCTGTCGGCCCATTACATCCACTCTCTATTCCATCTAAGCCATGGACCCACATTTCCATGGATTTTGTGGTGGACTTGCCCAAATCCTCGGGGATGACAGCCATTTGGGTTGTCGTTGACAGGTTTTCGAAGATGGCGCATTTCGTTCCATTGGTTGGGTTGCCATCGGCCAGACGCCTGTCTGAGTTATTTATGCAGCATGTTGTGCGCCTCCACGGGTTGCCACTTGATGTGGTCTCTGACCGTGGATCCCAGTTTGTGGCCAAATTCTGGAGGGCATTTTGTTCTGATCTTCAGATTTCTGTGAGCTTGTCGTCAGGCTACCATGCACAGTCTAATGGGCAGACTGAGAGGGTGAACCAGTCCTTGGAGCAGTTCCTCAGGTGTTATGTCTCCAAGTGTCAGACTGACTGGGTTGCTCATCTGTCCATGGCGGAGTTTGCCTATAACAACGCGGCTCACTCTGCTACAGGGATCTCTCCCTTCCTTTGTGTGTATGGGCATCATCCTAAGGCCAATTCTTTTGACCCCCTGGATTCCACGCCTGGTGGTTCCTCTGTGGTTTCGGCCCTTAGGGGTATTTGGAGGAAAGTGAAGAAAGCCCTTGTGTCTGTGTCATTAGTGACCAAAAGGGTTTTTGATAAGCGGAGAAGACCCTGCAGCTTCAAATTGGGAGACTTCGTCTGGTTGTCCACCAAGAATTTGAAGTTGAGACAGCCATCTCATAAGTTAGGCCCCCGGTTCATTGGCCCTTATAAGATCACCAGGGTTATCAATCCGGTGGCATTTCAGTTAGATCTGCCCCGTTCCTTGGGTATCAATAAAACATTTCATTGTTCCCTTTTAAAACTGGCGGTTAGTAATCCTTCTTCCAGTGGAAGACCTTCTCCTCTTCTGATACGGGGTCAGAGGGAGTTTGTGGTTGAAAGGGTTCTTGACTCCAAGATGGTTCGGGGTCGGCTGTCATTTTTGGTGCACTGGAAGGGGTATGGCCCGGAGGAGCGGTCGTGGGTGCACAGTTGTGATCTTCATGCCCCCAGACTGATACGCTCTTTCTTCTCGCAGTTCCCCGATAAACCCGGTGGTAGGGGTTCTTTGACCCCTCATCAGAGGGGGGGTACTGTTAGGATCTCCTGCTCTGTGCTGCCACGTCGCCATGGCAACCGGAAGGCAAGTGTTAGCGAAGTAACCTGAGCGCAGCTGATACTCCGGTCCGGGTTTTTACTGTGCAGTGGTTACAGGCTCTGTGCACGGCAGGGAATCCGGCGCTGGTTTTGTGCTCACAGTCTGTGAGGTCTGAGTGGGGCGTGGACAGCACCTGCTATATAAACCATCCTCTCAGGCTAGGCAAATGCTGCTGAATCTTTGTTTGTTAGTCAGTTCCAGAGAGTTAGCTAGTACTGTGTGACTTTGTATTTACTTGTTGCTTACTGCAAATAGGCCTTGGGATTCGGTACTTCATTCTGCCAATCCGGACCTAGCAGTAAGACTGGAGTCAGTTGTTTAACCTGCTGGGGTTCTTTTGTTATTCTGTGAACCCAGCAGGTTTGCGGCTGTACTCTCAGACCTGCTTGCTTAATCCTCCCTCACTGTGCAGGGCGTCCAGGTGTCAGCTTAGTGGCAGTAAGCTGAACCTGTGCCCTGCAAGTGGGGGTTAGGATTGTGGATACTCTCCTTGTGTCTATATTTCTATTTCTGACCAAGGAGTTTATTCCCACACCCGTTGGTAACCCTTTGGGGTTTTTTCTGTTGCTCTTAGCAACATAATTTCGGGTGCTCCACATGTTAAATCACTACATCTCGCTTCATTGTCCGCTCTATTCCATCTGAGCATTCCTGAACACTAGGGAGACACCCAGTTCCTGAGCCTTTGGGCTTCTCCGTTCACTTTGTGTTTATTAGTTATTCCATCACCTCCTGTGTATGTTATGTTATACTGTCTGTGAGTTTGTTTGCTTCGCATCCCTCTCTGTTCATACACCGGTATACTCCTGTTAGCACTGGTGTGCGTAACAGGAACCCCATGCTAATATTTGCGTAGTCTTCCAATCAATCGATGGATTGTGGAGACGAAGCCATGGAAGGCCCAAAACCACTGGATGTGTGGCTCTTGGAATCATTAAAAAAGAAATAAATTCTGAATGAAGAACTCCAACTTTCAGACGAACTGGTAGAGTCCTTAGAGAAATAACTGCATCAAAAATCTTACTGCCATCCACGGCAGTCAAGGAAATGGACGAAGGAAATCTCTCGGTGGGTAGGGATCACCCTTTAGCAAATGCTTCAGTTATGAAATTCCCAGCTGCTCCAGAATCTAGGAGGGCAATAACGTTCCTATAACGTTGAGCAATTTGAAGAGAGACTGGGAGATTACAATCATGAGGAGATGGAGAGGAGAGCATTACTCCTAGCCGGCCCTCTCCTTGGCGAGCTAGGATTTGAAGTTTCCCGGACGCTTGGGACAAGCATTGATTGCGTGAGACGGAGCTGCACAGTAAAGACAGAGAGACTCGGAAAGACGTCTTCGGCTCTCATCAGGAGATAGACGGGAATTTGCATGGGCTCATCTTTGGGTGGAGACGGTTGACGAGGAGGAGGAGCAGAAGATTTTGGAGTAGATGACCTTCCCCGCTCAATTGCTCTTTCTCTGAACCGTAGATCAACTTTTGTGCATAATGAGATTAGCTCATCCAACTTAGAGGGCAAGTCTCTGGTAGCTAATTCATCCTTGATGCGTTCTGATAAGCCATGCCAGAATGCAGCATGCAAAGCTGTGTCGTTCCATGCCAGCTCGGATGCCAGGATTTTGAACTGTATAAGATACTGTCCCACAGTTCACGTTCCCTGGCGTAAACGGAGAATCTCAGAAGAAGCTGAAGTTATTCGGCCTGGCTCATCGAAGATGCGCCTAAATGTTGTTACAAAGTCAATATAGGAGGACAGCAGGGTATCGGACTTCTCCCATAAAGGTGATGCCCAGTCGAGGGCTGAGCCACTAAGAAGGGAAATAATATAGGCAATTTTAGTATGGTCACTGGGAAAACTGCCGGGTTGTAGCTCAAAATGAATTTCACATTGATTGAGAAATCCCCTGCAGAATCTTGGAGATCCATCAAATTTTGCTGGTGTTGGAAGATGAAGACGTGGAGCAGAAATGGGTAAGGTGGGTGGGGTTACAGCTGGTGTCACTGTGGTGGACGCACCGGATGTGCCAGGTCCACGGAGGGTCGTTTGGATCCCATCCAGCCGAGTAGAGATATCCTGGAGACAGCGGATGATGTGGCCTTGTGCAGCCTCCTGATGTTCGAGTCTGGCTGCCAGTTCTTGCATCGGCCTGGCCGCTTGATCCTGGTCTCCGGCTGGATTCATATGGTCAGTGCTTACTGTCACAACTGAGGGTCTAGGCTGACAGGAGGAAGCCTCAGTTGTAGGGGCTGAGATAAAGTTAAACTTGGGAGGTTTAATCAGACCCCTGGACATGTAAGTGTAGAAGGATTACCCGAAGGTGTGACCATCACAACCGGGTTTAAAAATCAATAAAAGATTTATTAACAGACTCTGTATTAATACAGCAGAAATCAAAGATGATAATGAGCAGTGATAAATAATACAGTTCCTGGATCACTATAACCTTGGGAGGCGCTACAGAGCACTGGTAGGTTGAGGAACGGATGTTAAAGTCCCATTGATGGAATATCCTTACCAGGCCTGTCTGTAGTAGTGAAGATAGCCGAGGAACACGCCAGCAGGTGTAACAGGTGAAGCTGGTAACACTGTAACTTGAACAGTCTGCTGTAGATACTGGATGGAACCAGCCAGATGGTAGAAACACGGAGTGGATGCTGAATGGAATCAGCCAGGTGATAGAACACGGAGTGGATGCTGAATGGAATCAGCCAGGTGATGAAGACACGGAGTGGATGCTGGATGGAACCAGCCAGGTGATGAAGACACGGAGTGGATGCTGGATGGAACCAGCCAGGTGATGAAGACACGGAGTGGATGCTGGATGGAACCAGCCAGGTGATGAAGACACGGAGTGGATGCTGGATGGAACCAGCCAGATGACAGGATGAAGCTAGGGAGCGTGGAACTTGGAAAGTTGAAAAGTGAATTAGTGGATATTGCTGGTAAGTAGGGATCCGCTGGAACAACACCGGCACTTTTATGTACATCACAATGTTCCAATGTGTTATACACTCTCCGGGTGTTATCCGGGGCCTGCCTGCCCGGGATAAAGCCAACCTGGTCAGCAGCTATGAGGGAAGGAAGCAGTGGGGAAAGGCGATTTGCGATAAGCTTTGCAAAAAGCTTGACGTCTGTGTTCAACAAAGCTATGGGACAATAGTTTTGGACTGCTGTGGGGGGCTTGCCAGGTTTAGGAATAGCAACTATTTGTGCCTCAAGCATTTCTCTCGGAAACCTCCCCACGCCCGATGCCTCATTGAAAACAGACAACAGTAAGGGGGCCAGGTCAGTCTTATATGATTTATAGAAATTGGAGGGGAAGCCATCAGGGCCAGGGGCCTTGTATCTCGGGAGAGCAGAGATAGCTGCGTCTAGTTCTTTTAATGTCCATGGGGAGCTAAGGGACAGGCAGGCCGCAGAATCCAGCGCCGGGAGGGAAATCTCTTTCAAAAAGGACTGAATGTCAGCCTCACTGGGTTGGGGGGTGGTCGGGTCAGACTTTAAACCGTAGAGTTGGGAGTAATACTCTGCAAAGGTGTTTGCAATATCATAGGGGTCAGAAACTCTAGATCCCGTAGAGGAACAGACATAGTGTATCCTAGCCCTAGCTCGTCTACTCAGTAGCTTCCGAGCTAAGAGGCGACCCGCCTTATTATCAAGTACATAAAACCTCTGGTTTAGTCGAGCAATGTTACGTTGCACATCTCTGAGGGAGAAAACGTTAACCCTTTCCCTAGCGGCTAAAAGGAGCTTGAAAGTACATTTATTGAGAGGATTCGCTTTATGCAGCAATTCCAGTCTGGCAGCTTCACTAACAGCTAGCAAACGTTCAGCCTGTTGAGAGCGTTTAAGTCTGGCAGCCATCTGGATGGCAGAGCCTGCTTTAAAAGAGCACAAATTATTAAAAATCGAGGTATCTTCCGATTTGTTAGTATCAAGGTATAACTGTATAGATCATCGAATAGTGAGAAGGGCATCGGGGTGGTTAAGTAAGAACCTCCCCAGTCTCCAGGGCCCTGGGGAGATCCCACCTGCCTCCAGCTCCCATACAACCATTAATGGGGAATGGTCAGACCAAGTCATTGGCAATATGTTAATTTCTCGAATGGCCGTCAGGGTCTCTTTATTCGTCAAGGCAAGGTCTATCCTGGAGTATGAGGAGTGAACATGCGAATAGAAAGAATAGTCTCGCTCTGTAGGGTGATTAGTTCTCCATGCGTCATATAGATCGAATTCCCCCAGTAACTGGCGGAGGTTAGCCCTCCCGTCCTGAGCATTCCGATTCCCCCGAAAGGGTGCTCCTAGTAGTACGAGATCTATCTAGTACAGGGTCCACAACTAAATTAAAATCCCTCAAGATCATAATCGCCCCCTTAGTGTGCTTTTGTATCAAGGAACAGAGCTTCTTACAGAAAATGAGCTGACCAGAATTCGGGGCATAGCATGAGACTAAAGTGACCATAACGTTTTCCAATAACCCTATCAGTATGAGATATCGACCCTCAGGATTTACTATTTGGGATTCTAGTGTGAAAGTACAGTTCAGGGAAAAGAGTACCGCTACCCCAGCCTTCTTTGTAGGACCATTGGCCATATAGCAAGTAGGGAAACGGTTATCATGAAATTTAGGGCATCCAATTTTCTAAAATGGGTTTCTTGGACTGCAACCACATTTGCCTTCATTTTATAGAAGGAGGACAGGACTAGTTTACGTTTCTGTGGGGAGTTCAGTCCTTTAACATTTAGTGAGACTAACCTGACCATAACTGATTATTAAGGGAACAAAGCAACCGCTGAAGCCAACAGCTAGGAACAAAACCCTGGGGGGGACAAGACACATAAGGGAGACAAACGGGGATAGACAAGAGAGAATTGTGAAAGAAAGAAAGGAAACAGACCCCATAGAGATATGGGGCCATAGTAAGGCGCCAAAACATCCAGCGCCTCACATTATGAAATAGAGAGGTTGGTGGCCAACCTTCCCGCAACCAAACAGCCGAGGATTGTATATCTCGGCGTATGTAAACCCACACGGCATACAGCGCACATGACCTGGAAGCGCAGAACCGCAGAGACATACAATTCAGTTTCTATAATTGAAATCTAGGGCAAGTAGATTAACAAACAGGCAGTCAGTAAGAAAAAGGCATAAGATGAACTCTGTACTGCACATAAATAAGCACACCCTAGAATGGAACAGAAAACAAAAAAGAAAGCAGTCACAATGGCAGTAATCAACTTAAACAATAACTGTAGCAGTCTCTGCAGTTAACGTCAAGGACATGGGTCGTTATTCAAGGAAAGGGCACTCAAGGCAAGTAAACGTTAGAGGTATATCTCTACTTCTCAACCGTCGACCAGTCCTGCTGGAGTCGGCGGTCAGGTGAACTGGGCCCTCGGTCTCTGCCAGATTCCATTTACGGAGAAGCTTCATACCCTCATCCACTGAAGAGATGGCTATAGTAGAACCATCTCTGGAGATCAACAGACGAGTGGGGAAGCCCTATCTATAAAGAATGCCAGCCTTCCGAAGAACCGTAGTAACAGGGTGGAAAGAGCGTCTTTTGTTAAGAGTGTACTGCGACAAGTCTCCATATAATTGAAGTTTACCCAAGGCTTCTGCCGAGTCAGAGGAGGGTCTAGCCGCTTTGAGCAAGGACTCTTTAATATGGAAAAAGTGAACCCTCATCAGAACATCCCTAGACGATCCCCCTGGAGCACCCCGGGCCTTCGGAATTCGATGAATTCGGTCCGATAAGAGATCTGAGAAGCTGGCGGAAGGCAGCAATTTTTTGAAGATCTCCATAGTGTAATCATGGAGACTGCTATTAGAAATCGAGTCAGGGACCCCTCTGAGTTTAAGATTGTTTCTGCGTGAGCGATCTTCCAAATCCGCCACTTTATCGCGCAGAAAATTCACTTCACCCTCCAGGGTATCATGGGAGTCTATCAGTGAGTTATGTGAACCGACTACTTCACTCATCTTCGTTTCCAGCTGGCCTGTCCTCTCACCCAAGTCGTCAATGGAGCTCTGGCAGGATTTTAACATGGCTTTAAACTCAGATGTCACGTTGTCTTTAAACTGATGCAGCAGAAGCTTCATACTGCCCACTGTTAAAGCTTCACCATCCTCAAGACGCGTTGGAGAGCGTGCGTCACTGGAAGGGGGCTCAGACGCCAAAGGAGGAGACCGCATGGTCTGGGGTGATAAGCCTGCCACAGGAGCTCCAGCCTCTGGAGGTTTATTTCGAAAAGGAGAAGGCTTAAAAAAGGCGACTTGAGTGACCGGTTTGGAGACTTTATGCTTCTTCGGAGGCATGACTCCGGATTTCTCAGAGAAGTACCTAATACAGTAGAAGGGGGTTACAGCTTGCTCCAATCCAACAGGGTAACGACTCAGCTGCGTGTAGGTATGTATCAGCTAAAATTATTGCGGGGAGGTACTAGGAGGACATTATGAAAGAAAGATCACATCTCAGTACAGCAGGGGCAGGTCAGATGCTCGGGGTCGAACAATAATTATCACCCCCATTCGAGGGGTCTCAGTCACAGAAAGCAGCCCCTTAGTATTGAGTGATCAGATAGTCAGTGTGCTGCGGAGCTATCACTGAGAGCACAGCTGTGGGTGGTTTATTAGGCAGGTTCTCAGCAGTGGCTTGCGGCTCTAGGGCCCCTACACTGCCTCCAGATAACAGTAGCTCAGGGAGATCCGGGCAAGTGATCCAGGTGGAGTCTGTGTATACAGTGCAGATCTTAAGGGAGACTGAAGACCAACCCCAGGGTAAGACTGCCAGTGGGATGGAACTGCGTCCCCCCCGGCGTCTAGCTCAGGGCCGCTGGCGGCGGCCGTCCGCCCATGATAATTGCAGGCTTCAGTGGAGGGGACCACCGCGGGGAGACTAGGTCAGGAGAGCAGCTCACCTCTTCGGAAGCAGGGATCACCTGGGCCGCACGTCCTTCATGTCGCTCTGTGGGTCCCGAGACCTAAGATGGCCACCGCCGCCAGGGCTCCGGGCTTCTCGTACTCGCGCCCAGCCCGTCTCTCCTTCCTCCCGTAATGCCGCCGGTCTCAGCAGCCAGGAGAGGGGGTCCAGTCACAGGGATCCCGAGCAGGGGTACTCTGCAGACGCTCCAGGGGTCGGTGTTCTGCGCGGCAGGCAGCGCTGATTCAAAATTTAGGCCCCAGCTTCAGGGTGGTGGATAGGCTGCAACCCACGGGAGCCAGTATACCGGCTCCCCGATTCCGCAGCTCTAGTCCACCACAGTGAGGGGTCCCCACAGCCACAGGGGCTGAAGTTAGAGGGCTCCTACGGAACAGGGGGAGGAAAATAGGGGTTTTATTCCCTCAGTAACAGTGGAGCTCACTGTCCGTGCTGCCACTCAGTTCAGCCTCCAGGCCACGCCCCCCGTGATGGATTTTACATTTCTGCTGACTGTTGGCGGGACGCTTCTTGATATAGGAATACTAAACTCCTCTGCAAACCCCATCCTTAACAGCTCCGCTTCTTAACATCTCGGCTTCTTCTCCAGCCACTCCTGACCCTGCCTAAGTTAACTGGGCTAATTGCTTTTGCTAGGTCCCGCTGCTGCTGGTAGCTTTGGTGCGTAACTAGCCCTTTTTCTGTTGCAGTTCTTCCCTGAGTGATTTGCGTTGCAGAAAGTGCAGGAATGCTTAAACTTACACTGCGCCCGTGTGTACTGTGACTCATTAAAATCCCAGAATTTGAGCTCCTGCTTCTACGTGCCAGGCCTCCCTGTGCCCTGCCAGACCTCTCAGCCAAACCGCTAGCCTGTGCTCTTAGCCACTCATCTAGATCCCTGATCCCAAAGTCATTTTGCCTAAATGCTTCATCGTACTTGCGCCACACAGATCCGCCATATTCCTTGTACACTAAATAGATAAGATCTATATATTTTAACATGCCCATGGCCGTTTTCTGGGTAGGCCTTTGTATAACAGCCAGTGTAGGCAAACTTGCCACTTAGCCAGTTCTCCATTATCTTGTAAGCTTCTGATTGCTCCCCACCCTTAGCTGTGGCCTTTTCTTTTTCCCTTAACCCTGCCACTGTCAGCAAGCAAATGTCTATGTAGGACCCTTTGACAATCTCCTTTCTAGTCTGCTTCAGTAAGCGCCTAGCCAATGACCCTATGTCACAGCCTATGGACACCCCTTCTTGCAAGAACTTCCCTGTCTTCTACTTCTTTACTTGCCCCATCAGGCTATTAACTACATCTAGCCCCGGGATGCTTGCCTTCTTCTTTTTACTATTTTCCTTTGCTAGCTTAAGCTGTTCCTTCAACACCCTCACTGACCCGTCCTCCTTGGACTCTGAAGAACTACTGTCCTGCGCGCTGACCCGCACTGGTGACTTCCTACTATACACACCTGTAAATCTCACAATAGCATTGAGAACATTCTGAACCACATCTGCGTCAACATTTACATTATCAACATTGCAATTATTAATGATGCTCTCACCATTCCTGCTCGAAGGAGTTTTGTTAGCCCCACTGGTGTAGTTGCTGGCCACTGTGGCTGGTGGATTGTTCACACTGGCGGTGGCGTGAGGAGTATGGTATACTGCTGCAGGAGCCACCCTGTGTTGTTATTCTCTTGCGACGACCTGCTGTGCGTGGTGCCAGGGTGCGATTGCTGAAGAAGTCGTCAAGGTGGACCTGGCATTGCTGGCCTGTCATGCTGCTGTAGAAACCCCGCTGAGTGTGGTGCGGGACATGTTGCAATTCTCTGGAGGTGCCAAACTGGGTACGGCTGATGCTCCTGCCTCCCAATAATTCTTCCCTTGCATTGGCATTGTGGTGTGATGGTGCTGCCGATCACGGTGCTGGCCATTCCTGCTGCTGTGCAGGAGCTGCTGGATGTCCTCCTCCCTGTCCCGCTGGTAATGCCTCTCTGAATGCTCGCAGCGGCAGCCGTGGTGCTGCTCGCTAACCCCTTTGTGGCTGCTCGCTGCTGCTGGGGATTACCCCCATTTGTCCCTTCTTTCATGCCGCCTCAGCTCCCTGCTTTATGCTGGCTCTTTTCCTTTTTGCATCCTGCTGTGGATGTTGCCCCTTCCGAGCACCAGTGGGAGCACTAACCGCACAAGACCTAGCCACATGCTGCTGCCGACCTCTTCCCTTCTGTGCTCCTCCGTACTGCTTCTCCCCATGCTCATATGTCTCCCGAAAATGCTGGGGCAAAGCTCTCCTCCTTGGTGCCCTGGCTTGTGGGCCCTGCGGGACTTGGACTCGGGGAACTACCATGCTGCAGAGGCAAGGCCTCCTTTGTTCCCTGAGCGCTTGATGCATCAGCGTGTGTACACTGCCTGTGCTGCTGCACTGATTACCTCCCGTTCCCTCCTGCTCCCAGCTTTTAACCCCTGCTCATCTCCCCTGCCCCCGCTGCTCCCTAATGGCCGCAGGGCTACCCCAGGTGTAATGAGGGGGATGGGCATACCTGCCCGTCCCCTCTTTCTCCCGCAGTTGACCCGCGGGCCGTCTGGTGTCCCTCCCCCTTAGCACGCTCCCGGCACAATCTTTTGCGGTGCTTGCGCTTCTGGAAGGGGGGCTGCACTGTGCACACAACAGAGACCCCCCGGAGGAGGGGTAAACTTTGTGCTGCAGGATTGACATATTACTTTTCTCTTACGTCCTAGAGGATGCTGGGGACTCCGTAAGGACCATGGAGGGGGAGTTTATGGTGTCTCTGGACATAAAGGATGCGTACCTTCATGTCCCCATATATGCCCCCATCAGGAATACCTGAGATTCGCTGCACAAGATCTGAAGGTATGCATCCTTTATGTCCAGAGACACCAAAAACTCCCTCTCCATGGTCCTTACGGAGTCCCCAGCCTCCTCTACGGACTACACACACACACACACACACACACACACACACACACACACACACACACACACACACACACACAGAGGAACAGGTGAAAATACAGTAACCCAGACAGTCTGTTAGGCTGGGACAAAGAGAGCGAAACCAGCAAACCTTGCCTCTACAGCTAAAGCAATGCTTTGCCTGGCAGCAACTAGGAGCTTATATAAGGGACCTAGAATATCATATATACATACAGTATATCGCTCCACCCCACCGTAAAGCCCCTTGTTACCAAACAAGTTGCTTCTAAGGGTCCCTAGGAGGAGCAGCGCTTCTCTGCAGCCAGCTTGGTCTGTGACGCAGGAGGAAATGGCACTCTGAGCCGCTGGTCCCGCTCTCCGGGGAAGCCGTGTTCCCACATACATTATACTGGCAGGGTTACTAGTTTCATAGAAAAAGGGGTTAAAACCCCTTTGCAGCGTCAGTGCCAGTACAGGCATAAACAGAGAGACAACAACAGTCCTTTGCTGAGCTGTGTACCTGCCGCCCTAATGCCACCAATAGAACCGGGGACCCGCTAACCGGGACCCCGATTCTGTACTCACCAACCAGCGTCTTCAGCTCCGCAATTAGGGGTGATGGCATGCTGTGATGGAAAGCGCACACCGCTGTCGGTGTGCAAAACAACCCCCTTCAGGGGTCAGCAGGGATCTGGACCATTATCCCTTGTAAGAGATTGGTACTGGTCTCCCTTCCTAAGTCCTACGATAAATAACATTTTAAGAAAACTCTCTGGAGCTCCAGAGAATGCACCCGGCTCCTTGGGCACATTTTTCGAAACTGGGTCTGTAGGAGGGGCATAGAGGGAAGGAGACAGCACACTCTGAAGAAATCTAAAGGGCCAATGCTCCAATGGACCCCATCTATACCCCATGATACTTCACCATCCCAGTATCCACTAGGACGTTAGAGAAAGCTTTCTAAAGATGCGTATACACGGTGCGTTTTGTGCTTATGACTATATAGCCAAAATCGTAAGAAAAGTTAGCACACCATGGCCCTCATTCCGAGTTGTTCGCTCGGTAATTTTCTTCGCATCGCAGCGATTTTCCGCTAATTGCGCATGCGCAATGTTCGCACTGCGACTGCGCCAAGTAAATTTGCGAAGAAGTTTGGTATTTTACTCACGGCATTACAAGGTTTTTTCTTCGTTCTGGTGATCGGAGTGTGATTGACAGGAAGTGGGTGTTTCTGGGCGGAAACTGGCCGTTTTATCGGAGTGTGTGAAAAAACGCTGCCGTTTCTGGGAAAAACGCGGGAATGGCTGAAGAAACGGGGGAGTGTCTGGGCGAACGCTGGGTGTGTTTGTAACGTCAAACCAGGAACGACAAGCACTGAACTGATCGCACTGGAAGAGTAAGTCTCAAGCTACTCAGAAACTGCACAGAGAAGTCTTTTCGCAATATTGCGAATCTTTCGTTCGCAATTCTGCTAAGCTAAGATTCACTCCCAGTAGGCGGCGGCTTAGCGTGTGCAATGCTGCTAAAAGCAGGTATATTAAAGGTAGCAATCACATTAGCAGTCAGTCACATGTTATATATTAGTCATATGAGCACATTATCAACTACAAACACATTTTAAAGTATGTAGGAGTACATATTACTGAATCCTGATTTACACAGATTTAACATATTCAGATGCATTGCGAAGAAAACCACCGTAAATGTACACAAACTCAATAGGCACTTAACTTAACTATTCATACTGAACAAGTAGATAGAAATTTAGTGCTGTATAGCCCGTACTCAGTAGAGTGGGATACAGGAAGACTCACCTCGCTTCCAGGATCGATCAATAGGTTAGCGAACGCTGAGTGGATCCAGACGCTACTAGTGTACACTGTCGCTCCGGGAACCTATAGTGAACACAGATGCTCAGTGAACACAGACGCACCGGTCACACAGCCCATGCTGCTAAGTGAACACAGACACAGCGGCCTATGCTGCGACCGAGTCCACTCGTGGTAGCGTCTGGGATGGAAGTGAGGAAACAGTTAATGGCGGGAGACTCAGAAGAAACTGTCATGAACCGGGGGAGGGGCGACCAGGAGAGCGTCTAACTCCCCCTGCTGACATCAACCCTAGGGATCGTGGCTTCATACTATACCTGGTGCCTAAGATCCCTAAGGCCTAGCGCTGGTGCACCCACGGTGGCAGCTGCGTCAGCTACTGTTTGGTAGTCTCCCAATACAGTGCAGCTGTGTCCATATTCCTCTACTAAGCGGAATCGATGCCTTACCTTCTCTCCGTGCTCCGGCCACAGCCTGGTAACGTCTGCTGGACCTGCTAGTATATCCGACACAGACGCCCGCCGAAACACCACTGTACTCGTGGGTAAGCGCTGTTGCGGCCCGGCGGAGAGTTGTTGAAGCGACTCTTTCTGAGCGTATAAGACGCTGTTCAGACAAGATCACACAAAAACTTAGTAAGACTAAAAAATAACATAATAAAGCTTAGGGATGCTAAATTGAACAGCAGCCCTCTGACCATGGTCCGGCTCCTGCTGCACCAAACAAAAAACTGAATTGCCTGAGCCAGTGGGCGGGGATATATGGATGGGCCCATTGCATCCTGGGAGGCCTGAAATCTTTTGATCGTTTGGTGCCAATCCGCTGTCGCTCCATCATATCCCATTGTTATCCTGTGGATAACCTGTGGACCCTGCCGGAGAAATAGCTGCTAATTTGGTTGCTTTGCTTCAGCTGTCTACAAGCTAGAAATGACCCTGTGTACATAAAGAAAAAGGGTACCTGGCTTTTTCTTAATATACAGTAACTGCATAAAAAAATTATTGCTGTATATATAGTTATATATTGAGATAAAGGAGATTGTTTGCATGGAAATTTTGATAGATTGCCAAAAAACAAGAACTAATCTGGCTGTTTTTACAGTATTACAATATCAGAAAGTGCTATGTTCAAATGTGTGTGTCAGTTATTAGCACCTTAATCAGATTCAAATTTACCTCCTTTGCATGGACTGCTGATTCCAAATGTATGGGGTGCTGAGTCCCAAATAGATAATAAACAGTAAATAAATTATGAAAGCGCTGTCCAATGACAAAGAATATTTATTAAACAATTAAGATCAACCATAAAATTACATTTAAAACCACATATACTCAATATTTCACTTAACACTCTCTTTCAGAGATCATAAAAGACAATAATAGCACTTCATGTGACTATTTCAGCTGTGCGGGGTGGATACACTTGCATTATCAGCATACTATGTTGTAACTATTTAAACTGAATGTATCCACACCAATATAATTCTCCACAATATGCGTTGGAATGATTCTGCAGTCTCCTGTGACTATTGAATGTTAATTTTAAATGACAGTTACAAACAATGCCAGAGGATAGCAATATTAATTAATATGCTCCGATCTTTAGGATATTATTCTTAATTTTAGCTCCTCCCGCTGGAAGAGTTCTTATTGCAGTCACTATAAGAAAGTTCTGCACGGGGCGTGGCTTGACTTTGGAGGAGAGCAGTCGCAGCTTGGCACAGCTCCTGCTTTTGCACCACCTTTTAACCCTCCATGCCCGCTCAGACCCGTTTCCCCGTCCCATCCCTCCATTAGTTACCCTCTCCCTACCTCCCTGCTGCTGGACGCCTCAGGCCGCGGAATAGGGGAGCGCCATGGAGGCTCCCGCGGATTGCGTCCTGATAATGCTAATTTATCCTTAGGAATGAAAGCTATACCTTAAACACACCTTAAATACACTTTACCATGGAGCCGCTGCGGCCCCTGTACTTAATACACACTCTACGTACTTTGTACGCTATTAGCGTACAAAGTCCCGTGCTGTGTATGGACTTAGCGTATAAATGCAGCGCTGACGGTACAAAGTACACACAGCGCGTACACACCCAATTAATACACTTTAAACCTTATACAGCAATGTGATACGATAGCAATTCACCTTTAAACCTTAGCAGGGAAAGGAAGACACAACACCGGTTTGTAATTTACCGCTGGGTTCCGACACCACAGCGTATTATTGCTGAAAGGGGGTTACAATACAAACAATGCAATACAATATAACAGAGTAAATGGCTACAGTCAATGTTACATACGTGAGTGGATTCGCCGCGCTACCCAGTCTGGTCCTCTGTCATCTGATAGATAACGTTGTGAGTCTTGTGTCTGACCAGGCCTGCTGCAAGCTCTCTTTATACACTTCATCCAAAACATAACACAATGGATACTGTAATCTCTTTGTCCATTGGACACAGGGATGGTCATTTACAGTACAGGAGAGGTCATAGGTCGGTTTGAATAGGTAGGCGATGTCTGTTCCAACTGCTCTTGTGGGTGGTCTCCTCTGGATTCCCACCGCATACATAATGTACAGTAAATACAGTTTATATCTATATTCTGCTCCTGCACATAACTATCCGCAGGAACATGCGATCTTTCTCAAACCAACACCGGAATGTTACCCTTAAAATACCCTACAGCTTGATACCAAACATCACCTTGTAACCTTGTTCTGTCCCCTCCTATCCTGTAAAGGTGAATCCCTTTGTTCTGTTACCATTTAAACTGCTGTTACTTTCTGGTGTGGTGCAGGGAGACTATGTGTACATTGTGCACTATTTGGATTAAATAAGTAATGTGTTTTGATAGCCTTCCATGCATTCACAAACTCTACCATAAATACTCATACCACGCGCCAATGCGCAGGACCACGGGAGCGACCATACGCAAATTGCGAATATGTGCACACACAGCAGAGCAAGTACGCGCACGGAGGCCATCTGTGTGTAGTTTGTACATGATGTGTGTACTGCAATATTTTTCAACTTTGACAGTCCTGCGTCCAGTCCTTACGCCAGGGCCTCAATTCTAGTGAAGTTCCGCCAGACTTATGGGTGCGCTGAGGTGACGGTGCCGGACCTGTTCTACCTCTCCTGGCGCTCCCGAGCCTGGCTGCTGCCCGTGGTTGGACCCAAGCTACCCGCGTCTGCACAACCCGTGGAAGGGTCCGATCGGGAACATGGAGTGTCACCACCCTGAAGCTGCGATAGGACCCGGCGGCCATCTTCCCCCCGCTGCTGCTGGCTAACTTGTATGGGGTCTTGGAGAGGGACGCCATCACTACAAGGCCAGCAATGCTGCTGACTCTCCCTGTCATTGCCTGGGGGGTAGCCTGCGGTCACTGCACTTGTCCGGGTCACCCGACGGGGAGGAGGCTGCGCTGACTCCATGGAGGGCCCTGCTGAGTGGTGGCCACCTCATCTCACCACCAACGGAGATACAGAGCTGCTTGCTGGCCACCGCACGGTGCACCGACACATCGGTAAGGCACCCTCTCTTGCCGCCAGCCCTCCTCTGTGCTCTTTATTGTGAGGAAGCCATCCAGGCCATAAACACAGGCCACCGCACCCGAGATTACTGATCCCACACCCCTGCTGCAGTTGTCCATTGACGAAGGGACCTCTGGCTGGAGCACACTTGCCTCGACGCCTGCCCTGCAGCACCCCCCTCCCCCCCCATGCTTTATTGTGTCTGGAGCACTGCCCCCCCACCCTCTGGCCCGCAGATCTCTCCTGCGGTGTCCGCGGCCTGGACCTTGCCTCCATCACCTAAATGGCTCCTACAGTGCCTGCACACCGCTTTAACCGCCTACTTGGATGATCACTGCCGCGGCACGATTCTCAGCAGCCCCGACACTCAAAAACGCTATTCTCCTCATGAATCCTTCCTCTCATCCCCACGCCACTGCCTGATTGCATTCACCACACCTTTGAGAGGACCTCAGTGACACATCACTACCACTCCTCCTTCCTCTCTGACCTTGCTCACAGACTCCCTCCCAATCACGTAACCTAGCATTGCAGAGGAATCCTCTTCATCAGTCAATACTTCACCTGCCATCTGCCTTTTTCTGTTTATAACTCTCTGGATGCTCTCTGTAAACTTTCTGTGGCTAATCTGTCTCCCCCTACATGCGGACCGGATTCCACCCTGTCTACTACTTACGTTAGTTTGGGCGTGATGTGACAACCCAGCGCCTCCCTGCTTCCCATGTGAGATCCGATACACTCTTCCAGCATCTCACTCCTTGTCGCTACTGCTCTTATACCTCAACATCTCTGCATGAAAAGATTCTTAATTTCTACATCAATAACTTCGGCAGGGGCCCGATTACCGCCTCGTGACGGTACTCCTTGTGGCAACTCCTCTGACTCAGACCATTTGACATTGTGCTCTGCTTCTCAACGCACGCGCAAGTCCAGGCCACTGGTTAAGCAGCCTAAAATGAAGCATAACGACCTAGTGGCAGTTCTGGGTCCCCTTTTGGACAAGAAACTAGCTGGCATAAAAGAAGCCATCGAATCCACTCTCACGCAACTCAACCAGCACTCTGGCCATTTGGATGAAGTGGAACAGAGAATATCGACGCTAGAGGATGACCTATCGACGGCCCAGGGAACCATGCAATCCAATGGATCGGAAATAACTGACCTTTTCGGAGAAGATTGATGACCTTGAAAATCGTAGCTGGCGTAATCGGCATCCCAGAATCGGTTAAAGGTCACGAACTCCTAGATCTCCTCTCTTCCAACATCCTGGAACAACTGGCTATGGATCTTAAAGGAACCCCACTTCTCATTGAAAGAGCCCACAGGATTGGGCCTGAACGGAGGAACCCTACTGGATGTCCCCACCCTGTCATAATGAGACTCTTAAACTATGCTGATAAGATGCGGCTTCTGGATCACTATCGCAAAACGGCCTCTTTGTCTTACAATGACGTCTTCTCATTTTTCAGGACTTCTCTGCCCTAGTGGCTAACAAGCGCAGGGAGTTTGCCCCCATAAGCAAACATCTATTTGATGCCAAGGTCAAGTTTTCCCTGCTTTATCCGGCACACCTCCGGATCTTCGAGAATGGCAAGCCGCTGTTCTTTGATGACCCCGGAGAAGCGTGGCTGCATTTCTCCTTACTTAATACTTGACTGTAACTGTTACCTACTGGCTTGCTACTCATTATGATCCTGATTTCATATTCCAGGTCTCGTATGTGAAGTATTATGCTTATAACATATGTTTACTCATAGCTCATTTACTAACTGTTTTACGTTTTTATTGTCTCTGCTGATCTTTTGTTTTTTTGTTTTGTCATGTTCTCCTGGGCCGGGATCTCCTTCCCCTCCTGGGGTGCCCTCCTCCCGCCTACTGGGACGGGGGGGGGCCCTGTCTCACCTTACATGCATTCGTTATGTCATTTCCGACTCTGGGTGTAGGCTAATATGGCCTCTGCAGCCTCCCCACGCTCTCATAAGTACGGAGATTCTAGTAATGCTTCCCTATGTCTAGTCTCCTGGAATGTAGAGGGTCTCAACCACCAGATTAAAAGGAAGAAGGTAGTTTCACACTTAAAACGCATGGCTCCCCATGTTGTATTCCTTCATGGGATGCACTGGCTAGATGACCCTAGGAATTCTTTGCGAGCTCCCTGGATAGGGTACTGTATCTCAGCCCCATATCATTCTAAATCACGAGGAGTGGATATCCTCTTCCATACCAACCTATAACACTCCGTCCGTAGGAAACTTCTCGACCCTGAGGGCAGATTTATATTACTCGATGTAGTAATTGACAATGTTGAATACACTTTTCTTATGTTATGAGCCACGGCTGTGGCTCATTCCTGTTTTGCATTTCGGTTAGGTATTTTATGTTGTACTTCTGTTTATGTTCCCCGTGGGTGTCATGGGGTGCTCGGAGCTCTCCCTTAAGGAGAGGATACTGTTATGAACCACAGGTAGTGGTTCATTCCTATTTTATGTTTATAGTTCTCTTGCAGGCCAGGATTTCCCTTTGCTCTGGTTTAGAAGATTATTGTTTGCTGTCAGTGGTGAGTCTGTGTAATTGCAGCCTGTTTCCATGTGGTTGGCCTCACCTGTCTGCTAATTGCATCTTGTCAGTTTGGAGTCATGCAACAGGGCAGCTGCACAACATAATTAATTAGGCCTCTCTGTTATATGCTGGCTCAGTGCAATTCACAGACGCTGGTGATATTTCTAGGTTTCCAGTCTTCCAGAGTGCTTGAGTTCTGAGCTTGTTCCTGCCAGTTCCTGAGCTCCTGTCTAGCAGTGTCTGTCTAGCAGTGTCTGTCTAGCTGCTTCCTGTGTCGATTCCTGTGTCAGTTCCTGTGTCTGATCCCGTGTCCTGCCGTGAAGCATTCCTGTCCAGAAGTCCTGTGGCTTTGCCTGGGCCTGGTCGAGTTTCTAGCTTCTTGGTGTCCACCGGTCTGTCGTTTGGGATTCTGCCTGTCCTCCAGTTCTGAGAGTCTGTGTCGGCAGCATTGGGGGTTCCTGTCCGTTTGCCAGTATTGAGTAGCGGCTCTGCCGCGTCCGTTGGCCTAGGCCGCTGTATTCCTTGGTTATATCTGTCACTGGTGTTTTGCAGAGGGTTCTGCTTATGCTTTCACCGCCGGTACACAAAAGTATTGTGTCGGCGTGTGGACAGCATTTTCTTTGTTGTTCTTTTCCTTTGGCGGCAAGCCGCACATACATTTAGTTTTAGGCTAGTCAGTAGCCCCTGGCTTTGGTTGTTTCAGTTAGAGGGCCCCTTGTTATTACCCTGTCTCAGTTCACGCTTTGTCTCTCTTTAAGACCTGAGGGGGCATCGGAGTTGGGCAGACCTAATCCGCCCTTCAAACGCGGCTGCCATGGGCCCAAGAATCCATAGTCATGCAAGCGTGAATTGACAACACGGGTAAAACAACGGAGGTAGGGTGCCAGGGGCAATTCCCGTTCAATTTCACCGAATCCAGCATTACGTCCTGGTACTCTGGACTCTCCTCATAACATCTCCCTTGTTCTGAGCACCAGGAACCTAACATTATCACCAGCCATACCACAAAAAAGAAATAAAACTTTTTCTTTTTTGGCCCAGTCCAGTGTCTTGTCTATAATCCAGTCCTGTCTAGAATTCAGTGTGCAGAATCCAGTCTGGTGTTTAGAATCCAGTCCTGTCTAGAACTCAGTGTGCAGAATCTAGTCCGGTGTTTAGAATCCAGTCCTGTCTAGAAACCAGTGTGCAGAATCCAGTCCGGAGTTTAAAAATCCAGTCTTGTCTTGTCTAGTTTAAAAAAAAAATCCAGTCCAGTCTTGTCTTGTCTAGTCTTGTCTTGTCTTGTCTAGTTTTAAATCCTCCTATACCAACTATGCAAGCCCTGCAGGCGTCTCTCTCAGTCCTGAACTCTGCTTTCAGTGCTTTGAAACCTGAGCGACTGGAAGTTTTGCAGCAATCCTTAAAGCAACTGCAAAATCTTCTGACTAAAATCTTGCTCATCTTGCCAGAAGTCGTTGAGAGTACATCTATCTCTAAAGAGACTCTTGTTCACAGTATGGTGACAAGAGAATCCTCTGGTTTAATTGAAGAGAAAAGGTTTAAAAGTTTTCTGCGGCCCAGGCTCTCAGAAGAGGAGCGTCTGCGTCGCAGAAACTTAAATTTATGCCTATATTGTGGGGGTTTAGGCCACTATCTGCAGACATGTGAGTTGCGCAAGCCAAAGTTTGGTGACAAGTCCTGCCCTCTGGCCAAGTTGAGTCAGGATACAAGACCTACTCCTGTCTCTACTGTGGCAGAGGTACTTGTCACACAACCCACACTAAAAAGCACTCTGTCCTATAATTGGGGTCCTTGGGCTAGGGAGCCCCATTATAGATTCAGGAATCAAAAGAGAATGTTTCTCTCCTCTCTTGATTTTCCTGTTCAAGCAGAGTTGCACACCCCTGGAGTGGTGCCCGATGCCCAGGGTCCTGGAGTGGTGCCCGATGCCCAGGGTCCTGGAGTGGTGCCCGATGCCTTGCCCGATGCCCAGAGTGCTGGAGCGGTGCCCGATGCCCAGAGTGCTGGAGCGGTACCCGATGCCCAGAGTGCTGGAGCGGTACCCGATGCCCAGAGTGCTGGAGCGGTACCCGATGCCCAGAGTGCTGGAGCGGTACCCGATGCCCAGAGTGCTGGAGCGGTACCCGATGCCCAGAGTGCTGGAGCGGTACCCGATGCCCAGAGTGCTGGAGCGGTACCCGATGCCCAGAGTGCTGGAGCGGTACCCGATGCCCAGAGTGCTGGAGCAGTACCCGATGCTCTAGCTTATAGAGGGACATCAAATATTATAGCTCAGGTGTCCATACCAGAAGGGGTCTCAGAAGCTGTTACCCCAGGTAGGGACTTGAAAAGCGCAACCCCAGAAAGGGTATCTAAAACCATAGTTCTAGAAGGGAACTCGAGAAGCAAAACCCCAGAAGGGATCTTTGAAGTGATATCCCCAAGTGGGGTCTCGAGAGACGCAGCCTCAAAGAAGGGTCTAGAGGTCTCTTCCCCAGGAAAGAACTTAAGAGGCATAGCATTAGTGGAGGTTCTAAAGGTTATAGCTTCAGCAAAAGTCCCGGAAGTCATAGTCCCGGGAGGAGTTTCAATAATTATCGACTCAGAGAGGGAGGCCGATGGCTCGGTCCCAGTGAGGGAGGCCGATGGCTCAGTCCCAGTGAGGGAGGCCAATGGCTCGGTCCCAGTGAGGGAGGCCGATGGCTCGGTCCCAGAGAGGGAGGCCGTCGGTCTGGTCCCAGTAAAAGAATCCGAGGTGCTGACCCCAGCGGGGTTCCCGGAGGCCACTGCCCCAGCGGGGTTCCCGGAGGCCACTGCCCCAGCGGGGTTCCCGAAGGCCACTGCCCCAGCGGGGTTCCCGAAGGCCACTGCCCCGGGTGGGGTTCAGAAAGTCACTGCCCCGGGTGGGGTTCAGAAAGTCACTGCCCCGGGTGGGGTTCAGAAAGTCACTATCCCAGGTGGGGTTCCGAGGGCCACTGCCCCAGGTGGGGTTCCAAGGGTCACTGCCCCAGGTGGGGTTCAGAAAGTCTCAGCCTCGGGTAAGGTCAATAGTGACCAGGTCCTAGCAAAGCACTCTAGTCAGTCAGATGGGAAGGAAGCAGATCCTGACTCTGTTGATATCTCAACATCTATAATCTTTGATGGGGACTTAGTCCAATTTCTGGCGCTTTACAAACACTATTACATCATTATGTTGTCTAGACCATTTCTGGGCATCACTTCAGAGAACCTAGTGTTCTATCTGATATATTCCTTTAGAGGAGAGCCTTTTGAGTTGGCGACCAGCCTAATGAAAGCTGAAGATCCCATTCTTCAGGATCCCCCAGCATTCAGTGATGCGGTTATTAAAAGATATGGTTCCAAAGAAATTGGTTCAGGTTCCTCTAGGTCACTCATCTTATCTGCTGAGAGTTCACCGTATACTGTAGACTCGGCACAAGAGCCTCAGCCCATTGTTTTGACTGCAGGATGTGCTTTTCTGTCTTCTTCTAATAGTAGTACTTTGCCTGAAAGTTCAGCTCCCAAGGGTAAGAAACCTATCTCTGATTTGAACGCAGCCTTGCTGGGTGGTACCATCAGTTCAGACAATGTTTGGGGAATTACCTAGATCAGACCTAAAGAGCTTTGTAAAAAGAAGAAGAAGAAGAAAAATAAATAATTTTTGACTCTTGCCTTGATATTAAAAAAAAAACAACAGTTTTTTTTCCTTGTCTTGTGTCCAGTGGCCACCGTCAAGGGGAAGGCACTGTTACAAGCTGTTGTTACAGCTTGTTTCTGTTTTCTTGTCTGTTAGATCAGTGTGTCAGGTTTTTTTTGTATCCCTTGTTTTGGATAGTCTGAATTTTGGGGTCCTTTGACCCCTCCTCAAGGGGGGGGGGGTACTGTTATGAGCCACGGCTGTGGCTCATTCCTGTTTTGCATTTCGGTTAGGTATTTTATGTTATACTTCTGTTTATGTTCCCCGTGGGTGTCATGGGGTGCTCGGAGCTCTCCCGTAAGGAGAGGATACTGTTATGAACCACAGGTAATGGTTCATTCCTATTTTATGTTTATAGTTCTCTTGCAGGCCAGGATTTCCCTTTGCTCTGGTTTAGAAGATTATTGTTTGCTGTCAGTGGTGAGTCTGTGTAATTGCAGCCTGTTTCCATGTGGTTGGCCTCACCTGTCTGCTAATTGCATCTTGTCAGTTTGGAGTCATGCAACAGGGCAGCTGCACGACATAATTAATTAGGCCTCTCTGTTATATGCTGGCTCAGTGCAATTCACAGATGCTGGTGATATTTCTAGGTTTCCAGTCTTCCAGAGTGCTTGAGTTCTGAGCTTGTTCCTGCCAGTTCCTGAGCTCCTGTCTAGCAGTGTCTGTCTAGCTGCTTCCTGTGTCGATTCCTGTGTCAGTTCCTGTGTCGATTCCTGTGTCAGTTCCTGTGTCTGATCCCGTGTCCTGCCGTGAAGCATTCCTGTCCAGAAGTCCTGTGGCTTTGCCTGGGCCTGGTCGAGTTTCTAGCTTCTTGGTGTCCACCGGTCTGTCGTTTGGGATTCTGCCTGTCCTCCAGTTCTGAGAGTCTGTGTCGGCAGCATTGGGGGTTCCTGTCCTTTTGCCAGTTGTTACGCACACCAGTGCTAACAGGAGTATACCGGTGTATGAACAGAGAGGGAAGCGAAGCAAACGAACTCACAGACAGTATAACATAACATACACAGGAGGTGATGGAATAACTAATAAACACAAAGTGAACGGAGAAGCCCAAAGGCTCAGGAATTGGGTGTCTCCCTAGTGTCAGGAATGCTCAGATGGAATAGAGCGGACAATGAAGCGAGGTGTAGTGATTTAACATGTGGAGCACCCAAAATTATGTTGCTAAGAGCAACAGAAAAAAACCCAAAGGGTTACCAACGGGTGTGGGAATAAACTCCTTGGTCAGAGATAGAAATATAGACACAAGGAGAGTATCCACAATCCTAACCACCACTTGCAGGGCACAGGTTCAGCTTACTGCCACTAAGCTGACACCTGGACGCCCTGCACAGTGAGGGAGGATTAAGCAAGCAGGTCTGAGAGTACAGCCGCAAACCTGCTGGGTTCACAGAATAGCAAAAGAACCCCAGCAGGTCAAACAACTGACTCCAGTCTTACTGCTAGGTCCGGATTGGCAGAATGAAGTACCGAATCCCAAGGCCTATTCGCAGTAAGCAACAAGTAAATACAAAGTCACACAGTACTAGCTAACTCTCTGGAACTGACTAACAAACAAAGATTCAGCAGCATTTGCCTAGCCTGAGAGGATGGTTTATATAGCAGGTGCTGTCCACGCCCCACTCAGACCTCACAGACTGTGAGCACAAAACCAGCGCCGGATTCCCTGCCGTGCACAGAGCCTGTAACCACTACACAGTAAAAACCCGGACCGGAGTATCAGCTGCGCTCAGGTTACTTCGCTAACACTTGCCTCCCGGTTGCCATGGCGACGTGGCAGCACAGAGCAGGAGATCCTAACAGTACCCCGTCTCTGACGAGGGATCAAAGAACCCCTACCACCGGGTTTATCGGGGAACTGCGAGAAGAAAGAGCGTATCAGTCTGGGGGCATGAAGATCACAACTGCACACCCACGACCGCTCCTCCGGGCCATACCCCTTCCAGTGCACCAAAAATGACAGCCGACCCCGAACCATCTTGGAGTCAAGAACCCTTTCAACCACAAACTCCCTCTGACCCCGTATCAGAAGAGGAGAAGGTCTTCCACTGGAAGAAGGATTACTAACCGCCAGTTTTAAAAGGGAACAATTAAATGTTTTATTGATACCCAATGAACGGGGCAGATCTAACTGAAATGCCACCGGATTGATAACCCTGGTGATCTTATAAGGGCCGATGAACCGGGGGCCTAACTTATGAGACGGCTGTCTCAACTTCAAATTCTTGGTGGACAACCAGATGAAGTCTCCTAATTTGAAGCTGCAGGGTCTTCTCCGCTTATCAAAAACCCTTTTGGTCACTAATGACACAGACACAAGGGCTTTCTTCACTTTCCTCCAAATACCCCTAAGGGCCGAAACCACAGAGGAACCACCAGGCGTGGAATCCAGGGGGTCAAAAGAATTGGCCTTAGGATGATGCCCATACACACAAAGGAAGGGAGAGATCCCTGTAGCAGAGTGAGCCGCGTTGTTATAGGCAAACTCCGCCATGGACAGATGAGCAACCCAGTCAGTATGACACTTGGAGACATAACACCTGAGGAACTGCTCCAAGGACTGGTTCACCCTCTCAGTCTGCCCATTGGACTGTGGATGGTAGCCTGACGACAAGCTCACAGAAATCTGGAGATCAGATCAAAATGCCCTCCAGAATTTGGCCACAAACTGGGATCCACGGTCAGAGACCACATCAAGTGGCAACCCGTGGAGGTGCACAACATGCTGCATAAATAACTCAGACAGGCGTCTGGCCGATGGCAACCCAACCAGTGGAACAAAATGCGCCATCTTCGAAAACCTGTCAACGACAACCCAAATGGCTGTCATCCCCGAGGATTTGGGCAAGTCCACCACAAAATCCATGGAAATGTGGGTCCATGGCTTAGACGGAATAGAGAGTGGATGTAATGGGCCAACAGGAACCCCTCTAGGAGTTTTATTTCGGGCACAAACGTCACATGCCCGAACCCACTGATCCACATCCCTAGCCACCGAGGGCCACCACACCGCCCTACACAGCAACTCCCAAGTTCTGGCAATACCCGGATGCCCTGCCGACCTCTTGGCATGGAATTCCAGGAACACTCGCTGTCTTAACCTAGGAGGCACAAACAAGAGACCTACCGGAAGGTCTGGAGGAGCCTGCTCCTGTGCTCTAAGGACTAATGACAAGAGGTCCTGGGTAATGCCCACTTTAATACATGATGGGGACACAATGGGCAATGGCTCCTCGGTGGTCTCTTGGACTGGAGCAAAACTCCGCGAGAGCGCATCAGCCTTGATGTTTTTTGACCCAGGGCGATATGTTATCAAAAAATTAAAGCGATACCTATCTCAGAGGCATCCACTTCTACCACAAAAGGACGCTCTGGATCTGTGTGTCGCAGCACCTTGGCCGAGACAAATGCCCTTTTGAGACGGGCAAAGGCTGCTTTGGCCTCACAAGACCAGTGAGCAACATCCGCCCCTTTCTTAGTGAGTGCCACCAAGGGGGCCACTATAGACGAAAATCCAGCGATAAACCGTCTATAAAAATTTGCAAAGCCCAGAAAACGCTGAAGCGCCTTCAAACTAGTGGGCTGCACCCAATCCAGGACTGCCTGTACCTTAGAACCCTCCATTTGGAAACCTTCTGAGGAGATAATATACCCTAGAAATGCGATTTGCTGGACTTCAAACTCGCACTTCTCCAGCTTCGCCCCAAGCTGGTGGTCTCTCAGTTTCTGGAGGACTAAGCGTACATGCTTCCGATGTTCCTCCAGGGAATGAGAGAAGATTAGGATGTCATCTAGATAAACAACTAAGAATCTATCCAAATATTCCCTGAGCACATCGTTCATGAATTCCTGGAAGACTGCCGGGGCATTAGAGAGCCCAAAAGGCATCACCAAATATTCATAATGCCCTGAGTGGGTATTAAAGGCAGTCTTCCATTCATCCCCCTCTCTTATTCGGATTAGATTGTAAGCACCGCGTAGGTCAATCTTAGAAAAAATGGTGGCAGTAAGAAGCTGGTCAAACAAAACCGAAATGAGAGGCAGTGGGTACGAGTTTTTAATCGTGATACGGTTCAATTCCCTGAAGTCGATGCAGGGTCGCAACGAACCGTCCTTTTTACCCACGAAGAAGAACCCCGACCCAACTGGGGACTGTGAGGGTCTGATAAATCCCTTAGCCAAGTTCTCCTGAATGTACTCTGCCATAGCCTGAGTCTCAGGACGTGACAGGGAGTACAACCTGCTCTTGGGAAGCTTAGCATCCGGCAACAAATCAATGGCACAGTCATAGGGGCGATGGGGAGGTAGTACCTCCGCTACTTTTTTGGAGAACACATCCGCAAAATCTGCATAACATCCTGGCAATCCTGGCAAACTTAGCTGCGAGAGCCTGACTGGAAGGCTCAAGCAACTCCTGAAACAATCACTACCCCAACTAAGAATCTCCCCAGAGACCCAGTCAAATTGAGGGTTATGGGCCCTTAACCAGGGTAACCCCAAAACCAATGGGGCAAAAGAACAGACAGTCACATAGAAAGACAATTTTTCAAAGTGTGTGGCTCCAATAAACAAAGGAATTTGGCTGGTGCAGGAGGTAATTTTACCCTGGGGCAATGGTTCCCCGTTTAACCCACAGATCTCAATCTCTGATGCCAAAGGTACTGAGGGAACAGAGTGTTTCAGGGCGAATTGACGGTCCATGAAAACCCCATCGGCCCCACTGTCAACAAAGGCCTCAGTCTTGACAGTTTGACCGAGGATCTCCAAAGTCACCGGAATGAGAAAAGTCTTTTTGGGAAATTCTGACTTCTGGCCTGACAGGATATTTCCCATCACCCTCAGGCCCTGAAGTTTTCCGTTTTTTTCTGGGCATGATACTACAACATGACCTTTATTCCCACAGTACAAACACAAACCCTGCTGTCTCCTCCGCGTCTTCTCACGCGAGGAGAGGCGGGTAGCCCCAATCTGCATAGGCTCCTCGGAATATTCCTCAGAGTCTGAGGTTCCCTTGGGAAAAAAGGAAACTGCAGTCTCCCTTTCAAGCCTACGCTCTCTCAGCCGTCTATCCACCCGGATGGATAACTGCATGAGCTGATCTAAGCTATCAGGCGAGGGATATTGTACCAGTTGGTCCTTTAACTGGTCAGAAAGGCCCCTTCGGTACTGGTTTCTCAGGGCTGGGTCATTCCACTGGGTATCATGAGCCAACCTCCGAAACTCCGTACTATAAACCTCAGCTGGCCGTCGCCCTTGCTTAAGGACCGTAATCTGAGCCTCGGCTGAAGCCATCTTGTCAGGGTCATCATACAAAATGCCCAGTGCCGTAAAAAAAGCATCAACACTTTTAAGCGACGGACAGTCAGGCTGCAACCCATATGCCCAGACCTGTGGGTCTCCTTGTAGCAAGGAAATCACCATGCCCACCCGCTGAATCTCCGACCCAGAAGACTGGGGCCTAAGCCTGAAATATAGCTTACAGCTCTCCTTGAAACAAAAGAACTGCGAGCGATCTCCAGAAAAACGATCCGGGAGATTTACTTTCGGCTCCTTAACCCCTGAACTTGCCGCTGCTGCTGCGGGAGCTCCGCTAGTGGCCTGCGGGGTGTTCATTTTAATGGACATCTCATTAAATTGTCGAGTCAGGACCTGCACCTGATCGACCACCTGTTGCAAAGTATTTTGAGGGGTATGCTCCATATTCCCACAAAATTTCAACAGGAGTAGGGCTGCTGAATATGTTACGCACACCAGTGCTAACAGGAGTATACCGGTGTATGAACAGAGAGGGAAGCGAAGCAAACGAACTCACAGACAGTATATAACAACATACACAGGAGGTGATGGAATAACTAATAAACACAAAGTGAACGGAAAGGCTCAGGAATTGGGTGTCTCCCTAGTGTCAGGAATGCTCAGATGGAATAGAGCGGACAATGAAGCGAGGTGTAGTGATTTAACATGTGGAGCACCCGAAATGATGTTGCTAAGAGCAACAGAAAAAACCCCAAAGGGTTACCAACGGGTGTGGGAATAAACTCCTTGGTCAGAGATAGAAATATAGACACAAGGAGAGTATCCACAATCCTAACCCCCACTTGCAGGGCACAGGTTCAGCTTACTGCCACTAAACTGACACCTGGACGCCCTGCACAGTGAGGGAGGATTAAGCAAGCAGGTCTGAGAGTACAGCCGCAAACCTGCTGGGTTCACAGAATAGCAAAAGAACCCCAGCAGGTCAAACAACTGACTCCAGTCTTACTGCTAGGTCCGGATTGGCAGAATGAAGTACCGAATCCCAAGGCCTATTCGCAGTAAGCAACAAGTAAATACAAAGTCACACAGTACTAGCTAACTCTCTGGAACTGACTAACAAACAAAGATTCAGCAGCATTTGCCTAGCCTGAGAGGATGGTTTATATAGCCGGTGCTGTCCACGCCCCACTCAGACCTCACAGACTGTGAGCACAAAACCAGCGCCGGATTCCCTGCCGTGCACAGAGCCTGTAACCACTACACAGTAAAAACCCAGACCGGAGTATCAGCTGCGCTCAGGTTACTTCGCTAACACTTGCCTCCGGGTTGCCATGGCGACGTGGCAGCACAGAGCAGGAGATCCTAACACCAGTATTTGTACCGGTTCCGTGAGTAGCGGCTCTGCCGCGTCCGTCGGCCTAGGCCACTGTATTCCTTGGTTATATCTGTCACTGGTGTTTTGCAGAGTGTTCTGCTTATGCTGTCACCGCCGGTACACAAAAGTATTGTGTCGGCATGTGGACAGCATTTCCTTTGTTCTTTTCCTTTGGCGGCAAGCCGCACATACATTTCGTTTTAGGCTAGTCAGTAGCCCCTGGCTTTGGTTGTTTCAGTTAGAGGGCCCCTTGTTATTACCCTGTCTCAGTTCACGCTTTGTCTCTCTTTTAGACCTGAGGGGGCATCGGAGTTGGGCAGACCTAATCCGCCCTTCAAACGCGGCTGCCATGGGCCCAAGAAACCATAGTCATGCAAGCGTGAATTGACAACACGGGTAAAACAACAGAGGTAGGGTGCCAGGGGCAATTCCCGTTCCATTTCACCGAATCCAGCGTTACGTCCTGGTGCTCTGGACTCTCCTCATAACATCTCCCTTGTTCTGAGCACCAGGAACCTAACATCTTAATGTCTATGCTCCCCATACCTCCCCTGACTCTTTTTTTGCAGCTCTCTTATCGACACTCCTTACTTGGGGTGGCCAGAACCTAATTGTCGGAGGTGATATCAACTTGGTTTTTGACCCATCCATGGACAGATCTCGAGTAAGTACTCATATTACCCCTTCTGCCTCTCATCTACTTCCTTCTTTTTGCTCACAGCTTGACCTGCTTGACCCGTGGCGCATTTTCCACCTGACTCAAAAAGACTGCTTTCTATTCTCACCCTCACTCTTCCCATTCTCGCATAGACTACATATTTACCTCCACGTGCCTCTTTCCTAAGATAAGTTACACGTCGATTGCCGACATCATCATCTCTGACCATTGCTCTATATCCTTACACATCCAACTCTCCTTGCCTATCGTTCTACCTCGAACTGGCGCTTTCCTACATACCTACACCACTCCACTGACTTCCTCCTTCATCTTAAGCAATCCTGGCTCAACTACACCTTGGACAACGGCGATCAGAATCTGAATTCCCCATTTTTCTGGGGCGCTGCTAAAGCGGTTCTTAGAGGACATGTTATGTCATATACTCACTCCAAAGGGAAAACATTTTCCTCACAGTTGCAGACTCTGAGTGGAACGTTAACCTCCTCATATCGGAGTTATAAATAATACGACACTCCTGCTCATAAGGAAGCCTATCTTTCTGCTAAACTTGTATATGACACTTTCCTTACTGAATGAGCCCAACTCTCTTACGATTACCAGCGGAATAGGTTTCATAGATGGGGCAATAAATCGGGTAAATTATTGGCTAATTTGATCAAAGGTCCCAAATCCCGCACATGGGTTAATACCATTAATATTTCAGGCAAGTTGGTTTCAGACTCTGAATCTATTTGCACTGAATTTATGCACTTCTATTGTTCCTTATACTCCAAAGGCCCTGATGACATTGCTGCCAATTGCTATTTTCTTGAATCAGCCGCTCTGCCTGTCCTCTCTCGGGAGGAGAGAGACTAGTTAGAAAGCCCAATCCCTATCAAGGAGGTTACAGACACCAAAAAAAGCTTACCGAACAATAAGAGTCCCGGCCCCGATGGTTTTAGCGCAGAGTTTTACAAGATGATCCGAGATGATCTGGCTCCCACTCTTACATCCCTTATATCCTTTCCACCAAACAAACCCCACTTCGGTTTAACGAAGCTAAGATAATTGTTATTGCTAAACCCGGAAAAGATCCTTCCCTCCCTAGCTCTTACAGGCCTATATCCCTCCTCAACCAAGACTTTAAAATTTTGACCAAACTCATGGCTAACCGCCTACAACTATGTTTATCTTACATCATATCAACTGCTCAAATGGGCTTCCTTAAGAATAGACAATCGGTGAAAGGTATTAGGGCTTCATTGGCCACCATCACTTACTCCCGTTCCCATAATCTTAGCAATAATATATTAATTAATCTTGATGCGGAAAAGGCCTTTGACAAGATTGCCTGGCCTCACCTTGATCGGGTCTTACGTCATCAACACTTTGAAAAGGATTTTGTGGCCTGGTCAATTCCCTCTATACTACCCCCACGGCACAAGTGATGGTCAACAATGTTTCCTCCACTCCCTTTACCCTTGAAAGAGGAACTAGACAGGGCTGCCCTCTCTCCCCACTCCTTTTCAATTTAGCATTAGAGCCTCTTATATGCTATATTACTAATCTAACTGAATTCAAAGGTATACTAATTGGCTCTCAAGAACTAAAAATCATAGCCTTTGCAGACTATATTCTCCTCTTTACCTCAAATCCTCAACGATCCATCCCTGTACTACAGGAAGCCATAGAATGTTTCTCCTCTTTTGCAGGCTTCTCAATTAACTATGACAAGTCGAAGCCCTAGCCATATTTCAACAAGTTACCCTGGGGTGGGACCTCCCTTTCCCATTCCGTGGGTCTCTTCTCACCTCACTTATTTAGGGGTTTTATTTCCTTCAGATCCTGCCCTTTTATATTCTTGCAACATTCACCCTATACTCGCTAAAATCCAATCAGAACTCACTCTCTGGCAAAACCTTCCTTTCAACCACTTGGGTCGGTGTAATCTTGTTAAAATGGCCAGCTTCCCTAAATTGCTCTATGTCCTCCAAACGATCCCCGTCTTGCTCACGAAATCTGATCTATCCCTCCTTAACTCACATATCTCTAAATTCGTATGGTCCAATAAACGGCCTTGAATAAGCTTTCTCAAACTGTCCCAGTTGGTGCAGAATAGAGGTCTAAATTTGCCGGACATAGAGCAGTATAATAGGGCCTGCCTTCTACGCTTTGCCATGGACAATACTTTTACTGACTCACCGCTAGACTCTCAAATTTGTGCCCCTCTATCCCTTAGCTATATTCTACATGCCAACAATGCCGCCTTGAAACTGCCCCAATATGACAACCCTCTCCTGACCTCCACTGTCTTAGCATGGAGAAGATCTAGGAAGTCATTAAACCTACATTATCTTTACTCACCGTTTCTTCCTTTTCTAGGCAACCTAGACTTCCAAAATGGCCGAGCTTCCTTCCCCTTTAATGTCTGGCATATTGCAGGAATTACGCACGTTCATAGCCTCCTCAATTCCTTAAATAAACCACTTACTTTCACTGAAGCTGTGGATAAATATAGCATTAGCCCGCTCCACGAATTTTATTATTTTCAGGCCTCCCAATACCTACACTCGATTTTGTCACACTTAGGTAAACCAGATTTTCTTAATCCGCTATACACACTATTGCATTCTGGCAATTACTCCATATCGACAATCTACACCCGTATTCGCACAGATATAGTTCCCGCCTCTGATCTCATACAAATTAAGAAGTGGTCATCTCAGATCCCCTCTATGTCCCCTGAGACAGTGCTGGAAAGTTTTAATAAATCTTTGAAACTTATTCCAGCGAGTATTTATCAGGAAATGTCATACAAGATTTTGCATAGGGCTTACATATCTCCAAAACGGAGTCATATGATGGGCCTCTCAGAGTCTGCGAAATGCATTAAATGTTCCGCACCAGTAGCAGACATTATGCACTGCTTTTGGCACTGTCCATATATACAGACCTTTTGGAGTGGGTTACAGACATATAGTTCCTCTAGCTTAGGCATCGATTTCCAATGCACCGCCTCATGGGCTCTGTTTGGCCACCTACTGGACCAGCCAGATATTCCCTCTCCTGATAAAAAACTAGTGACACTTTTATCGGCTGTGGGGAGGAAGGCTATCCTGCAACAATGGATATATGATACCCCCCTACCTTAAATATGGCGACCTCCAGATTGCTCTTTCTCTTTACAATGGACTGGCAAGAGACATCTCTTAACAAGGAGATTTTAACTCCCGCATTATTTCAATGTTGGGAAAAATTCATCCATTCTCTACCCACTTCTACCAAACTAGCTATCCAACAAAGTTTCCATTGCACAACATGGTATTATCACCGACCCTTGGACCACAGACCCCCTATCTCCTTTACATAACTCTAAATTATTAATATTCCTCCCTTCCCTTTTCTGCTATCTCAATCTTTTTCTTTCTTTTCCATCTCCCCTCATTCCCCCTCTACATCTCCTTGGATTTCCGATATATATTTGATTTCTCTTGCTCTGACGATCTTTCCATGGATGGGTGGACGGCCCCCTTTGGTTGTTTTTTTTTTAAATATGTTCATTGTTTACATTATGCGTCCTCCACGTTGTTGGACGCCTTTATATGGCTGTAGTTCTACTATCATACCGGTTAAAGTCTCATAGAAATATTTTTTATTTCCTTTTCCCCTATCTTACCATGCCCTATACTGGTCATCCTTCTAATATATCTATTTTGTGTTGGAAAATGGAAAATTTGGGGTACATTTTGAAACAATGCCGTTACCGCTCTATGTTTTTCCACTTGTATGTTATATATCATATATATACGGCTATGTTTTCTGCTGCTTGTACTATATGTTATGGTATGTCCTTTACCTCAATAAAATATATTTGAAACAAAAAATAGAAAGTTCTGCACGCTTATCAGTCACAATATTAAAAGGGGGCACTATCTGCCGTAATGTGTAAAAATGGGGGCGCTGTCTGCCGTAAAGTGTAAAAAAGGGGATGCTGTCTGCCGTAATGTGTAAAAAAGGGGGCGCTGTCTGCCGTAATGTGTAAAAAGGGAACGCTGTCTGCCGTAATGTGTAAAAAGGGGGACGCTGTCTGCCGTAATGTGTAAAAAGCGAACGCTGTCTGCCTTAATGTGTAAAATGGGGGATGCTGTCTGCAGTAATGTGTAAAAAAGGGGACGCTGTCTGCCATAATGTGTAAAAAGGGAACGCTGTCTGCCTTTATGTGTAAAAAGGGGGACGCTGTCTGCCGTAATGTGTAAAAAGTGGACGCTGTCTGCCATAATGTGTAAAAAGGGAACGCTGTCTGCCTTTATGTGTAAAAAGGGGGACGCTGTCTGCCGTAATGTGTAAAAAGTGGACGCTGTCTGCCTTAATGTGTAAAAAGGGGGATGCTGTCTGCCGTAATGTGTAAAAAGGGCACGCTGTCTGCCTTAGTGTGTAAAAAAGGGCACGCTGTCTGCCGTAATGTGTAAAAAGGGGGGCGTTATCTGCCATAATGTGTAAAAAGGGAATGCTGTCTGCCATAATGTGTAAAAAGGGGGATGCTGTCTGCCATAATGTGTAAAAAAGGGACGGTCTGCCTTAATGTGTAAAAAGGGGACGCTGTCTGCTGTTATGTGTAAAAAAGGGACGCTGTCTGCAGTAATGTGTAAAAAGCGGACGCTGTCTGCCTTAATGTGTAAAAAGGGGAACGCTGTCTGCCATAATGTGTAAAAAAAAGGCACGCTGTCTGCCGTAATGTGTAAAAAAGGCCACGCTGTCTGCCATAATGTGTAAAAAAGGCCACGCTGTCTGCCGTAATGTGTAAAAAAGGGTATGCTGTCTGCCGTAATGTGTAAAAAGGGGGATGCTGTCTGCCATAATGTGTAAAAAGGGGACGCTGTCTGCCGTAATGTGTAAAAAGGGGGACGCTGTCTGCCGTAATGTGTAGGAAGGGGATGCTGTCTGGCGTTATGTGTAAAGAGGGGACGCTGTCTGCCGTAATGTGTAAAAAGGGGAATCTATCCGCCATAAGCTGTAAAAGGGGCTCTACCTGGTGTAGTGGTGCTACTGTGCGGCATAATTTAAATAATGGAGACTACTGTGCGCCATTATACGAATTGATATTATTTTGTGGCCACACCCCTTCCCCACAAAGCCACGCCCCTATATTTTTTGCGCGCATGCCCACGGCGCGCACTGCCTGTTTTGCATGTAGGGGTGAGGCTCCAATGCCGTTTCTTGCTCACAGTGCTAAAATGTCTAGTTACAGCACTGTTGCTAGGTATCCATTTCTCTGGCCCTGAGCAGGTCCCCCTCACCAGATCCTCTCCAGGGGTAAGGGGGTGGACTTGGATGGGATGATTGGGCGGGCCCAAAGCATTTTGTCACACCTGGGCCCACCGCTCACTAGTTCCGCCACTGCACCGGAGCCACTGGAGAATCTGTGAGATGGAGACGAGCACCCAGCCAAAGGCGCGGCCGCCAATACCCACTGCCGAATTAGCTACTCCTGCAGTCACCCCTAATGCAGTGAAGCCGGGGTGTGCACAAGTAGTGGGGCCAGGAACAGCACGCCAGCCGACAGTCTCTGACGGGGACGCCCGTCTGTACCGTCAATTGGAACTGGACCTGCCTCTCCAAAGCAGGAGAGCCACTCATTCGGTAAGCATATCCAAGCTCATATTGTGACTGATAAGCGTGCAGAACTTTCTTATAGTGACTGCAATAAGAACTCTTCCAGCGGGAGGAGCTAAAATTAAGAATAATATCCCACTTCCGGGGGCGGAGCCAGCGAGTATGGCTGCCTTTTAATGTGGCTCCCTGAGCTGAATCAGAATCCTCTACAATCCTCTAATATTGGCAAGAATTGGGACTTCAGGATCTCATATTATTGTTGCTGACACCTGAGGGATCTCGGGATTACAAATTTGTTGGGGAGGATTGCTAACTGCCCCAGAGTCAGGCCATCGGAAGAGACGGCCAGCATGCTCGCCAGCATGGCGTGGGCGTGAAAATGAAGCCGCCTGTATAAACATGTCCTAAAGGTTCAGATCTATTGTGGTACTGGAGCCTTCTTATATTGCAGCCCCTAAGGACCTGGGTGACAGCGGCGCTGTGAACGGCGAACCCGTGGAGTGAGGCTGAGGAAGGGAACTCTACACCTGATCGGAGGAAGCTGCTCGTGTGTGCCGCGTCCAGGACGGGTGTCCTCCCCGCTGATAGCAGCTGCGGAGCAGACATATACTATCCTCCCTGCAGGTCGTCAAGGACACTCGCACGTATGGAGGAGGTGTGATTGCCGGCAACCTGGTCCCTGTCGAGCCCCCAACATACTGGCCGGACCGGAGGGTGCTTCACAGCGGGATACAAAAGCGGCATTGAGCAGCAGCGTTACCCGGCCATCACCCAGCCGATTATAAGGACAACCGCGGGGTGGTCAGAGCCCAGATCGGAGTTCAGAAGCGGAGACAGCAAGAGTGCACATACACGGCTCCCCACAGCGCACCTCCAGGGTCCGCGCCTATTGTTTCTTTTTCTTATCCAGGTACTAATTCTGTTTGTGTAACCCCCCTTTCTCCTTTTTATTAACACTCTTTATAACTGCCTGCACCCTTCCTATACTTTAATCCGTTCCCCCCTTATGTGTTTCCCATACCCCCCCCCCCTTCCTATATTTTCCCTCCCCACTTCATGATCCCTTTTGATATCCCTTTTCCTCTGATCTGCACATAACTCCGGGACAACAGGATGCATACTGTGACCAGATATCTGCCACTTCACGTATAGTGATCACAGGGAACTACAAGGTGGACTGCTCTGAGCCGTTCTGCAAACAGTTTATGGACTGGCTCCAATTTGCTCCCACATCTACCTGAAGGAGTGGACTGTCCTGTACACTGGGGAAGTTCTTTAACAGTGAAAAACTTTTGTGACCCCCTTTGTCCCCCATCTTAACGTTTTATTACTCACTTCCACACACAGTATATGCTTTCAATCTGCCCACTGAGCTAGAAACGTTTTATATGTACCTGTAGTGACACCTTGTGGCTGGATTGAAAATACTTCTTCTTAAAATCGAACTTGCAGGCTGCTGCCCTCATTTTAGCATAACTACTTGTTATAAGATCCACACTGCTGTTCCATTACACTCGGTCCTGCTACGGGTTTGAATTTTATTTTTCTTTCTATTTTATTTATTTTTATTTATTTATTTATTTATTCATTCTTTTCTTCTTTACTCACGAAATGCTATGACCCTTGCTTATGTTATTGAACTAGGTTATACCCCTTTCACATCGCACAAATAACCCGGTACCGACACGGCATATTGCCGTGTCGAACCGGGTCAGTGTGCGATGTGAAAGCTCACTGGGCGATTTAGCGGGTCGCCTGACCCGGTAAATCAACCCGGTAAAAAAGAAGGGTTTTACCCGGGTTGATTACCGGGTCAGGTGCGGTGTGAATGGGAGCCGTGTCGATGCGACACGGTTCCCATTCACAAGATAGGGAGAGGCGGCGCTGGAGATGAGCTCAGCTCCCGACGCCACCTCCACCCCCGCCCCTGCTGCTGCTGCGGCCTCCGTTGTCATGGCAACCGACCCGGTATATTGCCGGGTCGGGAAGCCTGCAACGGAGCGCAAATGCCGGATCCCACCCGGTAAGTACACGTTTGTCTTACCGGGTAGGACCCGGCATTTGCGGTGTGAATGCAGCATTACAGTGTTATGGTGTCTGTTATGTGAGTGGCAGCTGCTACATCTTTTATTTACCAGTCATTTGCTCGTGCACGGTTCCCGGTGTCGGTGAGACTGTTGGTCCTTTAGCCTCCGGTTCTGTATACTTACCAGGTACCTTTCTATGTACAAGTTACTCACTTCGTGATAATATGTAGTTAACGTTTCACTTTCAGGGTCTAACGAACACATTCAGTAAGACTTATGTATGCTTTTTAGGGGTTATTTTACTACTGCGGTTATTATTGGTTAAATCTGCTCTGCTCCTACCACTGGTCCGCCGTGGTATGGACAAGTATTTGGCTAAAAACTAGAATCCCTCCGCAGACATGCCTAGCTCCGCGGCTAAATCAGGCTATAAACGCCAAACCAACCAGAAAACAAGTGCTTCTCACCCATCTTCTCCTCCTTCTCCATTATCGGGAGGGAATGAGAACACACATTCTGTCCATATGGCAATTCCGTCGCCAGCGGATAATGCCAAAGAAGTTATTAACATGCTAATGCCCCTCATTGATAAAAAAATTTGAGGATTTGCATGCTCGACTGGACACTTCTCTAGCTAAGATAGAATCAAACACAGCTAGAATAGACACTTTAGAACAACGAACCAGCGACGCTGAAGACTCAGTTCACGCTTTACAACAAGAACTAGCGATTAAATCTCAAACTATACACACCATGGTTGAGAAACTCGATGACCTGGAAAACAGGAATATGAGATGTAATTTACGTTTTATCGGCATTCCCGAAGAGGTTGCTGACACACAATTGCAGGATTACGTTGGTAACCTTATCATGTCTGCTCTGGGTCTGCTAGAATCTGACTTGCCATTACCAGTGGAAAGGGCGCATAGGCTGGGTGCAGTTCGCAGGGATAGAGGTAACCAATCGAGGCCTACTATTGCTAAATTCTTGGATTACAGGGACAAACAAAAATTACTGCAGGCTTACCGCGCTGCCCCAGAGCTGCAAGTGGGGTGTCATAAGATCTTGGTGTTCCAAGACTTCTCAGCCTTGGTCTCACAGAAACGTAAGGCATTTTCGGAGGTCTGTAGGTTTTTGGTGGACAGAAAGATAAGATTTGCTTTACTTTATCCAGCCAAATTGAAAGTAACTGAAAATGGCCGCACTCAGCTATTTACTGACCCCCAACAAGCGAAGTCCCATTTCCTTAGACATGGCCCCCCCTCGCCTGCCCGCTCTAATGCCAGTTCTCGGGATTAAATAGGTCGCACTCATATAACCCCTAATCAGTTTATCTTGTCAAGGGGGGAGGGCGCTTGGCCTGTGCCCACTTGGTAGCCATACCCTTACAATTTTCATTTATTTATTTGCCGCCAAGTCAATGAATGGGGGGGCTCTGGGGGGGTGCAGGGCCGTGCGCACTTCCCCCTTATATTAGGTCTTACCCAAGATTTTATTATTTACCTAGACTCTGATTGAATGTTTTTTTTCTTCTCTTTGTTTCTCATTAATGATGTTTCGTGGGTTTCCTATAACTGCACTACAATGTTTGTTGCTTGTATTGTTTTTGTTTCATAGACGGAGCATTCCCTCCATTACGGTGGGGAATCCTCAGTTTGTTGGCATGGGTCAGTGTTATGCACACCAGTGCCAGCAGGAATGTACTGGTGTCTGAACGGTGAGGGATGCAAAACAAATGAACTCACAGACAGACTGGGGAATATGACATTACATACACAGAAGGTGATAGGGTAACAAAATAAACACAAAGTGAACAGAGAAGCCCAAAGGCTAAGAAACTGGGTGTCTCCCTAGTATTAGGAATGCTCAGATGGAAAGAAGCGAGATGTAGTGATTTAATACGTAGAGAACCCGAAATGCTGTTGCTAAGGGCAACAGCAAAACCCTAAAGGGTTACCAACGGGTGTGGCAGTAAACTCCTTGGTCAGAGATGGAATAATAGACACAAGGAGAGTCTCCACAATCCTAGTCCTCACTTGCAGTGCACTGGTTCAGCTTACTGCCACTAAACTGACACCTGAACACCTTGCACAGTGAGAAAGGATTTTGGCAGGCAAGTCTGAGAATGCAGCCGCAAACTTGCTAGGTTCACAGAGTAGCAAAAGAACCCCAGCAGGTTAAACGACTGACTCCAGTCTTACTGCTAGGTCTGGATTGGCAGAGTGTAATCCCAAATCCCAAGGCCTATTTGCAGTAAGCAACAAACAAATACAAAGTTTACACAGTACTAGCTAGCTTTCAGGAACTGACTAACCAACAAAGATCCAGCAGCATCTGTCTAACCTGAGAAGAGGGTTTATATAGCAGGTGCTGTCCACGCCCCACTCAGACCTCACAGACTGTGAGCACAAAAACCAGCACCGGATCCCCTGCCGTGCACAGAGCCTGTAACCACTGCACAGCAAAAGACCCGAACCGGAGTATCAGCTACGCTCAGGTTACTCCGCTAGCACTTGTCTCCCGGTTGCCATGACGACGTGGCAGCACAGAGCAGGAGACCCTAACAGTACCCCCCCTCTGACGAGGGGTCAAAGAACCCCTACCACCGGGTTTATCTGGGAACTGCGAGAAGAAAGAGCGTAACAGTCTGGGGGCATGAAGATCACAACTGCGCACCCACGACCGCTCCTCCGGGCCATACCCCTTCCAGTGCACCAAAAATGACAGCCAACCCCGAACCATCTTGGAGTCAAGAATCCTTTCAACAACAAACTCCCTCTGGCCACGTATCAGAAGAGGGGAAGGTCTTCCACTGGAAGAAGGATTACTAATCGCCCGTTTTAAAAGGGAACAATGAAATGTTTTATTGATACCCAAAGAACGGGGTAGATCTAACTGAAATGCCACCGGATTGATAACCCTAGTGATCTTATAAGGACCGATGAACCGGGGGCCTAACTTATGAGATGGCTGTCTCAACTTCAAATTCTTGGTAGACAACCAGACGAAGTCTCCTAATTTGAAGCTGCAGGGTCTTTTCCGCTTATCAAAAACCCTTTTGGTCACTAATGACACAATCTCAAGGGCTTTCTTCACTTTCCTCCAAATACCTCTAAGGACCGAAACCACAGAGGAACCACCTGGCGTGGAGTCCAGGGGGTCAAAAGAATTGGCCTTAGGATGATGCCCATACACACAAAGGAAGGGAGAGATCCCTGTAGCAGAGTGAGCCGCGTTGTTATAGGCAAACTCCGCCATGGACAGATGAGCAACCCAGTTAGTCTGACACTTGGAGACATAACACCTGAGGAACTGCTCCAAGGACTGGTTCACCCTTACAGTCTGCCCATTAGACTGCGGATGGTAGCCTGACGACAAGCTGACAGAAATCTGGAGATCGGAACAAAATGCCCTCCAGAATTTGTCCACAAACTGGGATCCGCGGTCAGAGACCACATCAAGTGGCAACCCGTGGAGGCGCACAACATGCAGCATAAATAATTCAGACAGGCGTCTGGCCGATGGCAGCCCAACCAATGGAACGAAGTGCGCCATCTTCGAAAACCTGTCAACGACAACCCAGATGGCTGTCATCCCCGAGGATTTGGGCAAGTCCACCACAAAATCCATTGAAATGTGGGTCCATGGCTTAGATGGGATAGAGAGTGGATGTAATGGGCCAACAGGAACCCCTCTAGGAGTTTTATTTCGGGCACAAACGTCACATGCCCGAACCCACTGATCCACATCCTTAGCCACCGAGGGCCACCACACCGCCCTAGATAGCAACTCCCGAGTTCTGGCAATACCCGGGTGACCTGCCGACTTCTTGGCATGGAATTCCAGGAACACTCGCTGTCTTAACCTAGGAGGCACAAACAAAAGACCTACCGGAAGGTCTGGAGGAGCCTGCTCCTGTGCTCTAAGGACTAATGACAAGAGGTCCTGGGTAATGCCCACTTTAATACATGATGGGGACACAATGGGCAATGGCTCCTCGGTGGTCTCCTGGATTGGAGCAAAACTCCGCGAGAGCGCATCAGCCTTGATGTTTTTTGACCCAGGGCAATATGTTATCAAAAAATTAAAGCGAGCAAAAAACAAAGCCCATCGTGCCTGCCTGGCATTGAGGCGCTTCGCTGACTCTAAATATGCCAAATTTTTTTGGTCGGTGAGAATTGAGACCACAAACTTAGCCCCCTCAAGCCAGTGTCTCCACTCCTCGAGTGCATCCTTAATAGCCAACAATTCCCGGTTACCCACGTCATAATTCATCTCGGCAGGCAAAAATTTACGGGAAAAGTAAGCACAGGGATGAAGGCGATTATCAGACACCCCCATCTGAGAGAGCACTGCCCCAATACCCATCTCAGAGGCATCCACCTCCACCACAAAAGGACGCTCTGGATCTGGGTGTCGCAGCACCTTGGCCGAGACAAATGCCCTTTTGAGACGGGCAAAAGCCGCTTTGGCCTCACAAGACCAGTGAGCAACATCCGCCCCTTTCTTAGTGAGTGCCACCAAGGGCGCCACTATAGACGAAAATCCAGCGATAAATCGTCTATAAAAATTCGCAAAGCCCAGAAAACGCTGAAGCGCCTTCAAACTAGTGGGCTGCACCCAATCCAGGACTGCCTGTACCTTGGAACCCTCCATTTGGAAACCTTCTGGGGAGATAATATATCCTAGAAATGCGATTTGCTGAACTTCAAATTCGCACTTCTCCAGCTTCGCCCCAAGCCGGTGGTCTCTGAGTTTCTGGAGGACTAAGCGTACATGCTTCCGATGTTCCTCCAAGGAATGGGAGAAGATTAGGATGTCATCTAAGTATACAACTAAGAATCTATCCAAATATTCCCTGAGCACATCGTTCATGAAGTCCTGGAAGACTGCCGGGGCATTACAGAGCCCAAAAGGCATCACCAAATATTCATAATGCCCTGAGTGGGTATTAAAGGCAGTCTTCCATTCATCCCCCTCTCTTATTCGGATTAGATTGACCTACGCGGTGCGTACAATCTTAGAAAAAATGGTAGCAGTACGAAGCTGGTCAAACAAAACCGAAATGAGAGGCAGTGGGTATGAGTTTTTAATCGTGATACGGTTCAATTCCCTGAAGTCGATGCAGGGTCGCAACGAACCGTCCTTTTTACCCACGAAGAAGAACCCCGACCCAACTGGAGACTGTGAAGGTCTGATAAATCCCTTAGCCAAGTTCTCCTGAATGTACTCTGCCATAGCCTGAGTCTCAGGACGTGACAGGGAGTACAACCTGCTCTTGGGAAGCTTAGCATTCGGCAACAAATCAATGGCACAGTCATAGGGGCGATGGGGAGGTAGTACCTCTGCAACTCTTTTGGAGAACACGTCCGCAAAATCTGCATAACATCCTGGCAATCCTGGCAAACTTAGCTGCGAAAGCCTGACTGGAAGGCTCAAGAAACTCCTGAAACAATCAGTACCCCAACTAAGAATCTCCCCAGAGACCCAGTCAAATTGAGGATTGTGGGCCCTTAACCAGGGTAACCCCAACACCAATGGAGCAAAAGTACAGACAGTCACATAAAAGGACAATTTTTCAGAGTGTGTGGCTCCAATAAACAAAGAAATCTGGCTAGTGCAAGAGGTAATTTTACCCTGGGATAATGGTTCCCTGTTTAACCCACAAATCTCAATTTCCGATGCCAAGGGTACTAAGGGAACAGAGTGTTTCAGGGCGAATTGGCGGTCCATAAAAACCCCGTCGGCCCCACTGTCCACAAAGGCCTCAGTCTTGACAGTTTGACCAAGGATCTTCAAGGTCACCGGAATGATAAAAGTCTTCTTGGGAAATTCTGACTTCTGGCCTGACAGGATATTTCCCATCACCCTCAGGCCCTGAAGTTTTCCGGCTTTTCTGGGCATGATACTACCACATGACCTTTATTCCCACAGTACAAACATAACCCCTGCTGTCTCCTCCGCGTCTTCTCACGCGAGGAGAGGCGGGTAGCCCCAATCTGCATAGGCTCCTCGGAAAATTCCTCAGAGTCTGAGGTTCCCTTGGGAAAGAAGGAAACCTCGGTCTCCCTTTCAAGCCTGCGCTCTCTCAGCTGTCTATCCACCCGAATGGATAACTGCATGAGCTGATCCAAGCTATCAGGCAAGGGATATTGTACCAGTTGGTCTTTTAACTGGTTAGAAAGACCTCTTCGGTACTAGTGTCTCAGGGCTGGGTCATTCCACTGGGTATCATGGGCCAACCTCCGAAACTCCGTACAATAAACCTCAACTGGCCTTCGCCCTTGCTTAAGGATCAAAATCTGAGCCTCGGCTGAGGCCGTCTTGTCAGGGTCATCATACAACATGCCCAGTGCCGTAAAAAAAGCATCAACACTTTTAAGCGACGGACAGTCGGGCTGCAACCCATATGCCCAGACCTGTGGGTCTCCTTGTAGCAAGGAAATCACTATGCCCACCCGCTGAATCTCCGACCCAGAAGACTGAGGCCTAAGCTGGAAATATAGCTTGCAGCTCTCCTTGAGACAAAAGAACTGCGAGCGATCTCCAGAAAAACGATCAGAGAGATTTACTTTCGGCTCCTTAACCCCTAAAGGTACTGCTGCTGCGGGAGCTCCGCCAGCGGCCTGCGAGGTGTGCATTTTAATGGACAAATCATTAAATTGTCGAGTCAGGACCTGCACCTGATCGACCACCTGTTGCAAAGTATTTTGAGGGGTATGCTCCATATTCCCACAAAATTTCAACAGGAGTATTAGGCTGCTGAATATGTTATGCACACCAGTGCCAGCAGGAATGTACTGGTGTCTGAACGGTGAGGGATGCAAAACAAATGAACTCACAGACAGACTGGGGAATATGACATTACATACACAGAAGGTGATAGGGTAACAAAATAAACACAAAGTGAACAGAGAAGCCCAAAGGCTAAGAAACTGGGTGTCTCCCTAGTATTAGGAATGCTCAGATGGAAAGAAGCGAGATGTAGTGATTTAATACGTAGAGAACCCGAAATGCTGTTGCTAAGGGCAACAGCAAAACCCTAAAGGGTTACCAACGGGTGTGGCAGTAAACTCCTTGGTCAGAGATGGAATAATAGACACAAGGAGAGTCTCCACAATCCTAGTCCTCACTTGCAGTGCACTGGTTCAGCTTACTGCCACTAAACTGACACCTGAACACCTTGCACAGTGAGAAAGGATTTTGGCAGGCAAGTCTGAGAATACAGCCGCAAACTTGCTAGGTTCACAGAGTAGCAAAAGAACCCCAGCAGGTTAAACGACTGACTCCAGTCTTACTGCTAGGTCTGGATTGGCAGAGTGTAATACCAAATCCCAAGGCCTATTTGCAGTAAGCAACAAACAAATACAAAGTTTACACAGTACTAGCTAGCTTTCAGGAACTGACTAACCAACAAAGATTCAGCAGCATCTGCCTAACCTGAGAAGAGGGTTTATATAGCAGGTGCTGTCCACGCCCCACTCAGACCTCACAGACTGTGAGCACAAAAACCAGCACCGGATCCCCTGCCGTGCACAGAGCCTGTAACCACTGCACAGCAAAAGACCCGAACCGGATTATCAGCTACGCTCAGGTTACTCCGCTAGCACTTGTCTCCCGGTTGCCATGACGACGTGGCAGCACAGAGCAGGAGACCCTAACAGTCAGTTAGACGACCCATGTTTAGTTATAGTTCTAAAAAATGGAAATGTATTACTTCACCTGAACTTACTGTATGTGATAACCTGCTATGTCTCCCCAACGGTCTCTCGGGGTTGTGTGACGGGGGGAGGGGGCTGGGACCTGAACGCCATAGACTTTAGGACCCTTGCTGTTATGTTCTTTGAGGGGGAACAGTTTCTCCCAATTGGGAATGTTTGGGATGCACCGGGGTACCTCTTTCACCTCTTCACCACCGATGATGGCGGATAATATTGGCCGCACATCTGCTGGCCGGGAGGCCACTCACTGTTCTATACTGTCTTGGAACGTGGGTGGACTAAACACCCCGATCAAGAGAAAAAAAGTACCCATACACCTTCGTCGGAAAAAAAACTTCTATTACCTTCCTCCAGGAAACTCATTGGAGGCTTGGTGATGAATCTACTTTACGCGCCCCCTGGTTAGCGGAATGCGTACAGGCCTCTTACTCCTCAAAGTCCAGAGGAGTGGCAATCTTATTTCATAAACACTTGAGATACGAGATTCTCCATACACTGGTGGACCCTGAAGGCTGCTATTTAATTCTTGATGTAGAGATTGAGGGTAGAAAATTTACCTTAGTGAATTTATATGCACCCAATGTGGCAACTGGGGAATTTTTTTTACGTCATCTTACGCAGATTTTAGCCAGCAAAACCAATTACTCTTTAATAGTTGGAGGAGACTTCAACACGATTGATGATCACACACTGGACAAGTCATCTCATGTCGCTAGACCGACCTCCCCATGTTGGCAATTTTTACAGGAAATGAAGGAACTCTTAGAATTGAGTGACCCATGGCGTTTACTACATCAAACGGACAGGTCTTATAGTAATCTTTCTAGGGTACATGGTACTATGTCCCGGATAGATTATATATTGCTGGCCAATCATCTATTGGATCAGGTGAAAAGTGCTGCAGTGGACAATATGTGGATTCCCGGGGGGGGGGGGGGGGGGGGGCGTGGACCGCCTTTGGCGTTTCCCAGATCACCTTTCGAATTCAGAAGATTTTAAGAAATTCCTATTACATTCCTGGCATAATTTTGTAGATGACAATATAGAGCATTGGGATGATACGGTGCTTTTTTGGGAGATGTCAAAGGCGGTGTTGCGAGGTCACATAATAGGTTACGTAGCAAAATTGAGGAAGGACAGCTCGAGACAAAATCCTATTTTACACAACGCTATGTCCCAAAGCTTCAACATTTATAAAACATTCCCTCGGAGGAACATCTGGAGGGATATGTCAAGGATAAAAAATTACTTGATGCCTTTTTAACGGCTCAAGCACAACAACGCTTAGACTACACCAAATTTCATTATTATAAGTGGGGCAACAAAACTGGTAAACTCCTGGCCACCATGTCTAAACCGAGGAGACAACGCTCCTTTATAGCAGCGTTGAGAGACGATTCCAGAACAAAACCTACACAATGACAGATGACATTTTAACACATCTGAGTGATTATTACACTGACCTTTATAGCCCCATATCCCCACATGAGGAGTTACAGAGGGAATTCATGACTATGGCGAATTTACCTCAACTCAGTACTGATCAGCAAGAGGTGTGTCAGAGTCGGTTTAGTTTGTGTCCCCGGAGGGGGCGCTAGTGGGTCAGTGGAGGTAGGTGGAATGAAATGAGGAGGCAGTATTGGGTTTCTGCGCATGTGCACAATGAAGATTTATTATTAACAGAAAGTCCAGATAATAATGCAGCAGAAAGTAAAACAAACAAATGCAATGGAAATGATAATGGTAACGGCAATGGTAATGGCAATGATATAATATGGTTTGAAACTTGAAAGTCTATGGCAGAGTTTGTAAAGCAGAAATGGAACCAGAGTAATTAAAACGTTGAGCCAGCAGAGGTGGAATAATGGTAGCAAACCTGGTAGCAATGCAGGAGACTAGATGGTAATGTTCACTGTGCTGTTGGAAGTGCACAATCAGCATGCAGGCTGAATCACAGGTGAGATGACGGAATGCACCTGGAGAGGGAGTCTCTACTGCTGTAGGCTGGAGCACACTGCAGGTGTAGAAGGTGTGAAGCCAGAAAGGTATTGCTGGTGCTGGTACTTGTAGTTCCACGGAAGTGACAGGTACTGAAGAATATCCAGGAGCACGGAGGATCAGGAGAATATCCTGGAACACGGAGGAACAGGAGAACAGGTCCAGACACACGGGTCGCAGGAGTGACACAAAGTTCAGGACAACCTCTGACTCACCCTGCAGCTCCTGATATACCCCCTGACCGGCAGGTATTGGCTGGAGTGAGACAAGGAGGTGCGGCCAAGCTCCGGATCGGCTACCGCACTTACACTGGGGAAAACTGTCATGGCGGCGCCCATGACGCGGCCCGGCTGGGACGCGGCGCGCCCACACGCCCGTTGACTCCAGGGGCGCTCCCAGGCCTGAGATGGTATCCACGAGCAGGGCGACAGGTGACAGCAACATGCAGTGACCCCGGACGGAGTCCGCTCCGGCGGACAGACATAACAGCGGTAAGTCGATTCCTGACAGTACCCCCTCCCTTATGGGTGGGCACCGAACACCCACGTGGCTTGGAAGGATGAGACCTGTGGAAAACACGGACCAACCTGGGAGCGTGGACATCAGCAGAGTTCACCCAACTCCTCTCCTCAGGACCATAGCCGGCCCAGTCGATGAGATATTGCAGACGACCATACCGGTGACGGGAGTCCAGGATCTTCTCTATCTCGAACTCTATGCCCCGCTGAGTTGGAATGCTGGGGCCAGCTGGAAGAGCTCTTTGGAAGCGATTTAGGACTAATGGTCTGAGGAGAGAGACATGGAAAGCATTAGGAATACGCAATGAAGAGGGTAACTTGAGCTTGTAAGCCACAGGATTTAGAACTCTTTCGATGGAGAAAGGACCAATGAAGCGTGGTGCAAACTTCATCGAAGGCACTTTAAGACGAAGATTCCGGGTTGACAGCCAGACTTTATCCCCAGGTTTCAAGCTGGGAACTGCACGTCTCTTGCGGTCGGCAAAGAATTTGTACCGGGCAGAAGCCTTTTTGAGTGAAGTATGAATCTTCCTCCAGATTGTTGAGAACTGACTGAGGACAGTAGTGGCAGCAGGGACATCGATGCTAGGAAGGTCTTGAAAATCAGGAACTCGTGGATGCTGCCCATAAACAGCGAAGAACGGAGTAGTTTCAGTAGCTGTGTGGTAGCGGAAATTGTGAGCGAATTCAGCCCACGGTAGCAAATCTACCCAGTCATCTTGGGAAGATGATATGTACAGTCTCAGGAAAGTTTCCAACTCCTGGTTTACCCTCTCTGTCTGCCCATTCGTCTGAGGATGATACGCTGACGAGAACTTGAGATGGACCTGCATGGCAGAACAGAGAGCTCTCCAAAACCTTGCCACAAACTGAACTCCACGGTCAGATATTATTTCAGTGGGTAGTCCATGTAAACGGAAAATCTCCCGTAGGAAGATTTGAGCCAGTTTTGGAGCGGAAGGAATTCCTTGGAGTGGAACAAAATGAGCCATTTTGGTAAATCTGTCGACCACTACCCAGATGGTATTGAATCCTTGGGAGGAGGGAAGGTCAGAGATGAAATCCATAGACAGATGTGACCAAGGACGGCTGGGAATGGATAATGGCTGTAACTGACCTGCTGGAGACTGACGAGGAGTTTTGTGCTGCACACATTTAGGGCAAGACGCCACAAAGTCTTTGATGTCGACTTTCATCTTCGGCCACCAGTATGTTTCAGAGAGAAATTTAAAAGTCTTTAGGACACCAGGATGCCCAGTAAATTTAGACTGATGAGCCCAAGACAACAACTTAGAACGGAGTTCAGGAGCAACAAAAGTCTTACCAGGAGGCGGAGCTGGAGAAACTTGTGAAGAAGCAAAAGCAACAGGATCCAGGATGGAGCGTGGTACTGGATCGGATATCTCGTCCTCAGATTCCATGGATCGAGACAAGGCATCTGCTTTGGTATTCTGAGAACCTGGGCGGAAATGGAGCTTGAAATTAAAACGGGAGAAGAACATAGCCCATCGGGACTGGCGAGGATTAAGGCACTGAGCTGCCTTCAAGTAGAGCAGGTTTTTATGATCCGTATAGATATTAAATGGAAACTTCGCCCCTTCCAGGAGATACCTCCATTCCTCAAGGGCCAGTTTAATCGCCAGAAGCTCTTGATCTCCGATGGAATAATTAACTTCTGCAGGAAGAAATTTACGGGAAAAGAATCCACAGGGATGAATCTTCCCGTCAGCTCCCATCTGAGAGAGAACAGCTCCCACTCCTACTGTGGAAGCATCCACCTCCAACTCGAATGGCTTATTAATATCGGGCTGTAACAAAACTGGAGCGGTAACAAAAGCCATCTTGATTTTTTGAAACGCAGCCAGGGCATCTTCTGACCAGTTGGAATGATCTGCCCCTTTCCGAGTTAAGCTAGTAATAGGAGCAATGAGAGTTGAAAAGCCTCGGATGAATTTCCTATAATAATTGGCAAAGCCCAGGAATCGTTGAATGGACTTGAGAGTGTTCGGAATGGACCAATTGGCAATAGCTTCCAATTTTGCCGGGTCCATCTGGAGATCCGATCCAGAAATTATATACCCCAGGAAGGGTATGGAGGTAACCTCAAAGGTACACTTAGATAATTTGCCGTAAAGACAATTCTCACGAAGACGTCGGAGGACTTCACGGACTTGGAGACGATGAGAAGGGAGGTCTTGAGAGAAGATGAGGATATCGTCCAGGTAAACAACGAGATACTTGTACAGAACGTCACGGAAAATTTCATTAACAAAGTGTTGAAACACTGCTGGAGCATTGCTCAACCCGAATGGCATTACCAGGTACTCGTAATGGCCATCCCGAGTATTGAAAGCTGTCTTCCATTCGTCACCGCTGCGGATTCTGATGAGATTATAGGCACCGCGGAGATCTAACTTGGTGAAGATGCGGGCTCCTTTGACTCTATCAAATAACTCGGTAATAAGAGGTAACGGGTAGCTGTTCTTAACGGTAATATCCTTAAGCCCCCGGTAGTCAATACATGGACGTAGTCCTCCATCTTTCTTTTTAACAAAAAAGAAACCTGCCCCAGCAGGTGATGATGAGGGACGGATGAATCCTTTCTGTAGGTTTTCTTTGATGTATTCGCTCATTGCTTCGGTTTCAGGAACAGATAACGGGTAGGTGCGCCCCCCAGGTGGTTTTTTGCCAGGAATGAGGTCGATGGGGCAATCCCACTCTCTATGGGGCGGCAGGACATCCGCGGCCTTCTCGCTGAAGACGTCGGCGAAATTTTGATAGGCCATAGGAAGAGTAGACTGGGTCTTGATTTCAGAAGTCTTGACAGGAACAACTTGGGCTAAACAGGACTGACGGCAATGAGAACCCCAAGCAGTTAGTTGTAAGGTAGCCCAATCAATCTGTGGGTTATGTAGCTGGAGCCAGGGCATACCTAACACAATCTCCTGAGTTGCCTGAGGAATAACTAGAAATTTTATTAACTCAGAATGCAGGAACCCAACCCCCAGTATCACTGGCCGGGTTTGTTGAGTGATATACCCCTTAGAAATACGACTACCATCAACTGCCGTGATGTAGACTGGATATGGAAGTTCATAGACCGGCAGATGAAACTTGTCTACCGCAGCTTGAGTGATGAAATTCCCCGCTGCACCACAGTCTACCAACGCAGTTGCAGATTTGAGTCCAGCCGCCGTCTCTAAGGTCACGGGAAGAATTAAATCTTGGGTTGAAGGAGCTTGCTTGAAAGATCCCAACTTGACTCCTCCCCTACAAGTCAGGATCTGGCGTTTCCCGAACGCACTGGACAAGAATTTATTTGGTGACCTACTGCCGCACAATAAAGACACAGTCTCTCACGAAGTCTCCTTGACCGCTCCTCAGAGGTTAAGCGGGACCTATTAATTTGCATAGGCTCGTCAGAAGGTGGAGGCTGAAACTGTACAGGAGGTACCATTCTTGGTTTGCGACACTCAGCACGAGCACGCTCACTATTGCGTTCGCGGATGCGAGAGTCCAACTTGATACATAGGGAGATTAATTCTGGTAATTGCACAGGGATATCACGGGTTGCCAGTTCATCTTTTATCCTCTCCGAGAGTCCATGCCAGAAGGCTGCTACCAAGGCTTGGTTATTCCACTGGATCTCTGCGGCTAGCGTCTGGAACTGGATGACGTATTGGCCCATACTGCGAGTCCCTTGACGGAGCTGGAGAAGATCTGCGGAGGCTGATGTTGCACGACCCGGTTCATCGAAGATGCGTCTGAAGATGGAAACAAACTCAGCATAGTTGTTCATCAACGGGTCGGCACGTTCCCATAGAGGAGACACCCAGCTCAGGGCTGATCCAGAGAGCAGTGAAATGATATAAGCAACCTTGGATCTTGGCGTGGGAAAATTATGAGGTAAAAGTTCAAACTGGACTTCACACTGGTTGAGGAACCCACGGCATAACTTCGGACTGCCATCATACCTGCTAGGCACAGGCAGGTGCAAACGAGATACAGGAGCAGATGCAGCCGGAGAAGAAGAACCCCCTACACTTGCATGTGCAGGGGTAACAGGAACTGGAGGTGCAGGCGCACTTAGCAGAGATTGTTGTAACGTATCAATCCGGGAGGACATCCCTTGCAGAAACTGGAAGATCTGCTGCTGCACAGCCTCTTGTCCATCCAAACGGGAGACCAGGTTTTGTAAGGCCCCTGATCCCACACTCTGACCACCGTCCGAGTCCATCGGTCCTGAACTTACTGTCAGAGTCGGTTTAGTTTGTGTCCCCGGAGGGGGCGCTAGTGGGTCAGTGGAGGTAGGTGGAATGAAATGAGGAGGCAGTATTGAGTTTCTGCGCATGTGCACAATGAAGATTTATTATTAACAGAAAGTCCAGATAATAATGCAGCAGAAAGTAAAACAAACAAATGCAATGGAAATGATAATGGTAACGGCAATGGTAATGGCAATGATATAATATGGTTTGAAACTTGAAAGTCTATGGCAGAGTTTGTAAAGCAGAAATGGAACCAGAGTAATTAAAACGTTGAGCCAGCAGAGGTGGAATAATGGTAGCAAACCTGGTAGCAATGCAGGAGACTAGATGGTAATGTTCACTGTGCTGTTGGAAGTGCACAATCAGCATGCAGGCTGAATCACAGGTGAGATGACGGAATGCACCTGGAGAGGGAGTCTCTACTGCTGTAGGCTGGAGCACACTGCAGGTGTAGAAGGTGTGAAGCCAGAAAGGTATTGCTGGTGCTGGTACTTGTAGTTCCACGGAAGTGACAGGTACTGAAGAATATCCAGGAGCACGGAGGATCAGGAGAATATCCTGGAACACGGAGGAACAGGAGAACAGGTCCAGACACACGGGTCGCAGGAGTGACACAAAGTTCAGGACAACCTCTGACTCACCCTGCAGCTCCTGATATACCCCCTGACCGGCAGGTATTGGCTGGAGTGAGACAAGGAGGTGCGGCCAAGCTCCGGATTGGCTACCGCACTTACACTGGGGAAAACTGTCATGGCGGCGCCCATGACGCGGCCCGGCTGGGACGCGGCGCGCCCACACGCCCGTTGACTCCAGGGGCGCTCCCAGGCCTGAGATGGTATCCACGAGCAGGGCGACAGGTGACAGCAACATGCAGTGACCCCGGACGGAGTCCGCTCCGGCGGACAGACATAACAGCGGTAAGTCGATTCCTGACAAGGTGCTTGATGGGGACATCAGGGAAGAGGAAATACGGGAGGTTATTGCTTCTTTACAGCCACACAAATCACCTGGACCCGATGGGTTCACAGGGGCATATTATAAATTGTTGCAACGGGAACTGACACCGACGCTGCTAGAACTATTTAATAACATCTACAGGGAGCACCCAAACTACTCTTCCTTTTCTCAAGCATTCATGACCCTAATCCCCAAACCGGATAGGGATTTATTGTCAGCCGACTCAAATAGGCCCATTACTCTTTTAAACTCTGATTTTAAGATTTTTACGAAAATAATGGCCAAAAGGTTACAACTGATTCTCCCTGACTTACTGACGGACCATCAATATGGCTTTGTTCGGGATCGCCAGTCGGTTAAAGCCATCCGAACAGCCATAGCGGCCACAATTGCGTCTAGGAATTCACCCCTTTCAGAACATATCCTCTTAAGCCTCGACACACACAAAGCTTTCGACACTGTGGCGTGGCATCATTTATTAAATGTGTTGGAGTGTAGGGGCTTCAGTGACAGGTTTGTGAACCTCATTAAATATTTATACACTGCCCCGAAAACCTCGTTATTGGTTAATGGCAAACGCGGCGCTCAAATAACTATGCAAAGGGGCACTAGGCAGGGTTGCCCCTTGTCCCCTCTTCTTTTTAATTTGTCTATAGATCCCCTCTTCCGAGTTCTACAAGACTCAATCGTTTATAAGGGTATTCCTATTGGAAACATGGAGATAAAATGATCTGCCTTCGCGGATGATGTCCTATTATATATAGGGAACCCTAGGGAGTCTTTACGGGATACTTTGAGATTGTTAGACGATTTTGGTAAAATATTGGGCTTTCAGGTTAACCTTGCCAAATCTGTGGGTTTATGTTTAAAAACTGGAATAAGAAGTCCAGGATGGGGCCGCCAACTGCCTATCAAGTGGGCTCCCACATATATCACATACTTGGGCATCAAGCTCCCTAAATACCCATCGGACTTATACAGGCTAAATGTTAAGACGGCGACTGACAACATAGCAAAGGCGTTGGAGGCTTGGAAGAGCTTGATGCTCTCGTACCTAAGACGGGCTAATTTGATTAAAATGTGCACGTTCCCCAAACTGTTGTATATCCTGCAATCCCTCCCTGTACTGCTTAGTAGATTTAGCATACATAACCAAATTGTTCAGACAATTCATATGGAAGGGTAAAAGACCGCATATTGCTATGCACAAATTACAACAACCTAAAGTTAACGGGGGAATTAATTTTCCAAACGTCCAGATTTACAACCATGCTTCTTTATTGAGATTTTTAAGAGACTGGTTACATAATAGTGATACTTATGCTAATACACAGCTGGAGGCACAATTTGTGGGGTCCAGAAACCTGATATCTTTCCTTCACGGGGTGGAAGCGGAATTTGACCAAGAATTGAAAGATAACCCTCTTCTGTGGACGATATATCGTCTGTAGCATATTCTTAGACGCGCTAGGAATTTAGGTGGGCACAAATCCTTGTTTCTGACGTTCCTGGGCAATCCGGAGTTCCAACATGGGGAGGCGGTCTTTCCGTTCACGCTGTTCAATAAAGGGGGCCTGAAAAACATACGTCACAATTGATGAGGGTAGAGGGAAGCCATTAACATTTGCAGAGGTGCGGGAGATTTACCCATTTGTCTCTGATTTCCCGTTAGCGTTTTTTCAGATGCAACATTATGCCAGCTCAGTGAACACAACTCTCTCGGGGGCGGAATTTACTAACGATTTAGATACTATGCTACTGACCCGCCTGCCACAAAACGAGCTATGTCCATACATTATAGAAAACTCACCACTTTACTCGATCATTCTGCATTACAATATGGGATGCAGAAATGGACCCTAGGCTTACATGTGAAATACTTTTAAACAGCCTGCTTCAATCCTGTTAGTTATTGCCTTCGGCACAATATCAAGAAATGTTCTATAATATTATCCATAGGACCTATTTCTCCCCATATAAGCAATATTTGGCAGGCATGACGGATTCGGATAGGTGTCTGAAATGCCATACACCCGAATCCGATCTCATGCATTGTTTTTGGCTATGCCCGATTATCCGCCGTTTTTGGCTGCAAGTACGGCGATATGCCATGGAAGAGCTGATTAATTTTATTCCCTTCACAGCGGAATGGGCAATTTTCGGGATTCTTCCGTCGGGGCAGAGAGTTACAAAGGGCTGCAAACGGTTACTTTTGCCAATAAGTGCGGCTGCACGAAAGGAGATTTTACAGGCCTGGATCCTTAAGGATCCTCCTACCTTACTTTTCAAAGGAAAATTACACCACCTATTTCAAATGCACTGGATAGAAACTACTATACAGAAAGATAATAATAATAATTTATAATAATAATTTTATTTATATAGCGCTCTTTCTCCAACAGGACTCAAGGCGCTTTGGTGGGGGTTTTTTTAATCCTGGGGAAGCTATATCGCCACCCTCCCCACTGATTTTCAAATTAGAATAAAGAATTCATTGAAAGAAACGCTATGGTATGAGACTAGATCGGCAGTTGGTGACCCTCCCATAGTGATAGTAAATTGACTGTTGGTGGTGTTGTATGGTCCCGGCCTCCTCATAACCCCATAGTATGGAGACTAGCAGGGTTTTTCTCTTTTCCCCCAATCTTTTTTTTATTTATTTTTTATTTTGGGGTTCTATCACTTATTGTCTATTTACACTGAAGTGTATTCAGTGGTATTATGATGTGTACATGCATCTGTTCAATACCACATCTGATAACACACAGAGGATCTGGTGTTAATTGGCATTGAGGATTTTTCTACTTATTGTATTTGGTTACTTGCATGTACATATTTCTTTTTATTGCTGAACCTGATGTTTTTGTACTGTGAAGTGATGCATTACTAATAATAAAATTATTACGTTACGTAAAAAAAAAAAAAAAAAGAATAATATCCCAAAGATCAGGGAATATTAATATTGCTATCCTCTGGAATTGTTTGGAACTGTCATTTAAAATTAATATTCAATAATCACAGGAGACTGCAGAATCATTCCAACATATACTGTGGAGAATTATATTGGTGTGGATACATTCAGTTTAAATAGTTACAACATAGTATGCTGATATTGCAAGTGTATCCACCCCGCACAGCTGAAATAGTCACATGAAGTGCTATTATTGTCTTTTATGATCTCTGAAAGAGAGTGTTAAGTGAAAGAAATAATGAGGCTATGTGGTTTTAAATGTAATTTTATGGTTGATCTTAATTGTTTAATAATACTCTTTGTCATTGGACAGCGCTTTCATAATTTATTTCATACTTGCCTACTCTCCCGGAATGGCCGGGAGGCTCCCGAAAATCGTGTGACCCCCCCGGAAGAGCAGGCAAGTCTCCCGATTCGTGGGGTCCCCCCTGCCCATCCGCCCACTTAGTGTGTAAAGTGTGCGGTTCGTGCAGTTGATGCCACGCCTCCCTGAAGTGTAATGCCGGTGATCGCGGCATTACAGAGCGGGGGTCGTGACTTAAAAGAGACATCATCATGACCCCGCCCCTGCTCCGCCCCGTCCTGCCTCCGGCCCACCCCCTCCTCAACGTCACAGCCTCCCTTGGCCGCCCTCTGAGCCGACTCTGAGCGTCACTTTACTGCACCTGGGTCACAGCGCAGCATATGGGGGATCCAGCACCCAGCAGAGCTTACCGGAGCAGTGGACAATGGCTCCCTGGACGGGTAAGTATGTTTTTTTTTTATTCTTTATGTTAATTTTTTACACTGTGATCAGCTTGTGTGTCCACCAGTAAAAATAACATTAATAAAAAGGCCCCTTAGTGATTGTCGATGTTGAATATGACGAACGTCCTGGAAGGCCTTGCACTTCAAAACCAAATTAAAATGTGGAAACAAATGCAGAAAAAACTGTTCAAACTGGCCCTCGACTCCGAATGACGGCAGAAATTGTAATCATCAACAAAGACTAGCAATCTAGCACTTTGCTCATTTCACTGCTGAGTGAAATGAGTGTTCATCTCCCAAACCCCCCCTCTTTCCCTCGCTCAGCACACTTCTCTGGGAGAAATCTCCCCATCTGTACAAGTTTTGCATCAAGATCTTAACATTACAAAGTTTGTGCTAAGATGATTCCAAGGCTTCTCACTGCCACACAGAAAGAAAATCAAATTTGTACAGAGCATTTTAGAACAAATTCAAGCTGATTCACATTTTTCAGATCTTCCAGTATGATCCTGAGACAAAACGCCAGTCAATGCACTGGAAAACACCATCATCACCAAGAATGAAGAAAGCACGTCAAAGCAAATCCAAATTCTAAGCCATGTTGTTTCCTTTATATTAAGGGTGTTCCAGAATGAGTTCCAGAAGGTTCAACAGGGAATCAACATTACAACATAAATGTTCTAGAAACATAGTGGGAAAGAATCAGAATAAAGAAGTCAGAGTAGTTGAAAAATGGTTTCATTCTCTATCAAGACAAGACCCCAGACCACACAGCTCTCTCTGTGAAAGCTTTTGGCCAATAAATAGATTGCAGTGCTAGAACCCCAACCATACTCGCCAGCCCTAGCACCGTGTAACTTCAATCTCTTCCCTTATATCAAATCTGTACTCAAGGGAACCCATTTTTAATCAGCTATTGAGGTAAAGAAGAAAGAACTGTTGAGATAATGAACTACAGCACGGTTTTGAGCAATGGAAAATATGAATGCAGCGGTGACTGGATGCAGTAGGGGAGTACATAGAAGGGTAAGAGTTAAAATGTACTTAATATAATTAATGGTTGGGTATTGGGTAAAATGGTCCATGCTTTTATTTTATCTTGGATTTTTGCAGTTTGGGATTTAAAAAAAATACAGTAGGTTTACAGTTTAAGTGAGCGCTGCAAAGTGTTATATATTTATCTGCGTGTATTTTATTTAGCCTATTCTATAAGGGCAGTGAGGCAAAGCTTCCAAGTTCCAGCCATTGTGAATACACAATCTGCAATACGTTTGTTCCTATAGAACACAGGTTCTCAAACTCGGTCCTCAGGACCCCACACAGTGCATGTTTTGCAGGTCTCCTCACAGAATCGCAAGTGAAATAATTAGCTCCACCTGTGGACCTTTTAAAATGTGTCAGTGAGTAATTAATACACCTGTGCACTTGCTGGGTTACCTGCAAAACATGCACTGAGGGCCGAGTTTGAGAACCACTGCTATAGAATAATGAATAAAATCACCTTGGTAATACACTAAGGAATAGTTTTAGGAGAAAATATTTTGTAAAACCGCTTCATGTTACATTTTCAAGTCGGATGTAAATTTTCTGTATGGAAACGTATATAATGCATACTATTAAACTTCAGCAGTTTTAATTTGTCAAACTCAAAATCAGTGGTTTTCAAGAACCACCAACAGGTCATGTTTTGTGGATGGCTCTAATCTTGCACAGGTGAGTTCATCTGTTTTGCTGGGTCAGTAATTATCCAACCTGCTTCCAGAGACCCTCCTTAAGACATGACCTGTTGGAACTTAGAACCACTGCTCTATATAACGAGATTTATGGTAAGAACTTACCGTTGTTAAATCTCTTTCTGCGAGGTACACTGGGTTCCACAGGGAATAACATTGGGGGTGTAGAGTAGGATCTTGATTCGAGGCACCAACAGGCTAAAAGCTTTGACTGTTCCCAGAATGCATAGCGGCACCTCCTCTATAACCCCACCTCCGTGCACAGGAGCTCAGTTTTAGTTAACCAGTCCAAGGCAAAAGAGACGACAACTGTTAGTAGCCACATACACCACACACTCACGACAGGAGAGGGTGTCAGCGGCTAATGCCATACCAAACAAAAGAAGCTAAGTGCGTCAGGGTGGGCGCCCTGTGGAGCCCAGTGTACCTCGCAGAAAGAGATTTAATAAAAATAAGTTCTTACCATAAATCTCGTTTTCTGCTGCGGGGTACACTGGGCTCCACAGGGAATGACATTGGGGATGTCCTAAAGCAGTTCCTCATGGCAGGGGACGCACTGTAGCGGGCACAAGAACCCAGCGTCCATTGGAAGCATCCTGGGAGGCTGATGTATCAAAGGCATAGAACCTTATGAATGTGTTCACTGAGGACCATGTAGCCGCCTCGCACAATTGTTCAAGGGTCGCACCACGGTGGGCCACCCAAGATGGTCCAACAGACCGAGTAGAATGGGCCTTGAAAGTCGCAGGAGCTGGACGACCAGCCTGTATATAAGCATGTGCAATCACCATTCTAATCCATCTGGCCAGGGTCTGCTTGTGAGCAGGCCAGCCACGTTTGTAAAAAACAAACAGTACAAAGAGAGAATCAGACTTCTGAATGGAGGCAGTTCTCTTCACATAGATATGGAGAGCCCATACCACATCCAAAGACCGCTCTTTGGAAGACAATTCAAGAGAGGCAAAGGCCGGAACCACAATCACCTGATTAAGGTGGAAAGAAGACACCACCTTAGGCAGGTACCCGGGACGTGTTCTGAGAACCGCCCGGTCACGGTGAAAAGGCACCAAAATCTGACACCTGCCTAGCAGAGGCAATAGCCAGCAGAAACAATACTTTAAGAGAAAGCCACTTAAGGTCTGCAGATTCAAGAGGCTTAAATGGAGACCCTTGCAACGCCTCAAGAACCACCGACAAGTCCCAAGGAGCCACAGGTGGGACATAAGGAGGTTGAATCCGCAACACACCCTGAGTGAATGTATGAACATCAGGTAAAGTCGCATTTTCCTCTGGAACCAAACCGGCAAGGCAGAAATATGAACCTTGATGGAGGCCAGACGAAGGCCCAAGTCCAGGCCCTGTTGTAGAAAGGCCAAACGTTTGGCCGTACTAAACTTGTAAGCATCATGATTGCTAGTGGCACACCAAGCAAAATAAGTATTCCAGACCCTATGATAAATCTGAGCAGAAGCCGGTTTCCAGGCCTTCAAAAAGGTTTGAATGACCGCCTCAGAAAATCCTTTGGCCCTCAGAACGGAAGGTTCAAGAGCCACGCCGTCAAAGCCAACCAGGCTTAATCCTGATATACATAGGGTCCCTGAACGAGGAGACCTGGGTGCTGCGGAAGTAGAAGGGGATGCTCTATCGAGAGACCCTGAAGGTCTGAGAACCAATGCCGTCTGGGCCACGCAGGAGCGATCAGAAGTAGGATTCATCCTTCTTGCTTGAACTTCCTTATTACTCTGGGCAGGAGTGACACCGGAGGGAACACGTATGGCAGCTGAAAGTCCCATGGAATTGCCAGTGCGTCCACGAATGCTGCTTGAGGATCCCTTGTACTTGCTCCGAAGACCCCGAACCTTGTGATTGTGTCAAGACACCATCAGGTCCACATCTGGGAGGCCCCACTTGTCCACGAGGAGTTGACATACTTCTGGGTGTAGGCTCCACTCTATGGCGTGTACGTCCTGACGACTGAGGAAGTCCGCTTTCCAGTTTAGGACCCTCGGAATGAACACTGCCGATATGGCTGGCAGATGGCGTTCCGCCCACTGAAGAATCCTTGATACTTCCCTCATTGCCATGCGGCTTCGAGTGCCGCCTTGATGATTTATGCACGCCACTGTGGTGGCGTTGCCAACTGTACTTTAACAGGTCTGTTCTGTATCAAATGCTGGGTCAGGTTCAGTGCATTGAACACTGCCCGCAGTTCCAGAATGTTTATCGGGAGGAGAGACTCCTCCTTGGTCCACTGAAGGGAGTGATGCTCCAACACCGCGCCCCAACCTCTCAGACTGGCATCCATCGTCAGAAGGACCCAGTTGGAGATCCAGAAGGGATGACCCCTGCTCAATCGATGGTCCTGAAGCCACCAGCTCAGTGACAGACGGACCTCTGGATACAAGGAAATCATGTGAGACCTGATCCAGTGAGGCAGGCCATCCCACTTGGTAAGAATCAATTTCTGTAGAGGGCGGGAAGCACTTGCATCGCCGAATGTATCGACACTTGCGGACGAGATAGGATGCATCTAATCCTGTCCTGAAGTTTCAGGAACCTCTCCTGAGACAAGAACAACCACTGGTGTGAGTGTCCAACAACGCCCCCAGGTGCACCATGCTCTGAGCAGGGACCAGGGAAGATTTCTTCCAGTTGATGAGCCACCCGCGAGCTTGCAGAAACTGGAGCGTCAAATCCAGATGGCGTAGGACTATATCTGGGGAATTTGCCAGGTTCAACAAGTCGTCCACATACGAGAGGATCCTGACCCCTTGACGGCAGAGTACAGCCGTCATTACCGCCATGACCTTGGTGGAGACTCACATATTTGTTCAAGGACTTGAGGTTTAGAATGTGCCGAGAGGACCCATTCGGTTTCGGGACCAGGAACAGCGGTGAATAGTACCCCTTGCCTCTCTTAGCCAGAGGCACCTGTACTACCACTCCTGTGTCCAGGAGGGACTGTACCACCGAATTAAGAGTTTTTGCCTTCACCTGATCCGAAGGAACGTCTGCCAGGCAAAATCGATTAGGGGGGACGATTCTTGAAGGATACGGCGTAACCTCGAGTGATGACTTCCCGTACCCAAGCATTGGAAGTAGTCTTCAACCATTCCTGGGTAAACCCTAGAAGTTGGCCCCCCACCCTGGGATCCCCCAGGGGGAGGCCCGCCCTGTCATGCAGCAGGCTTGTCAGTTTTGGAAACAGGCTGACGGGCAGCCCAGACACGTTTAGGTTTGGGCTTAGTGGTTTTGGAAGTGCGAGCCTGTTTCGGGTACACCTGACCTTTTGCTTTACCTGAAGGCCGAAAGGAGCGAAAGGAAGTACTCTAAGCCTTTGGTACTGAAGGAGCGGTACTAGGTAGACACGCTGTTTTAGCAGAAGCTAAGTCAGCTACTGTCTTGTTGAGGTCCTCTCCAAAAACAATGTCTCCCTTAAAAAGGGAGCACCTCCAGGGTTTTCCACAGATCAGGACTGTGACCAGAGAATCCAGCGAGCCAAAATGGACGCAGTAGAAGCCTTGGCCGCCAGAATACCGACATCAGAAGTCGCCTCCTTAATATAATGAGATGCTGTGACAATATACTAGAGACATTGTCTAGCATTATCGGAAGGCAGCTCCGCTTCCACCTCCTGAGCCCACGCTTCAATAGCCTCTGCAGCCCATGTCACTGCAATAGTGGGCCGATGCACAGCACCTGCTGGGGTGTAAATCGCTTTTAAACAACCCTCCACACGCGTATCCATTGGTTCTTTCATAGAAGTGACGGTAGTTACCAGCAGAGCTGAGGATACCACCAGCCGCTCCACTTGCGAATCCACTGGCGGGGGTGTTTCCCAATTTTTACTTAGCTCCGCAGCAAGGGGATAGCGAGCCAACATCTTCTTGTGAGGCGTGAATTTCTTTCCTGGATTTTCCCAGGATTCCTGAAGAATGTCAACTAAATGGCTAGAATGAGGTCAAACTTGTTTGACTTTCTGACGTTTAAATCTATCCAGTTTCTATGGGGCGTCAGGTTTTTGGTCATCAGTAATTTAAAGTATTAGCCTGATAGCCTCCAATAAGTCAGGAACATCCACCTGTGAGACAGATTCCCCATCAGAAGTATCTGGATCAGTGTCTGTGGGGTCAGTATATATGCCATCCTCATCAGACGAGGTGTCTGGGACGTGGGTGGATTGTGAGGAAGTAATGGCCCGCTTAGAGGACCCCTTGGTCTTAGGCGGGTGAGGGTTAGATTTCTGTTTAGTCAGTGATTGGTTCAATTGCTGTAACTGAGTGGACAGGTGATCTGCCCATGGTGGATTAACCGCAGGGACCATAAGCGGTTGTACCAGCACATGAGGTCTTATAAGGGGCGTAAGTTTAGTTACCAGCGTACTTAACAACGTGGAGAAAGTAGCCCAAGGTGGGTCATTTTGAACCCCCGTTGCTACGGTCCCACTTGTGGGTAAGGAACCCCCAGAACCTGAACCCTCTGCTGCTTTCTTCTAACGTGACTGCAGCGTCACCACCACGCAATGTGGGATCAGCCCCAGCTCCGTTGCCTCTTGTAGCGGACATACCTGAAAGCTCAATTCAAGGCAACCCAATACAATATCAGCGGCTGAATACCTGACAAGAACCCCCTGTGTAGTGTATCAGCAAGAACAGAGAATTCAAGAGGTATATGCTGACTAAAAATCACAGAGAAATATACACAATAAGCATATCCTGTGAAACACCTATATTAAATAATAACCCTCACGCACTTAGCCCCCTCAGGTTACAGAATATAGGGATTGCAATCTGAGTAAGATACATTAAATAGAAGTCACGCAGCAGCTATATGCACATACACATAGTCAGTTTGTACAATGCAGAAATTATGACATGCAATAAAATTGCACTGGACTAGCAATACAAAGTAATACTAAGTATAGCTATACACTCAATAGATATATCAATGTACAGTAAAGATTGGATGTATATCACAGGGTACTTGTACTATATAACCCTGACTAAATGCACTGTTTCTTAACTAACACTGTCAGCAGACATGTAGAATACTTAAGTGTCCTGTAAAATGCACAGCGCTGACATGCAGGCGGCTTAACAGAGGAGGATTTGCCCAAACAGTCCCAGGATCATCTCAGCTTGCTAGAAAAGGTGCCCAAATGCTGACAGGGAGTGAGGGAGAGAGAGAGAGAGATGCAGCTCCAGGGTGGGAACATTTTCTCTAAATGGCGCCATGGGGCTGGGGGAGGGGCTACAGGTCAAAGCCTTATCCCCTTGCTGGACTTCACCACCGGGTTCTGCGGGCCATGTAGCAAACGGTTTTTAGTAAAACCGACCTGTGCCCTTGCCCTGGTGGTCTAGTGGGGTCCCTGTACTACCACAGTGTCCACTCAGCGTGCGCGGCCCGCCTTCCACCGGCCGCACCGGATCGTGATTTTTAGTGGGTACCGCCTGGGGGACCCTCTTACCTCCTCCCTGAGTGCGGCCACGCAATCCTGGAGCGCTGCGGCAGGGTGTGTGACTGACTGAAGCAAACCGGAGTTTCCGCTGCAAGTACCCGCTAACCATGGCGCTGGAGTATACAGTGCCACTGTGAGAGGTGATGGAGCTGCAGATGTCTGACTGACATCTAATACAGTGTCTCTGCTGCAGCCCTTGAAGTCTTCAAGTTTCACTTAAGAAAGGTCTTCTGGGGGGCATTGCCTGACCGGCAAGTCGAACGGACGTGCCTTTTTTTTTAGCTCCTGGCTAGTACCTAAATACACTGCTCAAAAAAATAAAGGGAACACTTAAACAACACAATGTAACTCCAAGTCAATCACACTTCTGTGAAATCAAACTGTCCACTTAGGAAGCAACACTGATTGACAATCAATTTCACATGCTGTTGTGCAAATGGAATAGACAACAGGTGGAAATGATAGGCAATTAGCAAGACACCCCCCTGTGGTGACCACAGACCACTTCTCAGCTCCTATGCTTTCTGGCTGATGTTTTGGTCACTTTTTTTTTTTAAAGTTAGAGTTTTTATTGAGAGGGGTCAGTAATCACAAGGTTAACAAAAACAGACTTGTGCAGGTTAGGGAAATAGAACATGAAAACAACCGTTTCACATATCAAGTTAGAAATATAAAAACAATTCTATGAAATCATAGACCAACAGATATTAGTAATATGCTCCCTGCTAATTTCTAAGCACGTACTTGACCTGTCTCGTTTTATTTTATAGATATAGTATAAATTTTATACTAAAACTGAGAGTAAACCCGTGAAGAGTAAAAGTAAAAGAGAAAAAGAAAAGGCAGGGAGAGAGGACGCTAGAGTATATAGCTCAACAGAGGGAAATCATTGGGTCAGTTACATATAGGGAGGCAAGAGGGTGGGAACAGTTCCCCGTATCAATAGGAGAGGGGGAGACAACATAGGTGATAGAGGTATTAGCAGAGTTAGCAGTATTAGCAGCATCAACATAGTCCGGGCATCAATAAAGACCGAGCGAGGTACCAAGGAGACCAGATGTTGTGGAACTGGGCAACTGTGTTATTTCTTAGGCTTGTTATATATTCCATACTGGCTATATAATTAATCTTGGACATCAGTAATGCCTTGGAGGGAGGTTTATGGTCTTTCCAGCATTTAGCTATCAGAGATTTTGCTGCCATGCAAAGTAGCATGGCAAGCTTGTCCTGGGTTTTGGGTAACATTGGTATGGGGGAATGAAGTAGAGCAGTTTCAGGGGAGAGGTCTAAATTATGTCCGCATGTTTGAGCAACAAGTGCTCCTACCATTTTCCAAAATGGGCGAATCGAGGGGCACGTCCACCATATGTGGTAAAAGGTGCCCTCCTCTCCACAGAGTCTCCAACACATATTTGATGTCGTGGGGTAGATGGAATGTAGTCTGGAGGGAACCAAGTACCACCTGGTGTAGACCTTATAGCATGTTTCCCTGAGTGGCACACTAATAGACGCTTTAGCTATGCGCATTCTTATTTCTTCCCATAGATCATCTTCCAACGGATGGGAGAGATCTGATTCCCAGGCTAGTTCATGGGGTTCGCGGTCCGGGGGGGGTCTGGGGTCAGGATAGAGTTATATATTGTTGAGATGTTCCCCTTTTTGCCAATTGAAAGTAAGCACATATGTGCAAAGGAGGTGGGTGGTTTCAAAGGTGTATTTTTAAGATGAGATTTGAGAAAACTGAGAATTTGAATGTAATGGTAATGACACGAGGATGGCACACCAAGGCGCTCCTGAAAATCTCCAAACGATGTCGGTGCTGAGTGGCCTTTAACATGGATGAATCTCGTGATGCCCTGAGATTGCCATGGGGCCGCTATTTTTCGCTCGCAGCCTGGGGGAAAGGCAGGGTGTCCCCAGATAGGTGTTAAGGGTGAGGGGTGTGAGGATAGATTGTAGGTGCTGCGGAGTTTGTCCCACAGTCCCAGGGTGAATTTAATCGTAGGGATTGAATAGGCCGAGGCTGGTCTGCAGGACCTGGGGAGCCATAGAAGAGAGTCGAGGGGGGACGCCCTGATATATTGAGTTCTCAATATCGACCCATTTTCTGTTCCCTTGTGGGGAATGCCAAGACACCATGTGATTAAGGTGACAGGCATTAAAATAAGCCTGAAGGTTAGGGTATCCCAATCCGCCTGAAGTAGCACTTTTAGTCAACAGAGTTCGTCTTAATCGAGATTTACGGTGAGCCCAGATAAATTTGTTGCACAATGATTGCAATGAAGCCAGAGTCACTCGGGGCACCATTATCGGAATGGTCTGAAATAGGTAAAGAATACGGGGAAGGAGATTCATTTTCAGGGCGTTGATTCGTCCAATCCATGAAATGAATAATTTGTCCCATTCGTCCAGGTCTTGGGCGAGAGTTTTAATCATAGGGACATAATTAGCCTGGTATAGGTTGGTATAGGATTTAGTAATGAATATGCCGAGGTATTTGATAGCCGAGGGTCTCCAAAGAAAAGGGAAAGATGAGGTTAGAATCAAATGGGTTTGGGATGGGATATTAAATGCGAGGGCCTCAGATTTGGTGTGATTTATTTTATAACCAGAGAGGGTTCCATATAGGAGTAATTCTTTTTGTAGATTAGGAAGAGAAATCAAAGGGTTGGATAATGTCAGGAGCACGTCGTCTGCAAATAATGATATTTTGTATGATTTCTACCCCACTGTAATCCCCCCGATGTCTGCATTAAGTCTAATACGGGCCGCGAGAGGTCCGATGCATAGAGCAAAAAGTAGGGGCGAGAGAGGGCAGCCCTGACGAGTGCCATTCTTCAAACTAAATCGAGGTGAACTCAGTCCATTGGTCAGGACCATAGATGTAGGGTTGGAATAGAGGGCCTCTATTGCAGTGATGAAATGTCCGTGGAGGCCAAACATTGATAAGGTAGAAAACAAAAAAGGCCAGGAAATGCGATCAAATGCTTTTTCGGCGTCTAGCGCCAAGGCAATCGCTGGTGTTTTTGTCGATTTTATTTGGTGAATCAAATTAATGGTGCGTCTGGTGTTATCCGAGGCCTGACGGCCAGGGATAAATCCCACTTGGTCAGAGTCTATTAATGATGGTAACACAGCATTCAGGCGGGTTGCTAATATTTTGGCAAAAAGTTTGAGGTCGGTGTTTATCAAAGATATGGGTCTGTAATTTGTGCAATGCAAGGGATCTTTTCCGGGCTTCGGAATTACAATAATGCGGGATGTCGTAGAGTCGGTATGAAAGGGCGCGCCTCGTAATATTTTATTAAATAGGGAGACCATATGAGGGACGAGTTGAGGGGCGAAGGTCTTGTAATACACCATCGGATAGCCATCCGGGCCAGGTGCTTTGGAGGGTTTCTGGGTTTTCAGTGCCGCTTCAACTTCCTCAACAGAAATATCAGCATTGAGAGTAGAGTTAGTTGCCTCGTCTATACGAGGAAGAGCGCATGAATCTAAATACTGTTGTGTCTGGTCGGCTTGTGCTAGGGGGTCGGACGGGGGATCAAGGTTATAGAGTGTCCTGTAATAGTCAAAAAAGATACTATTAATTTTTTTGGGGTCGTAGGTAATGTTGCCTGAAGGTTGTCTGATAGTATGGATGCATTGGTTAGCCTTTTTGGCACATAGTTGGTTAGCTAATAAAGTATGTGCCTTGTTACTTTCATCGTAAAACGATTGATTAGCCCATCGAAGCGAGCGCTCAATATTCTCCGCCAAGAGAGATTGTAGGTCATCGCATGCTTTAGAAAGTTCGGCTAGAGTTTTTTTAGAGTATGTGCGTTTATGTTCCTGGTCCAATGTTGCAATCTTATCGGTTAATAGGGCGATTTGGTTTTCTCGGTTTCTCTTACGGCGGGATGCAAATTGGATAATGGATCCCCTGATGACCGCCTTATGGGCTTCCCATATAGTGGCTATACTGCAGTCACCCTCTACGTTAGTCGTAAAATATTCTCTAAGCTCTGTTTTAATCAAGTCCTGAAACTTAGGGATCTTCAATAGCGTCTCGTTTAGTCTCCATGTCGGTCTGCCGTCAGGTATGTCGAAAATGTCAAATGTTGCGGTTAAAGCCGCATGGTCAGTCCAGGTAAGTGGGACTATCGAAGAAAAGCGAGCGGTGCGGGAGAGAGGTGCACAACTCAAGAACAAATCAATACGGGAGTACACATCGTGCGGATTGGAGTAGAAAGTATAGTCCCTGGTGGTCGGGTTAAGAAATCGCCAGACGTCGAACAAACCAGCCTCGGCCATGCGCCTGTGTAATGCGGAGGAATTCGGGGTTTGACTACTACGCAAGGGTCCGGACCTGTCCATGCCCGTGAGAGCCATATTGAAATCTCCACCAACAAGTACTTTGCCTCGTCTATATGAGTAGAGGTCATGGAAAAACTTGCGAAAGAATTTGGATTGGGCAGTGTTTGGAGAGTACAAATTAGCCAAGGTAACCTCCTCGTGTCCGATTTTTCCCCTCACCATCACATAACGACCTTCATTGTCGTGTTTACAGTCTATGAGTTGGAAAGGAATGGACCCCCTTATTAAGATAGCCACCCCATGTTTTTTTGCTGTATGATTGGAATACCAGGCCATAGGAAATTGTTTAGATGTCAGGGAGGGATGGGAATCCGATTTTAAGTGTGTCTCCTGTAAGAAAATCACGTCACCTTTTAATGCTTTGAGAGATCTGTGGAGATGAGAGCGTTTCTGGGGAGTGTTCAGCCCTTTAACGTTAATGGACAGGCATTTTAGCGGCATGATTGAAACTGAAGAGGGAGTAATTCGCTGGAAATCCCCAGGGACCCGGACTATGCGTACTGCAATCGGGGTCTAAGAGAGGAGGGGAACAGAGGAAAGAGAAACAAAAAAGAATAAAGCAGACGTAGTATCCAGCAGGCAGGATACTTGGCTGCCAAGTTTGAGCTCTCAAAGAAAAGAAAGATGAGAGCCCACTAGTGGGATACAAATGCAATATAACAGACGAGGGTGTTGACCCTCTATGCTTGTTAATAACTTTAATCCCTAAGATTCGGGGGGGGAGGTATCAAGATAGAGCACTGACGCCCCCCACCCGAAACCACTAATATACAGAATGGGCGGACCGTTTTGCAGCAAACTAAGTTCTCTTTATACCTCATGGACGGGATATTCCCTAATATAGAGCACTATAACATGAATGATCATATAACAAATAGTATCAAATTAGTGATAACAATAGATCAAGTGGTAAGATCGCCGGACAGGTCGGCGGCCCGAGACACCCCACACGATATCGGGAAAGGATTCAATCCAATATTCTCTCTATATGGCAATGTCTCCAAGCCGCCGACCAGCCCAGCGAGATAGCAACATAGCATTACTTGAGGTATAAATGTCCGCCAGCAAGAACCTTCTAAAAAGAAAATAAATGGACATTAGCGTGTGGAGCGGGACCTACAACAAAACTTACATAGCATTTGAGCAAGAATGAGAATAACATCGAGTATATTAAACGTTACTAAAACATTGAAATTAAACGAAAGGAACTTCATGTCTATGAGGTAGCAGCTGGAGACAGCTGCAACTTTCGAAGCAATTTGTCTCCGCCATCAGGAGAGCGAATGGTGTGAATTTTGCAATCAATCTCCACAATGAGGCGGAAAGGGAATCCCCAGCGATATTTATATCCATTGTCACGTAATGTGGAAGTAACAGCGCGTAAATTGCGTCATTTAGCAATGGTCACCGGTGACAGGTCTTGATAGATCTGAAGCCAGGAGTCTTCGAATAAGATTGAGGTTGAATTTCTGCACGCCAGAGTGATACTATTCTTAATCTTGAAGGACAGAAATCGGAGGATAACATCGCGGGGAGGCTCCGAGTCTTTCGGTTTAGGTCTCAGGGCGCGATGAGCTCTTTCTATCGAGATGGCAGAATTTGAAAGCGACAGGACCAGGTGTATAAACAAGCGTTGGAGGTATGGTTCCAGTTCGGAGGCTGTGATAGATTCAGGGACATTGCGGATACGCAAATTGTTCCGTCTTTCGCGATTTTCACTATCCTCGACTTTATCCTTAAGAAGTTCCAGTTCGCTGGATAGGTAACTCATGTCTTCACCTACTTGTTTGTGAAAATTTTGTTGGTGATCCACCCGTGCTTCCAGTGCGGTAGTGCGAGAGTCTAGTGTCGCCATATCAGATTTTAATTCTCCAATCGCTGTCTGGAGAGCTGTCGTAAATGTATTCTTAAGATCTAGTATCATGTTCTGGAGAGATTGAATGTCCGCCTTAGTTGAGGGTGCGTCCGTCTGGTCCATGATGGGTGTAGGCATCGGTGAGGATGGAGATGAAGCTTCTGACGGTTTTTCCCGGCGTGAGAAGTGTTGTGATATATCTTGTGTAGCTCCTGATTTTTTTGCTCTGGTGTTCGCTCTGCTCATAATATCTGGTGAACGGAGAACGTCCTTTTAAGGAGTGATAACAAGGATGGTCCACCTGGATGTTACGTATTCAACAGTTGGTCCGGGTGGGGGGAAGTCAGGCATCCGTGAAATGACATAATTTATAGGATTTAGGTCCTATTAATCTGTGAAAGAAGTGAGAGGAGTTCACGAGAGAGCGTCCTGATTCACCATACACTTTTCCGTGGTTGTATGGGATGTAGTGTAGGAGATATGAAACAGCAGCTGCGGAGGTGAGGTTTTAATTTAATTCCCTGTCAGAATAGGAAGATAATTTCCTCACAGCACCTGTAGGGGCAGCATAGGGCATATAAGGTAAGATGGGCCTGTTCTGCCACCTCCAAGATGGCCACCGTCAAAAGTGAGTGGAGTGCTCTTTTATGAATTTTCCTGGCTTTGCCCCCAGGCGTTTGTTTAATGTTGGGTGTCCCCAGGCCTCTCAGCGACCTACGCTCGCCCCCCCCCCCCCGTTACCTCCGCGGTCAGCAGGCATTGTGCAGTGGTGTAGCGCCTGAGTTCCGTCAGGCGCCACATCCAAGATGGCCGCCGCCACCGGAGCTCCTCGAGTACGTTCGGCTCCGGCCCCGCTCGTTCAGGGACACTTATCTGTGTCTCTGCA